>NC_134313.1:134773657-135481546 GCF_964195595.1 Calonectris borealis
TTATAAATCAATCAACAGTGCAGTTAAGCTGGTCTGGATTTCCCAGATGATTTTAGGAAGTGTGCACCTGTATTGCAAAATATGCAGAGACAAAATATCATATGGATGCATCCCTATGCTCGCTGATCAGACTAGATCACTGCAGCATGGTGGTTTGGGGAGCAACGGGGAACATGGGACCTCTTTTGGACAAACAAGTTGTGGGGAAAATTTCATTTTGGGAGGAGGAAGACTTGCTGTGTGTGCAAAAATGTGGAAAGATGGTGGAAAAACAAAAGCATCAGCTGGCTTTATGGGGTGACTAAGTGGTTGGTACAAGCCTCAGCTCCCTGATTAACTTCTCAGATACCTTTAGAAACATCATTCAAGGTGAAGACCCCTGCATTTGGCTTGTCCTAGGTGGCATGGAGTTCATGAATTCTGCAGTTGTGAAGACAAGACCAAACTCTTACACAGGGGACTGCACAATAAGGTGGAAAATTCTGGATATTGTTTTGGGTAACTCTTAGCTAAATAAAGTCTTTGAGATTGAAATGGTGGAAATGGCAACTCCCCTTTCCTGTCCTGCAATCTGTGGAGTTGCTGCATAAGGTCTGACCTTGTGGACTATGTTGAAAAGCTTAATTTTTTTTCTTAATTTTGGGATAGTGTTTTTTTTTTTTTTTTTTTTAGCAAGTCATCATGTGTTTCAGAAGTTAGCACAGAACTGCTGATGACCTAATGTGCCTAGTGAGGGAGAATGCTTAGGTTGTGTTCCCTTGTATCTGTTACCTCCCTTTGGGGTCCCTCTAGGGTCCCTCCTATTTCAATGTGATATGCAATATACGCCTGACAACTAATGTAATTGTCTCTAACCTATATCAGATGATTTTTTTCCTATTTCTCGTACATTGTTCAGGTAAATAACACAAAGAATTAAAAGCACTATTTTTCAAAGCTAGGTATTTTTATTTATTTTTTCAAAGGCTTATCATAAGGTGACTTTTGTTGCCTTAACCGTGAGAAGTTTTTAGTATATGATTAGTTGGAAGTTTTAAATGTAGAACAGCTTAATTTCTGAATTACTGGGAATAATGCCAGCCATAGATTTGGGAAAGTCTGAGTAATAAAATTGTAAAGCTGGTTCATCACTCAAATATGTTATTATTTCAGCTGCGTCTGCCCACTTCGCGCTCCTACAGGCTAAAAATATCAATAGGCTTTTACATTAATAGCTATTTTACATCTCTAATCTTAAAAGGCAGCACAAATGAAAGCACCTTAGGTTAATATAAAATATCAAAGTTAACACATCAAGTGTTCTTTCTTGCTCTAGTTTTAAAAACTTCCACTCTTAATATTTGGATTATTATTAAAAATACACAAGTTCATACATTAAAAAATCTAATCCTAAAATTAGATCACAGATGTTTAGATTCCAAACCAGCTGGGGGCGGTGGCATTTTCAGGAATGTAACAAATAGAAGAAGCAAGGAATTGAGTGTAAACATGAAATTAGGAGTTATTAAATGTGGACAACTGATAAGAGAAGGCAAAAGTATTGCTCAAAACTCGGTAAGTTGAAAACAGGGAAAAGGATTTCCCTTTTCCTTGGAAAATATGCAAACACTTTAAGAATAATACTAAATAAGAACAGTAGTGTCAATAATTCAAGAAATGCAGAAGAATTTAGTTCCATTACTGAAATGAAGCTCTGTGGTCTATTGACAGCATATAGAAATAATAACTAAGAAAAAAGTTAAATTATAACTGCTAAAGCTATTATTTAAAAAAAAAAAAAACCACAAACTACATGGTGGATAACAGTTTTGAATCTAGGGTACAAATAATTTGAGGAATTCTCAGTTCCTCATACTGATACTGAAGAAAGATCAGGAAAGCCTCAGAGCACTGGAAGAAGCTTAGTGAGGTGCTAGTTTTTATAAACAGTAGATGATATGTGGTACCCAGACACTGCTTTGTCTGGTGTTGATTACAGACTTTCGGAAAGATTATCATCAAGCTGATATGGGAACTGACTTGGTGCAACGGAAATTCAAATCTAGTAATTGGAATGAAGCACCATACAGTCTATGAATATAGAGACTAAACTATTGATCCTTTTTAACTCAAATTGAGCACGTTAAACTTTGTCATAAGCCATTTCTTTTGGTAGTGTTCATATTGTACAGAGAAGTCCTGCAGGCTGCTAAAACTGTAAAATTGGATTGTCTTCAGAAAAAGTACTTTTGACTAAATGTCAAAACTGCACGTTGGTTGCTTCAAAGCAACAGCTGAATAGTGATATGAGTTTGTCAGAGTAGTAACCCCGGGCATCTCTTTCTGTGCAGGATCCTTCTTTATTTTTTTGTGCTGACAAGATGTTTGAGTGGGTTCCCTACACCCTCAGAGTTACACACAATTCTGGATCCTTGGGGCAAGAAAGATTTCTGTTACAAAATTCATTGCTCTGTTAGTGTGTTAGTAGACTAAAACTTAGTTGCTCAGTTATATAGGAGAATGTTGCTAACCTGGACTTCTAATATCTTTCAGGAGAGGAAGATGTAGGTGTAGATGCTGTATTTTAGGGAAATATTTTTTTTGGGGGGGGAACACACAAAAAAACTAGGTAGAAAATTTTCCAGATATTCATATATTGTGCTCCTTACCTCCTTCGTGCTTCCTAGGTATGGAAGGACAATGCAGCAGCAGTTTTATTTCTCATCTGATTTTTTGTTTGTTTTTCAGATCCAACACCAGACTCGTGAGCTTACCACATCTTGCCTAATGGAATTGCTTAGACTTTCACTGCTGTAAAAGAGGAGGAGATTTGGATTCTTCATAGTTGGCACTGAGAGACTACCCACTCACTGTAAGTCAGTCTTCCTTATATCATGGATGTGGTGCCCTCCCTATAGGAAAGCAGAAGTGAAACTGATGTGGAGCCTGTTTCAGCCTAGAGAGGATATGATTTAAGAAGCTTCTTGCTGTGAAGAATCACTCCATCAATGGAGAATGGGAGAGGACTGTAGTATAGCTGGCTTTGGGGATGATACATTGTGCTTATTTGTATGTCTAGAAGAAGAATTGAACGATGTAGCAAGGAGTAGGTAAACCTGAAGTTGTGCTAATGTAACCTTATATTCTGCTGAGATACGGGTAATTTTTCAAAAATACCTCAAAGCTGTGTTACTTTTGAGGGAACTGGAAAAAAATACAATTTGTTGGTTGTACTGTGTTTGGATTCCCTTTAATCTTAGGCTTTGAGGTTTCCACTGGTCACCTACCAGGTCAGGAAGGGACACTCACCCATTGCGCCATGGTTTGTGTCTTTGTGGTTTGTGTCTCATTCTAAAATACTCTCTGTAGACTGCAGCCAAAGATAGGACTCTGGCAAGGTTGTGATTATGTTACTGGTGATACTGAAAAACTTCTCGTGTTGCCGGTGGGTGTGTGTTTTGCCTGAGTGTTCACTAATTGTGAGATTTATCATTAGGAAGAAATTCTGTCCCAAGACATATTGCCAGTCATGGCACTTGTGGCATTTTACCTTCTCTGGTAGCATGTAAGTGTACTCACAGTGCATCCTGAATATTTAACGATTTCACTTTTGATGTTGATAATGCACTTGAGCTTCCTGGCTAGCTGCTTGTGCTGCATTTTAACCTTTTTGGTTTTTTTTTTAATATTCTTGGCTTTTTTAACCTATAGGCATTAAATTAGTATTACAAGGCACATAGGACAAGTAGGATGTTGTAGGTCTTACATGCATATAACATGTATTTTCTTGCAGTTGTGGAAGGCTGGATGTTCTGAACTGTGCAGTTTTTACAGTCCTGTGATTGTATATAACTAACGTTTTGAAATTAGTCTTAACAGGCTTACATGGATCTTTTACCTGTAAAGCGGAATATAGTACTGCTGTTCTGCACTAATTTCCCATTATACTTACATTTGTGTTTGTGTAGGCTTAGTTACTGCTTTAAGCTTGGTGAATTCTTTTAGGCTAAATCTCTCGCAGTTTCTATTGTGAGCATGTAAAAGGTATTGCTAGCTGTATGTTGCCCAGTAGGACTTACTTTCCTCTGGAAAGCTGGAGATGTGTCATGAAAACTGAAGTATGTAGCAGGAACTAGGGTTGAATCTTTGCCAGATGTGGCTACTGTAAAGCACATTAACATCTATGTGTGTTTTCAGCTTCTACAAATTAGAAGCTGAAAAAGAGTTGGAGGAGGAGAGGAAGGAATGGAAAATACTTCTACTTGATTTATTTGTGTTAATAGGTACTGCTATACTGCTACAACGGGCTCTGTCTGGGAGGTCCCCAGTTGCTATAGGATCCTTTTACCTATGCAAACAGCAGAGATTATCAAATACTATTACAAACTAGTTAGCTGATTTTGTTGGGAAGTTTTGTTTAAGTAGCAAAGCAATGTTTCATGATTGTCTAATGACTTTCAGAAAGCTTCAGTGTACTTGGCAGAAATGAATGTAGACCTGCCCCACCCCAGTATGCACATGTGGCTATTTTATTTACAGAGGGGGTTCCCATGGAACAGGTATGTTCATGACTTCACACGGAGTCATGCAGGAAACCTGTGAAAAAGTCAGCGCAAGCCCTCACTTTGCTTATCCTAATCTTTCCAGTGCAAGAATGTTCTCCATTGAAAGACAATTTTGATAGTTGCTAAAAGGAAGGGTGGTAGATCTACAGGGATGCAAAACTAACAGAGTTGAACAGTTACAAAAAGGGAATTTTTCATTGCTCTTCTAATAGCTGTAGCAGAAGGCTGCAATGAGAACTAGTGTTTATCTTAACAACAATATTTTTGTTTTCATACTGATGTAGTACTATCCTGTTGGCATATGTTCTTGGAATGCATTAATAATCTGTAACACCCTTTTTTTGAGATATACTAAATCTCACATTAACACATGGTGTAATTTCACTGAACAGCTCTGTCTTTGAAAAAGGAAGGAAACAGTACTTGGTGCTCAAAGTGAATTCACCTTAAAGTGAAGTTATCTTAAATGCATTTTTACAAAGTTGAAAGCTGAATCTATGGCTGTTACAGAAGTAGTTTCCATGTTACTAAGCCTTTAGAGGAATTCTTCACTGCTTTCTTGAATGCAGGAAAATATAGTAAAGGAAGTGATCCTCATTCCTCAATCCTCATAAATTTTATTTAAGAAACTTCATGGAAACCCTGTGTATTCCTTTGTTGCTATTTTCTCTCAGTTTTGCCAACCTAAAATTCTACCAAAAAAAAAAATGCCAAACTAAAAGCTTAGTTCTTCAGTACAAATATTATGTACGTTGATTTTTGTTTTTCTCTCACTTAGACCACTGACATAGTAAATCTTGTGAAAGGTATTTAATTTTACTTTGTAAACTGAATGTTGACAGAAATGTTAAGAATATTGGCAGCTTGGCATTGTCTGCTGGCTCTTTACTATCTGCCTTATATGAGAAACTCTTTGTACAGAACTAAATTCTGTGCTAAAATATGTCATTTAGTACTTCCTTTGAAGGAAAATGAGGTCAAATCTTAGTGTGCGTATACTTGTAAATGCAAAAATAACCAATGTGCACAATCCTAGCTCTTCTTTGTGCACAAGCTCATGTCTACGAATTTAAGATACTTCTCTCGGATGAATTCCAAAGTGTTTCTTGTGGATTTAGTTATGAATACTTGCACTAACTTGTTCAATGGATGGTAGCATAGGCAGATATTCCTGCAAAAAAAAGAGAGGAGAAGGGGGGAAAAAGGATGTTTGTTAACTTACTGTCTTACTAGTTGCTATTAAAACAAATTAATTTTGTGTTATTGTTTAAGACTAAAATAAACTATACATCTGAGCATCATGGATGGCATCAATGGAAGGGAGGGGTGAAGAAGCAGGATAACTTTACCTCATAAGAGCATAATTTGTAATTTTTAGTTTTAGTCATAGGTATTTTGGTCTTAAACAGATAATATCTGATTAGACAGAGGAACTGTTTGAAACAACTGGACTGCTGATTTAGTATGATTACAGAATAAAGTCATTTTTAGAATTTGTGTCAGTAGAAATCAAGTCTGTGAAATTATGAAAAGGTGGATCAAATGTACAGGCACATTTTCATTAATATAGCATTGTAAACCAGTCATAGCTTGAATGCATCTTTTAGGTTGTCAATTGTAAATGCCAAACGTGTCAGGCTAATGTTGGGCTTGAAGTGGTGTGAAAAGGTGGTGAACTCCTTCGACCTGTGGTGTCAAGGCCACAAACTTTCCTGCTGCAGTAGTGACACAGTATTTCTCAGACATGAAAATTCAGATCTTTTTAATAGTTACTGCTTCCTACCTTGGAAGAGACTGTGAACTTAAGTGCTTGAAGTAGGCAATTAGCATAGCGAAAAGTAACTTATAAGAGAAGATTGTGAATCTTGTCTCCTGTTATGTAAACTTTTGATTCCTTGTGCTTATATGCGGAGAAAAATAGCAACTGCTGTGTCTCTCGTCATTCCAGAGACAAGTCATTTTAGCAACAGGAACAAATTGCCTTCTTACTGGCATTACAACGGGGATTTTACAAAGTGAGATTCTGCATTTGCTTCCAGAAAGTGATACAGATAGTCCAGATTCTTACCACTGAAAATGTTTTCATCGCACTCTCACTGAGCAGCAGCACATACTTTTCATCTGGAGGTCATGAACTCAGTCAGTCCTTCGGTGTTAATCAGTTTTGTGCTTGGAGAAGCCATGAAAACTTGCCCCTTGTTTTAAGAGTAGCTCTAAGATACCATCTCTGTCTTTCAGTGTATGTTTGAACGTGTTTCCATCAGCCTTATCTTTTTTAGAAAGACTGGGTAACTTTTTCCTGTCTTTGCTTATGTAAACTCTGATAAGTTGCTTATTTGTCCACCAGGTGAAGAATAAAAATAATGCTTCAGGTACATCAGAAGGCAGAAGATTTGTCACATCTCAAGGGTGGCCTTAGAAATTTATTTATGAAGAGCAACTGTTGTATAGCTTCAGGGCCCCTTGCTTTCTAGTTGTGCCATAGCAAAGGTTTTGCAATCAAGCCAATTGCATGAGAGGGGAAGAGAAGGTTGCAGTTGTTGTTGGACTCCTTTAGTAGTATGGTAATAAGGATGTGGGACTGAATCTCCGATCCTGGCATGTGTAATAGTGAATGAGGTATGTTTTTGGCCTCTAGTGGCTACTTTGCTCATTCACTGACACCTAGTTTAAATGCCTTATATTCACATTTGATTTTGGGAAAAGGTCATGCCCTCATTTTAATTCATAAGGCAAGTTCTTTTAGCAGTAGGTATTTGAAGAAGAAATGAAAATTACATTGTTCCTTTAGGTTTAAAGAAGCTTCCTACATTAAGCAGGAAAAAAATGCTAACAGTATAATATTTTTAAAGCCACCTGCGTAAAGTTCACAATCAGTGTGCTTGTGTAGTAATGTGTTTTAATCTCTTTTTGTCCTCTCATGTTGGTCCAAGCATGTAATCTGTTGTAGATTTTTCTGTTGCATATCTTATCAAATATATGAAGGATGAAAAAAGGTCAAACCTGACCAAGGATAGTTAACAGTAGTGATTAATAAACAGAAATGTATTTATGAAAATGTGACATGTCTGCAATATTTGTTTAATGAGTTTTTTAAACTTACTGACTTTATGCATGTGCCACACACTTATGAAAGAAAATGTCTACTATGGAGGCACATACCTTTTATTTACAAAACCATAGCAAGAACTTTTGAGAAGAAAAATATAGTCTCCTGTCAGCTGAAGTTATGTTGAAAGAACATTAAGATTCTGGCAGAAAACCAGGCAAGGTCTTATCTGGTAGGGAATAAAACACGCTGGCGGGTAATTTGCAGGCACAATAGTGAGCATCAGAGCAATATGGTGTAAAATGATTTTAGAAAGCTTTAAGAAGACTTCAATACAGCAGCATGTTTTGCTGTAACTTTCACTGGCCTTCCCTTCTGTCCAGGTGATTTCTGGATACAGGATTTCTTATTTCCTGGAGGAGACCTGGGCTCTACTGCTATATTTTTGGAGGATGGCAAGTTATTAAAGAAAAGGCAAAGTTCTTGATCTAAGACCATATTTCGTATGATGCCTTACCTTAAAAAGTACCAAAAATTTTCCTTCTCTGTTTTTTTCCACTAAGTTTTGTCCATGTATATGTTTGTCCCCAGGAGTTTTTTACTCGCACTACTTAAATATCTGAACAATTTGACAACTGTCTGCAGATGTGTGTGAATGTACTGCAAGTAGTAGCTTACTTTAAACAGCAGGAATTTGTGCTTTCAGAAAAATCAAACAAATTAAAATTATTATTCTACTTTAGAAGTCTAATACTAAGTGATTAATGAAAATGTTGATACTAGAAAATTGTCCTTTTGTAGTGCAGCAAGTGTTTGGAACTGCTAACAAGCTATCAAGTACTACAAAATGAAATAATTTTAATTCTTGAGGGCTCTTAATGTTAGCTAAAAGGTAGATGCTGTCAACTACAGTAATAGTCAGAGACAGCAGTGCTCACTGTGTTGACAGTGAAAAAGCTGAGTGTGTTTCTGGTTGAGAGACGTCAGTAGAATTTGGTGTTGCTGCTGAGAAGGGTAAGGAAGAGTTCAAAAGTGCCCTGTCCCTTTATGTGTGATTTTAACGCCAGCTTTTATTGGGCAGCAACTCTTTGCTTCTAAAAGTTGAAACTGTTTGTTAATACAGTTTTTAAACACTTAGTGATGCGCCACTCCCTACCTGCTGGTTTTGCTTTTGTCATCACTGGACAAAATTATATTAACAAGTGGTCAGCAAGGTAAAAAGTACCCTAAGATAAGCTAGTTTATAGTTTTGCCTGTAATACCTTCCAGCATCTGGCCAGAAGCTTTTGAGAGGAAAACGTTTGGTTCAGGAGAAGTGGAAAAAACGTTCATCGTTTAGCTCAAGCTTTGGGACTCTGAAGGAAACTGGACCCTCCACTGTATGGAGGGAGTCAGGCTGCAAAGTTAAGAACTAAAAAGATAGTGGATTTGTCATGAGGGTGGTATAAATATGCAAATTTTCTGTGCCTGTAGATGGCTTTCATAGCTAGTAAACTTCTGACTAAATTTAGTGTGTTGTAATGAAATAGGGATGTGAAAATATAAACAGAGCAGTCTGTGTTCTCTACCCATAAAGAGGAAACATACTATGTATCTCTGTGGTCGTGTAAATTAAGGTCATACCGGAAAACTACAAAAGCGTCCCTAAATCCAGAAGAAATTTTTTTTTTAGTTGGCTTTAATCTTTTTGTATGTTTGCTTTTTATGAAGATATGGGAAGACTAATTCTCATTCAAACCTAATGAACTATATGTGGATATTCTGAAGTAAATTTAGCGTAGCAAAACAAAGCACTTTCACAGATAGCTGTACATATTTGCTTAATTAAGTAATAATTTATATAGCATCACATATATCTAATTCAGATTCTTAACTTCACACTTTTTATTACTCCTGGAATAGTGACTAAGATGATATTCTGTGTATGACCTGTGGTAAACTGCATTTCCATGGAAATTGGTCAAAATACTGAAAAAGTAATTTTTAAAATTAAATTTAAAAATGTGCAACGTACATAGAACTAACTTACTGAACCAGAAATGTACAATTGTACACTGTACTGATTTGTTTCTGGTTGTACTTCAGAAGTGTAAAAGCTGTTCTCTTGCCCAGTTTGTTGGTATTTTGTTAATTTATTAGGTAAAGAATTAGCAGTTTTTTCAATTCCCATTTGCCTTCACCCTTTTGAGAGAGCAATATACAACACTTAAGTCTAGGCAGCATATATTACCTGAAGAAGATGTTGCTGTATAAAAGTTCATGTTAACTTTCCAGAGCAGCCTTGGTTCCATGTGGGTGATTAGCAGCTCTTCCTAATCCCGTGGTTAGAGTCCCCATAAAACCCTCCATTTAAACATATGCTGCTTTAATTTGTTTTTTCAATTTAAATAATTTTTAGTAGACTATTGTCAGGCAGTGTAATAATACCTTCAGAAATAAAATTTCAAAGTTAGACATTTTGACGAAATTATTTTTGCTGATCTTTCAGGCTGTCCATAATGACCACAATTTCTAATGTTCTGTCATCATCTGGGGTGACAGAATCCACCTATCCTCTGAGAAACAGAGGACACAGCTCTCCTGTTGCCTTCCTTTCTGTTCTTTTAATGGGAAAGACAACAGGTCATAAAATACGCAAAAGCTCTGCCACCTCTAAATAACTATTAGACAGTAATTTGCTTCCAATAATACATTTTACAAGGAGTAACTACCAAAGACTTCTGAATCAACACTGGTTAAACTCAGGTTTTATGATCTGTAGTGTTGTAGTTTGGAAAAGGTATTAATGAATACTCATCATTCTCTTTAGGTAAACGTAAAGGAGTAAAAATGTCAATAAAAGTGAGTGTTTTTCTACAGCACACCACTAAGCCTGGAGAATTTGTTGCACACGCTGTGTCTTTGCTGTATGACCAACTGTAGAAGTGTTCACATCTGTATCTGAAATCTGATAAACTTTTTGGTTTGGTTTTCTTATAAATCCGTCCTTGACAGCATGCATTTTTATTTTTACTTCACTTGTTGTTGGGGAATGTATTGGAGAGAAGAAAAGGGAGGCCAGCAGTGGCTCAGGGAAGACTGTGGCTGTCTGGCTCTAAGAAAAGCGGGGGCTTTACTGCTCCAGTTAAATCCTCGTCTTGGCTTTGTGCAGCATGGGATCTTCTACAGAAGTAGGCTGTACTGGGCAATTTCCAGATAAATACTTGGATGTATCAAATTGGGAGACAAGGTTTCTTTCCTTACTAGTCCAAATCTTGCAGGGGTGTGGTTAGAGAGTGGGGGAGCTCAATTGCCTATTTTCAAAGTCATCCCATGACCAGCAATTCCGAATTTTTTGAAAGTCTCCTAAATACAAAATTATTCTTCCCTCAGGCCATAGTTCATGCTTTCACTTAGACACTGAATCTAGAAGGCTATCTGTTCTATCTGGCCAAACCATAGTTTATACTTCACCTTTAAAACTTTTGCATATGGTTTGGTTTTTTTAGTGCCATGTAGTTCTCAAGGAAATCTAAAAGAAAACACTAATAAGAGGTGGAGATAGCTAAGTAACAGCTGTGATAAGGGCATGATTCAGCATCTCCCCCTGCAACTTGTAAGATTTCTGTCTACCCTGTATTTGCAGGCTCCTTGGTGAAGGAATGGTGACCAGCAGGGGCTGCTGCGATGGATGTACTCCGTGCTTCTCTGTGCCTGTCTCTGGCACTGGCCAGTACGAGATGCTATGGAGGAAAGCGCGCCAGTCCTTATCCTGACTGGTTATAAAATGCTTGCCCTTTTGTCAAACATTTCCTATAATCTTTATCAGGGTGACTTACTGGTGTGAAAAAGGCAGGCTTTATTTTTTCCAGTTTATAGAAATTGCATATCCTATTCTAATAAGCGTACACCTTGATGGTGTCCACAAAGCTAAATAAATTTATATTATAGGGATTGACTTTGGATATATTTGGCAAAAACAAATCTGTTTTCAAGGGTGGTGTGTATTACTTCTACCGGCAACAATTGTCATGACCTAATATATCAGCTTGAAAAATAATGGTCATTTCATTTAAATAAAAAAGTGAAAATACAAAGAAGAAAATCCCCAAACACCAAGCTAAAGAAAGCAATGACTGTAAGGAACTGTAACAGCTGCAGTAACAAAATTGGCCCTTGAAATGAAAGGGGGGTGGGGTGGGAATAAACACCTCTCCTCCCCCCAATGAAGTAGCTTTACGCTGTATCATTAAATCTCACTTGACAAAATTGAGATTTCTTGTTCAAGACACTTGCAATGAGAAACTTCATTTTTCATTTGAGGCTGTTCTCTTCCCACCCCCAGAAATACCTGCAAGCTCTCACTGGTTTTGGCTGTGTTCTTTTCAAGTTTGTTTTCTCCCTGCAGTTATATTTCAGATGGAAGATTTTTGAAGAATATCACAGAAGTATTTGTCAAAAGAAGAACCACATAACATTCCTAAATACTGAGTATCTTTCAGATTGTCAGTATGTCAAAACAGTATCACCGAAATGAACTGTGCTTTAGTAAAAATGAATGTGTTGGTAGGAGAGTGGCACCACGCATTAATAGTCATCATCTCTGCATGGCAGTGGGAAGTATGGAGGACAGTATGGCTGAAAGATGGAGAGGACAGTGACTAGGCTTTAGAGAAATATAAGGAATGGAAGAAAGGAGTGATAAGAATTTCTTACAGCTTTGTATTTCTGCCCTTAAAATCAGATATTGGGCTTTGTATAATACATGTATCTTTCAAAGCACAAGTAGAAGGACATTTTCATATAATGAACAGATTTCAGGGTTCTGTAAAACATAACCAGGCTAAAATGTTATTTTTAAATGTATTTCATTTTATTCCTGTCAGTGTTGTCTTGCCTCTTTTATATTTTTGAAAAAGCAAATGTAAAGGTTTTGAAAATGCCCATTAAGACTGAAATGCAACTCAACGTACATGACTATCACAGTTTTCTTCTTTTCTTTGAAGTCCTAATGGAGGAGGATATAAATACCTCTGCAAAGTTATGTTGGTCAAGCCACAGGTTATTTAGTGTGCGTCTGTTTAGGCAGATTTGAATGTTTTGGGGTTTATCAAATTAGCATTTTCAGACTTGGTTAATTCATGACTAGCAGCACAAAATTTAAGGAATTCTTCTGAATTGGGATCTCTGGCTATAAGCCAGAGGCCTTTTTAATAGTGGCTTGCAAGGGATAAGGAGCCACTAACACTGTCTTTTGCCTGGATGTCTGGCCGTGTGGGGGATGCTCCAGCTGTGCTGTTAGACTCGTTACCTGTGGGAAGATAAATTCATGTTTTTCAGTTACATAACTATGCATCACATTTTATTGAACTTATAGCCCAGAAGTCTGACCACAACACGCTAGATACGATGTATGCACTTAAAAGACAAAGGCATTGTCATAGAAAAAATAAATCTGCACATTAAGACTTGATTAAAAAAGGATCATTAGCACTTGAACCAGGTGATAGCATCACTGTAGATGTATATATAGAAAGCATGTATCTAAATATGCATATACTTTGCATAGGTATTGGAAATAAAGCAGCTTTATGACCAACAAGAATTGTGGGTTTTAATATGGAAGGTGCTGCAGAAGTTCTTAGCCTGATAAATGGAATACGGCTGCTGAAGGTGTATTCAGTAGAGAGGAAGGCTGCAGCCCACCTGAGTCTCCCAGGCAGGTGGCATACTGATGGATCCGAGTACAGTGGCCAGCTCAGAACGCACAAGTGATGCAGGCATTGAGTGAAATGTCCGGATCTGTGCAGGCTCTGCAGTGGCTCAGAGCTAGGGGACTTCTGCTTTAGCTTCCAAATACGCTCTGTCGTGGAGCTACTATAGTCTAATAAGCAGTGACCTTTAATTGTCCTTCAGCCTTGCAGCATCAGGCTGCAACTGCCACGATTGAGTATTAGTCAGTAAAATTCCTGTCATTAAGCTGGAGTCTGAGACCAACGGGCCTTCATTCTTCTTTTTTAGGGATAGCTTTATTTGAGGTCTGACAAAGTGTCCTGCCCAAGGTCTTTGCTTACTTAGCTGGTGTGAAACAGAGTAGCATATTATAAAGTTCAGAGTAATTAAGATGTACCTTCCTTTATAAAGAGTATTTTATTGCTGTCACAAAAGAAGTACTCATATTTCTGCATGTGTTTGTACTTCAGAGTACTCTGAAATGATTGTGAAAACCAGCGTTGCTGATTTTTTTTCCTAATTATTTATTTATTTTTTCTACCAGTGGTGAACAAGTCCTGCTTCAGTATGTTACAGGAAAGATCAAATGGAAGGCTGTTTAGTGGTTTTGGAGAAATCGTGGTGACCCAATTTGAACTGTTTGCTTTCACATGATTTATTTAATTTGCTACCTGTGAAATATCCTGTTTTTGTGCATGTGGACATGAAGGCTGATTACTCTAAGTGGATGTTTTTGAAATAATAACTTGCTGCTTGCTCAACTGAAGAAAAGTCAGGCCTGTAGCGTCCCTGGAATTGGTTTTGAATATAAAAAAGCCAGTGGTTGATTATGTACAAAATGTTAATTGTCGTTCTACTCTGTTCAGACATAACTAATGTGTGACTTAATTTAGATACATTAGCTGAGAATCATTACATTCACATGGGAAGAAATGCATTTGTCACATGTATTTGCTTTCTCATGCTTAATGCATAACATCCAACTTGACAATTCCTGCACTTATTGGCGAGTTTAAGCCTCTTAAATTTGCTGTATAAGGTGGTTAAGCTGCTGGTTTTAACTTTCAAATGCCTTATGCTTTTTCCACGTCCTCGCCTAGCTCTGGAAAAGTATTCCAGGCACAGGGAGTGGGGCAAGGAGGAAGAGGGAGAGAGATGGAGCTGTGAATGTACGAACTGGCAACAGGAGATGTGAACTCTGAGCAGTTTGTGGAGTCTCCAGGCAAAATTAATATAAAGACAGATCCCTCTGCACAAGGCAGCAAAAACAGTGCATTGCAGCATTTACTGGAAGCTCGTTATTTTAAAGCACTGTATGCTGGAATTGTGTAAAACAACCTACAAGAGCAAACGACAGATTCTTCCAAATGCTGGGCGCCACAGGGAGTAAAGGCAAACTTACATCCAGTTTTTGGGAATGATACTGAGTTTTTTAATAGGTTGGTGATTGGTGATAGGTCAGAATTTTTATGTCCGGGAATGCTATCATTTATGTGAAAACGAAATGTGAAGTGTGAAAGTTTAATGCAGTTTTGGGTCAGTCTAAATGAACTGCACTTTAGGGTGGGTGTTTTGGGAAGCGCGAAGATGCGGTCAGCTTTCACTGGATGCTATTCAGAGTCTGGTATGTGGCTCCCCATTTATCCCACTTTCAAAATCTTTGTTAAAAAACCTAATTGTGCTGAAAGGAGAGAAACACAAGGAGAGAGATCAGAATCTTTTTCTCCAAGTAATTCAGTAACTTTTTTGTACTTGACACAAATATAAATTATTTGGATTTTGATGTGTGGGCTTCCTAAATGAATTGGCACGCAGCTCTAACAGCATTTTAATTCAGTTTACCAATATGAAGAGACAGAATACAACACCAGGTGCTCAAGAGATATGTTGTGTTGTGCTATACTCTGTATTTCTTGACTTTAACCTTTTCACCCATTCAGTGTGATAAGTGATCTAGTCCTAAAATCATCTCTCTAGGTGATGCAAATGATACTGGAGTGTTACAGGAGATCTTGCTTGCTTTGTCACTGCATTTTATCGTTTGATTACTGACTTGAAGCAATGATCACCTTCGTTGTTCATCTGCCTATCTGATGTTGTAAAATCACACTAGAGAACAACCTTTCAATCATCTCACTCTGGGAACAATGTAGGAATAGCTTCAACAACAACTATATCATTCTCCAGATTAGTGCAAGTTGTCTACTCTGGAAGATCATTATAACGAGGGACATCAGGGGGCTGGCTGGACTTTCACTCAAAATAGGAACTGTTTGTCCTTTTGATTCTCTGTCCATATATGCCAGCTTTCAGAGTTTTGTTAGGCAATCAGATATGTGTGGTACTTTTCTTGACATCTTTATGTTGCTAACCACAAAATGCAGCTCATAAATGTAATCCATAAAGAATTTATTATATTGAAGCTCCCCTCTTCTACTCCAGGAAAACCTGTAAGTCTTTCCAAAAGGATATTTTTGCAGCGGTCTCTTCTGCTCTTTCTGCATATGAAGTGAAAATATGCTCCAACTACCTTGCTGTTTTCCCCAGACGCTGATGAGCAATCAGGCGAGTTAGCGTGCCTGAGAACAACAGTCTGAAATAGTAGCTGGGGGACTGCTGGCTCCCACAGCCACCTTGTTTGTTTGCTGCTAGGACAGACAGTTGACTTATTTTCTTATTTTTGAGTACAGAAGAGAAGACTGGAAAACTGAAAATGCCGATGATGTAACTTCTCCAAATGTAATCTTTCCAACTGCCATCAGTCATTCCAAGATTTATCTTTAATGTGACATTCCATGTAAATCCTTGTCATTTTGGAGTAACAAAAGTAAAACATTTGAACATTTTTGACATATCTTATGATGTGCTCTCAAAAACAGTATAACATAATGCTTAGGAGAAAAGATTAGGTGCATTTTATATGGCAATTTTAAATTCTCTTGACTTAAATTACCATTCTCAGTAATTTTTTTTTTAACATTCCTCCTCCAGCTCTTCACTTTCTACATGCATTTAATTTTTCTACCTTTTCACAATTAAATGTGTAGAACAAAATAATGAAATTCAGTTCAATGGTTGTGTTTTAACTGTCTGTATAGCATAGGTGTATTTTTTCTAGAAGAAAGTGTGAGTTCTGAAAATGCTTTAATGTCTGCAAACTTCAAGTTTAGTGGTCAAGACTTGATGAAAACTTTGTACATAGAGTTTCAATCTTGAGCAGCCTTTGAAAAGAAAGTTTTATGTCAAAAGTGCAATTTTATGGCATAAGTTTTGTAAAGGTGTTTTTCTCCTTTATGTGTTCTATATTTTACCATGTAAAAAAGATGTACTTGAATGAGTTTCTCAGACCTTTTATCGCAAAAGTATCACTTGCTGGCAAAATTGTGGAAAACACAGTGAGTGAATGATGAATATTAATAAAAGTTAAGGAAAAAGTATGTAGGTCAGCATAAGTGAAGTGGGCATGACTGCCATCTGTTAAGAAATTACATTTCAATATTATGTTTCCTGCAACTTCGTATGTTATTATTTTAGACATATTTTTATTAAAAATATAACCCCCTTTTAGCTCCTTCCTCTAAGAAATTGCTTTTTTTTTCTATTTTCCTTTTCAGAAATTCATCAAGTGCGTTATATAAAAAAATTGTGGAAAATGTCTTGTTAAGTATGTCAGGATGCACTTTATGCTGCACTACTAATAATTTACCACAGGTTTAATTTATTTTTGTGTTGTAAGTCCTGATGGTCTAGAAAAGCCAGTACCATATGCCAGCATTTTAGAAACAAACACAAAAATGATGACAGGTTGGGAGGAGAGTAGAGAAGTAGAAGGCAAAGACCAAGAATGGTGGCACTCTTCTAACATTAAGCAGTTTAAGGGGAATCTACATCACTTGTGAAGACTTCTGTTTATTGCTGCTTTTACAGCCTATAATTAAAATCCAGTTGTTAGTTGTGGTTCAAGTATAACCAACCTCAAAAATGCTATGAAGCAACCAAGACGCTAGATTGCACACATTATAAAACTCTTCACATTGTTGTCTGCTGTCTCTATAGCCTGTTTATAGTGACTGGAACTGAAGTAAAAAATGAGTGCACTCATTAGAAATAACAAATATGGGTTGTTAAGTTGTAGCACCCTTTCACTGAGCTCAAATCAAGTTCTTTGTAAATTATTTATTCTTTCATATTGCTGAGGCATCCTAATTAAAACCTTCCATCTTTTAAACCTCTAAAAATGCTTGAGAATGGGAGTGTAGCTGAAGATTTTTTTAATCATGTGGAATTTCTTTTGTTTTTAATTAAATTCAAATAGATAGCTGGTAGCTTGCACTAACCTGAATCTAAACATAAGATTAGGGACAGAGAGTATCTTTTTCAGATCTGTCTGGATCAGTTGAAAATAATACTGCTTCCACGTTCTTGCCCACAAGTTGGTGATGACCATCCCTGCATTTTGGCCAAAGCAAAGTATGTGAACTACCCCCTGTGACAAATGGCTCTCCACTGAAGTGGATTAGGGAGGCCTCCTGTGATTTTTTTTTTTTAAATTATTATTATTTATTTATTTTTTTGGCAGGGGAACTACAGATCTCCAGAAAAGGAGATGCACTTACTGATCTCCAGTAACAAATTCCTTGGGAGCAAGAATTCCTTTAACTGCTTCACATTCTTTAAAAATGAATATGAATTTGAGCTCTAACCTTGTCAGTGGAGGCACTGAGCTGCTACTGAGACCCATAAAAGTCCTCAGCAGCTTTGTATTAACTCTGCTGCTGGAGGCAGGCCATATTTTCACATTGGGATGTCATGCTGTAGTAGGCTTGTGTAAACAAACTTAGTGGACTAAAACTCTACACATCTTCCTTGTTTTGGACTGTCTGTAATAGTGTTAAATTATTCAATCTTAATTGAAGCTTTCCTTTTTGGCCAATCCCCTAACTTGCTTTTAGATTTTGTTCCGTTGTAGCTAGGCAGTGGCAGGGCAAGATCTGATACGAAAGCACTCACTCTGAAATAGACCTTCTGTTCTTCCCGAGCATGGTTGCTGCTTCTGCAGCTTTGTGTTCACTTTCTTCCTTTTTCAAGGTCAAAAGTTTCTTGCCAGCTCTGTCCAAGTAGAGCCTCTAAGGTAACCCTAGCTGGATTCAGGTTCTCCAGCATTTCAGAACTTGAAGCGGGGGGGGGGAGGGGATTTCTATCATTTGAAGTGGGGAGAGGATCTGTTTTATGGTCTCTTTCCTGCTCAAGAGCTACCCTGTTAACCTAGTCGAAGGCCCTCATTTCTAGCCTGCATCTTCTTTGGCTGACCCAGCTATTGTGATCAATACTTTCCCATTTCATATTACTTAGGCAAAAAATTGCATGTAATCATTCAGATTTAGAATCTGGTTTCCTACATCTTGCATCTCTCTGCTTTAGGTCTCTTTTAGTTCATCTTTATCCTTTGCCATGAGGGTAATATAGAAAACCTGATCCGTGGAACCTCTTTCCTGGTTCCCATTGTCAAGCTGTTCATTACAACCATAAGTATGAATGGTTTTAAGACCAACTCTGATGTAGAGTCTTCCAAGAGCATGGTTCACTCCATCTGCATCTCTTCTCGTGGTTCTTGTCACCTGCATGAATGTATGTGATACGTGTTTCCAAGCAAAAGGACAGTTGCAGGTATCCATCCTGTCTGTCCTTGAAGCTCCAGCCCAAGCCTTAACACTTGTAATTTTTATTTAAAAGAAACACATTTCTGTGTACACTTTTTTCTTTATATTTGCTATTTTTTTTTCATTGAAAACTTGGAGTTAACAAACTCTTGGCATTAATAACAAAAATAATCAGCGCTTGTTGTACTAATTGTCCTCAGTATACTTTATACGTGTTAATTGTTTCCTACAACACATTTCTAAAGCATCAAGGTTTATTCACACATTGCGTCTTCAGAAACACAGTGCTGGGAAGTTAGTGGCCCCTTGCCTAAGGTCATGTTAGAAAGGGTTAACACCGATGAGCTAATAACTACTCGCCCTTGTTCATAATACTACACACCCCTTTTGATGTTTCAAGCTATCTTAATATGAAAGACCTTCTGTAAAGAAATAATCTGCATAATTTTTAAAAGAAAGCTATAGCTCTGCATTTATAAATACTAATGTTGTAAAGTACACTGAAAAAGGTGTACTGGAATGGACTTAGAGACAGAAGCCTCTAAAGATACAGTAAGTCGATCAAGAAGAAATATGACATTTTCATAACTCATGGTTATTACACTTTATAAAGTGCATAAATGAATTTCTGTGTATCCTAGGAAGAACTGAATCTTGTTACCACGGTCATTAAAGTTAATAAGATTTAAATTTTGAGCTAATAGGCCTGCTTATAAAGGAGAAGCACTAAACATTCTCAAAGGGAAGTGTTGTTTCCTTTGTAACTTTTTTCTTTTAGAAATTAAGTGACATACACAAGACATACATGACAATTCCAGTGTATCATGGAAAAGCAGATATCTGGGAGGGGGACCCTAGTTTTTTGGTTGGTTTTTTGTTTTGGTTTAGTTTTGGTTTTTTTTAGAAAGTAGATGGTGCCAAAGTGTGAAAAGTAAAACACCACACCAAAGAGAACAAAGCAGGTTTGTTGGATCCTGCCACTCTTTAATGAACATTTCTAGCTTTCCTGCATAAGATAAAGGATCTCTGTGTTGTGTTTGCTGTTCATACGTACCCCGTGATGCTTTTCTTCAGACTTTGGTGAGGATCATTCCTGGGCCACCAAAACTCTTCCAATAGTCCTATTTGCTGTTCTGTCTGAAACCACAGGTGACTGGTTTTGGGTTTCTTTCTCCATAATTAAACCAACTATGTCAGCTGGTTTAATAAAATATATTGCTTCATGTCAGCCTTGATAGATTTATGCTTCTCGCAGCATTATGCAGCTTATCAAGTCACAAAGAGACAGTTTGATTAGAAGTTACATGGATGCCTTCAATGATTTGACAGGAAAGTGATGTCTTTTTCTTGATGTGCAGGCAGTGCTGTCTTAAGATCTTGCATTACTACATGCTGGCAGACTGACAGATATTTCCACGAGAAGGCACTGGCTTCCAGAACTAACATTGTGGCTATCAAAACCGAATCTAGGAAAACAAACAGTGTGTATTTCAGTAACATTTTAGCAATAATGACTGCAGTTTGAAAAAGGAATAAGCCTTGGGGCATAGTGGAGTATCTTTGTTTTAGTGAACAAAGCAAAGCTTGAAATAGTAACAGATAGCAGAAAAATGAAAGGCAACCAAGCTCGTTCCAAAGCTCTGATGGTAATGTTTCCACTCGTACCAACTCTGGGACGTTATGACTAACAGATGCGCCTTTCCGAGGTTTTTAGTACAGACTGTAAAATGATACCACGTGCCTGTTACTTTCCTTACTGAAAATGATAATAAGCCTTTCTCTCTTTTCTATTGCCTGATCAGCCTTTGTCTTTTCTCTTGTAAGGTCTTCTCTAGATGAATAGTACTTCCAGAGCAAACAGACCCACTGCTTCTTTATTAATTGAGCACAGGGAGGGTCGTCAACCTCATTAGCACTGCTATATGCAGTGTATGTTCTCCCAGCGTAGGATTTGATCATAGCTCAGTAGCTGTTATTTTCTGCTCCATCCTTTTGACAGGGAGACTGTGGACCCCTCTGTTACTGGGTCACAAACTGGTTCCTGTGGTCCCCCAGCGTCTGGCTTCTCCGTCAAGTCTGTGAGAGTCACACTAAGAGCTGGAGGGGGCATGTGGGACCCCACTCAGTCTCCTAGCTCCTACTAGAGACCCCTGAGCTGCCAAGATGTCCCTAGGCACGGCTCTTTCTGAAAGGGGTGGGGGGGAGAAGGAGAAGTAATTATTTAGGACCTGACTGTGAGCTAGGGCAGTCCTATTAGTTATGATTCTCAACTACAATTAAAAGTTGGGTGGAAAAGATGGTGTGACAGCTGACTAATTACAGTAATAATACAGCCATTACTGCGTGTATTTTCTGTATCGCTAGTCACTAAGATTTTTAACATACAAGTTACACAAGTGTAATCTGTCGCAGATCTCGTGGGGGGGTAGAAACAGTGTCAAGATTACGCATTTAAAATGAATCATATCGCATGCAGTATTATAGTCAGTTTCTATGGTGGATGTGAGGGAAAGGTGGTATTTTTATATATACTTATATTTCAGGATGCCGATTGACCTATTTCTAAATTTATATAAGATTTTTCTAATATAAGGATTGAATTATTCGCCCCAAGGGTTAGTGAAACAGCAGATATTTGCTTTGCTTCAGGAGAGTCTGACTAGACTTGACATTGAAGCATGTTCTTCTTTGATGTCTTTGTTGGGATGTATTGTACTGGATTGTTTCTGGTTTTTTTTGTTTTGTTTTTTTGCTTTCCGTACACTGGAACATACAGGATTTTCTTTCATCAAGTGATGAACATTGTACATGAAAAGTAATCTGGTATTAAATGCATCTGGTGTTAAATGTTTGTTGTTTGTCTAGCTTTTTCCCTTTCCCACTCTGTCTCTGCCTGTCTTGATTAGACAATTAGGTGAGTTTTGTTTGAACTAAATTTTCCTCTTTTGGGTCACTGAAATAGCATGATTTAATTACTACAATAGCCTCCTTAAGGAGGTGGTCTAGATGGAAGTAACTGTTTCTTTGCATCATGGACTACTTCAGAGAGTAGTATGTGTTCATGGCTCATGAAAGCATCCGCTCAACAGAGGTTGTGATTTGAATGACATGATTTGTACATGGCATATCTATAGTCTATAAATAATTCTTTCCTTTTTTGAGCCAGATGAGACACTGGGATATATTAAAGCTGACAATTTGAACTATAACAGAGAGCGCCATGAAAGCATTACTTGGAAAAGACTGTTGCTTTGTTTATCCAGGTGGACATGAGTGAATGTAACTTGATAATTTAATAATAGCTACAGAGCAAAGGTTTCAGCACGGATTCTTTTTTAATTCAGTGAAAGTCACTCAGTGTTGCTTGCAACTCTGATTGGGGTTGCTCAGTCCTGTGCTTGCCGTGTCCACATGATTCTCATCAGGTTTTCTGTTGTTCCTATTCTATCCACAAAACCTGAATTGACGACAGTTATAGAATGAGATGTACGCTTCCAGTTTTGCTGCTCAAAATCTCTCTTCAGTGTTCTTTCACTGCTGAATCAGCTCTGAAGCAGCTGTTAAGGCTTTATTTTTCTTCCAGAGCCATAACAAAAATAATTGCAAAATGTTGATTTTTTTTATTGGTTTTCCATTTTTTTCTGAATTTCTGCCTTTCTTCTTTTGTGACATGTGGAAAAACTTGGATTTTGCTGTAAGCTTGTTGTTTTGAGAGTTGCAAGAGATGAATTGTGATACTGAGAGGTTGCTTTGAACCTGTGCAATTTTAAAGGTTTGAGGACAACTTGGGATGGTACTTTTTTTTTTAAATAGGTCTTCCTGTTGTGCATATTATCATATGTTTACATTAGCTTTAACTGATGTAGAATGATAAGGCTCTTAGTAACAGATGATAAGTAGAGATAAGTGCTGTTTATGGGTTTAGGATGTAGTAGCTATAAATAATATTTGATACTCATGTATTCTTAATTCTTTAAAATGCACCTGGCGAGGTCATTTGCAAAAGTACTCTTGGCCTACTTTTGCTGCTGTTGACTTGATAGCGAAGAATTAGGCCAATACTTAGCCCTTGTGAAAACTCCTGTCCTAAATTTATTTGGATTTACCTCAGCTTCACACCTTTGATTTGTCTTTTTGGACTAGACCGAAGTAAGTGGCACTGTATGCTCCAGAGGAAAGGTGGGAACAAACACAGTTCTGAGGCCGTCCTGTGGCATGGGGAGGAGCAAAATGTATTGAACCTGAAGCAATTGGATCATGATGACCTCAAAACATCAACTTTAGCTTCAATCTTAGCTTAGTTAGCATACTGATTTTTATGCCTGCTTTATAGTTGTAATTGCTCTTGTACCTGTTAGCCTTAAGTTCCACAGGTAATGTAAAATATCAGTCGCCCTAGAGAGGCCCAGTCACTGCTGCTGGCAGCCAGAATATGAGAGTCAGTTTGGGATGCAGGATCAGTGTTTTCACACCTTCCTGAAGAGTAAATGGGTTATTGTTGAAGGGCAACCACGGTTTTCTTTTTTTCTTCCTGAACTGGAAGAGAATTTTTAAAAAGGACCACAAAGTAGTTGCTGGAGCATGTAGCAGTTTTCACAGATGAGTTGGGGCCATGTTCATTATTCACATACACTTTCATATTCACATCTGGAAGTCTCAAGGTAATAAGTTAAATTGCTGGGAAGCACCAATAAAATAATAATAAAACACTTCGGAGAGAGGGCACATTTCACTCCTGCCTTCTTCAGGGCTTGTAACAAAAGCCTTTTCTTCAGCCCACATAGTAAATTAATATGAAGGAATAAAGGAAAATTCAAAAGCCCAATTTTGGAAGGAGACTGACAAAATACTTCAGGTGCTCTCTGTCAGATTTACCTCACCTGCCTCCTACGCCTCGTTTAAGCATCTCTGGTAGGTGGCTGAGTCACCTTCAGCTCATTTGAATTCTGGAAGAGTGCCCATCTCTCTCTTTTTGATTTCAAAAGGACAAATGACATTGCCCTAGGAGATCTTAAGTACTTACTTAGGTGGCATAAATCTGTGTCTAGATGATGTCAATGTTAGCAGGTAGAGCAGTGCAGTAAAAGTGGACTTGTAGTGAATAAGTTAAAGGTGAGGACCCAATGTCTACACCAGGATGGGACTAGTCAGGACTATCTCTATCCGGTGCCGTGGACTCAGTGCTTTGAGCACTGGATGCACTCCTGGAGCATTTCATCCAAAAGGGATTTGGTTTCCATGCTCCAAGACTGCCATGCAGTGCAAACCTAAATGTGGCAAGAGGCGGGGGGAGCAGGAGATTTGCAGCAGAAGTGCCTTTCTGCTCTGTCCTAAAGTGTTAATGTAGCCATACCTTAACTTCATTTAGACTTAGACTCCATACCAGAAACATGATGATAGAAACACTCTTCTGATTATATGGCTTCTTTTTGTGTTGAAGTCCATGAGACCTCAGTTTTTTTCAGTTACCTGATGCTTCCAGGACATCACAACCATTGTGCTGTGTGTTCAAACAGGCAAACAGCATCGTATAACTTAGATCTAGTGTGTCCTGGAGATATACTCGCAAGGTATTGATGACAGCAACTTTCAGTGCATTTTGCTGCAAATTAGAGCCTGTTTCTTGCCATGAACTCTGCCAAAATGCCAAGCTGACTCACCAGTGAAAGAGCCTCAGCAGAGCTCGCTTTCTCACCTGGCTTTTGGAGACTGGAGCTGTTTCATTACTGTTGCTGGGCATAGATTTGCTCTGGGGGTAATTAATAATTCTAACTAGGTAAGGTAAATGCCATGAAGAGAAACCTTGTTTCATGTGAAAAGAGGGCATGTTGGTTGAAATGTTACAGCAAACTATATTGCCAAAGAGGCACTGTAGGTTGGAAAAGGTCTTTGTTTGGAATTTGGATGCTTCAGACTATGGCAGTAGGGAGAGGTTTTCTGCAGCATACTGTTGCCTTCATCTTAAATATAGCACCTGGTTTTATTTGGATTTTGGGGTGTTTTTTTTGTTTGTGTGGGTTTTGTTGTTGGTTTTTTGTGGTTCTTTCTTTTTTTTTAAAAGGAAATGAATTCTTAAAATACACAAAGTGTTTTACTAGGGATCTGAAAATGCTGCTTCTCTCAGAATAGGTTTTTGAGCCTCTTCAAGAAAAGATGAAAGGCAAACTTCAATAACCAGTGAACCCAGTTCAGGACTGTTCTGACAGTGCAAGCAAGGGGATTGTGAAGTAGTGCCTCCCTGTTTCAGCAATGAAATTTCTTTTCTCTTTGTGGAAACTTCGTACCTTCCTCAGTGGTGGTTCTTGCACTCTTCCTAATGTGCAAATTCCTTGCCGGAAGCAATAAAATCTGAAGTGATACACAATTCACAAAGCTCCTCCGCCACCCCAAGTTTTGGAAAGCATGTCCTCTGTTTGGTTTAAAAAAAAAAAAATGCAGTTACCATGACAACTCTTGCCCACACTGGGAATCCATTATTGGGAGTTTCTGGCATGGCTTTTATTTGCATATGCTGCAAACAGCACTGTTATTAAACAGGCTGTTAATTATTCTTCCAGTCACTGACTGAGACAACTGATGTGACAATAGTTACAACTTTCTGATTCCAGGTAAGAGTGGTCATGCACAGCTCTATGCAGCTGAGTTTGCATGCTCACTACTTTTATGTATTGCTCTTTTATATAGAGATTTTTTTTTCCTTACAACCTGAAGCCATGCTTACTTGTTTAAATTATCAAGGAACTGGGAAAAAGAGATATTTGAAAATTTATCTTAAAGTGATTGTTGAATTAATTTCTGACAGTGTACATTAAAGCAGTCAGCTTGTATTACCAAAGGCTTTATTATATTTTCGTGATCCCTGCTACAGGATGGCAGTAAGAGATGGCATCTGATAACTTGGCTTTTTGTTTTTCTTTTCCCTTTTAGGAATTTCCATGGGATGCAGATCATGCCACTGGATTGCATTTGGGTAAAGGATGAGTTCTGCGTTTCCCTCAGGAGTCTTCCGACGCATTTTCTAAATTACCTTTTAATGGTGTTATAAGTGAGCTTACGTGAAACAAATGGTATTGGATCATGAGTGAAGAAAAAAGCTTTGGTGTATCCCAGAAAATGTTGTCTCCTTCAAGAAGTACTAGCAGCTGCTCCTCCAAGCAGGGAAGTCGACAGGTAATACAAACTTTTTCAACCAAACTGAAAGCATTACTAAGATTGGCTGTTACTTCTGCTCTTGAATATCGGCGAATCTCTTAAACTCTGTTTTCCGGTTGCTTGCTTGTTTTATTTCATCACTTCTCTGTTTTCTTTTTTTGTTGGTAACAGCATCTTGTTTTGAGTCAAATGCAGTAAATGCACATTACTGAATAGCAGACACTTGTAAAACTGGAATGCTAACAGTGAATTTGAATTTCTATCACGTTGTATATATGGTCAAATATTGCTGCTGTAGCGGGTTGGTCTCAGTGGTTTGATGCTGAAATTCCAAATCTTCCCTGTAAATTACCACTTTTGTGGTAGAATATTGTGTAACTGCTCTGCTTATTTCAAGTTTCCAGGGAAAGGTATGTGTGCATGTGTGAAAGAAGGATTTTTCTAAAACTTGACATAGGGCCTCTCTGAGAATGAAAAAGTGCTGTGAATGACTGTGTGTGCTGGTTGTTGCTGTAGAACTGTAGTTAAGAAAATAAGTATTTGTGTAACGTGATGCATCTGGATGCCTAATGCAAAGGATGCTTTGGTTTCTGCAGACATGATGGTATTCTTTAAACCTTACAGTTTTAAAAGACATGTCTAAAGTGTTTGCACATGATAAGTGAGACTGCTGAAGACAGCTTTTGTTTGTGGGCAAGAAACATTGACCTGCAGCCACACTGAGAATTAAGCTTAAACACGCTCAATCCATGCTTGCAAAATCATGAGCAATATGCTCAACATAAACTTTTATTTGTATAGATGCTGGCTTAGTGGAGCTCTTGAAGCTGCCTCGGGTTAAAATTTCAATTGGAATTGAGCATCCCAATCCCCCAAAAGCTTTGGAGACCTCAGCTGTGTTTTGAAATAGCATCTGCTTTTCTGGGACTTCTGGCCCTGTACATACAATTGGCAAGGCAAACAAATTTCTGAACAATTTATGCCTTTTAAAGTGCTGTGTTTGTAAGAAATGCTTTGAATTTCTGGTATACCGAGCAAGGAAATCCTTGCTTTCAAGATGCCTTTTTTGTTTTCCTGCAACATTATTTTTTATACCCTCGGTATGAGATTACCTTTAAAAAGTGTAATTTAAAACATTTGGTATTGTCTGTTTCAACAGTTCATGTCTATCAAGTGTTATCATGTAGTATTTAAATAATAAGATTTACATGAGCATGAGTAAATCCACTGGTGCATTACACAGCCGGTATAAGCAGCCATACTTATGCAGAAGCAATTTCTGCAAGAACCTTGCTTACTGCTGTTTAATGTGATCAAATCTGTTGGCTAGCTCAGGCTTTTGATACTGTTATTTGCAGGTCCTGTTTCTTACGCATTTTGTTCTCACCTGCTCTCTTAGGAGAAAAGGAATAAATTAGTAAGGTTTAATGTCATCTTGTCAATCCCCAATTTTTTAGTCTTTGATCCTTGTACAAAAATGCAAGGTGTACCTGACCAAGGTGAAAGATGCAACTTGGTGTTTTGATTGTATTCCTGGTACATCTGTGCTCATTCATTATAGTTAGGCAGATGGTAAATTGCCTCATACACCTCTCAGGTCAAGCTAAATGGAGGTATAAAGTAGATTATTTTGCAATGTATATTGAAGGGCGATACAGTTGATATTTCTTCCTGATAATATGGGGCATGGTGATAAGTATCTCCACTTCATTTAATGTTTCAGTTTTAATCTTTTCATGGTCAGTCATTGCAATACCAAGTAAGTAGCAGTATACTTTTGCATCTAGGGAACCTACATGGGTTGCCTGATTGTCCATGTTTTCAGGGGATGGTAAAGATAAAAGCAAGCCCACCGAAGTTCGGGAGTTTGTGTGACTTGTTATATGCTGGGAAATGATCGCTAAGCAGGTCTAAAAGCTCTGCTTGCTTGCTTTTTCTATATAGTCTGAAAGTTTACAAACGTTTCTGCTTTCTTTCTGATATCTTTCTGATATTTTTATTTTTAAATAGGGACTTCTAATATTTGTAAGGAATACTTTAATACTTTCTCTATTTCCTTCTTTACCAAGCGCAATAGCTTTCTGGCTTATCCTATAACTTTGTTTGCGTCTGCTGAAGTCATCTAGAGGTCTTTCTTCAAAGTAGCAAAATTTAGAAAGAAAAAAAAAATAATTCTAAATTATAGTTTCTTTCAGCATTGTCAGTGTTTATGTGCATGGCTGTGTATTGCTGTTCCTTCCTTAATTCCCTGATGTTTTTGGTGTTTTTTCACTTGGCTGTTTTTTCACACTGAAATTGTCTTGCAGTTTACAGAACAAACTGTTTTGCTGGGAAAAACAAACTACCTGTGCAGTATGCACGCTGGATATTTACTTGAAAATAACTTCTGTGGATCATTTTCCCTTACGTTTTTTTTTAATTTATATGTTAATTATAGTTTGTGACGGTAGCATGTTTCAGTGAATGTTTCGTTGGATATACTCTTCTGTGCTGCATGTGGAAAGAGGGACCTTGAGTGTAATAGAGGTAGTGCTCTGCAAGGCTTACTGGCCTGCACACAGCAGTGCTTTGGGTGAGGATCGGATATCTTCTCCCTGTTCCTGCTCCCCAAAAGGCTCTGGTCTTGCAGATTATAAAGATCTTTACCTTGCTAGATAGACCCTCTTTTCAGTGGTGTAAACCGTATAATATGTCATATATTATAAAGTCTAAATTGCTGGTCTGGGCAGTGAGGATGTTTTTGGGTCCTGTCCCTTTGCTCCCCCCTTCCCACAGAGGATTTCTTGTCACACCTGATCAAGTAGTTTTGTTTATATCATTAATCGCTTCTTTTCTCACTCAGCCTCTTGTATTGGTAAATTGGAGCTTCGCAGTCCATTCCTACTAATATCCACCTACTCAGTGCTGACAAGACTGGGGATGAGTGATGCCGCTGTCTGAGAGTTATTTAATTTGCCCTTTTCATCTGCGTGTTAGTTTAAATGACAGCACTTTAGGTGTTCTATTAAGAAATCAGCAACAATCTAAAGTTCTATAAAACTGTTAAAAATCCCCTAATCCAAAAACTACTACATGTGCAACATACACCTCCAGCAGATTTTTTTTTCTTTTTTTTTTTTGCAAAGCCCTGGTAGAAGAGTACAATGTAACACTGTTACTGATACTTTTTCATTAATAGTAAGTTTAAATGATTTTGAAAGTTTAAATAATTTTGCTATATGCTGTGCAGATTAGGGAGTGACATGCTATGATTTTGATATTCTTTCCTTCATCTTGCAGCTCCATGGAGTGCTTCTTATTCCTCCTTCAAACACTTGTATCTCTCTCAGGGACCTTCAGAGCTAAGCTCGTTGCTTGCAGGTTAACAACAAATCTGCCTGACAGGCGCTTTTCACTGTGCTGCTGGTCTGATGCAGCAGTTCTTTTAATCTGATTAAGTAGAAATTATGAAAAGTGCAGGGGGAAGGAACCTGGAGAGTTTGGGGGGGGGCAGGGTTGCCCAAAAAATAGTGGGATCTGAGTTTCGAGTCTCTCTGATTTCCTAGGCACAGACTCTGTTGCTGGTGCACACTAGCACCAAATAATAAGTGACCTAAGACTGGGATATGGAACCACAGTAATGTAAGGCTGCCGTGTCTGCTAAAATTTAGTTACGTGTCGGTGTGTTGCTGGCGTGGAGTGTGAGTCCTGTGATGCAGAAGATGGGCGACTGTGCTAGAAAGGAGTTGACTTAAGCAGGGCTGCAGGACTTGGAGGGGCCTACTCCTTCTTTTGCTACATTTGGTGCCCCTTTTCTGCCAGACGCAACACATTTGCAGTGTTAACAGTTAATCCAGTCCTGCTAAGTTCATGTTCACCTTGAAGCCCCATAGCAGGTTGGAGGCTACTGCCACTTCCCACCTCTCTGCTCTTCTCTGCCCCTCTCCTTCAGTCATGGAAAGGGATCTCTTCCACAAAGCCACCACTCGAACTGTATTTTGTGAGGAAGGAAGACTGGTCTTGATCTTCTTTAAATTTAAATTGACCTGTGATCAAAAGAAGATATATTGTGGTAGTTATTTTTAAGTCTAATATGTTAACTAACTTTTAAAATATATTCAGCAGGGAAAAAGCTTTCTGTCAGAAGAGCAGCTTAAAAAAACTCATGTTCTAAAAAAGAAAATTAAATCATTTCTGCCAATTTTATGAACCGTAACAAATGCTTTAGTTGCAGCTGATGCCAACCCTTATCCTCCACAAAGCAGGTTTCTATTTTTGGCACTTTAAAATATTCGGTACAACTGACTGCATTTTACACTGGAAGAAGGTCTGGCACTGTCGTCTGTTTCATTCAGGGAGCTGCAACTGCAAGCATCGGTCTGAGAGCCATTCAAACACATTAATTCATTCTTTTTCCTGAAATAATTCACCTTGAGGAGCTGTATGGTACATAATATTGCAGAAAATGAGGAGGCTTTTATTTTATTAAACAAAGAAAATTACTACAGTTACTTAATGACAGACTTATCTCTGAAGACAAAAGTATATGTTTTTTTTCCTCAGCCAAAGAGCAGGTGTAAGCCAAGTAGCAACTGCAGGGTGATTTTGCAGTGCTAATCTGAAATGAGCACCTCTGGACCTGAGAAAAGTAAAGAGTATGTTCCTCCCTCAGCCTCGAGTGAAATTTCTGCCTGGGCAGCAAATGCAGTGTTGATCATTTTGTGCAGATAGTGGCCCATAATGATACAAAATCTTCTGTAGTGTCATAACCTTAAGACACGACCAAGCTGGACATCAGGCTTATGCTAGAATTGTTAATGCCATTCAGCTGGAGTTTGGGAGGGGGTTTGGGGGGTCTGGTGGTTGTGTTTTTTTTTTTTATTTAGCGCTGTGGTTTGGGGTATCTCTTTCAGTTCCGGGTTGTGGGATAAGAATCAGCAAAATGGAGCATAACCTGAATGCTTCCAGTAGCTTTCAGGAAATCCTGTATCTCCAATTTACTCCTCTGCTATTTCAGACAGATGAGAACAGGTGATAACTGACCAGCCTGATTCATTTGTCTTCATTTTAGAGAGTAAGCAGTTTTCTTTCCCTTCTGCAGCTGCTCCCAGCAATAGCCAACTGACGCTTTTTCCTCATTAAATGAGGTGTCAGATCTCTCGCAAAACAAAATACCCATCAAGATCCCGTAGGGTCTGGGTCAAGAGTGAATGGATCCAAAACCAGTCACAGCAGCAGTGTTTTGAAAAATGTGAGCGTTCGGTGGTTCAGGTGGGAAAGGTTGGACGGATGTATGTGGAAAAGGACTAGATGCTGTTAATGCAGCGTGTATCCAGCAGGTCCCCAAACTGTTAATTCTCTGAGCTATTCCTTGCCCTTCCTTGGGTAACTTAGTTGATTAAATAGTCTTGTGCTTTTAAAAGAATCCATTTCTAATTCAACTTAGTTACCTTTACGTAAAGTTTGCAATTGAAGTGTGAGGTTCCCAGGGCAGAAATGTGAGTCGGAGACGTGCCTTCACCACCTGAGATTTGGCAGGCCATCGGGCCTGCTTGATGGGAAGAAGTGCTCCCACTTCAGCTTTTCTTCCCATTTTCACACTTTTTAATTGTGAAGGCACATTCTTGGCTGCCTCACTGACCTGAAGAACAGTGAGAAATGTGGCTCTCCTGCAGGAACGTGGGAGACACCTTGTGTCTGGACTGCAGGGTAGGCCCAGACAAAATCGGAGTTGTAATGCAGGCCAGGATGTGCTCTGTATTTAGAAGTTTGACCAAAACTATTGACGCCATGTATATTCCAGGTGAGTGTAATTGGCTGAGCTATTTCTCATCTGCTTCCTTTTTCTTTCACCTCCTATGCCCAATGTAGCATGGTTCTGTCTCACTTCAGGAGTCCCTTTCTTTCTAAGCTTATCCTTACAGAAAGGTGAATCTCTATTCTTGTGTTTTTCTTGATTGTGCTCAAATTTCTGCTTGTTTCCTGCAAGCAGACCACTCTATCAACCATATACTATGTTTAAGCTTAACCAAAGTCTGTGAGAACTTGATCCAAAGTTCAAGACGGTTGCTTTGTTAGGTGTATGTCATGGTTTAATGCCAGCCAGCAACTAAGCCCCACACAGCCACTCGCTCACTCCCCCCTGGTGAGATGGGGGAGAGAATCGGAAGAGTAAAAGTGAGAAAACTTGTGGGTTGAGATAAAGACAGTTTAATAGGTAAAGCAAAAGCCGCACACACAAGCAAAGCAAAACAAGGAATTCATTCCCTACTTCCCATCGGCAGGCAGGTGTTCAGCCATCTCCAGGAAAGTAGGGCTCCATCACACGTAACGGTTACTTGGGAAGACAAACACCATCACTCCGAACACCCCCTTTTCCTTTTTCTTTCGCCAACTTTATATGCTGAGCATGATGTCATATGGTATGGAATATCATAGAATAGAATCATAGAATGGTTTGGGTTGGAAAGGACTATAAAGATCATTGAGTTTATGGCAAAAGAGGTGGTGGAACATAATTTTTCTTTGGTTGTCAAGGTTGTAGACTGGAATGTTCTGTCGAAAAAAAAAAGGGGGGAAAAGAAAGTCCCTAATTGCAGAGGCTTAGAGCTGCCTTGGTACTTGAATAGCTGTCAAACTGCAGCTAGCCAGCTCTAGCTAACCGTCCTTGCATGGGCACAGGCTGGCTCTCTGCTTCATTCTCTGCCAGCCCCAGCCTGTGAAAGACCGGTGCTGTTGGTCCCTAGCAGCAGAGCGTGCGCTTCTGCGGCTGGTGTTAGGCTGGTGCTGGAGACAGCCCAGGAGGCCTTCTGCTCTCCCTTCAGCCCGCTAACTCATGATATCCATGAGTAACTTCTCTGTTCCCTGATCTGATATCAGTAATTTACCCCAAAGCAGGAAAGGGTTCATGATTATTGAGAAGTGAGTCCCAAAGACTAAATATAAAAAATAAAGAATATGAAGTGTAACTTCTGGTTTTCAATAGGAAAAATATGATTTCATGATCATTGGTTAGAAATAACAATATCTAAGTAGCTGTCAAAATATCTCTCAAACTGGAGGGAGTAAAGAAGCTATTTGTTACAAAACTGACAAGGATAAAACCCAAACCTGTAGGGGCACAAAACGTGATAACAATTTCAGTTAGGACAACTGCAGTTTTGACTTACCTTCAGGTAGTGAAACATCATTGCGTGGTTTGTAGGGTGTTGAATGACAGGAGCTGCTCAGCTGCACATTTCTACTGCTTGCAGCCTGTTGTGTGGTGAGTGCTGGCAGAGTGAACTCAAGCCAGGGAGGTGGAGCAGCTCTCCAGTTTGCTCCATAAAGTGCAGTGCAAGGGAAATAATGAAATAGTGCTGCCAGTAACGTGGTAGAATAAGAGATCACATTCCCTAAGCTGTTTAATGAATGTCTTTTCGAAGATGGTTTGCCGTTATGCCTTGTTACTCAAGTAATGAGCATATTAACTGATGTAATTTTTTTCTAGGTTTCTAGGGGTGAATTTTAAGGATTCTGGAGATGGATAAATGAGCAGAACTAGCACTCTTGCTGATTTTTGTTGCGTTTTTGTTTTAAAGTTTTTTTGAGTCAGTCAAGTTCTTTTTGGAAATACTTCCCTATGTATCTTACAGGAAGGACCACAAGTACTTACCTACCCGGTATAGTTCTGTTTTCCCCAAAGTGTTTCATGCTAGTCCTTTTTTGTCATTAAATTCTGTATGTTAAAGTATTCTTTGTCTTTTTCAAATATATGGGGATGGTACTAGCACATGCCATTTCCTGTCAGTTGTTCATAATTCTAGATCTGTCAAATCCTGTGGTAGCTGGCAATAAATAATTAATGAGATTTCTGATCAGAAATCTTGAAACTCATGTTACATTGTCATTAGCAGTCATTCCATAAATAAGAACTGTAAAAATAACTATGAGATTTATACTTTTCACTGTTATGTTGCTGTAAGGTCTTTCATTTAAGAGTTCCTGATGGCAAAAAAGAGAGATCCTCTTTTAATTAGAGGTGTATCTGATGAAGGGTGGTTTTTATTTTTCTTGTATTCTCCCTTTATGTCATGTTCCTCACAGTACTTGAGTTACTTCCCTGGCTTTTTCATGTGTTTTTATTTTATGTTATTATTTTTACTTTAGGGAGGCTGCAATTCATACCAAACACAAAACCTTGAGTTACTGAATATGGGCAAGAGTTTTATAGAAGAGGTCTTAATTTTCAGTGTCTTTTATTTCTGCTTCATAACCTACAAAACATATCCTTTTAGCATAGGCTGTTTCTGCCTGTGATGGCAGGTTTTTTATGCTAAATTGTGACTAGGCTGCGGCTATACGCTGTGTGTATGTATGTACAGAAAAAGATACATATAAAATTCTGGTAAGCACATACATTCAATGAAGGATGGTGTCATAAAATAGTGTTTTGTTTAGTTTGTATTGTTTCTATCAACATAAAAAAGAATCTTGTCTCTTGGAAGATACATAACAAAGTGTAAAGACGGATCTAAGGTTAGATTTCAACATCATTTGGGGTTTTTTTACTTATAGCCTTCTTCCTCTTGAATCTCTCTTAACAATTCTGTTCTTTGGAAGAATTAAAATCTACATTTGGATTTTCTGTTTAAGCAGGACAGCTGGGAAATTGTAGAAGGACTCCGGGGAGCAATGAATTGTACCCAGGAGCCACAGAAACAGGAGGGCTGCTTGCTGAAAAAGAGGAAATGGCCTTTGAAGGGCTGGCACAAGGTAGGAAAGGAATGCGTATCTGAAAGCCTGATGCCATGCGAGTGGGACTTGCTTGGTGTGGTTTTGTTGCAAAAAGGTTACTTAAGAGCAGAGAAAGTGTTCTTCAAAGAAATATGGGCGGGGGTGGGTTGTGGTGGGGTTTTGTTTGGGGCTTTTGGGGTGTTTTGTTTGTTTGTTTTTAATTCTCTGCATTTCTGGTTACAGAGATACTTCTTTTTGGACAAAGGGATTTTGAAGTATTCTAAATGCCAAGCTGATGTAAGTGATCTGAAACCCTTTAAGGCCATTATAAAGTAACAACACTATTTTATCCAAAATAACAGTAATTCCATATTGTTGGCAAGGGGAAATAGAGCTTCAGCAGTTCTAAACAGCAGGTTGAATGGGAGAAAATGATAGTTTCATCAGGTAATATCTATCGTTTTGCTTTATTCTGGAGTGATTGTATTGTTTTTACTTTTTTTGCAGATAGAGAGAGGGAAGCTTCATGGCTGTATTGATGTTGGACTTTCTGTCATGTCTGTAAAGAAATCAACAAAATGTATAGATCTGGATACAGAAGAGCAGATATACCATCTGAAGGTAGGTCTTCAAGATTGTTATAACCTTGCTCCCAAAATGACAACATCAGCTGTGTATGGTGGAGACCTTTTTTTTTTTTTAATACTAGGAGGTTTGTTATTTACACTAATAACTTACTTTTTAGTCTCAGCAGACTAGTTTACACTTTATAACTTGAGAGGCCTTATTTTACTGTTCCAGAGTCAGTAACCCTGTTCTGAATAGAAACTTCGGAGATGCCTCATGTTTAGCAGCACTCTTTTCACCCAGCACTTTTTTCAGCAAAGGGTATGCACTTGTTGCACAAGTCCCTTTATTTTCAGTAGTTGTATCTTGCTCTTTGTCGTATCTATAGGAAGTATTTTCCACAGTCAAATGTGTAGATTTATCAATCCTTGTGGAATAAGTTCTTTTAAAATACATCACCAAAATCAAATTTCTATTTGTGGTTGGTTACACCTTGACGAAACCTTAAAAATGGCAATTAAGAAACAACAAATTAAGTGGGGTTTTTTTTTTTATATTGGGGTTTTTTTCCATCCAGAAGTTGCTAAGTATTGTGTTCTGCATTGGAAATCATAACTATACTAAGTGAAGTTTCTCTTTTTCTTGACTTTACCCTGTGATTAATTTTCTGTCATGCTTAAACTCATACAGTACACGTTTTAGTAGGAGCATCATTAGAAAAGCTTTCCTGATATTTTGCCAATAAAGGTCAGCCAGGCTAGCTGTCTAATGAGCAAAAAATACCTCAGTTCCTTTGTTAGTGATTTTGAATGCGAATGTTATAAAACCTGAAATTTTGTGTAGGTGAAATCTCAGGAGCTGTTTGATGAATGGGTAGCAAAACTTCGTCATCACAGAATGTACCGTCAGAACGAAATCTCCATGTTTCCTCATGACGTCAATAATCTTTTCTTCCCTGTGTCTACTACTGCGGACTCTGTCCCTGGTTTCTGTGATTCTACTCCAGGTAGAAAGGTAATAGTTATGATTTCTAAATAATTAGCTTTCATCAGGGGTTAAATTAGTCTGATTTGTGTTTATTAAGTAAAGAGCATAATGGAAGTTTGTGGTGGGATTTAAGTTATGATCTAAAATGTCAAGAAGAAAATGGTATTATTTATTGATTTACTCCCAAGCAGTTTTGTCTATGATGCTGTTAAATTTTATAATATTGTCTCATTGTTTTAAGGAAGTAAATTACATTTTCATGATGACTTTTAAAACTGCATATTGAGTTAGAATTCTCATAATTTTTGAGACATATATCAGTATTTGTCTATGTGCTGGTGAATATTAGTCTGTGTCACAGAAGAGCACTCAGATTTTTTTTCCCTTTAGCATTTTTTCATTTATCCTTTAGCTAATAAAACCTCTCCCCTTTTACATTAATGAATCTGACTGTGCTTACCTGAGGAGTATATAAGAATTATCCAAGAGCCATCACCTGTGGCCACTATTTATATTTTTAACTGAGGTAGAAGCATTATTCAAACCAATCCAAGGACCATGCTGTAGGTGGGTATGGGATCTGGATGGGTCCAGTCGGCAGTCTGCTTCTCTTTAGGTAAAGTCTGTGACTGTTAGTTTCACAAATGACCTGACAAATGCTCAGTCCAGCACCATAACTGATTTCTTTGATGCAGTCTTACGGAAGAGTGATTGTGTTCTGTACCTGAACACAACCTCTGTGCCTTCAGCAGTCTGCCCATTGACTGGCTGACATTCACTCAAAGAAGCTTCTCTGCTCCAGTTTAGAACCAGTGATCTCTTTTGATAATAATGTCTTTTTTAGCAATATGGTGTTACTTGCTATAACTGAGATGGCTCTCTGTTTCTGTCAACTCCTAAGTGTCTCCTAAGCAGCAATCCCCTCTTTGTTATCCTCCTATCTAAGGTTTTCTTTTCCCTGGCTATACTGCTGTATGATCTGAGGGGGCTTGTTCCACAATACCTGCAGTTCATCACTTTGGTAGGACTATCCTGTAACTGAGTATGAGTTTTACCAAACACAAACATGTGCCTGAACAGCTTTTTGCTAGGAGTTGAGAGGGAAGGGATCTGTGCAAGCGGGCAGCTGAAAGAACAGTAACAGGGCTGTTCTGCAAAGAGCTGTCTGCATGCTTTCTGTGGTGCCAGCACCTCTGTGGCTCTGACAGCCTGCTATTCTGAGGCTGTGTCTGCAAGGAAATGGCAAACCTCCTGTGGCCGTTTAGTGCTTTTCTCCCAAAAGACAGCAGGGCTAGAAGGGGAGAAGAATATCGAGGGCAAAAGTGGAACATTGCAAAGCCCATGATATATCTATGCCTGTGCTCTCAAAAAAAAAAAAAAAAAAAGAAGGAGACTGCATGTGACCAGCATATCTAAAATCTATGCTCACTGTCAGGAAACTAACCATTTCTTCTTTGGCAAGAAAGACTTTAATTCACTTCTAATTTATTAATCCAGATTTGCACTGCAAAGAAGCCCTACTTATTTTCATGTGAAAAATAGAAGGGGATAGTTCTTAAGCTGCAGTTAATCACTTTAGCTCTGCTGAAGCTAAATGGAAGTGTGCCAATTTATACCAGCCCTCACTTGATCTTAGTTGATAACAATCCAGCAGTTAGGTTATTTTGAGAAAAATATATCGAGTGAACTTTGCATTGCATTTTATTTGCTTCTAGAAACACCTGATCGGTTTTCACATCCGTTTTTTTGTTGTTGTTGGGAGGTAGGTGTATGTATCTACATATGTTTATGTGGAATGCTTGGATTCTAAAGCTTAGCCATGCTGTTCAAAAGCAAAACTATGCTAGCTGGAGCTACACAAACTCTGTCTTGCCTCATTTCTTGGCAGTGCCTACTTCCTTCTTCCCTCCTGCTCATGCCCCTCATGTATATGAGTTCTGGAAAAGTTGGTCATATGAGGTAGATTTCTGAAGAGATGAATGTGGGATTTGTTCACAAAATGCCAGTACAATTGCTCATCTTTTAAATTCAGTTTACTTGTGCTTTTAAACGTGCTGGAATTATTATTTGGGTATACGTATATAGATTACTAAAGCTCATACAGCTTTATGTAGGAATAAAACAGCTAAACTACGTAGATTAATTTAAAAATAAGTGATTGTTGATGCTTACAACTGTTGCATACTGACTGTATAAATTGACACAGTACTGAATGACATCAAGTGGATAGTGCATTTTATTTTATTCTGCAACTCAAGTTGGTGCTTATATTGTAAATTTAAAAAGACCAACTAAGAAAGCTGCAACTGACTGAGATGTAGATGATGTTTCCTATGAATAGATTTAAAACTAGTACTACCTGAGTTTTGATATAAGATGAGCAGGAGGTAACAAAGTTTGTAAAGTGTATGCTTCAGAGAAGAGCCAAACAATTTAGTCAGCTTTTCTCATAACCAGTAAAGTGGTCATGTAATGGCACTTAAGATGAATCATTTTAAGACTGATTTTAAACAAGATATTGACAAAGCATGTAATTTGTGCAACTTCCTGACATAGATATTATTAAAGGTGAAAGGTTTAGTAAGGTCTAAAAATAATCAGGCATTTGAATGGCTGTTATTTGTAGTTACATTAGAGAAGAAAACAGCATTATAGGCCACAATCAACTGGTAATAGTATCGGGTAGAACTTTCTTCCCATTGGAAACTACTTAATTGTACTGCTTAATTAGCTCTTACACAGAATTTCCAGCATCTCCTGAAGCATCTGATAGTGGGCACTGCTGAAAATGAGATAAGTTTGAAAATGGTTACTGAGACGTTCTAAAAGGGTAGTATTTACCCAGATGAGGTGTATGGTCACACATGTATTAAGGCCTGTCAAGCCAAATCCATGCTAAAGTCATACCACGTAGAGTAAAATTTTTAAATAAAATCTAGAAGATCTTGCTTTCTTCACTGAAAAATAGCTTTAACAAATATGTGCATGTTACATTTAAGTTATTTTTGGGGCTTCTTTGGGGAGCACAGAGAAGGAACAGAATGTCTGACTTTGGTCCTGTTCAGATATGGTGCTTTAACTGTATTAAGTTAACTTAATTTATGCAGAACTTTGCCCTTCCTCAAAATTTAGTTTTCAGCAAATTTTTATGGTTCCTTCAGTATTTCTACTGCTTGTGGACAGTAGTCATGTTAGATATCCTGACATTATGCTCAATGACTGTACTCCTAGTCTAGTTCATACACTTTTTTGCTCTGTGTTATTGATGCCTTCAGTTCTTGTCTCTGATCATGGACCTCAACTGTTGGTTGTCAAAATTTCTGCATACAACATTAAAATATTGTTTGTTAATAATTCACTTGTTCTTCCTTGGAACAGGCAGGCAGCTTGACCAAACAGAATTCGTTGTCAGCTGGAGGTAACTTGTCATTTTCCTTTTCAAGTAATGAGTCCAGGATTTCATCTTGGCTACAGTCTTCTGAAGACATGGAAAAATGCTCAAGAGGTAATGATACTTGAAGAAAGTTGAAAGTAGCCTAATATTTCCCCTAGTTTTTCTTGACGAGAGTACTACACTGTAAGTAGTCATTACAGTTAGAGTTTTCTCTGAAACTGGAGGGAGGAAAGGGGTGGTTGTTGATTAAATGGCTACTCACTTGTTTTCAAAAGGACTAGTGATTTTGGATGTGGGGATATCAATTGTGGGCACCTCTTCAAGGAACCTATATATTTCAGTACATTTCTTTTTATATATGAACATCACCTTCAGCAGTAAGATTTGAACTTTCTTAAGCTGGGTATTCAAAAAAGGGAAGCATCCAAAATCTAGTCATTTAAAAAGCACTAAATCTTTGTACTTCAAAGTCGCCTTCTGCTTTCGTGCTTTCTGAAGAGCATGAAGATCTTTCTCACATTGGTAGCGTCCATGTGATTCTTATTTGGTAACGTTCTACCTACCAGTGAGCTTCAGCCTTAATATAGAGGAGCCTCATCCCTAGCTCTGAATGTACAATTCAGTCTTGATGCCTATGGCATTGTTACCCTCACCATGAGGAGCTCCGACTAGTCCCAAACTGCAGTAATTATCACATTATTCTTATTTTTCTGCAACCAAATATCATGATCATTATACACACCATATAGATGCATTTCAATATTTTGAATTTGAACTTGAAGACAGAAGTATACAAGCTTTTTATCCAGTCATCTAATAATGTGCTTTTAGTCAATGAGTAACTTAAGCTAGCTACAATCAAAATAAGACTAACCTACAAAGAAAAAAACTTTCAGTGTGTCTGTTACTTTAGGGCAACTGAAAATATTCTCTTGTTCAAAACAGACCTCTCCAACTGTCACACATATTTACTGGAAATGAACCAGCTGTTACAGAGCATGGATGTTCTTCACAGGACATATTCAGCGCCTGCTATAAATGCTATGCAGGTTTGTTGTTTAAAAAACAAAACCAAAAAAGTTTTCCCTTGCAATTCCGAAAACCAACCCCAAATCCTAAAGGATCAAGGTATTTTTATTTAGCTCTGCTAGTTTTATGGCAATCTATATTATTTTTGTCCTTTGTGTTGTTAAAAGGTTGGACCTTTTGAAAGCCCAAAGAAGGAAAAGAGAACACACAGGAGATGGCGATCCCGAGTTGTTGGGAAAGAGGCTAAAGGAATGTTACAGGTAACTCCAGTCCTTTCAGTGCCCATCTTTCTCCAAATCTTAGTTATTGATCACTTCTTGGTGTGACCAGTTTAGGAAATCCGAATCCTTTCTAAGTAGTGTCCTCTGCTAGCTCATTTTAAGTGGTAATATATCAGACAAAACAGAAATATGTTGTCCTTGGTATATGCAATAGGATCTGTGCTGTTACCTTCAGGAGACTGGCAATGTTTTTTACCCGTGTTTTCAATCAGCCTCCAATTTGGGGGGTTGTGGTGCTGGGTTTTTTTATCAGAACAGATTTTTGCAAATTCTCCAGATAGTTTTGTACACATTTGCATCCAGAGGCCATGTGATTAGATACTTATAAGTGGGGGAAAATAGTACAGCATATGCTACAGCTCTAAATGGGCTTGTTTATTGGAGTTTTGCCAAATCTCCAGTTACAATATCTTGGGCAAAGTTATATCTATGGTTTCATTTGCCAGGTGTCATCCATTCCAAGCCTATTGGTAATTGACAGTAGTTTTCCCATTTTTGGTGTCTCCAATATGTAACCCAGGTGGGTACAATAAAACAAAATTTTCTTTACAGTTTGCAAAAACATCATAAATGGCTATCCTCCTTACAGGTGCCTTCAGTATTTTCTGCCCCTATGAGACTGCATGCTTCCAATCCGAACTTATCTACAATAGATTTTGTAGAGGAGAAAAATTACTCTGATGGCTCTGAAACATCATTAGAATTTACTAAAATGCAAGAGGACTTATTTCAAATTGCACATAAAGGTAAATGAAGTTGTCTTTCATATGTGGTTTTATATCATCACAATTTAAGTAATGATGTGACTTTAATGTTTAGAAAAAGCAGAAAACGCCCTCCCTTCCTTTAATTCCCTTGAGGAATTGCAAATGTTGAGATCTTGAGTCATTTGAAAAAAGTGGCTTAATCATCACATATTTTTATTTTTTATTTAATAAATGACAGTCCTTTGTTTTATGTGCTAAAAGCCTAGATTGTATTTCTTTGCCAAAAAGTAAAAATCCTAAAATCCGTTGTTATAAAAAAACCAGCAGATTATAGTCTTTCGTGTTTGCATGCATATGTGTGTATATGAGCACATGTATGTTTGTATATTCGGCGTGCTTCACTGTATTTCAGGGTCCACATTTGTTGGTGATGTAAGGGTTGCTATGGTAGTAACCTATTTTTAGTGAATATAGAAGAGTAAAATCATGTAAAGCAGCCAGAGGGGCAGCTTGACTAGAAATGTTTCTTCTCTCAAAATAATTTTTCACTAGCAGTGCTTTGCTCCATCACCCTCGCACCAGAAATATTTTTATTGTTTAAGTGATCTTGGTGAGGAAGGCACTTAAGCATTTATATCTGAAAGACTTTTGGAAGTATTGGCTTTATCCCCTTTTGCACAAGATAATGGTTGATGTTATCAATAAGCAGTCTTTGCTTGTTTTTGCCCTCTGGTGCCAATGTATCCTGATTCCATTACGTAAGGAATGCATTCAAGCAGTGAACTTTATGGAAAGTCAATTATAGTCAAAACTGATGTATGTTTTCCAAAAAGAGAAAAGAAGTGGAGGTGGGGCGTAGTTGGAAAAGTTGCTATTAAGCAGAGCAAAGAAATCACCTACTCAAGATCATCTTACCTGAAATGTCCATGTTAGAAATTTTGGTTAGATTGACCCATGCATTTGAGGGGACAATTGACTTGGTACTATTTAATACAATATTGTTTTATTAAGAGTACGAAGAATTTTTTTTCTGAAGTTGCTTTATACCATACCCCTTCCAAAAAAGGGTAGTGAAGGAAACTTTTGCTTTAGCTTTTGATACAAATCAAATAAAATGTAACATTAGTACTTTAGTATGTAATAATTCTTGAAAATTTAAGTTAGTGTACAACTTATTAAATGACATTTAAGGTCACTGAAGATTCTGGTTATGCCATCTACATATGAAAGGCTAATAAAATAGATCATAGTGGATACATCTTCCTCCCCACCCCCTGTGATACTGTTAACGATTTCTTCAAATAGGTTAAAGTATGAGAATTAGCTTTGGTAATGGTTTGCAGTGTTGAAATATACCTTAAGAATATTTTCTTAGAAGAGTAAATTAGGTTACATCAATCACTCAATGGAGTGATGATTAGAAGAGAGAGGTATTGGAGATTTCTTGTTCTTTGCCCTTTCCATGCATCCATGCTCAGATTTTATATCTCCATTTCCCTGTAAATGGATACATTTTTGCATTGGCAGTTCTCATGACTGTATGACAAGGCTTGATTAGGCCCTCAGAAATCCTCTAATTCTCCAGTTAGATGAATGTTGAAATCCTACATAAACAAATATTACTCAAATAAATTTTTATTCCTTGTCGTTAAAGAAAATATTAAATGTCTTGAAAGTAAAAAAAAGGAAAGTGCATTTCCCCTTTAAAAATCTGGTGATTTTAAATTTGCATGATCTGTTGTCTGATTTAAATGTTTCAGGCTGGTGATACTGGCTCAGGAAGGAGTAGAAATAGCAGCGTAATGTGCACAACATTCAGGATCTGACCCTTTGAGTCACTAAATCATCTAACAAGCTGAAATTTCTTTATCCCCAAAAGAGATAACAAAACTCAACACCACAGCTGACTTGCTTGTGGGGAAACTACTAACCCTATAGCTGTGGCACAGTATGTGTTATAGCTGCTTTTTTGATTATTTTTTTTCTATTTCATTTTTTTTTCTTCCCTCTCTTCTTCTCCCACACTGGAATTCTTAAAGGAAGTGGATTAGAGTCACGACCACCTGAAGATTCAAGCTAATTGGGGAACAAAAGCAAGTGAAGAGCAGATGTGGTTAGTTAGCTTTGTTGCCATCTGTCACAAATAATCAGAGTAATTTTGACTGCGGCTAATATAGTCAACACGGTAGCATTCACCATAAACATTTCTCCTACTAAAATATCTACTCTATAACCTTGATTAATATTACTTATTTTTAGTAACCCACCCTGGATCTCTCAACCTAAATTCTTGTTTCCGTCACCATAAATGATGTTTCACTGAAGTTTTAAGTAATTGGTGTGTATACAATTGGTAGCTGTTTTTAACTGTCGCTTTTTACGAAATGGTTCTAGTTTACTTCACCTTGAGGTCAGCTTTCAGCACCATAGCTACAGAGAGAGAAAAGCTGAAGCAGATGCTGGAGCACGATGCATCCTCATCTCCATCTGCACAAATAGTTGGCTTGAAGAATGCCTTAACATCCGTAAGTGACATGCTGAAGTTCAGCAAGCTTTATTGTCATCAGATACTACTTTCAAATTTTATAGTAGTTACTTTCTGTTTCTTTCACGTCTCTTCTGTGCTAGAATTTGCAGTATTGAATCATAGTAGTTATTATATATGGTGTTTTTCAAAGACTCCTTCCTAAATCTTGAAGGTATTGTGAAATCACTGAAGTTTGATAAATTGATTTAGGTATATAGTATAATTTGTATCATTTGATGTTAAGGATCAGAGGGCTGCTCTGTGACGATGAGTCTACTTTCTCTCGAAACATACACTGTTTAATCACTCAGTTCTGGTAGGTTGCGGGTTTCCTTTTCCTTTTCTTTTCCTAAACAGCACTGAAGTATTCACTGTATGACTTGGCATAAAATAAAGGTGAGAGTGGCTGAAAGCGCTCAGCTGTCCCTTCTAATGTACTAGAGCTTCACCATGCTGCATCAAGACGCTGCAAAGCAAATTCAAGTACAACTTGTTTATATTGACTTCCAACCTTAATTATCTGTTAGTCATCTAACAGATGCCTAAAAGCAATGGAGCTGTTAGGGCAGAGTTCTAAATGACAAAAGATTGTGCTTTTTAAAAAAGTGGGGGTTTTTGGTTGGTATGTTTTTTGTAATGGATTGAGACCAGAACTTTCAGGTTGGTCATGTTTGAACGTGTCAGCCAAACAGTGGTCTGATTTCAGAGCAATGAGGGCCATCATTACCATGGTCTTAAAATTTCAGTTTGTTGCAAATTCCTAATCAGATGCAGGGGAGACTCTCTGGCATTGATAAATGTGATATAGAGCATTTTAGAATTATTTCAGTATGACACCTTCCCTTTGCTTTACAAAAGCTGCATATGGTTATATTTTTTTAAGCGTATAACATGCCTCTTTGCCTGGACCTTCAGAGACCATGATATCTTCACAGTATTTAAAAGCTGAAACCTGTTGCATAATAACTATACTCACTCACTTGCATTTCTTTGGTTTTGGCTTTCAGATGTTCCACTTCTGATATTTGAATAGGTGACTTTTATTTTTCCAGGGTTATTTGCCTACCGTTTTATATCAAAAAACCCATTTTAAGATTTCTGAACTCAGTGAACACTCAGCTTAGCATGAATTTTTTTTTCTGAGCAATGAAATTCTGTTGTCCATCTTCATCCTCTAAGTGTCTTTTAAAAGTCATGCTTTTAGGTCTTATCTGATACTTAATAAGCCTTTTGTAGCCCATCCAGAAGTCATCTGTGAACCTTGGCAGTTTCAGCAGAGGTTAACACCTGTGAGAGCTATTCTTAGCCTGCAGATCTGTAAAGCCATGATGCCAACAGAAATTTTCTCACCCTGTACAGCAAAGATCCTGTAGGAGAAAGGAATAAGCTTCCTTTGAAGATGTATGGAAGCACAGACATGATAAACTTGACATATGTCTAAGACTTGCTTGCAAGAGAGTCCTGTGTTGATGATGTTTGACTTAGTGTTTGTTGTTGTTCATTTCAGTTTGTTTTCTGTACATGAGGAACAAAAAATCAGACTCACAGGTTGAGAGCTATCAAACATAAGTCTGTTTTGCTCTCATCAGCCTGACAGGGGAAGAAAAGTGAACAGATTTGAAGTGGATAAAACACCATAAAATTAGCATCTCTGCCACCGCCACTTCTCCCTCATTAAGATAGTATCCTTGACCTACACACAGTCTAAGAAAAGCAAATACAAAATGGGGAAAGTACAATATTTTTATTTTTGGGGGAGGAAGAAGACAACAGAAGGAAGAAAGCCCTTTGTAGCAAACAATGAAAATTGGAAGATGCTCTTACGGGACAGCTGTGTAAATTCTTTTTCACACTTAGTTGATGTTGTGAGTATAATGCTGTCCACTTGAACACTTGACATGGAAGCATTATATGCCTGTATGGCAAATTCAGACCACACATATGTAAAGCCAGAAATTACTTTCTCCCCTGCATCATCACTTTGAGCTCACTGTCTTTCCTACCCTCAAGACTATTTCCAACAAAAATTACTGTCAAAATCAGAAGCATTTGTGGGACAAAGCGGATGTGTGAACAGCAGGGTTCTCCACATTCTAGTATTGATTCAGATCACTAAAATGGGCAGTTAGTTTTCAGTACTGTTCCAAAATAGTAACCTCATCTTTTTTTCTCAGAGATATTTTCAGGGTTGCATTCTCTTCCTACAAGTCTACTCTAACTGACATCTGTTCATCAGATGCACCCAGCATGAGTAAATAACATGTCATAAATATGAGTTTGCAGTAGAGGCTTTTTATTCTAATCATTGGCATTGTAAGCTGATAGGACACAAATTGTACCTGTACCTGTCTGAATTTAAGTCTTATTTCTCTGTCACTGGAAGGCAAAGGGAACTGTCAGTATACCAGGCTGATGGGAAAATCAAATGTTTCTGGATGTGGCAAGAGTAAGAATTAATGTTGAGAGATAGGTTGGAGATAGGGGTGAAGGAAGTGAGCTTGAAAAGAAACAAGATGCACAAAATTCATTTATAACTTATTAAATCAGCTTGCAAAACCTGGTAACTTGAAATATCCCTGCCATCTTTCCTCCATTTATGTGTCTTTTCCCTCACACTGAACAAAAATAGTTTTAATTTGAAAGATAAGGAACAAGGTTTGAAGCATTTATAATAAATAATTCACTGAACCAGTAAAAAATCATGTGGTGATGGTGTTTTATACTGCACTTTAAATACTCTTCACTCCTTTTTACACAATAAAGCCACGTTCAAGTTAGTTGAGAGAACTTTATATCCCCAATATTTTTGTTAAATATTCCAGGCAATAGCACAAAACACAGATCTTAAAGACCGGTTACGCAGAATACATGCCGAGTCTATGATCCTTGATTCAGCATCTAATGCAAAATCAAGTCCAGATTTGGTGAAGGTGGGTATGGATTTCCTCTTTCAGTGATGTCTGTTCCTCAAGCCCCTACATCTACACAGCGCTGCATAGCTGCATCTTGTCCTGTTCTTTGTGTCTTCCCTATGGTGTATTGTATTAGTAAAACAAGTCTGCTTTCATGGTTGTGAGTAATTTCTGATGATGCATTGTGTAATACTTGATTTCAGAGACTTTCCTTGTGAGCAGTTTTCCTGAGCACACTTCCATTGCTTTTTGCTACTGGTTCCTGGTGTTCTCCCTCGCCTCCTGCCTGCTTCCCATTCAGCATGAAGAGAGCTGCCGCCTTGTTACCCTCATGCTGCTGTTTCTCTTCCCCTTATTCCCTTGTTAACTTTCAAGTTCTGTAGTTCTTTCTGTTGTCTGTCTACATATTGTTAGCCCAGAACACTGGCTACCAGCGTGGCTCGTGTAAGGTTTAGAACAACTATCAGACATTTCCATGAAAAGATCAAAGAAATGAGATGTACAAAAGCCCTTTCAGCCATTTAGTTTTCTTTGTGTGAAGCCAAGGAGTCTTCTACATATCCAGTTAGCCAGTTTGACACGTACTGATATTCAGACAGTTTTCTGGCTTGCTGCAGAATGCATGTGAATATGGTGTATTTATAGGTCATAGGATCTAGGTGTTAATGGTGCTAGTGAGGGAAGCAAGAACTGTGTTATTTCTGATGGATTTTCCTAAATGCTAACTCATATAGAAACTTCTGCTGTGCATGTAGTATAAATCTTTCATTAGAACTTGAGTGAATGTAACTCGGGGGGGTTTATATAACTTATTATTTCCTTTTATTTTTAAAGACAGTTTAGTCATTCCATCTGTTCACGTCTGGTTTAGTTCTGTTTTAGTAGAGTTGTTTTGGTCATATTTAGCTGTTCGTGGGTTTTGGGTTTTTTTTTTTTTTCCTTTAAGGTAGTTGATCATTCTAATGCCTTTTGCTTTTAATCCCATGAGAATTTGAACAGCACTTAAAGTGGCAGGGAGACAGTGTCAAAGGCTTTACTGAAGTCCAGGCAGACCACATCCACAGCCTTTCCCTCATCCACTAGGCAGGTCACCTGCTCATAGAAGGAGATCAGGTTGGTCAAGCAGGACCTGCCTTCCATGAACCCGTGCTGGCTGGGCCTGATCCCCTGGTTGTCCCGCACATGGCTCGTGAGCGCCCTCAAAACAAACCCCTCCATGATCTTCCCCGGCACCGAGGTCAGGCTGACCGGCCTGTATGATACAGCAGTGCTGCTGTGAGGAAGACAGCACCACTGCACAAAACTTGGCTCTAAATGATACATCAGGTGCTATGATAGACCCGTGAAAATTGAAGCAGTATAAACTAGTATCTCAAGCCTTTGCATAAGGTAGAAGTTTAGTTTGTCTGTTGGGCTATTTGTGTTGTAGTTTATCATGCCAGAGTGGGAACATGAAAGAAGACAACCTGAAACTCTCATGTGATAGCTATAAAAACTGCTGGTTTTTTATGAGCCCTTCCTCCTCACTTTCCTTCTCATATTCAAAATAGTATTGGAAACAATCCCAGTAGCAATGCTGATGTGTGTAAGGTTTTGGGTTTTTTTTCACCTGTAGGCTAGCGTCACTGCCTTCCCACAGAAGAGACAATGTTGAGGTTTCCTCTGTTCTTGCTGCTGTATCAGAAGTTGTTTTGTTTTTTTTTTTAAAGTCTTTTGTATGATAACAGTTTGGTTTGTAACCATGTCACCATTATCAGCATGTACTGAATAACATTCCATACTATAGTAAAACCTACCAGCAGAAAAGCTTTGAAAGAAGATTTGTCAGTTTGATTATAGATTTGTCAGATTGTTCATTATGTTATTCTGAAAGTAAAACACTGCAATTCCTGCAAAATTATGATAGGGCAGTCATGGTTACAAGTTAGTAAACCATCTCATGCAGAAAAGTTCGAAAGCAGCTAATACACTCCTTTGGGCCAGCTAGCCCTTTTTCTTAGTGTTGGTGGAGTTATCAGGGAAAACAATAGTGCAATGTTCTCCAACTTTTTTACTGCATCCACACAATGAACCAAGTCTCACTGGTCACCCACCTTTGCTAGGCCACCTTTTGGAACTCTGCTTAGGCCAATGATCTGCAGAGCTCCATGGGAGGAGTTACCGGGATCTCTGTGGCAGTCAAACGTGCCTGCAGCAGCAACAGCAATGTCACTTACGTGGCTTTGATAATGTGTTGGTTTTGGTTAACACGGAGCTATCTCAGGTGTGGATATAAAGGAAAGCTTTCCAAAGCACAGCACAGAAAATTATCTAGTGAAGAAAGAGAGCCAGGAAAGCATTGCTATTATATAGAAAGCAACTTTGCCCCTCTGAATTTTGTATGCCATTGCACCGCAGGCTTTGCATTAAGCAAGGCTTGGGTGGAAAAGACTAATTCATTTGCTAAGATCAGAAGGGAATGTGAATCTAGGATGTAATATAAAGAGATGGGAATTTTGTTCTTTTGGGGGCTTTTTGAGGATACGCTTGTGTATATCTGGCTAAATCACTCAAATATCAAAGCATTTTTACATCCTTTTTTTTCTTTATTTTTTTTTTTTTTGAGGAAAAACTACATGCAGCGCCATAACTGATTTACTGAATATGCATTGCTTTTTTTTTCCTTCTTTTTTTCTTCTTCTCTTTGGTCTGTTTTACTTTGGTTTTAAATCCCTCTTTGAAACACATGCTACCTTTCACTAAATTGGAGAGGAGCATGTGCAGTCTTCTCCCAGTGTTTTACAGCCCTTTAAGTTATGTGACTGTGGAATTGCATGCATGAATGCTATTTGTGCTACTTCTGCTCTCAAAACTTTTTATTTCTTTTAAACAGGAAAATTCGAGAGAAGAAAGCAGAGGTCTGGTTCACCAGGTCTCCAATGAAAGCAGACTGTCTATAGCTGACTCTCTCACAGAATTTTTTGATGCACAGGAAGTCCTACTGTCTGCTAGCTCTTCAGAAAATGAGGTGTGAGCATTAAGATTTACATCATTCTGATGTAATTTCTGATCTGCTACTTGACGTGCAGTCTTTCTGAGTGCTAACTGCACATCACATGGCTGCCAGAAAATGAAAATTTTCAAAACATTTAGAAATTAATATGCTGCATGTTTTTATTTGTTGTCATTGTCTCTTCGCAGGAAAATGTAACAATTATTATGGAGAAGTCTTACATGCACATTGAGACAAATGGCAGTTAGGTAGCTAGTATGCAGATACTGCATATATTGTACAGTCTGCCTTGAGTCGTTATACAGGTGCTTAAGAAATTGTATTATAGAAATATATATTCATACCTGTCCTTGTGGTACCTGTAGGTACCTTGGGGCTGATGTCATGCACATTGAAACTTAATAGCTCATTTTGTCACCTCTTTCGGACTCCATAAAAACTTTGGCTTTTGATATGAGGAAAGCCTTCTTAGCTGTGGGGTCAAGAAGATGAAGCATGTCTCCACTAAAAGAATAGTTGAATTTTCGATGACGGTGATCTCTCCCAAACTCAGTTGTGTCTTCTTTAGGACTTCTTAGTACTTTCCTGTAATACTGAAACACAGCTTAAACAGTTCAAATCTGTTAAAACAATAATTGCAGCAGAAAGTAACGATTTTCATATGCATATGGAGTTATTGTAATGAGTGATGTATCTTGCTTATTTCTCCACCCCGCACTCAGGTATCGGATGATGATGACTCATATGTAAGTGATATCAGTGATAATGTCTCAGAAGATAACCTAAGCAATGACATGGAGAATGAAAGACAAACTTTAGGTAAGTTCAGTGTTTTATTATACCATGTTTTGAGAATTTTCTTTGTTTCTTTTTGTTTGGGATTTTTTTTTTCTTCTCTTACTAGAAATAATTTGATATTACAGATTTTGTGATGTAAACAGCCTGTGTTTTTTCTCTTACAGCCTCAGATTGGTTTTGAACAGCACATTCTGGCTAATCTGATTAACAGGGCCTGGGCACTGTTGATTAAGCAGGATGGTGGTTCAGTATCAGCAGAGAAACACCTATTTTCTTGGCTTCTTTGGTGCAACTCTCACTCCTTTTCAGTTCCTTTCATGGCCACAAGATTTTTCAAAGTAGCAAGGCCTAGCTGCTTGTTTTTGAAAAAGTAATTTTCTTCTTGTCGGTCTGTTTTTTCAGTCTGCAATTTCACAACCACATTCATAGTTCTGTTGTTTTTAGCAGAACTCAGTGTTTAAAGGAACATGAGAGTAATTACATACTGGCAGGCCTGGTGTATGACCATAAGGATTTCTTTTTTGCTTGTTTTAATCATGATAGTCTTGTTAGTACATATGCTTATTTAACTGTCTTGCTAATTAGAGACAGAATCAAAAAAAGAGGGAGAAGAATTGGTCATAACAAACTAATTGGCTTTGTGCTTTCAACTCCTTTCAGCTAACCACAATGTTCTTCCCACTCTATCAATATATTTTTATCTTCAGAAATGCTGAACAGTTTTATCTTCAAAAATGCTGAACAGTGGTTTCTTACTAGCAGCTGTTTCCTGATCGTCTCCGAGGTCCAGTGGATCCCTATGAACTTTGGTAGTTTGATATGCCTGGAGATCTGTTGTATCCTGTAACTGTTTAAAAATGAAGATTTTTTTTTTTTTTGAAAGATAGGAAAGAATACAGATTGATTTATCTCATGATCTGGACCTTAGAATACTGTACGAGTGTGGCTGTTCATCTTGTTGTAACAAAGACTATCGCTGAAGCTCTTCCGTATTAGCAGCACCTCCACATGCTTCTGGTACCTGCTATTTCTGTGCTTTGGGCAGCCTGCCACGCCCATTAATAGCAAACTGGATGTCTTTTTCCTACGGGGCTTTAGCTGAACCATAAGTTGTGGGATTATGATAAAATCCTCTGGCCACTGTAATGTAGAAGGTCAGACCAGATGATGATAATGGTCCAGTCTGGCCTTAAAAGTCATTAAGTCTAGCTGGAGGTCAGATGTCTTTATCTCCTTCAGTATTGTTGCTGGCCATTTGTCACAGCTCTTGCAAACCAGAACTGCATGGGCTTTTCTTTTCATGGGGGGTGGGCAAACTTCACTGTATAGAAAATTTAGTATCTGAATATATTACTTGTTTCTCTACTCTGTTTTGTCACTGGTTTACCCCAATTAATGGGCTGGTCCAGAATATGTAGTTCAGTCAGTTAGTATTCTGCTTTTAATCAGAAGCTGTCAAAGGACATAGCCAAATCCCATTTCAGAGAGCTCCTTTGAACTAGGATAAATTTTTAGCATTTACCTCCTTCCTCTCCAGATATCCCCTCATTTCTGAGGTATCTAAGGGAACATCCTTCTTTTTGGCCTCTTCTGATATTAAAGAAATTCTTCCAAGAGGGAAGTATAGGAGCTAACCTCTTAACTCTTAACAGTATAATTGTTTCAGGTGGATTTTTTGATTAATAACGCCCATGCCATTTTTATGCAAGAAGAAAGAGATAGGCAGTAGACTGCGAATAATTCACCTCTCTCTGTTACAGTAACTCGGTCGTATGAGATATTAGGACTTCTGGTTTGTGAGTGGCAGGAAAGAAGGAAACTTCTTCCGCAAAACTTTGAGACTGCTGCTTACACTTGAAAACCTCCATCTGAGGCATGGGCTAGCATACGTGGCAGTGATGGAGAAGTTAGCCCTTGTGGTTATCTGTACTTTGTCACTGCTGGAAGCACTGCTGATACCATGCTTATGTCAGTGGACCAGCAGAGGAAATACTGATTGAAATCGTGCATTTAAGGGCAGAGATTCTTTTGGGCATGTGCAGCACGGGAAAGATGTGCTGCCCAGTGCTGTTTTAATTCCTCCAAGACAAAGCTGTGTGAGGAAGGCCAGGTGAGGACAGGGGTTGACAGACTGGGGCTATACCTGAATGTCTCCCAATGGTAACTGATTGTAGGGCAGGAGCTTCCTAGGTGCTTCTAAGGACGTGTAAAGATAAAATATGTTCTTGTAGTGGCAACCGTATTCCTCTCTGAAACAAGATTGAGGTACAGCTAAGCAACGTAATCACTTCAGACTAGTGCCTGTTGCAAAAGCTTGTAGCTCTATTTTGATCCTACTACAAACCATTTTGTGGCATACTTAGAACTGTTCCCATTGCTTTGACATAGCAACACAAATCTCAGATATTTATGTCGAGGACTCTTGACATGAGTCCTTTTTTTTTTATCTTCAGCAAACCCATAGTTCCACAGTTGCTTCAGCTTTTCCAACTTTAAAACAGGCCATTTCTCCACCAACGTATGGGTGTATCTAAAAGCTAACATCACTAAAATTTTTTAAATCCTAAGCACTGTGGGGAGCACTGTGGAAAAGCCTGCATGTAAATCTGTGGTGCAGTAAAGTTCCCTGGTAGGAGTATTCAGAAAAGTAGGAAAAGATAGGTAGGAGTTTTTATTATGCTTGGATCTGTATGTTACGCCTTGCCTTATGAGAAGTGTCAACTTAATTGAAGCTCTGTCAAGGAGGGAGGTTTTATGTCCCTTAAACAGATAGGAATCCATCTCTGTTACAAATAAAATAGTTATAAGATTTACTTTTTCAAATTCAATGGAAAGCCTGAGCCTTTCTTATAGCCTTTAAGGGGAAGGAAGGTAATTTTTTATGCATCTTTTGTACCTCAGGCATTTACCTCAGTTAACATACAGAAATTAAAATCTTGTTCTTAATTTTATCATTTTTATATCAGACTATCTTCAACCACAAGTGAAATACTTGAGTGAATTGTGAGGGTGGAAGGAAGTTTTGACAGAAAAAAGATGGTTGCATTTTAATGTATGTTTGCAAAGGAGATGAAACTAAGTAAACAGTGAATTGACTTGTTCTGCCACTTCCTTCCTTTTCAGACTGTATTTCTGAGAGTGGAACTGGATGCAATTCTAAACGGAGAACATGTTTACCAGCTCCATGTCCTAATACGAGTAACATCAGCCTATGGAATATCCTGAGAAATAACATAGGAAAGGATCTCTCCAAAGTGGCCATGCCTGTTGAATTAAATGAACCACTGAACACCCTTCAGCGTCTCTGCGAGGAGCTTGAGTACAGTGAACTCCTAGATAAAGCAGCGCATACACCTAACCCATTTGAACGGATGGTAAACGTGTTATTCCAAATACTTAGTAACATTCAGTATAATTAGAATAGAGTAAATATAAAAACAATCTGCCAAAGAAATGAAGCTGTTCTGTTCCATTTTTCTTTTTCTCACAGCTGAGAGAGGCAGAGTCTCCAAACGTGTATCTGTACATACGTACATACCCACTATTTTTGACTCTTCTGCATAATTTCTGTTGCTTTGTCAGGAAGTCTCTCTCCTCAAGTACCTTGCTGTCCTGCAAGGTTAAACAAAAAAGTAGTTTAGTTCTGTTTTGCAGCTCTTGCTCTGTAAGATTAAAAATTTACAGCAAAAAAGGAGGGAAGGTTGAACTAATATACTTCCCTCTTGAATATGAAAGCTACAATATATCTTTTTTTAAGGGTGTCTAATCTGGTAATACATTTGTGCATAGAGGATGCTGGGTCTTCCAGCCCTACACTACTGTGATACATCCAAAATGTTCAGGATCTCAAAACCAGGCAATATGAATGTATGTTGGGTACAGTAATGGTGTCATCTTCTGCCAGTGCAGAACCCTGAATTCAGCATTTGGCAAAAGAGCAAGAGAAAAATGCATTTCAGTTGTTCTGCTTCCAGGTGCCCAAGAGCTACTTGATATGTAAGCCTGTAAATAAAGGATTAAAAGCTCTCTAAATTCTCTTAAATTGAAGCTATAGATTGTCGCTTAAACGGAATTAAGCCTTTTCACCCCAATATATCTTATCTTAAAATGAGGTTATTAATGAATGTAAATAGTCGTGTTATAAATACTGTTTGAAAAGCCTCTTGCTCCATTCTGACACTCTTCAAGGTTTACAATTTAGTGTCTTTTCTCAGGACAGAGGGTGTGGCTATTAACTGGGGTTTTCAGTGCATAGCTTTTTTTGTTCTCTTGAGAATGTATGTTAAAAGGAAAAGGAAATGAGCAGTAGTTGTTCATATGGGAGTGAAAAGGAGCCTTTTCCCTCCTTCCTACACCCAAGTGTCTGGGAATTACCTCAGAACGGAGTATTCTTTGCCTTTGAGAAATTCCTGAGGCAAAATTAATGCTAGCTGTTGTTCATCAAAACTCATCCAATACTTCCTGTGCCATGTTTAGGAAAAGGATAATTGGTAGATCCATGGAATCACAGACCACAACTATAAAAGCCAGTTATTATACAAAATCTAACAGTGATTTTTAAGGTTACTGCTTTGAACTGTATTGTAGAATGCTAAGCTGTTTCAAACAGTTTTCAGAAATCCTGTTTTCAGTTGATGAAATTTGCAGTGTTTGACCCTAATAACTCCATCCCTGGACCCTTGAATGACTCTCTGAAAATTGAATAATTCTCTGATGTGTGAGCTAGTGCTTAACTTGCAGGAGGCATGCATGTTTGTAGTCTGCAAATGATGGGGAAAAATACAGAATCTGATGTCAGGATAAGACCTTATTTTTTTTTTCTTCTGTTAAATCAGAATGTGTAGCAAAAATTGTGCATGGCTGTGGTAAATTAATTAATCAAAATTCCACGTATGTTATTCCCAGGTGTATATCGCTGCATTTGCAGTCTCTGCATATGCATCCAGTTACTACCGAGCTGGAAGTAAGCCATTTAATCCTGTGCTTGGAGAAACCTACGAATGTATTCGTGAAGATAAGGGTTTCCAGTTCTTTGCGGAACAGGTACTGTATGCTGCAACCCTTAGATTTGCTACTTGATACACTGCTTAATTCTAAATGCATGGCTGGAATCCTCTGGAATTAATTGCAAAATATAAAATTACTTTACATAACCTGAGCCCAGCAAAACTCAAGGAACACTGCAGAATTATAAATGAAGAAAATTGCTTTTTGAGGAAAATCTGCTAAGTCTGGGATTGACCATGACAACCAACAGCTGACAATCAAGAAGCAAGGGCTGGCAGGCTGCCTACTGCAGTAACTAGATAACTTGGTTAAGTAGAGTGCAATTCCCCATGCTGAAATCTGATCACGACTGCAACAAGCGTTCACATTCTTGTAATTTTCTGTTATGTGTGATCATTAAAAATACTGTATCTTCAGCTGTTTAATGTCTTCTTTTACAACAAATATATCCCTCGTGTGAGTCAATCAACCACTCGTATTTTCTATGGCACCATGAATATTTCTGCTTCCTGTTCAAATAGTTAGCGGGCTAAGCCTTTCACATCTGGTACCACAGCTTAGTAGGTGAAGGATGTATACAACACATCAAGCTCTGAGTGTTTATGAAAATAATTCCCCAACAGGAGAGTAATTATTAAGTGTGGTGAAAAATATTAAATTTAAACCAGCCAAGTTACCAAAATTGCTAAGCTTGAGACGTACGTTAAAAAGAGATAAAACTTAAATAATCTGGTGCCTAGCAGTGTAAGAATGATTGAAAGCTGTCTCATTCTGTCTAGACATAACAAAAAAGAAATTACAAGAAGTGTAGTGGGCAAGGGTGTACAACCTAGAAATTTGATCAGAGAAAGCCTTCTAAGAGGCTTCCTTTAGGAAACTAAAAGTGTTTTTGACCACCTCTGAAGATACAACGTTTTGTACATTATGTTTTAGAACTGATAAAAATGATACTATGTGATCTTTCCTTAGTCTCGGAAAATGTCACAGGCAAGAGTAAAAATAAGGGGAGGGAAAAAAAAGCAAAACAGCCAAAGCAAGAGTCATATTTAAAGTTCAAGTAGTGTATGTGGTTCTTCATTGTGTTACTTCAGTTCTAAGATGATGGGTATAGAGCATTGCAGTTACCAGTGTAACATCAAATTGAAGTAACAAAGTGATGAATAAAGGTTGGTACTGAGCTTAATGTTAGATTGAATTAAAGAAAGAGATTTTTCACCTGAATATTGGATAAATCAGTACAAACGGTACCTTTTCTAAAGAATTTTAATACATGAGGGGGCTTGGGCTGTTAACTATTATTCTAATACATGCAATAAGTTTTATGAGTTTATAGAGTGGTAAAGTTACTGTAATAGTATGGGGTGGAGGAATATTAGGAAGGGAGGGCAGTATAGGAGGAAAGAAATTTCATGCAGCTTGCAAGCATTAAATATTTCTCTTTGCATCAGGAGCTGTTGTTTATTGCTTGTTTGTGCAAGCACTTTGATGCTTACTCTAGATAATTGTTGGTGCAGATAGTATGTAATCCGTAGAATAGATAGGCAAAATGTATAAAATAACAGAGATTCTGTTCTATTACTAGAGTGAGTTTAGAATAACTCCACTTAGCACCATGACCTTACTCTGGAATTATAACAGTTTAAGTGAGAGCTAAGTTTAACCCAGGTATTATAGTGACATCTGGGGTTAATCTGGGTGCAGTATGTGAGAGAGAGTGTGTTTCTCTTGGTGGATTAGGGCATAGCTGAGAGCAATTAGTACTTTTCTCTCTCTTTTTTTTTTTTTTTTTTTAAACCAAGTAGAGGACGTTCAGTAAATAACTGGATGCCTGCAGAAAAAATGTTCGATAACAGACTTGCAAAATGAGTAACAAAGAAGAAAGTAAAACTGCATTTGAGCCATGCAGGTGGTTAAGAAATGAAATTCATAGTGGGATATAGCAATTTGACTTGAAAATAAAGTTGTCTGTCAAAAGAACAGTAGGCATTACACATCAAAGGGTTGGTCCTGGTCAGTTGTTAGTCGTGTTCACCCAGAAGGGAGACTTTACAGCCAAGGAGGAGCAGCTGCTTTCACTTTGTGAAGTTACTTTATTATTTGCTATTCCTTTTTAATAGTCTGTATTGTGTATTTCTTTATTTACTCACAGTCCTTGCTTTGCTCTTTTGGTGGTTGCTCTAATTCATGTATGTGCTATTACCCAAAGCTGACAAAATGCAGTGCATGTGGTTAGTGTTCCGCACTAGAAACACCTGAGGCGTCACTACTGCAGTAGTAGGGGTTGCTAGATGGAATTTCATGGCTTGATTTCTCCACCCGTGGCCCCCTCAGAGATGCTGATCACTGTCTCCTCCCTCATAGTCAGGGTTTTGTGGGTATTTACTGTACAGAAGAATTTGGCCCTTTGGTTTTTTTTATTTTTGTCTGTGTGCTTAAAGTGCGGCTTCTGTTAATATATTAAGGGGGCCCTAAGGGTAAATGTAATTATCACATTAGAGACAATGTACAAAATATATAGTTAGATTTTCACTCGATGAACAAAATTCACAGGCCTTTTAAAATAAGTGCTTCCTGTTTCTTTCAAGGCTTCTTAGGTCTCAGTACATTATTAATCTCACTGACTCCCCCTTCAGGACACAACTGCAAAAGGAAAGTAAATGTTCAATTTGTAAATGTCATATATGAATGAAAAATGAGGGGGGGGGAAGAACCCAAACCAAAATGACTGTTCAAGTGTTAATATGTCCATCTTTTTTTTTTCTCCTTTCATGTCTTGGTATTAGGTCAGTCACCATCCACCTATTTCTGCATGCCATGCTGAATCTGTGAATTTTGCTTTTTGGCAAGGTAACTTTTCAGTCTATCATTTAATTTTACAGTGTTCATAATGTTTTCATTGTGTATCTAACATGAAATATCCAGAAATTGGGAAAAGGTGAAATTCCCTGCTTAAATAACATTAATCAATTATTCTTTTCATGTATAAATATCTGCATTTCTTTAAAATCAGGGTTGGGGGGGGGGACTTTACTAAAGAAGAGTTGTACCTCAAGCTATTTATAAACCAAACAAGCTAGAACACAGCTTGAAAAACTACAAGTTAAATCCTGAGCCTTGGCAGATCTTATAAACCTGTTCTGAAAAAAATTTCCAAAAATGAGCATAACAGCAAAGATAAATATATTTACTGTGTCTTTCTCTACCGGCATTATTACAGTATGTAATATTTCGTGCTATTTGACTACTAACATTGTGTTTCAAAAAAACTGTTTTGGAGCTTTGTTTGCTGTGTAATGCTGGTGAAGTTGTCAGCCAGTCACAGTACCTGTGTGGTTAGATATTTTTGGAGTGTACACAGAACATAGCTGTGCCTTTTAATTCAGTTAAAATCCTTCACCCAGAGGTTTGTCAATTCACAATGTAGCCATATTAAACCTTTAATTCTGTTATGATTGATTCTGCTGACTTGCTGACTTGATTATTACGCATGGAGCCATACTGAACAGAAATTGGAACTCTGTCATTATTTCTGGGTCTGGGTTTCATTATTCAATACAATTCCTTGCTTTGTAAACAAATACAGGCAAGAGTCCTTTAGTTCTTAGTCAAAAAGCAGAGATGACCAAAAATTTATTCGGTAACTGAATACTGTATAAATAAGACTAGATAGCAGCCTGTCTTAATAAAAACTGATGAGACTGATTTGTTTAACAGATCTTGACAACGGTTATCACTCAAATATTTTAACATTTGCATTTAGAGAACGAAGGTCTTATGTAAAGATGAAAGCTGAGAATCTGATCAATGAGAGAGTCTGAGATTTGGTCTTGATGAGCACAGGAGACTCAATCAGGGTACTGCAGGGTTTTGGGGTTTGGTTTTGTTTTGTTTTTAAATATGGCTAGCTGAGCTTATGGGAGATCTAGACGGTGATTTTTTTCCAATGCAAAGGCAGTTTCTAAATGCTGTGGCCTCTTGTTATGGGGCTATATTAACTTATGTGGAAAGATTAACATCAAGTTAATCATAAAGGTAGCTTGTCAATGAGGTAAGTTCTTTCTGTGCCCTTTAAAACATTCTTTTCCTTCTTCGCTGTGGATGTTCTTAGTTGCTATATTTTTGTATTTGAAATTCTGCATTTGTTTTTGGCAATGTCTGCATTCATTCACTAGTAACTGAATTGCAGATAAATATATGCTGTCTGTAGCTTATTCAAATTCCTCTCTTTTGAAAAAGTTTTTGAGAGAGGACTTTTAAACCTCTGTAACTTTGCTATTTAAAGTTATTAATCCATAATGTAATGAAAAAAAACCCAAACAAAACCACGTTCGAAGGTCCACAGCATTTTTTGAACACTTTTATTATGTTGCACTTCGTTATTTTGCATTTCTTGAAAATAAAGTAGAACCCAGAAATAGAATGATTCACCCATGCTTATGACTAAACCCGTCTTTTTTTTTTTTTTTCTCTTCCTGTTTCAGATGTAAGATGGAAAAACAAATTCTGGGGAAAGTCCATGGAAATTGTTCCAGTTGGTACAACACATGTAACTCTTCCAGCGTAAGTGCTGCAGTCGTGCATTGCTGTTCACACATAGGCACAGACACGCTTGCACACACTGGAGCCATATTTATCCAAATGGGAACAAGCTGTGCTGTGCCATATTAGACCTTTGGAAGAATTGGTGATTATGATTTAGTTTAAAAAGAAGGGGTGGGGGTGGAGGGAGAAAAAAGGAAAAAAAAAACCACAAACCAAAACCGGAAGCATATAACAAAAGCACTGAGTTTTCCAAGGGTTATAAAAAACAAAAGATGAAATAAAAAAAATCACTCCTATGTATCTTGAAAAAAGCAAAGTTGGTATTTTCATATTTCAGTTGAATTTCAACCTTCGTGCATTTTAAACTCACAGGGAAAAACTGCATGTTAGAGGAAGCTGAGAATTCTTTTGCTTGAAAATGGATTTGGGGGAGAGTGTGGTGGTGGTGTTGCTGTCTTTTGTACCTATATTTGTACGGACCCTAACACCATGGGGTCCTGGTCTGTAGGTGAGGCTGATAGCTATCATCACTGCATAAGTAATTATTCTAAGTGATAAATAGAACCAGTTGCATATCTGGTGTTTATTATCCAAGGAAGTAAGCAGCCACTGTAGTTAAGTGTTGAATATAGTTTAATTTTTTTTTTTTTTTAAATAAAAATGTGCAGTGTTCCTATGAAAAAAACCCCAGAACCTAGGGCTTATCAGACTAAGCAACTAAGCATGCCTTTTTCTTTTAAGTGGGTAAAATTGCGATATAGTAAGGTAGTATCCAAAAGGTAATGTATAAAACATGTTGTGTTCATAGTGGCTAGCCTAAGCTATGGAGTGAAGAGTCTTTAGGATGTGAGCGAGGGTTCAGAGGCAAGGTAACTAATGGATTAGGGCCCATGGTGGGCTGATGAACTGGAAAAATAATCTGATTCATGTGTGGTCTCCATGTGCTGGTTTGTATCCCTGTGTATCTGATACAGAATTGGGTACAAAAAAGGTATTGAGGCGATAGGCAAAAATGAAGCATTAGTATTAAGGTTATTTTTGGAGCAAGTACAGTATTTTTAGCATGCATAATAGAGCATGTGACCTGCAGGTAGGGGCAGGGAAAGAAGTTACTGTGGGGTAAATTGGCCGTGTATCTGCTGGTCTGTAAAAACTGTCCTTCTGCATGCTCTTACAAAGCAGCAAGTGAAAGCAAGTGATTAAGGGGAGGTAAAGAAAGATTCTGATATCCTCATGGGATGTGTGTGAGGCAGTTGCTAGGGGGAAACTGGTGCTTTGTAAGTTTACCCTTTATCTTACCAGTAGTGACTTGGCTATCAATACTCAGAACAAATTGTAGAATATATGTCTTCATGAGACTTTCCTTTTCTTGAAGTTTTATAAACTTGTTTTATAAGAACATATACTTCTTTAATAAAAGGTAAAATGTTGTATTACCTATTGCTATTTTTCATCTCTCCCTATCTGCTGTCTTCCAGTGTGCAACTGCATCTTGAGTGACCTGGTGAGAACTTTTGCTCTTGCCTGAGGCACACACATAGGCTCGGCCTTGAGAGCTTGAGCCAAGCTTATTCCACTCAATAAGCCTTCTGATGTCCTTGTGTTTTCAGTTGTCACTGTGTTACAAGCTGTGAAATGAGCATTTCAGCCAGTAGAAGATGTTAGAATTATTACTTTTGGAAACTTAAAGCTGGTAAAGAAGGGCAAGTAAACTGAGAGAAAACTGAGTTCAAGACCAAAGTTTATAGCAGAAGTGAAAAGGGTTTTCTGGGAGACAGGATTGTTGTCACAGGCTTAGTTTTTGAGAAGGTGTGGGGCAAGAAGATGAGGCATTCCAGAAAAAAAAATTGTTTTGTGGGGTTTTTCTAATGCAAGTTCTCTGCAATTTTTTTTCACAAGTATATGAGCTTGTTTGAACATGGCATGAGATTTTTCTTGTGTGTATTTTTCTTGCAGTTTTAAAGACCATTTTGCATGGAACAAGGTGACATCTTGCATCCATAACATCTTAAGTGGGCAAAGATGGATTGAACACTATGGAGAGATTATAATCAAAAATCTTAACGATGACACTTGCCACTGCAAACTGACTTTCATAAAGGTAACCACAGCAGTAACCACAGCAATGCTGGCAGTGCCTTTTCTAACAGACACAGCAGTGGGTGGGTGCTTTCTGCTGAAGCTCAGCAGAACTGCTTACAAGGTGTATTTTCCTATATTTCTGCTGTAATTACCTGTGATTCTTTGAGAAACTTTAACTCTGAAGGAACTGCCACTCACTAGGTAGAGCCAGGAAGAAAGAGAATCAACAGCTTTCTCAGGTGGTTCCACCTGAGATGCAGAAAAGTATGGGGAAAGGAAAGGAAGAAATATGATGAAAAAAACCTACTCTGTGTTTGATGAGAGAGGCAGGCACAAGGTGGTTTACCACATGCCTCCTGCTAACGCATCGGCACATGCTGTGGTCGCATTCATCCAGCAACTGTAGAACCAGTGCTTACGCGGGGTGCTTCACCCAATGCTCTCTTCTAGCCCTTTGCAGGTACTTGGAGGAGCTTAAGTGAGAAGTTGTGGTGTTACTCAAAGCTTTTGCTTCAGTACAAGGCATCAAGATATGACTCCCTCAGGAAATGCCCTTATAACTGAAATTAAAATTAGTTTTTGGCGATAGATGACTTCTTCCTAGTAAAGGAAAATCAATGAAAACCTAAAACGATGCCAAAATTTCTAACCTGAGAACTAGTTTTGCAAAGCATGCTAGGAGACTTGCCTTAATCTGCATTTTCTGTATCTGATTGCTGGAGAAAGGCTGTGCTTTCCATAGAAACAGACTGTACAGGTACAAGCTAAGTACTTCGGCATACCTATGGGGCATGGCATGCTGAGCAGCAGAAGGAAAGTTTCCTTTTCTTATTTGTTTTCCTGAATAGTTTGTGCTTTCTAAGAAACATTAGGGTGATTTTTTTTTCAAATACTTATTTGAAAGTACTGTAACGTATTTGCAGAGTTGCAATGGATGTTTAGATTGAGAGCCTGCAAATCTTACACCTTTGATATTGTAAATTGTCTAAAGTGGAGATTACTGTATCAGTTCCTTCTCTTCCTCTTCTGCAAATTTGGGGAAGATGTAGATAACTAAGTCAGGAGTCAATGTTACCTGTCATTGGGCAAAATTCAAGGTCAGCTATGCTTCACCTAGTACTGCCCCGAAAAAAGGCAAATAAAATAAATATGAGTCTCTACATTAGTATTTTAATAAGCCAATTAATAGTACTAACAGCAGTTATTTGCATATGATGCTGTAATGGACAGCTAAATTAATAGTTTTCATTTCAGAAAACCACCCTACAGCATGGTGCTACTGACATGGCAAAATCACTCACACTTGATCTCTTATGCACCTTTTTTCCCCTTGTTTCTTTTAATTCTAGGCAAAGTATTGGAATCCAAATGCACATGAGATTGAAGGCAGTGTCATGGATAAAGCCGGGAAAGTTGTGCATCGACTCTTTGGGAAGTGGCATGATAGTTTATACTGTGGGACCACTTCATCTTCAAACTGCATATGGAGAGCAAGTTAGTGATCAGAATGGCTAATGTACAGAATTTAAGATCTGCTTGAGAACAAGCTTACTATTTTCATCTCTTTATTAGGCCCCAACTTCCTGTTATTTCTATGTGGAATATTAGATTTCTGTCAAGCTTTTAAAATTTAGACCAGAAGAATACATCATTTAACTTAAATAATATGGAGAACTTAATCCCATGGCTTTCTGCATTTTCTCCCTTCTCCCACATTTTCATATCTGGGCATGAAGTGGGTATTGAGGACTCTAAAAGCAAGAAGGAAGACAAAAAAAAGGAACAAAACCCCCCACTTTTTGTGTAGAGAAGTGTGGTGTATTTCATGTATTAAACATTGGAGGATAGCCCACAAAGCTTAATTCTGTAATGACAGCCGTATCTGAACTTCCTCCAAACTTGTGGGGTTTTGTTTACCGTAGTTTGAAAAAGCACTATGATAATCATCACAGTTGTGCTCTTATTCAGCTGAGAGAACAGAAATCTGTTTTGTTGCAGTGCAATTGTGAAGGGGGATGTTCTCTTTTGTCACATTATTAAAAACCTCTTATGCCCCTAGAACTGAGACCATGGTTCAGAGATGAACAAATGACCGAGGGGAGCTTGGAATTTTCCTTCTAAAGATAATAGCATTTAACTGGAATTCTGAATGTACTCTTTTCTTCGGTAGATCCGATGCCTAAAGATTATGAACAGTGGTATGGATTTACTCAATTTGCACTGGAGTTAAACGAACTGGATCTGCAAACTAGGTCATTACTCCCATCCACTGATACACGTTTTAGGCCAGACCAAAGGTAAGAAGTTTTAACTCTTAAATATCTTCCTCAAATAGTTCTTCCTCCTCTGTACGCTCACTTTACCCTAAGCTCAGACTATTTTGTGTAGATACCTGCAGTGTGTTTCTATTTCTACATTAATGTGCATCTGAAACAGACATTTTAATCACTTATCAAAAGATTGTCCAGTCATTATGGACCACTGTTTCCTAAAATTGGCTCTGGCATGCTTCTAGATAACTGCCTTTCCAAAGATGCTAAAAGTTCAGTACTTCAGGTGCTGGATGTTGAGCGTACTGTGTTTGAATAGCCAAAAACTGAGACACTTGAAATTTCTTTCTGTGGTGGAATTTTTACTGTTGCTAACTTCCAAGGAAAAGAATATAATATGACGATGACTGAGCTTGTTATGAGAGTTACTTCTCCTTAAGTGCTTTCTCATAGTGCAGTTGTCTGCAGATGTAGCTGTTTACCTTTCAAACACTGTGAACTGCCTGTTGTAAAGATTAGATTCTGGAGCTCCAGAGAACCTGGGAAAGATGGGGGACAGAAGCACCAACTATGTCTCTTACCACTGCTGGTGCTACAGGTTTCTAGAAGAAGGGAATATTGAAGGAGCTGAAATGCAAAAGCAGAGGATCGAGCAGCTACAGAGAGAACGACGGAAGGTGCTGGAAGAAAACAATCTAGAGCATCAGCCTAGATTTTTCAGGTACTATAGAATAATTAGCATATACTATCATTTATTGAAATTCTTGTTATGGTTCTGGTTCTAAACTGCCATAGCGCGGGGTCTATTTTTTCCAGGTTTCTCCTATACTTTTGATTTTTTTACTTTGGCAATGTATAACACTCCAGACTTAGTTAAAACTCAGGATTATATATTGCTTTTTCATCAGTGCATCCCTGAATTTCTAATTTTTTTTGCCTTGGTGGTGATTGACATTCAGTCTATATTTGAATTTGCCTGAGTGAATATAGCATCTTTGATTCTTTCAAGCAAGGTGAAGTAGCTGGATTTAGCTTAATTACCTCTGCTGAACTTCTGCTGAATTCAGTGGGATTGCTGTGTGCAAAGTTGGAGCCTTTCATTTCCAGGGCTATTTTTGAACATGTTTCCCCTATATGATAGGGAGAGAATTATCATTCAGAGGGCACTTTATTTCTTTCTGTTGTAAATCAATTAATGGGAGACTTCAGCCATCAAAAGACAAAAATGAATGCCGGTGAGGACATTACCTTTTGCCCTCCAGCTTCTCTGTTCTCCTGCAACGTAAGAGTTGGAGCCAAGATGAATGTTGTATGGGCCTATGTATCACAATTAGCAGATCTGGGATCCTAATTTTTTTCTGGATAGGTAGATACAGTACTTCTGATGAGAAACGTTTAAAATAGGTGCAAAAAGGAAATGCCTCAGACCACTACTTGTCCAAGGAGCTGGTGAGCTAACTCATCACGTCAATCACAACTGCCAAAGAGAAGCAAATGTTGCTTCCAGCAGGCTAAAAAGACAGGATAGAGACAAAGTCTAATACTTCGTAATTGTATATTCACAATGAGGACTGTGAATGCAGATGAGGATTTGAATCCTCACAATGAGGATTTGAAAATTGAGATTGGTGCTGTAGATTTAAATAACAGAATAAAAAATTTAATTACTATATAGCAAAAGTGTTACCCAGTGTTAGAGTAGATATGAATTATGCATTTGGCTTTTCAATAGTAATTTATCTCTTCAACAAATCACAAGCCTTGATTTACTTAAAAGAATAATTTGCTGTTGTGCCAAAAATGTTGTAGACCAGATTAAAAGCAGACCGATTCCTTCAGGGTACGGTACCTAGTGCAATCAGTCTCACCTCTTGACTTGCTCTCTTTATGCAGTAGCCGCGGTGAGCCATCTTTGGAGCGGAAAAAGGAAAGTTTCCACTTTCCACTGAAAGCTGCCTTTGAGACCGCAAAATAAACCTGTACTGTAGTTTTAAGTGCTAAGCACTGGCATGTGACAGTGAATAAGAGTGGTGATCTCAGCTGAACACCAGGCTACTGAGGTGCGTCTCCGAGGCCCAGCGGAGACATACCAGTTCAACTCCCCAAGCTGTATTGCCTTGTTTGAGACTGTAGTGAGTTGCACTGCACCTGGTTCATGGGCTGGATTGGGTATCTGTGCATAGTGCTACATTGCATCACACAGCATATGTATGGAAAATATAAGCTTTACATTTAAGGCATTTGTTTAATCTTTGATAGGAAATCCAGCGACGACTCCTGGATAAGCAATGGAACCTACATGGACCTTAGAAAAGAACCTGGTTTTTCCAAACTGGACAATCCTGTCCTCTGGTGAAGGAGGAGCCAAGTGAAGATGTTCTGTGCTGTATTCTTGGATTTGATTTAAATGAAGTATATATAAAATATATCTATATATATACATATATATACACACACACACATATAATATATGTGTGGGGCGTGTGTATGTGCATATCTCCAGAATTGTGCTTAATTTAGATTCTGATAATTCATTTGTTTTCTTTACTGACTATTGCAGTGATTGTTTGAATGTATAAATACCCTAACTTCTTTTTATAAAATATTTAATAAATAGTACTGAATGTTAACAGCGAGAGGGAAAAGAGGAGCTTCTACACTACTTTTCCAATGTGTAATAATGTCAGTTCTGAGTTAACTTATGCCTTATTGAATTGCATTGGAGACAGTAGCATCAGCATCTCCTAGCTGTGCTGAGAAATCAGAGCGCAAGCCTTAGTAACTCAAACTGTATGTAGGCTTCCACAGTTCAATGAGTAGTTCAGCAGTCTCTGGGCTGGTATGGATTGCTAAAACAGATTATAAGGTGGTGCTGGAATCTGAGTATGATCCTTTGCTGCCTGTAGAATAGATTTAATTAAGCTTTTGTTTCTATTAGCTTTCTTCTTAGCATTATGGAAGAGGTAGTTCTGAGCTTACATCGGTGGTTCTACTGCCTTATACATAAACTGTACCTGGCTAAACGTAGTGCTAGAAATTCAGAAATCATCAAAATTTTCCACTGGGAATCTTCTGATTTTATAGCCCCCAACAGGGCAAGAGGAGGAGATCCTTTGTACATAATGCTTGAGCACTGACTAGATGAACAGGCTCTCTCTTTTTCCAGTGAGTAAAATCTATACAGAGCACGAAATCCTGTGCTTCCATAGCTTCATTTGTTTTTATTAACCTAAAAATTGCAACAGTAAGAGTTTTTAAAAAGTGAGCAAACTGATTGTTTTAAGCTAGAAATTTTTTCTTAGTATTTTGGTATTTTCTACCTCTTAAGAAATAAACAGCATATTTAAGATCTTATATTTAAAAAAATTACCATCTGCCTTATGGAGAAAAGTATGGCGTCTTTGATCTTCCTCTGTTTGTTTGTTATGTTCAGATAAATATTCAAGTGTCTTGCACTAAATCAATTGCATCTCTTTCCTGTAATTTTATACATATGGCTAGATTTGTGAAACTACTAAACCATAGGTCAGAAATATAGAAACAAATGTAGCAGAAGTCGCACTTTTGAATGAAGATTATAGGGATGGGCAGTATTTTTGTTTTTTCCATCAAATCACAATGCCATAGTCATTAACAGAATAATTTGCATTCCTACCTATCTGCCACTCAAGCCTGACCCATGATTCTTCAAGTCTGTTCTACGTGTCTGTGACCCTCTGGCAACAACACAGTTTCCAAGTTTAGATCTATATCCTGTCACCACCACCACCCCCTTTTCTTTTTCTTATATGCCACTTTAATGATACAAAATAAACCCAAATGTTGTTGGCATGTTTAACTGGTTTATGACTGGAACATTTGGACAGGGCATGGATAAGGGAGACTCCTAGGGGGACTAGTAGCTTAGAAAAGCTTGCACTTTACTGTGTGCTGCATTGTTCTAAAGACAACCCATTAAACATGGATCCATGTATTATATGTAACATGAAGGAAATACTATGAATGCTTCCATTTTAAACCAAATCTGTGATGTCAGATTAGATGTATATTGAATTTTGCTCTCTGTTACCTTGAAGCCCCATTGTCTTAGAGGCAGATGAATGGCTTATTTCACCCTTTTTCACTTTGCCCAGGAACTCTGCCTCACTATCATTTCTGTAATTTATTACCAAAGAAGTTAGCATAATTCTTTCTATTTAATATGTCTTTTAAAGACTTGACTACTACGCCAGCAACTTGCAATAAGGCAAGGTTCACATCAATACGAAGACAAAATCTGGGCTTTCCAGAGGAAATCTTAACCTTTGAGGGCTGTTTGGCTTTTCGAGGAAAATGAGGATCTCTTCATGGCTTGTCCCCTTCCTGTATTGAAGGGAATTTATTCTTGTATTGACTGTCAAAACTTGGCATAGAAATTAGTTGATATTTGTATTTATTCTTGCTGTTGGTAATTACCATTTATACCAAAAATAACATTCATTTAACCACAAAATAGGGTAGGGGAAATAAAAAAAAAAAAGCTTTTAGGAAAGGGTGCAAAAGTTGTGGAGGATGCATTAAACTTGCTCATCGTCATATGTGACTACTGTCTGATCTGATTGCTGGGTTTGTATTTTCTACGTATGGAGGGGATTTCCCCATACTTTGTCATATGACATAATAGTTGATAGCATCTGAAGTTAAAGGATTAGAGGCCAAAAGGCAAAGTTAAAGAATTGTAATGCATTAAAATCAGCAGGTGTTAAACAAAACTAATCTCATATTGGGTGTTTGAGTCATGATTTTTGAGAAATCAGACCGGCAGTGTGCCTTGTATCTTACAATCTAAAATGTCTAAAATGCATTTGATTAATGACAAGAAGCATTGGGCTGAGTAGTGCCTTATATAAAATTTTCTTCAGTAAAATTCCCATATCAAGAAGTTGAACTTCAGAATTTTACTATCATCTCCAGAAAAATAATGCCTGAGAATAATCCAGGGCATTTCTTAAATACATGAAGCAAAATCATTGCACAATAGCTCCTTTTGTAAATCTCTGATACACATCTGCAAACACGGTGTAACCAGTTGTGAATGATCATCTGACCCCAAGTTTCCAACTGCAGCATAGTTGTCCCTGCTTACTTTTGTAGAAAACAATTGGGTTTAGCTGTTAAACTTCTGTCAACTGTGTATTAAGTGGAAGCAAATTGTCTTGATGTTACTTCTGTGTATTTCTGTATAAAAATATATTCATCATTCACAAACATTAATATAGTCTATACAGTTACTCTTGGTAAATTATGAAATTTTGGTAATTTTCTTCCCCAAAACTTCAGATGTGTTAATGGGTGCAAAATTTACATTAGCTTTCTGCAATATAGCTAAGACAGCTCTTGTTTTTAATAACTGACATTGAGGGACTTCTTCCTCCCATTTCTACCTGAATGGTAAAAAGAACGTATCAGGCAACTTACTGCTTCCTTTCATACACAGCAGTGATCCCCAAGCTGTTTAGCTCGATGGATCAGTCTTAAAACTTCCTTATGACCATTGCCCGCTGTTATAGCTTTCTTATTTGATGACTTTATAAGCATTTCTTAATATGATTTTGGAGGGCGGTTTGAGAAGCAGTCATCTAGCACTGCCTTTCTTTGTGTACCCATTCACAAAGTAAAAAACTCACTATAAACTTATGTCAAGATGATGGAGCAGCTCAGGCCTTTGGGTGTTAAAACACTGGCTCAGTTTTCAAATTACACAACAAAGAAAAAAAAATCCAGGGAAATTGTGATCATAGAAACAGAAACCCACACCTCTACTTCCAGATTTGCAGACTTGACACTTAGTTTCTGATTTTGGTACAGTTTAAGTTTGGGATTATGAAACAGCGTAACTTTTTTAGGAGACTACTCTTGACAGCATAAAGTGCCCTTTAGACTGAGTGGAACTGAAGTGCACCATTAATCATTGCATTCCTTTCTTAATCTCTGCTCTCTGAGATATGCTTTATGTGTTAGTTTGCCAGCACTGATTTACTTCTTTTAGATGCTTTTTGAAATACAGATCCAGTAAAGTACTTAGGTTCTTTATACAGAGCTTGGAAAATAAGGTGCATGGAAGGAAGAGCAAAAACAGCCAAAATTTTGAGAAGGAAACATCCTAGAAATCCCTTTTTCCACCAACAAGTTTTCTTTGAAGGACTGGAAGCAGGATTGCTGCTTTCTTTTAAAATCTGGCCCCTGAAGGAGGTGGTGGTTGCAAACACGGTCACCTTATTATTTGGCAGTTTAGTGTTGAAGCCAGATCACTGTACAGAAAGGAACACAGATTCATAGGGCCAGAACGTACAACCAGGGACAGCTTTGGGGTTGCACAAAGGTCCAGTGCTAGTCTCAAAAAAAAAAAAAAAAAAAAAAAACAAAAAACCAACCTAACAAAAACCTCACCCCTTCCCATGCCCCCCACTTTCCCTCAGCTGTTTACAGTCCTGTTTAGGTTTTCTATGTGGCCCCTCAAATCTAAAAGTCCTTATTCAGTGTCCTATTTTGTCTTTATTTAAAAAATTTCTGAAGAATAGGAAAACATTCTAACAAGCTTTTAAATGACAAATCATTCCTAAAAGCTGTGGTTAAAAACTTTCCCCATAAACATTGTGGCCTGCTTCTCTATCTTTTCCTTGACTGTGAAGAGGACTTTCTTCCCACTTGCACTTTGGAGTCAGAGCTGGTAAGGGTTAGCGTGCTACAGACGTGTGCAGCTACATCTGCTCAGCATACTCCTAATTAATGTCTTTGCATCTGCTTTGTGTCTTCTGTCATCTCTAGATGACCAGCTTTGCAGAGCAGGAAATTTTCAGCATATCTTATTTTGTGCAATACGGCTTTTTTTTATGTACAACTCATACAGAGAGGGCAAGCTGAAGAGGAGTGCAAAACTTGGCCCACAGTGCATATATAATAGAGCTGAGGATGAAATCCAACTTCTCCACATAACTGAACACATCTTGCAAGGGCTAGAGTCAGACAGTGGTATTCAAAGGAGTGAAGTTAAAATGGAAGGGTTTTTTTTTGGCTGCGTGTGTTTTCATTCATGGATTATGCCTACTATAAATAAAATTCACAGTATTCACTAACTCATCCTTTCTATTTTCTAGCTACTGGTGGGTGCAACTTACTCCAGCAGCTGTGGGTTCATAAGAAACTGCACGTTATCTGGCTTATCTGTTGAAACTTAGTAAATGCTGTAACATATCACCAAATGTATTATTGTACTGCTCAGTTCTTAGATATTCTTGCTGCAGCTTTTGAAAGCAATAAGGGAATTTTTCCACATAAATAGTTGCCATATGTTAAAAAATTATTTTAAGTGGTTCCTTTTTTTATATAAATTGTGGATTTGGTGGTTTTGTTGTATAAAACAAAACTGTATTAAAGCTTATGAGAATGTTTGGGAGGTTGATCCACAAGAGGTGATGAGCTCCTTCAGCTCCGCACCCTTGAGATGGTTGGTATTCCTGAGAATCAGGCAGTCTTGTATTTATGTTAACAGTATTTCACTAGTTCCAGTACTGGAAAAACATACTACATGTATGAGGTATTACATACGCAAAGCTGCTAAATGCTGAATTTGTTGTTTGTTTTGATAGGGCATTAGTGATTTCAGAATGAAGAAAGGTATTTTACGTGTTAGAATTATCACTGACTTTCAGATTTTTGAGAAAACGTTCTGTAGTCAGGATCATTCCTGTTTTCTGCTTCACTTACTCCAAAAATTTGTAATAATGTTGGAGCACCTTGCTGCGCAATTTGATTTATTATTTTTGTCTCTGTAACCAATTTAGTTGGATGTTAATAAATCATACTTTCAAAAGGTCATAGAGCACCCTGACTTTTTCCCCGGGGTTGTGAGCATCTTTCTTCAAAGGTTGTTAGTGACAGCTGAAATAAGTCTAGCTGCTGTAGTGATCTGTGCTTTTTACACTTTCCAAAATGGCAAGTATGAAAGAGCTTCCATCTGCTAGAAGCCTTATTTATCACTCTTACAATCTGTCTGGTAGTTGTGCAATGTTCCAGTTGTTTACCAGTTACCTGCACGCACTGTACAGCGCTGTCGTGTGGCTATTATGCCAGACACTGGGGCAGGTAAAGGGGTAAGCTGATGGAATTCATTTACAGCTGGAAGTTGATTCTTAAAAGTAGTTTTTAGTAGACAGATGTGCAACATAAATGTTATGCTTTAGCATAAATGTGGAAACTACAAACCACATGTTCTCCATAAAACAACTTTTAAAAACAAGGAAACGTAGTATTTACTGGATAAAATAAATAACTGGGAGGAAATGGTATCAATGTGGTGTTTTCTCCCTTAGAGATGGTGATTCAGGAAAGCTCTGCCACTCAGATCTCAACTATGTCTCAGCGTCCCACCATATGTGTATAAGATGCAATACAGATGGATTAGTATCTTGAAAAATGTGGGAGTACAGTGAGTGTAATTCCTGACCAACCTGTAATTCCTGACTGCAGTTCTGCAGCGCTTCCCAGACTCAGTGTGTACAAAGATTTGGTGGGAGGCAGCATGGACGTTCCAGGAAGAGCTGGGAAGATTGGATCAATAAATCTATTACCAGGCAAAATATCCTCAGCTGTTGTACATGGCAGAAGAATGATAGAGGCCAAAAGAAAAACAACTTTTATAGTGGGAAGAATCAGCTCCTGTTTTTCTGAAATCCAGCCATTTTGGTTCTGTATTGCGTTAAGAACTTTGGAACTTGCTCATCATCTCAGTGGGAATCACTTCACTGCTAATTAATTTCATAGAGATCTAATATGCTTTAATTGGTACCTGAAATAACTAGCATTTAGTTCAAGTTGCTGGGAAAATCGCAGTTACAGAAGCAGTAATATTTTTTTCATAATTATAAAAGGGAGAGGAAGATGGCAAGGGATCCTCGTTATTGGTGCCCTGATCGTGAACCGTGTAGGGCAGTAGGAACTTCTCTTACAGAGAAATGGATATGCAGTGAATTTCCCATGTTTGCCCCTGGAGGTAATAACATGCCAAGTACCCACAGTGTGGTCAGCGGTACCCAAACAAAACAGGCTGTTCTATCCTACAGAAATGTAAGGTAAACTTGGCTCATATAGACCTTGCATCCAATTTGTGTTTTAAGCTCAGTTGTCTGTTCATTTACAGCAATCTCTATTTTAAAGTCATTTTGCGTACTGCAAAATGATTCAAACCACCATAGCGTGAGGAAAAACACTGACAGCTGAGCAAAGCTTGCTCTGTATAGTAACTGACACATCTTGGCTTCTTTTTCTTTTTTTTTTTTTGAATGCCTCTGTTACATTTCTTTCATGTTGCAAACATTGCTCTCCATGTTCAATTCGTTTTTAACTTAGACCCCCTCTACTGCAGCAGGTGCATAAGAATTTGTAAGGTTACTCTGAGTTTTTGAAGGGGTTTAAAAGCTGGCCGGATACCAAATGCTGCTGTGTACTTATGAATTTGTATCTTTGCTTACTCTGTACCAAGGGAAATATTTGAAATTGCTATGTGTAAACCCTCATTTGAGGTAAATCAACATTGCTCTACTGAGCTGAGTGTAACTGAGGCTTAAGTTAACTGAGAATTTGACTCTGTGGGTTCATTGATGTAAGTTTTTACAGGCTCTTGGAACAATGATAAATTCCTGGAAGACAAGATGTTGTGTACGAACATCAGCTGACATTTCTGTCTGTGATTTCACAGACTTCAGGAATTATTGGCTTTCTCTAATGTGCTAGAGCACTGTTTCTCTTTGAGGATTTTTTTCACTTGCTATTTTACTAAGAGCAGCTGTTAGAATTTGAAAATATTATTTTTTGCACAGTTAACATTGTTTTCCTTTATTAAAATTCCTTTAATAAAAACTTGCTTTCCTAAATTACAAATTTCTTATTTTTTAGCTTGTGCTTAAAAAAAAAAGAAGCCATGATAGAGGCTGCAGTAAATCTAGTTTGAATTACTGCAGTACATGCCTTGAAAAATCCTTTCCTCCTTAGGTTTTATGAGGATATGTCTGCAATGCCTAGATTGCTGCCTGGAGCAAGGAAGATTATGTAGATTTATCAATAGATAAGAACCTGTCTAATAGCTGAGAGAGATTTACTGTTTTGTTTACTCTTAGGTTTGTTATAATTTCAGCCATTGACAGACTGAAGATGGAGTGAAGTCAAGAGATCATCCTACTTGTATTCATTGTTCGTTACTTGCACTTCAGTCAGTGAAACAAATTTTGTGAAAGCAAATAGAGCTATATAATAGCTATATATGGGTTTTTTTATGGAAAAATCAATTTTCTTATGAAGTTCAAAAACAGTGCACCAAATTTTTAAGGCCTTTCATGGGAAAAACTTCTACTGAGGACTTTGCCTGAGAAAGAGCACTGCAAGTAGGTTGGTTAGAGCAAGCTTGACTTTTTCTATCTCAGTTCTCTAGGTACCAAAGGATGGTGAGCCTAGCCTGTCCTTAACATATCCCCTTTCCTCATTTTGGAGAGAGAGTAAAACTTCAACCAAAGTTGATGGAGGGTAGAGAACTCAAGGATATTATATTCTCACCTTTTGTGGATATCAGAAACTGGAAAAGAGATCTGGATGTGCCACGTCTCAAGAAAGGCCATAGTAGGAGCTCCACTCCATTTTATCTAACTGCAAAGCTTCCTAAAGCTGATGCGTATGTGAATGCTTTGGTCTTGATACCAACAGGAATTCTTTTGTTTGAAATGATGGGGGAAAGGAAGGAGAGGAAAGAGTATATGTTGTTGAAATAAGATTCTCAGTATTGAAGTGTGCAGTCACAAGGTCCTAGCTAAAAGACTGACTGCAGTTCATGCTTTCCCAGTACTGGTTGCTCATTGTTTCCTCTCGGGACGCAGCTGGTCTTCCTTCTCTCTTAGAAATTGTTCACTCTGTGGTGTATTGGCATTGGTGAGACTGGACAGTAACTGCAGAAGAACCAAATAAGCCCCAGCTCAAGCTGACTATGACCAGTTCTGTAGGTGGAAGTGCACTCCCATCTCCCAGTTGCAAAGAGGGTAGTACTGGCAATAAGAAAGCCATCCACCCAAGGTTACTTGCATCATCTGTTTCAGATGCTACTCATGCAAATCAATGTGTCGTTCAGACAAACAAGGGCAATACAAGCAGCGAGGGACACCAGTTTCAGTTCTATGATAGAGCAAATAAAATACATTTTTTAATTGTCAGAGAACAGGCCAGCACTTTGTTTCATACGTGAGTTTTTTTCCAACATAGTGAAGACCTGGTCTGTATGTGTAACTGCAATATAGACAGCGTCAATAACCTGGAGTTGTGTGACTTTAGCCCTAGCCACCACCTGTACAAATTTGCAGGACACTACTGCTGTGTAGTGGTCCCTCTCTGTTCAGAAGGACAGCTGCAGCCTTTTACACCTACCAATCTGTTTTAGAATCATAGAATCATTTAGGTTGGAAAAGACCTTTAAGATCGAGTCCAACCGTGAACCTAACACTGTCAAGTCTGCCACTAAACCATGTCCCTAAGCACCACATCTACGCATCTTCTAAATACCTCCAGGGATGGTGACTCAACCACTTCCCTGGGCAGCCTGTTCCAGTGCTCGACAACCCTTTCAGTGAAGAAATTTCTCCTAATGTCCAATCTAAACCTCCCCTGGCGCAACTTGAGGCCATTTCCTCTCGTCCTATCACTAGTTACTTGGCAGAAGAGACCAACACCCACCTTACTACAACCTCCTTTCAGGTAGTTGTAGAACGTGATGAGGTCTCCCCTCACCCTCCTTTTCTCCTGGCTAAACAGTCCCAGTTCCCTCAGCCGCTCCTCATAAGGCTTGTGCTCCAGGCCCTTCACCTGGGCACGTTGCCCTTCTCTGGACACGCTCCAGCACCTCCATGTCCTTCTTGTAGTGAGGGGCCCAAAACTGAACACAGTATTCGAGGTGCAGCCTCACCAGTGCCGAGTACAGGGGCACGATCACCTCCCTGCTCCTGCTGGCCACACTATTTCTGGTACAGGCCAGGATGCCATTGGCCGTCTTGGCCACCTGGGCACACGGCTGGCACATGTTCAGCCGGCTGTCAACCAGCACCCCCGGGTCCTTTTCCTCTGGGCAGCTTTCCAGCCACTCTTCCCCAAGCCTGTAGCGTTGCACGGGGTTGTTGTGACCCAAGTGCAGGACCTGGCACTTGGCCTTGTTGAACCTCATACAGTTGGCCTCAGCCCATCGATCCAGCCTGTCCAGGTCCCTCTGCAGAGCCTTCCTACCCTCGAGCAGATCAACACTCTGGCAGCACCCCCTTTATGGCTGTCTTTTTGGGCAACACTATTGCATAATATAAAAGGAACTCCCATGCAATTAGCAGGTCACAGAGTTTTGAGCTCCTTGCCAGCCCTTGCTCTTTGTTTCAAAAAGAAGTGTGTTCTTCTCACCCTGCTTCCCTTTAGTGGGGAAAACCCAGGTATGTTCTTACCCCACTGTCTGTAAGACACTGAAAAGCAGACCCTTCGCATGCTGAAACTAGGAGGCAGCAACAGCGAGCTGAAAAATGAAATGGCTTTAAAAAGAAACCTTAGTCTTGGTACCCAACGGGGATGAATTATTGGCCCTGCATGAAACGGGGTGGGTTTTTTTCCTTTTGTCCTCCCTTGCAGTGTGCATTTCCACAGCAGAAGGTGTGGATGGCTGCTGGCAGCTCCTGCTGCAGAGACCCTGGGGAGCCCAGCAGCCCTGGCTCACCCTGCAGTGGCAATGCAGCCTGCCAGCTCCTCAGGACCCTCTGGAGCCACTGGCTTCTTTGCCATTTGTGGTCTTCTCCTCAGTGTATCTGCTACTTGTGTAGGCCATGGCCTGCTTCAAAGATCTCTAAACAAAATTCTCAATTTCTATCTTTGTGGGTACTTAAAAAATGCATTTACTTTGTTCTCCTGCAGAAACCCCTTTCAGATTGCCCTGGAACAGGAATTCCAGTTGTTGTTCAGTTCCAAAAGACAGATTGAGCTAACAGTTAACAGGTAGTGAGAATGGGGGTTAAGGAGTTGCAAAATAATTGGGAAATATAACAAAGGAGGCACGAAAAACAAAAGAGAGAGACAAAATTTGTTTTAAATCATAATAAAGCTATTGCTACACGTTGTAGTAGATGAAAACATGCGTCTGGTGTTATTCAATGAAGTATTAATTTTGCAAGGTTTGACTACAGCCATGCTCCAGTTCTGTGTCAGTGGAATACAAACACCATCCGCCCAGCTGCCTTGTGAGGAACTGCAATCGCATACTGCGATTCTTTGGAAAATTCTGCCCAAATCATTTGCTCCCGCAGTCGGATGGTGAGTGTTTTTGAGGGCTCTTGTGCATACACATCCATTCAGAGGATGCAAGAGGAATTGTGTGAACCAGAATAAACCCAGGGAACTGATCAAAGAAAACTGTTCCTTACAGTCAGCTTTTCTCTCTACAGGCAGCTTCAGTCACAGACTCTTCCCATGGATCATTTAACTCCTCATTTTGCCAATTTTGTCCTAAACTTTCTATGTATTCTTTAGATGTGCTTTCCTTAGTTCTTCCATTCACTGTAATTTTAAGGTTGTCTATAAATAACAAAATGGATATGAACTGCACTAATTTTAGGATCACACTTTTTATTGATCTGAAAATAGAACAATTATGAGTGGAAGTACAATTTATTAAATCAATGTGTATTGATGCATTTACAATCAGTTGTACCTAGCTGCCCATAGTACTAGGCATTGTACAGCTATACTTTAAATACTACCATGTGTTGTACAGTTATATTTTAAAAAACCCTGCTAGAGTGCTTACAGTCTGAAAGGTGTATGTGTGCAGAGACACAAAGATAAAGGGCCTCCTTTTTTGGAGGCTCAGTGACAGGTATCCTCTGTTTGCAATGTTTTATTGAAAAAAAAAATCCTAATATTTGTTATTTTAATACAGTTTGTCACTTGACTTTGTAGGTCCTGTTCCAACTGGCCAAGAACCAAAGATGTAAAAAAAGAATAAAAATTAAGAAGCATAGGGAATAAGCTTCATTTCAGATTTCATTACTGATATATTTTTTAGACTTTTGTAGTTTAATGTAGAATAATATGCTTTTAAAATAACTGTTTATATAGGACCTACATAAATGTTTGGGGCTCCTACACAATAGTTTGATAGCCATTCCTTTTGGCTAATTTATGAGGAAGTCCTACTACCGAATAGCTTGAACAATATAGCAGCCAGATGGTTTTTGATAAAACATTAATGAGACCAGATGGTTTGTAATAAACTATTATGGAAAAAGACTTTTGAGACATGCAAGAAACATTATCTATTCCTAAGTCTTTATTTATCATTAGTGTAAAAGAAATAAAGTTCTGTGGCTGCCATCTAATCTACAATTTAAAGTTAGAAGCACTTAGTTCATGCAGGTGGATGCAAACTAACTGTTGTTAGAGACATCACTAGATGACTCCCTAGGTAATCACAATCTATTAGACATGATCCTAGCCTACCCTTTCTGAGAATTTTCTTAAAATTATGGGAAAATCATCAAATAATCACAAGGTTTTCATAGGTAAATCTTTAGAAAGTTACAGCTATCCTAAAACACAGTCACCACGGGGATAAGAGAGCTTTTACAGTGACAGAGAGGAGCCCTGTGCCACAACACATGTACTACAGAAAGGTAGATGTAGTACTATTCCCCCCCATGTCAACATCAATACTCGCGGCACCAAGACCTGACTGATTTACAGCAAACAGGCTATACTGAGTGTCGTGGTTTAACCCCAGCCAGCAACTAAGCCCCACGCAGCCGCTCGCTCACTCTCCTGCAGTGGGATGGGGGAGAGAATCGGAAGGGTAAAAGTGAGAAAACTCGTGGGTTGAGATAAAGACAGTTTAATAGGTAAAGCAAAAGCTGCGCACGCAAGCAAAGCAAAGCAAGGAATTCGTTCCCTACTTCCCATCGGCAGGCAGGTGTTCAGCCATCTCCAGGAAAGCAGGGCTCCATCACGTGTAACCATTACTTGGGAAGACAAATGCCATCACTCCGAACATCCTCCCCTTCCTTCTTCTTCCCCCAGCTTTATATGCTGAGCATGACGTCATATGGTATGGAATATCCCTTTGGTCAGTTGGGGTCAGCTGTCCCAGCTGTGTCCCCTCCCAGCTTCTTGTGCACCCCCAGCCTCCTCGCTGGTGGGGTGGGGTGAGAAGCAGAAAAGGCCTTGACTCTGTGTAAGCCCTGCTCAGCAGTAACAAAACCATGCCTGTGTTATCAACACTGTTTCCAGCACAAATCCAAAACACAGCCCCATACAAGCTACTAGGAAGAAAATTAACTCTACCCCAGCCAAAACCAATATATTCTCCACCCGCTATTCCATACCATTTACATCATGCTCAGTCACTATCCAATACATCCTCATTAACCACCACCACCCTTCCCATCCTTTGATATAATATGCAGATATTATTCCCTTAGTCTATGGACCACCCTTGTAAAATGTCCACAAAATGTCCATTGAGTTCATTTAGTCCATGACTTTGGGGTCCATCTGTTACGGTGGTCACTCAGGACAGGAGAGATGTTGTGTTGCGTGGAGTTACTGGGCACCAAAGCCAGCTCAGGTCGGGTCGCTGCTGCACTTGCACTGCTTCTTGTAAGGCTTGTCCTCCATTGGTTCGGGTCGTTCCTGCTATAGTTATTCCTATAACATGCAACTCAAATCATGGGTTACAACAATTTAAAGGTATTTCAATTACAATCTCCATCCCTGGTCCCTTGGGCCAGGTTATAGGGTTTAACATTGCAATGAACTGCTCCCCATGCCCCTGCTCCGGCTTGGACTCATGCACAGACTGCAGTCCCTTAGGGGTGTGCCTGCTCCAAGTGGAGCCTTACCTATGAGCCACAGACTCTCCAGGGGTGTACCTGCTGCGGCATAGACTTATCCACAGCCACAGTCCCTTCAGAAGTAAACCTGCTCCAGCATGGCCTTACCCATGGCTGCAGTCCGTCCAGGGGTGTACCTGCTCTGTTGTGGGCTTATCCATGGCCACAGGCTTTGAGGTGCTCCAGCATGTTCTCATGCACGGCCACTGATGCTTCAAGGTGTACCTGCTGCAGCATGGACTTATCCACAGCCACAGATGCTTTGAGGTGTACTTTCTCCAGCATGGACTTATCCTTGGGCCACAATCCCTTCAGAGGTATATCTGCTGCGGCACGGACATAACCACGGCCTCAGACACTTCAAGACGTACCTGCTCTGGTATGGACTTATTCATGGCCCCAGACACTTCGGGGCGTCCTGCTCCCACGTGGACTCATCCACAGGTCACAGTCCCTTCGACTGTGTTCACACTGGAGTTCCAACCTGTCCAGTACAGCAGCACAGAAGCAGCAGCGATGCCCTGGCATCTGCCAGCCCAGGCGCATCCCCGTTGCTGTATCAAAATGCTCCCAGGCACAGCCCAGTAAGGTGATCAGCAGCACAGCAGGACAGCAAGCAGCGAAAGCAAAAAGCAGCCACTAACGAGCACTAGAGTCTAATACACAGTGAGGCAAGCAAGCCCCATGGCAAGCACAGGAGCCTGCCAATTAATAGCTAAATAGCAATAACAGCTATAAACTCAATCTAGCATGTTCCAATCAAATCTGCCATTATCTCAAAGCCTTCGTGCCCCTCACTGGGCGCCAAAAAGGACTTTCATGGTTTAACCCCAGCCAGCAACTAAGCACCACACAGCCACTCGCTCGCTCCCCCCTGGTGGGATGGGGAAGAGAACTGGAAGAGCAAAAGTGAGAAAATTCATGGGTTGAGATAAGAACAGTTTAATGGGTAAAGCAAAAGCCGCATGCACAAGCAAAGCAAAACAAGGAATTCATTCCCTATTTCCCATCGGCAGGCAGGTGTTCAGCCATCTCCAGGAAAGCAGGGCTCCATCACGCGCAACGGTTATTTGGGAAGACAGACGCCATCACTCCGAATGTCCCCCCCTTCCTTCTTCTTCCCCCAGCTTTATATGCTGAGCATGACGTCATACGGTATGGAATATCCCTTTGGTCAGTTGGGGTCAGCTGTCCCAGCCGTGTCCCCTCCCCACTTGTTGTGCACCCCCAGCCTCCTCGCTGGTGGGGTGGGGTGAGGAGCAGCAAAGGCCTTGACTCTGTGTTAGCCCTGCTCAGCAGTAACGAAAACATCCCTGTGTTATCAACACTGTTTCCAGCACAAATCCAAAACACAGCCCCATGCTAGCTGCTATGAAGAAAATTAACTCTACCCCAACCAAAACCAGCACGCTGAGTTATACTGAACACATCTGCCTCCTTCTGCATCTCAGTGTGGCACTCTCCAGTTGTTCTTCCAAGGGACTAAAAGATCCAGAAGTGAACTCTTTTTCCCTCATATTGGTCCCTAAAGGTAGCAGACATGAACCTGACATAAACGATAGCCTCTAAATAGTGGCCAAACTCGTTTCACAGGCAAAATCTTCAGATGGTTGAAGATGTCACCTTCCCATTGCCGCCATTAAGAGCCAAATGGACAGAAGCTCACACAAGCGGGTAGGGAAATGCAGCAGAATGGCTTTCTGGCTGCTTTGAACTCACAGGGTCCCTCCTGGCTTACTATGTCCTCCCGCTGGTCTCCCCTAAGCAGGACACAGTAACTTGCTGTTTGCTAAGCCTGTCACCAGCTGCTGGCACTGTGGCAGGGCTGATGACAGCCCTACCAGCAGGAGAGTGAGAAAGCTGTTGTTTGCAACAGGAAATGTTTCAGGGGACTGAATGGTATAGGCGAAAACTACAGAGCATCCCATCAAAACAGGAGACGAATTTTAATGTGAAATACAAATGAGACTGGTTAGCTGATTTGAAAGAAAGAAAGAAAGAAACAAAAAACGCTGCTCAAATCTTTTATTCTTGCAAAAGGAAATGGGGGTGGAAAGTAGTTCATTCTTTTGTTGGTGATTTGGCTTATGTTGCTGGACACCTTTAAAAAGATTTGCTACCCCAAGTATCCTTCTTTTCTAAATGGAAGCCCAAAATAGTTTCCCACTTTCTTTCCATTTCCTGCACAGAACTGAAGCCAGCAGACCCTTCTCCAGCCAGTGCGAGGGTTTAAAAAATGCCTAGCATACAGCAACAGAGAGCTTTGGACAACCTCCTGACACGTCAATATACAGGCTGAATTTCAGTGAGCGCTTTCTAGCCAAGCTGGGTGCAGCAAGAAACAACTCATTGATGGCTACAAGGCATTATATACCATTAGTACTGCTGTTAATACTGACCCCAAGAAAGCACTTAGAAAAGTTTTTAGGATAGAGACTGAAAAGACATTTGCAGCCAATTTTGGACTTACATCCTAATGTCAATGGTTGAAAAAAATAAGGCCAGATTATGCCATCATACAAAAAAAAAAAAATCTAATGCCAAACGCTTATAGGATGCAAAGACCTTTTCTGTACCTGGTAGGAATAACCATTCTGCAATGCTGACATCTTGTGGTGGCCTGCTCAATGATTTCTTAATATCGCTTCTGAGGAATTTCACACAGAGGTGTTCAAAGAGCATACAACTATTGTGTTGGGTTTTTTTTTCCCTTTCAGACTACTATCTTTTGTGTTATTACTCACTTCTTATGTGCATTGCTCATTTTTTAAGTTGTGGCTGTGAAGTTCTTGTGTCGATTGTCTCACTTTACATGTTTATTTAAATGAGGTAGCCAAACCTTGTCCCATACCAAAAGCAGTTTGTCCCAAAGGCAAAAGTTTCTGGTTTTCTCCTTCTGCTCTTTCTGCAAGAGGAGCTTCTCATGCAGGAGTAATGCAGAAGGATCTTCTAATGCAGAAGTGATGCACTTCATGCTTCAGCTCAGGAGATGGGAGCATATGGCAGGCAAATCCCAACACACTCACAATGTGTATTTCTCTGATACGATGTTCTCCCTGCTGGCATCCCAGTCAGTCATGAAGTAACCATGTGCTGTGAGTTTTGACTGTGCAGTACACCTGAAGAGCATTTCCACGAAGACTGAAGGCTCAAGGTGGGTGTCCAATCCTAAATGTCTCCTGTTTGCAGCCAGTTTTGATAACAGTCTTTGAAGCCTCTAAGTTAATTGCTGCATAGCCCCAAAACTGTTTGCTAACATCCAGACCTATGTTTCCATCTCTTCTAATTAATGAGAAGCATCTGAAAACTATCCTATGATGTTGGCTTGTGTCTTTCAAGTGGATAGGAGATTTCTGCTCGCAGTTTTTTCTGGAAAAGATGGAAGTATTCCTGGTGTGGGCACCCTTTGTTTGGTCTGCACGCAACCGCTGGTAACATCCTTAAAATAACTAGCAAGTTTCACTGTTTTTATTTGTGTCCTCCCTCCCCAGTGAATATTTCCATGGTAATGTGGTTCAGTGCAACTTCCTGGCTTGATTTCTCAAAATATGCTTTAGCAGACACTTGCATTTGAAACGAATCACACATTGCCACTCCCTGGGAAAACACATGATAGCTGATGAAACGTGTGCTATTACTGGCCACTGTGGGAGATTATTACTGGAGCTAGCGATTCTGCAGCTCGGTGCTAATCCTAAAAAGAGATCTCCTGAGGATGTGTGGGTGCTTTTTCTCAGGATGAGGCTCTAAGAATGGAGGTTTATATTTTATTTTTTTATTATTCCATAAAAAGTAAATTATCACAAATGCAGATACTTACTTAGTTCCATTCAGGCTATTTGTTCAAATTTCTGTAAGCAGGTGCAACCCCAGACAGGAAATCTATTTATCATTGATTCACTAAGGATGTCACCTGGGGGAATCAGAAAGGGGTGATGGATTAAAATCTGCTGAAATTAATTGGAAGTTTTGGATAGTGTATGTAGTTAAACAGAACGGAATAAATGGACAATACTTTAGCTATATGCATTAACTGTTACCTGTCACCTGGGACTGTTCATTTAAGGACATACAACTTTTGTTCCAAAGCCCAGGTGTTACTCCATTAAGGTGTGGTGATGTGACACTTGTGACTATACCCCACAGCCTCAAATGTTCTCTCTTCAGACCACACAGGAAGTACCTGGCTGTAGAGTGGTTTACTTGAAAAGTTTAGTATCTTGAAAAACTACTCCTTGGGTTTCTGCAGACTCATCTATTTCTCACTGGATCGGTCCTTTGGCATCATAAGCAACCAAGTTATTTTCTTCTGGTGTTGCATTGTTTTCAAAGGGCTGAGATACCAGTATTTCACATTGCGGTTCATGAACCTGCCCCCTGTGCTCCGTTGACCACACTTCCCCTTTTCTGCAGTGCTGCTGTTCAAGGTCCCTGCACTGGGGACCTTGGCTTGGAAGCTCCCATTCAGACCGCTGTGACTTTGCAAGGCCAAGAGTGCCAACCCTAAAGCTGCAAAACTGCAGCCAGAAACATGGCAGGGCTGTTGCTTCCAGCAGATTTTGCACGCATGCTACTGACCCTCCGCATTTCTCACCACGGGTGATCCAAGCCAGATTTGAGAATATGTCACAAAAATTTCCTTTTTAATTGTGTCATAAAATATTACCGTCAGGCAATTACCAGTAGGGAAAGGAAGCTGCCTGTGTTATTTGATGGGAAATTACCACGCAAAACCAGCTGTCCCATCCCCTGGCTGAGCTGATGGAACAATCAAGTCCTCCATCTCAGCCCCTTGCAGGGCAGCCCCACATGGAGACCTCCAGCCGGGCATCTGTGCCAGACAGCTGCCCCCAGCACCATGGCACGCCCACCATGACCAGCAGCCCAGGCCGCCCATCCCCTGCGTGCAGCCACCTGATGGCAGGACTTTCAACCCCCGGGGAAGATGAGGCAAGCCCGGTGGAAGCAGGCGGGAGGGATGGCGAGGGAGGTATAAACTGCCCCGGGGTTTTGCAAGCGGACGAGGCCAGCGCTCCGGCCCCAACCAGGCGCAGCCCGGCCGACCTGCCATGTGCTGGGGCGGCGGCCCAGCGCGGCAACATGGCGGCGGCCCCCCCTCCCGCCTCGGCCCGCGCCCGGGGGCGCCGCCACCGCGCCCTCCCCGCACGGCCTGGGCACCCGGGCGGGGCTTGCGCTCCCCCTGCCTCGCCCCTCGCCGCGCCATAGCGCCGGCAAAAAAACCCGTGTCTTTTCAGGGCTTCCCCCCGGCTCCTCGCTGAGCTTCGCCCTCGGGACCTCGCCTCGGGGCGCGGCGCGGCTCGGCACACCCCGCGGGCGGAGCTCGCCGCATCCTCGGGGCCCGGCGGCGGGCATCGCCGGGAAAACCGTGAGTAGGGGAGCGGCCCCGGGGAGGCGGTGGGGGCTGTCCGTGCCCACCTCCCCAGCGCCCGTTAAGGGGCCCCGGCCGCCGCCGCTTCTCCCTTCCCGGCGGGCTGAGCCCCCTGCGTCCCGCCGGCTGGCCGGGGCAGGCGGAGCGGGGCCTCGGCGCGCCGTGTGCCCCCCGCCGCCGCGCCCGACCCTGTCACTCGCTGAGGAGGAGGCGCTGCGGCCGCCTCGCTGAACACCGGAGTCCTGCTTTCCTTCCCTGCCTGCCTGCCTGTGCGCGCCCTCCGGCTTCGCGAGGGGGAGAAGGCGGCCGAATGGCAGCAATTCACCTGTGGTGGTTCTGAGAGGGGTTTAAGCGTGGCGCGGCGGGGCCGCAGGAGCGTTTGAGGGGGGATCCCCGTGCTCGGACGCCCGCCTGAGCCGCCTCATGCGCGGGTTTTGGTGAGGTGGCCTGTTTTGTCCTCCGAGGACACGGGCAGCTTGTCTCCTCCCGGGCCTCACGCCCGTTCCCAAAGCATGCGGCTCCGGCCGTGGCCTTCGTGCCTCCGCCTCGCAGGACGGCACCGGCCAGCCCCGGGTAAGGGCGCCGCGCCCCTCTGGGTGCATCGGGCCGCTGTGCTTTTGTGTGGCGTCAGGTCTTTGGAGGCTCGTGCTGTAAAGTCCTCGAGGCACGAAGGAGGGCTACATCCAGGGCTAAAACTCATCGGATGTATTTTTGGGGACCACATGCGTTCAAGGACTGAAATTCGTTGTGTGGACACCCCTGCTAGGCTTTGTGTATTCGCTTGTATGGCTGTTTTTAAATTTAAATTATCTAGAAAGGAGGTGAAAATAACTGTAAGGTTTTGTAATAAAACACATGTCCTGCTTGTCATCACTTCCACGCTTTAGTTGCCTTTTGGCATAAACTCCGACTTCATTAGGATTCCAAGGCCGTTACTGCTGCTGCGCAGCAGAATTAATGCCTAACAGCTCTTCTGACACCGCGGCTCCTGCGTGGTCATCTTTGGCCTTTGGAGGTTGTATTTCCTTACAACTTGGACTGGCAAAGGGTGTGCTGACATTTGGCAATCCAGTTGTCACCCTCTTCCCAAATTCCCTGGGTACTGTGCCTGGTGTGCTGGGTGATCTTATGTTAAATGGAACACAAATCTTTGTTATATTTTTTGTAAAGGTCAATGTATGTTTATACATAATGTAAGAAGTACCGGGCAACCGTTGAGAACTTGCTTTTGTGCTAACAAAGGTAAACACTGATTATTCATAAAATATTTCTTTGGATCTGATATCCCACTATATTGGGTTAGGGATCTGTGATAAAGGAAAGAAGCAGGTTAAGATCTGTTTGTTTAAGTAAACAGTGAAGTTGCTGTAAATATCTTCACTTGATCTCATCCCCTTCGTTGAATAATCCTCCTGTAGGCCAGGTTCAGGCTAATTTTAAATTTCTCGGTAGACAAGGAGGATACTCCTCCTTCCTCTCCTGCTTTCACACCTAGCTATCAATCTGCAAGAGTGAATTCACTCTGACAGGCTTTTCCTACCAGCTCTGATACCTTCCCTTTTAATTCTAGCAAACCAAGCACAGCTCTAACAAAATTTCTGGAGGAAGAAACGCCAGAGGCAGAGTTTTCTTAATGCTGTGTCCGTAACCACTCCATGTCCATTCAGCCAGCTGCCGTCGGTCCTGGTAGCTGTATTAACTCCCTGATGTTGGCTAAGGGCCATTCAGTTGCTCTATGTCTTTGTTTTGTGAACTACTGAAACAAGATGTTCGGGTACATTTTAGAATTTGTGTTAAAGGCACTATATCCAAAGAGACATAAACAGGAGTGTGGATAGAATATTCTTGCTTTGCAGGTACAGCTGCACCAGCAAATATGCTCCCTGCAAAGACGTTCCCAGCACAGCGAAGTGTGGGAGACGCTGACGTTGTCGCTCTGAGGCTGAAGGCAGTCCCATCTCTCCTTCCTGGTGAGTCTCAGCAGTCCTCGTATGCACTCTGTGGTCTTTCCTGGATGTCCTTTTTGCTAGTCAAAAGCATGGTGTGACCGGGAGAGAAGACAAACCACCATGAATCAGAAGTTTTATAGAAGGTGTTAATGGTTCTTCTCACAAGATTTAGTGAGTGTAACGATGCCAAATCGCAGGAACTGGATTTTGCAATTTGTCTTATCATAATCTCCTCAGAAACTGGTGGGCCTTTTTCTTCTCAGAGGCTATGCCCATGTGAGTTGGTTATGTAGAATGGGATCAGAGTGAGTGAACAGTCATGTAAAGCACAGAAGTGTTTGAAGAAGGTTATGCTGGGGAAGAGCAGCTAATGCAGGCAATGAGAATTTTCTTGATGGTCCCCTCCATTACAAATCAGTTGGCTGTGAAATACAATGTCATGCAAAAGAAGTCCCAGGGAAAAAGAAAACTAGTTTTTTGGGCTGTTGGGGGGTTGGTTGGTTTGTTTTGGTTTTTTTTTTTTCCGCTGCAGTAGAGCTGCATTGCTTATTCTGTTGAAGTGTTCTCACTGAGATTAAAACCAGGGAAATTAAGGAGGAGAAATTTAAGAATGCGAAAAATCAATCTCAGTTCAGAGTTTAGGAAAAGGTCAGAGAACAAGAAAGTCAGTGGAAATATTCCCAGTGCATATGCAGGTGTTGTTGGGAAACACCCTTTACTTGCTTGCGTAGATAACTAAGGGTAGGCCATAGGGGTTTCATGAGGAGGTAGGTACCTCAGCATGAATTGGTAAATACTGTGTGAAATATTATCTGAAATGCGATTTGGGAAAAGCTAATGGAAAGATAAGTTCCCATCTGCAAAAAGGCTTTTTTTTCTCTGTCCTCCAGCTGATACTAAAACATGGAGCCTGTGGTCCAACCACTACTATCTTTATTCAGTTTTCCATTTTCTTTCAATAATCCTGAGTGCCCACTGTAATATCAATTTTTGTTTGAAGTCTGTTCTAAATTATTCTGGCCTGTATTTGTAAATGACAAATCTAACATCTCTGCGGAGCAAGACAGGTAATTAATCATGAACACGTGGATATACAGCTAAGACATCTTATGATCTTCGTTGAACTTTCCAGTCACTGTTAGCTGGAGGATTCAAAGGAATGCTGTCAACTTTAAAAAACTGATTTAATTCTGGAAATATCATTAATTCAAGTAACACAGAGTTGAAAAACTGAAAAAGATTAGATTTTTTTAACAGATCAAAAATTAGTTTATTAGAATTGTGTGTTTAGCACTTGTGAATGGTCGTTTTTACTGTTTCCCCTGTGAGTTTAGCCAGTTTCCCTTGTTGAAAAAGTTCCTTGTAAATACAGCAGTGCATTGCTTGGATAAAGGAAACTTTACACAATAAGAGATGCCAATATTTTTTAATTTAAGACCTTTAAAAGCTAGAATAAGATAATGTATGTAGCTGTTTAGCAGATAGAAATAACAGTTGCAAATAACATATGTTCAGTTTAGCTGTAGTTATACTAATGGGAAGTAGGAAATTGGAAAACATTGAAGGTAAAAAGGTTCAGAAAGAAAAAAATTAATTGGCACTTTCCAGGGGCGTAGTTCAGAAACAAAACATAGTCACAAAGATGCCAGCACAAATATTTGTTGCTTTTTATAGAGTAATTTTTATTATCCCTATATGTGTTTCCTCACTATTAAAAAGATCAAGATAATTTGTGTGAATAATACCCAATTACCTTATATGGAGTAAGATAATTTTATGTTAGGTAATAAAAGAAGGATTCTGCGGGGAGGCAGAAATCCCCTGCCATTGCACTGGTGCTCTTGTCATCCCAGCCGGTCTCTGCGGGGTGCTCATTAGTAGATGCTTTTTCTTAGAACTTCAGGTAAGCTGTGCAAGTTTTTTCTTCCCTAACAGATTAATTACCTGTGAGCATTCCTTGAAGGAACTTTTCAGCTGTAGATTGGAATGTTTATTTTCTCACACATTTGTTTTCTTTCTTCATTATCTGCATGATCATAAATTCCATGCATTATTATTGTAATGTTTAAGCCTTGCATATTGTGTTTGCAGTGCATTGTTCTTTGCTTATTCACGGTTGCTTATTTAAAATTTTAACTAAAACTCTTTTGTCTGTTACTGTGAGAACCTTTTTACTTTGGGATAAGTGATTTAAACTGTATGATTCCCAGCTCAGAGTGGAGAACGTAGGGTGAAAACACTAACTGTTCCTGATTAATACCAGTACTATGAAGAACTTCTTAAAGTAACAATATAAATATTTATACTTTCCAACTGTAGTTGTTGAAAAATGAATGTATTCTTTCAGACTTTAATTGATTCGTGAAGATGTTTGCAAAAGCAACAAAGAATTTTGTGAGAGAAACTGACAGTGGAGGTGACTTGATCCCTGTCTCCCACTTGAACGCCTCAGACAAGCTGCAGCTTCTGAGCTTAGTTACAAAGAGGAAGAAATTCTGGTGCTGGCAGAAGCCCAAGTATCATTTCTTGACAGTCACCCTGAGTGATGTGCTTACTGAAGACAAACCGATAAAACCAGGTAAAGCCATACTCGGGCAGCACAGTTATTGCAGATAAAAAGAATGCAAAGCTTAATCTTTTTTGTTATTATTCTCAATCGTGTTACTAGAGGGCTCCTTTCAGAGGAATGCTCTGAAGTATTCTCCATCCGTGGAAAAGAGATGACTTGACTATTCATTTAACTAAACCCAGTAATAATAAATGTTTGTTTAAAAAAAAAAAGTTTTGCCTAGATAGACTACTGAAATTGAGTGCTGAAGGTTGTCAAGCCGTACAGTCCTACTGTTTAATAACAGTGCTGTCTGCAGCCACAGGAGCTACCCTAGAATATTTTTGGGGAATTCCAGTATGTGATAGTAGTGTGAAACTGTACTGTGCTCCAGGTCGGAAAGCACTGGATAAACAGTGTCTTGTTGGGGACAGTAGCCCAGGGAGTGCTTGCGCAGGCAAGGCCAAGCAAGTTTTACGAGTGCTTCCTTTCTTCTTGCACAGACTGTTAAAAATGGTTGACCCTTGTACTTCTTTCTTCATCCAGCTGCAGCAGTCCTAACCAGGTTTTAGGAATGGAATCCCATATTTCTGGGCATGTCACAATTCTATACGGGAAAATAGATAAGTCCCTAAGTTTAGATGTTAATTGTAGCTGGCTTGGAAGATCAGCTGATTCTGAGTCAGTTCTTTGGTTTATAGGTGTATAAGATTCAGCGTTGGTTTAAGCCAATTAGATACTTCCACTGGTTTTCAGTGAGCTTTGGGACAGCCCTATAATGAGATATGTCAAGATAATGGAAAAATATTAACCCTATTGTACAAGCAGGTCTGCTTTGTAGTTTTTCTTTGTAGCTGAAGTAAGTTTCAATCATTCTTTATAAATCTTCCATAGCATCTGAGCTCAGCATTTCAATCACCTTATGTTTTCTTAAAATGGCAAAATATAAAAGGTGGCGGAGCGAAAATGATGAAAATATGGAGGAAGCAGAAGTAAGAGTTGCAGAGCTGTAGATTTCATTATTTACCTGCTCGATACTGTTCCTTGCCTTCGCTAACTTGTCATATTTTCTGTAAGTTTCTGTTTTTTCAATCACTTCAGGACCGTTTCAGCACTTCTCTTCACAGGTAGAAATGACTTTTATTGCTTTCCTAGTAATTGTGGAGTCTGACTTTGCAAAATATATGGGGAAGTTTGAAGATTTTGTTCAAGGAAGTATTGAAACTTCATTTGGAAAGATCAGCCTGGGAGCTGGAGGGAAGGGCTATGTGGAAAACCAGTCCTCATTTGGAAACCTGAGGAAGCAGGAGGTTGACTTGCAGCAGCTTATGAAAGACGTCAAGGACAGGTATGTTTTTGATGTGGGCATCGTAATGGCCAGGAAAGATTCCTGAGCTGAAAAGACTTGGGCCAGCTGTGGTCAGTGAACAATTGATTCTGTAGTATTGCCATAGTTTGAGAATTATTTTTATTGTAAGCTCTCATTTTCAGGTGATAAATCATATATATCAAAATGAAAAATTCCGGATTTTGAGCGCTTGATGGTCAAACCTTTCCCTTTCATTTTAAAAACATCTCTCTGTGATTTCATCTTACGTATTTGCATGAATTACCATGTGGAACAAGGGTCAAATCCTTCTTTGGGAGACTGTACTGAGGTAACAGTCTGGAAGAACAATGGATTGGTTTCTCTGTGTTACTGGGGAAAAGGCTATGGAAACTGAATTCAGAACTATCAATATTCTTGTAAGCATGCTTTATAATTTTTGTGTGTGTGAGCGACTGTGCTAGCAAATTGGATTATTTGAAGCTGAAGGAGTAGTGAAGGTGAGCAAGCGTGGTCAATGTATGTTCTAGTAGTTGAACAAAATACAGTTTATAGATTGTTGCTTACTGTTATACGCTGTAGTAACTGAGGGGAAAACCCCAGATTTTCCAAACTATAATCTTAATTTTACAAGATATGCAACACTTCCTGTCCTACTGTGAAATGAGATTGATTTAATCTTGCAATAAGACAGTCATGGACCAAAGCCTACTTGGCAACCAGCTGGCAGCTCAGGGGTCTACTCTGTATTGCAGGTCCTGACTCTTGGGAGATGAGGATGGTTCGTTTGTGACAGCATCCTAGATCTGTAGGAGGTGGTGTAATACATTTTAATAGCCTTTCCTGATGCTCTGAAGATAAAGATGATAGGTTTTTGTTATCAGTGTAAAAGTTGTCAGAAGCAGTGTAAATTTTCTTTAGATACACTGATGTTCTAGAAATAATCAATTCACCATTTTCACAGGAACAAATGGGTGCTGTTCTTTTTATTGTGAGCATTCACAAGTCAACAAACTTACTCTAATATGGCATCTCGCTATCTTTGTACTAAATGCCTTATTAAAAGCAGAAAATACTGGGCGAAATGTGTGGACCAGGCCTGTAAAATTAGTATGCATCTAGTATCAGAAAAATAGTGTCAGTCAAGGTTTAGAATCTTGTTTCTAACACTAGATAGAGTCCTACAGAAAACCAAACTAGAGTAATTCTATTTAGATCAGTAAGCTTTTACTTAGTTTTCTGCAGTAATTTACCTACTCAATTCAAACAAATAGTCCTCCCATAGCAAATCAAATTTACTTCAGCACAGGTTATAATCCTAAATGTAACTAAATACTTATAAATGTATTATCTTCTTTTGAGTGTGGAAGATCAGTAGCTCTACACTGATCTGAATATAACTGTAAATGAGGTTAATGTTTATATAAGGAGCTAATTCTTAGATGCTCATAGCTTATTAAGGCTTATGATGCAAAATGTATAATTGATATCCAGTCAGTCTGGCTTCTGCCAGGTCACTGAAAAGGATAAGGATAACATAATTTTTATTTTCTTCTTCAGCATAATGCCGAGGCTCTCTGAAGATTGTGGCAATTCCTTACAAATGAAATTCCAGTTACTCATTCATAAATATTCTATGATTTATGATGGATCATGTCCAAGCTTCTAGCTTTCGTCTCATTCATGGAGCATTGTGTGGAATTCAGGAATTCAGCATTCAGGAGTGCTGGTGCCTAGAAGTTAGTGATTTTTGGATGCAAAGCATTATGGTTCTAAGAGGATGTTTACCCATCAGTCCTTGTGAGATGAGAGTCAGCTAAGTGTTCTTGATTTCATCTAGTGACATACGTTGCTTCTGCTTTTTAGATCAATTGTTGTTTCCTTTATTATTTATATATATTTAGCCTAATTAAATTGCATTTTAAACCGTTGTTCTTGTATTAGGCTGTTTAAGTCAAAGTTGCAGATAAATAGCAGGAAACTCTAAAAAAAAAAAAGGCAAAGCTGATATGGCTTCTAAACTAAGTCTTCAAGGTTCAGCAAGCTGGAAGTGCTGAGTGGCTTCAGCCACTTCAGTTCACTTCTTATGTGAACCTTCTGAAGGAGAATCCTACTGATCTTTTAATTAGATTCCAGATGCCACATTGGCTCTCCTTTTCTGAAAAGGGATGACAACTGAACGATGTGGAATGAGATCCTTCTTGATTTGCAGAAGCAATGACATTTTAAATGCAGAACACACTTCTTAACATAATATTCAATATAAAAATAAAGTTAAATGGCACTTTTAGGTATATAAACTCGGCATAATTTATTTTACATTATTCTTCCTTTTTGTATTACATTGTGCTTGCTAATTCACAGAGTACTGTAACATACTGATTTTAGGTCAGAGTCCTATGCCTTTAACTCAGTGAGATTGCTATGGATTTAAGAGTATATTCCATCTTCTGTTTTAAGGCTTTCAGTACTGTCTGCCATAAGATCCTCATAGAGAAGCTGATGAAGTATGGGCTGGATGAGCAGACAGTGAGGTGGATTGAAAACTGGCTGAATGGTTGGGTCCAGAGGGTATTGATCAGTGGTACAAAGTCTAGTTGGAGGCCAGTGACTAATGGTGTACCCCAGGGGACAATACTGGGTCCAGTCCTGTTTAACATCATTAGTCATCTGTGTGATGGGGTCGATGAGTGTACCCTCAGCAAGTTTGCTGATGACACAAAACTGGGAGGAGTGGCTGATACACCCAGAGGGTCGTGCTGCCATCCAGAGGGACCTCAACAGGCTGGGCTGGTGGGAACCTCATGCAGTTCAGCAAAGGGAAGTGCAAAGTTCTGCACGTGGAATAACCCCAGGCACCAGTAAATGCTGTGGGCTGACTGGCTGGAAAGCAGCTTTGCAGAAAAGGACCTGGGGGTCCTGGTGGACACCAAGTAGGACACAAGCCAACAACATGTCCTCACCGCAAAGAAGGCCAATGGTATCCTGGACTGCATGAGGAGCAGTATTCCCAGCAGACTGGGGGAGGTGATCCTTCCCCTCTACTCAGCACTGGTGAGGCCACACCTGGGGTACTGTGTCCAGTTCTGGGCTCCCCAGTACAAGGGAGAGATGGACATACTGGAGAGGGTCTGGTGAAAGGCCACGAAGATGATGACGGGACTGGAGCACCTCACGTTTGAGGAAAGGCTGAGAGAGATGGAGCCGTTCAGCCTGGAGAAGAGAAGGCTCAGGGTGGGGTTATTAATGTATATAAATACCTTGCATACAGATGCAAAGAGGACGGAGCCAGGCTCTTTTCAGAGGAGCCCAGTGACAGGACCAGAGGCAATGGGCACAAACTGAAACACAGGAGGCTCTGTCTAAACACCAGGAAACACTTTTTCACTGAGAGTGACCAAGGACTGGCACAGGTTGCTCAGAGAGGTTGTGGAGTCTCCATCCTTGGAGACATGATCCTAGGCAGCCTGCTTTAGGTGGCCGTGCTTGAGCAGGGGAGTTGGACCAGATGACCTTCCAACCTCAGCCATTCTGTATTGACCCCTTCAGTGAAAAGGATTATGAGGAGGTTATAATCTCTGTAGTTCTCATGAATTAACAAATTCGCTTATTTGTTTTTACCATTTCACTAAGTTGTGTTGGGTGTTTGAAATAGAAGTACTTGAGAGGACAGCGACAGCAGAGAGAAAGAAACAGGACCATGTGGCAGCAGTCAGTCAGTCCATGTCAGCTGCAGAAAGGTTTGCCTGTCACACTTCCATCATTTCATGTGAATGATTCCTAACTCTATGGTTAGCATATTAGAAAAACAGGGTGTTGTTAGTAGTGTACTCTGGCATGATTGAAAGGTATTTTTACAGCATTGCATATTGCACTTTAATATGCACTTTCATTGATTCAATTATTGTCCACACTGACAAAAATAGGCACCTATTCCTAATCTGAGTACAGCGGAAATTCAGCCCATTTTGTTATTTATTCTTTAAAATTCCTCGAACATTTATGCATATGATGAGAAAACCATTCAGTTTTCTACCAAAGGTGCTACATGGGTAATATGAAGTTGCAGAATGTTAGGAGACAGGATTTAATAAAATCAATTGTCTGTGTCTGTGATTTAAAAAATAAGGAGGGTGCCGAATAGAAAAATAGAGGAACTATCTGTCACTTGCACTCTTAAAAGTCTTTGGCATGCTTGGGGAAGATGTTCTATGAAGTAATTGTCAGGTTATTCTGTAGGGAAAATTGTGACATGCTATCAATAAGCTGACTATAGCAGATACCGTGTTCCAGTATGACTGTAAGAAGTAGGTCAGAGAGGTTATATCTGAAATGAATTAACAAAAGTAATATTATGCGTCTGTGCTTGGTGAAAAGTGGCAGAGTAAGGTCTGGTGGATTTTACTCCATAGCATTCATCTAGACGTCTCTATTAGAGAAGGAGCAAAGCTGGGTGAAGGCTCTTTCTGTGCAGCAAGCAGCATTTGTATGGGAGACATCGGACTATTGCGCATTATAAATGAAGTGGAGAAGACTGAACAAGCTGAGGGATTCTGGCCAAGCAGTGAGAGAGGTTTTGAAGTTAGTTATGTGGATGTTATGGAAGAAGTTGCATTTGGGTGAGGCAGTGAGAGTGGGCCACCCATGTCTCTGCAGCTGGGAGAGGAGATGCGTTGAGCTGACGTTTCCGAGTGCAGGACTGAAAAGGTTTTTCACTCATGTGGGTAGTTTGGACTAGTGAAAACTTGTGCAGGCAGGTAACAGTGCTGACTTCAATGTGAGAATGGAGAGCGCTCACAGCAGTAACCATTCTTTTTGGTATTCGTAGTAAATGGGCAAGCACCTTGCTTTGAGGATTTGTGGGGTGGGTTACTGAGAAGACGAGACAGGATTTGGCAGAAAAATGGTCCTAGCCCCCCTCCTTTGTGGACAGTTTGGTCAGAGATTCTGCGCCTGAAGGAAAGACCCTCAGTCTCAGCTGTGGAGTTTAAAGCAGGCTCCTGCTCTCCCCTTTAACAGTGAGAGTCTGCTCTATTGCCAGGTGTTGTCTGTTTTCTCTTGCCTTCTGTTAGTTTCTGCCTTTCTCCCTTCTTTTCTGCTTCCAGTCTGCAGCAAATTGCCGATGTGCCTCTCTATTCTCCACTGCTTTCCTCATGCAAGAAGAAAAAGGTTGAAAAAAGTGAAGGAAGCCATTGCATTATAGAAGAGTGGAAGTGCTTAATCCAATTAAATATGGAGAGAGTGAGACCAAAACTCAAGGAAATTCTTTTCTGTTCATGACCTATAGAGCTTCCAGTTTAGTAAATCATTGACCTCTGGAAGGTTATTTAAAACCTTAGAACAAACAATCGAACAAAAAACCATAATCCTCATCTTTTAAATGATCTTTATTTATACAGGCTCATACCTTGTGTGTTGATAATGGGACTTAGCAAACCAACATCTCATTGTATTTTATATAGTGTTACTTTTGAGTACTTCAGCTCAGATTCTTAAGGTGGGAAGGAGTACAGTGATGTAGTACAGGTCACACAAGATCGGTGAGGGCTCCTGTACAATAGATGGTGAAAGAGATGGTAAGAGTGATGGTTGCAGAACAGAAATAAAAGCTCTAAAATGTGACCTGTAAAATAAAAAAATGCAATGCAGTTCGTGTGCCTGCATGCATGTATTCTCAGGCGTTTCACTCAGCCATCTCTTGTTATTCAGATATCTTCTTGATATTCAGTGTTATGCTAGCACAGGAGTTCAGCTCTTGCAAAAATACACTCATAGATTCAGCAGCCCTTGCCCTGCAATACTTCAAGCCCTGCTCTGATTGTCAAACTTTAACCCTGATGCATTTTGTTCGATAGCTATTTTCAATGATAATTTAGATAAGCTGGGTATTTGCTTACCTCACGTTGTCTCCTGTTCGAGTCACTGAGAAGATCAGAATGTTTTGCCTTCCCCATGCTGTGCCCCAGTGATAACCTGTGATGTGTCCACACACAACCCTAGAGTCTAAGGGGTTTTATGACAGAAAGTTCAGTGCCAGAAGTCTAGAGGAGAGCATTTAACTGTGCTGTCCTACAAGAAAAGGTGTTTGTAGCTGTTGGTAAGGGTTATGTGTTTTAAAGCTCTGAATCCGGTACTCACTAAACAGTGGGAAGAGGAAGGCATTTCTGCTGGCTTTACAGCGGAACACATCCCACTGAAGTCACTTGAATCCTGGGGCTGAGGCCGCGGCCGTGTCTCTGCCACAGAATGCAGAGGACCCCAGGTTACCTCCGAGACCCAGCGCCTGCGGCGGTGCTGCATCAGGGACCGAAGCCGGTAGCGCTGTGCCCCTGTGGTGTTAGTGTGGCTGCGTAGCCTCTAGTGCTGTGGCAGCTCATCCCGCGCCGCCTCAGAAATTTCTTCGCTGCGGCTCATTGCAGGTTTACCTGTGACTTCTGACTCTTTCCCTCTGCCCCTCTGCTGTTAGTTCTGCATCTGGACCTCAAAGCCAGGAGCATGAGGGAGTCTGAGCCAGTCCCACCTCAGGCGGAATACTGTAGAAGTAGATAGAAGAAAAAAGTCTCTTGAATTATTTTGGTCATTCATTTGTATAGAGTTAAATCATATTCTGTATGCTTCTTATGTTAACACTCATTCAGAAACAGCAAATCTCTAATCTGTATTTTTCTACCTTTGATTGTTTTGTTTCTTTTGCTCTAACTTTTGGGGCTATCCGGTGAGTTTGTCATCCTCTAAAGCAGGGAAAAAATACGTCATGTGAAAACAAATGACAAATTGCTTTTGTGCTTCTTCATTGTATTTCTTCCCCTGCGGCTTCTTAGGTTGAATGTTAAAATTGCAAGTTCTTAGTGCCTTAACTTGTATTTTCAAGGACACTTCTTGAGAATCATAAATAATTATTGTGAAGTATATGGTAGGCTTGATGGTCTGTTATTGTGATAACTAATAGCTCTGGTTTGGCAGACACTTCTAAGAGCACCGGTGTGTGTGATTGCTTGACATTTTTTCAATTTTTGCTTAATCCAAAGATTCATTGCATTCCAAGCATAAAGCATGGCCTTGCAGTAAAAGAAAAAAAGTTATATGAATAAGCTCAGGAATGTTTGGGGGTGCTTTTCTAGTGGCTGCTGCATTGCTTCAGAGGTATTTTCTTTCCCTTGTTTAAACAATCAACTTTAAGGTTTTCAGGCAGTTCATTCCAACTGATTGAACTTTCATATAAGCATGTAACTCTCCAAAGATCAAAAACTGCCTCAGGATATTTTTAATTTAATAAAGAACCAAGCTGACTTCAGACTTACACAGACTGCATAAATCCAAAACTCCAGAATCTAATAAATCTAAAACTTTTTAATTAAAAGTGGAGATGTCTCAATTTAAATAAAGTGGAGTCAGACATGTCTTTCAGTCATATTTTTGGGGAATTGCCATTTAGCCCCATGAATAGCCATTTACAGTAAAAGGGAGGAGAAAAGACTGAATAAGTTGAGCCAGGGATAGCAATCTTAATCTTCCAACTGTCTTGCTAGAGTTATCTGTTCATAGGAAATACGACATCTCATCTGAGGACCTCCAATGGGTATTTTGCAAAAGTATAATATAATTGACACATTTTAATCAATCAAATACAGTTAAGAAGTTGTTTTAACTGTTACCAGAAAGACTGTTAACACCCCAGAAGACAGGGTAGTGAATGTTGTCATCTTTCCTTAGAAAATAATCCTCTCTTGTTGTTTCTAGGCATTCACTTTCTTATTTCTGCTCATTCTAAGAAGTACCTAACTATAGATATAACTCCAGCAGCATTTAAACACACGAATTATGTTGTGGGGTAGGGATGACTTGTTAAGTTGGAGGCGTCGGCTAGAGATTTGAGGTCCCTACCACAGTTAATTATTCTTTTGACTGTAACAGTCCTGGTCATTAATTGTAAATTGTGAGGCTATACAGATGAGTAACACAGGAGTTTATAGTGGGTGATTTTTTAGTAATCTTTTCCAATTCCAAAATCCATGATATCTTTTCTCGTCCAGCCCTTCGAAGTACTTGGTCAGTGCTGATCCCTCTCAGCCGGTTCAGGGTTTCAGTGAACACTGAAACAGCTCCATATCCAGCTGTGAGGCTTGACATTGAGGTGTCGCTCTCTTTGCGGGCTGTTCATCCCTCAAGGAGAAATTCTGGTGACTCAGAATTTGGAGTAAGAACTTAAAAATTCGGCAGCAGCGTGTCAGGGTGCTCCTTTGCCTGCACATGGGCCTTGAGAGGCCAAACCAGCATTCCTAGTGATGGTTGCCTCAAGCTGTCCTAGTCCAGGGTGAATCTGGGCATCAGCACTTGGGTGCAAAGGAGCCCACGTCACCTCCCCTGTCGAGAAGCAACTGATGGCACATCTGCAGCAGGTAGAAGGATCTACAAAGACAGGGGTGAGAGGACTGAATGATGACAAGGAGATAAACGAGACCAAGTTTGGCCAGACAGGGCTGGAAAGCGGTAACAATAAACTGTGAGAAGGAGGGGAGACTAACGCTGGGAGCCATGGGCAGCTGGTGTCATCTGAGGGTAGAAGATAGAGAAGTGAAGTGGGATGGGTGAGCTGGCTGGCTGTGGGACAAAGCTGAGATGAATGAGAAGGAGCGGGAAGAAATGGGACTTGATCTGGTCAGGTAAGAGAGAGAAAACTGAGAACTATTGTAAGGAAGAGTGGGGTTTGATTACAAAGGGAGAAACTAACCGGCCTGGAAGATGGCTTGCCATATATTTCCTAACTTCCACTAGCTTGACTGCAACTTCACTTCACTCTTTCTAAGCAGAGCTTTGTGATGTGTGGATAATATTATTATGTTACATGCTTATTATGTATTATGCTATTATACGTATTTTTATTGTGCGTGTGCATGCATAATGTATGCAGTAGTGTGCTAGGCTGCAGGGAGTTCATAAGATGGACCATGAGCACAGGTCTTCTGTTTGTACTCCCTGGTAACTTTTTTGGTTGAAATAATTCTTTTGAGTAAAGACTGCAGGATGTGACCCATTGACTTACTGAGACTGTTTGTGCTACATGAGACTCTGAAGAGGATGGTTGGTCGGCGTCCCCTGCCGTGGCCAAGTTAATGGCAGTGTGAATTCACGGTAGCAGAGGATTCAATCAGTGTCCATGAGCCTGGCTGGTTGTTTGCATACTACACTGGCAGCTTAATGTTGTCTTTAGTTCTCCCTTGCTTTTTTTGCTTAGAAAGTAGCCAGACAACTGCCATTTTTGCTCAGAGTAGGGAATGAAGAATTCAACATGTGTGTTGGGACTTACTGAGTAATACAGATATTTACTGCTATCAAATAACAAAAGAGGACATAATTTTGAGGAGACTGCATATATAGAAACCATTGTTGTTTTTACAATAAAAGCTTCTTCAAGCAATTAAGAAAATGTTTTTTTCTCAGTTCTAGTATTTATGTTGTTAATGGCTTTTCTTTTTCAGAACAATAAATCTAAACAGTAGTTTACTGCAACAAGTGATAGAAAGAAAACGAGAAGTGTTGTGCATCTTGAGAGAAAAGATAATAACAACTCAGAAGTGTACGATAACTGAACATATCCAAACAGAAGAAAAAATCAGCGGTGTGATGGGATGCAGTACAAAAATAGTAAAGGTAAAAGTTATTAAAAATCTACAAGGAATAGAACAGGTTATCTGAAAAGAAATTATGATTTCTCCAAATAGACTTCAGAGTATTTTTCATGCTTCCTTAACATGTTGAACTCACTGCACTGCTTAGTTGTGAAACTAAGTTGTGAAAGGTAAAATGTTTTTTCCATTGCCTCACTGGCAAAAGATGCCATCTTTTAATGTGAGCCTGGAATGTGGTTTCCATCAATACCGTCAAATTGTGATTCAGTTTCTATGAAGATCCCTGCCTACAGCAGAACATAAACCAACCATACAACAATTCAGTGAAAGTTGAAGAGCAAAAAGCATTGCTGCAGCAAATTTATTTGAAAAGCCAAGTAATCATTCATCAAAAATGTTTACAGTGTCTATTGAGTTTTAATATTTATTGAGAAGATACTTGTTTTCACTCATGGGAGTAGAGATTAACTGCATTATGAGGATATCTGAAAAATTGCCTATGAATTGAGACGGAATTACCAGAGTCAAAACATATGCTCATTCATTGTAAGTTTTTTTTAAAGCTGCAGATGAATCACTTCTGTGTACAGGGTGGCTCCAGTAGCAGAAATCTGGGAGTTGCACTTCAACAACCCTCTGTGCAAGTGCCACCTTCCTGGTACCGGTGTCCAGCTGGGAAAAGGGGTGTCAGGATAGAAGAGGGCAGGGCAGGATGCTGAAGTGGGTGACACAGTGTTTCATGCGTGGCAAAAGCTGCACTTGGAGCTCAACTTTGTAGTAGGACAGGGTAGCTAAGAGTTTGAGAGCCGCTCTTGGCGTTGTGCTTCTACTTCGCTACTCATCTTGTTCCTTTCATAGATGTCAAATGTAACATGTGCTTTAGTTAGACATCATGGAGAATAAAGCACAGTCTTTCTCTGTATTTTTTCCCCTTAATTAATCCTGTGTTTAAGCTACACAATAGCTGAATCAGATAAACGGTGAATAAATCTGTCCTCTAGGTTTCAGTGAGTGAAAATGGAAGTATGATGAAGGATTCTAGTGTGATCCTTGAAATTCCTCCTGCAACCGCTATTGCCTATGGTGTAATTGAACTGTTTATAAAGCACAGTGGCCAGTTTGGTAAGTAAAAAGCTCGTTTTCTGTAGCACGCAGTTTAACTGTGGACAGAGCTGTCTGTTGGGCAATGATTTTTGCATTTCCCTGTGTATGAAGGTGATGATGTTTTATGGTCTCCGTTGCCTTGATAGTTATTTGTGCTGTGAAATGCTGCTCTTCTGATTTAGTAATGCTTTTTCACTTGTTTGCATAAATCATAAACTCAGAATAATTTAGGTTTCAGGGGACCACAGGAGATCATCTAGCTCAAGCCCCAGCTCAAGGCAGGGTCAACTTTTGAAGTTTGATCTAAGTTCAGAGTTAGATCAGATTGCTCGTATCCTTGTCTGTTCAAATTTTGAATATCTCCAGACAACGGAGATTCCATCGCACCTCTGGGCAGCCTGTTCTGATGTTTGACGACCAGCATGGTGAACTTTTCTTTCTTTCTTAATATCTAATGAGAATTCCCCTTTCTTTATCTTCTGTCTCTTGCCATTTGTCCTGTCGTCATACAGAAGAGTCTGGCTCTCTCCGTGCTTCCATTGGGTGCCTGTAGAGAGCAATAAGGTTCTCCCTTAGCAATATTTTCTCCACGCTGAACAAACCCAGTCTCTCAGCCTCTTCTCATACATGATGTTCTCCAGCTCTCAGCGATCTTGGTAGCTGTTTGCTAGATTGCTCCAGTATGTGAATGTCTGTCTTGTACTGGGGAGTCCAAAACTGGACGCAGCACTCTGAATGCAGTCTCCCAAATTGAAAAATCACTTTCATCGATCTGCTAGCTACGCTCTTGCCGGTACAGGCCAGTATGCAGCAAACTTCAGTAGCTGCAAGGGCACACTGCTGATCGTCTCGAATTTGTTGTCCAAGTCTTTTTCTGCAATTTTGCTTCTAGCTAGCTGGCCCTCAGCCCGTGCTGTTGCCTGCACCTATTGGCAGGGAGAGTGAACTGAATATAAATTGATGGTCAACGAGGAATGTTTAGATAACAGTCATGCTAAGAAAAGAATTATTCATGAAGTATAGGACTGAAATTTAAACTTTTCTGTCTATTTTACACTTTCATAAATAGATTGTTCTCAGAATGGTTGCAGAAATGTCCTTGTCATGTTTTCTGGTCATGCTTTACTTGTTTCAGGTCAAATACTTTCAGGTGTCAAGTTAAAAAAGTGTTGAAATTGGCTTTGTGGGGAGTAGTAACTCTTCTCTGCAGAATCCCCTGGGTTTTTCTTTCTTGTCTATCCTCAGTTGAACTCCCTAACCTAAAGGAGGTTTCAGGGGATGTTATGCAAGAAGGAAAAAATCAGATGGACTGTGTAGGGCTGGCAGTCGGAAAGGACTGATGTGGAAAGGAACAGGAGATACGTTGAAGAAATAATTGAAGTGCAGTTGAGATTTGAATCCAGGATGCACTTTATTTGGATAAGAAATGCAGAAGATACTCTCCATCATTCTTCTTCAACTGACTTCTGATATTAAGGAAGTCTGTAGGTTCAGGAATATAAGTAAATATCATGTAACCTCTAAAAAAATTTCTGAAATGTGGTATTGCTCTGACATAGACTGAACACAGAGATATACCAGCGGGCATTGACTTCATGGTCATAATAGAACTGTAATTCAGACTAATCAGGTGCAATTAAGGCTATCTGACTACATAGGTGTATAGGTGATAGCCTACTTATGTGACTTCTAGATGGAAATTCCTATGTCCTGCCAGCTGATAATACATGGGTCTTGTTAATGATCTGTAATTCTCTGCTCCTTTTCCATTTCTGCTTCTTTTTCCGTTTTTTTTTTTCATATTTAATGTTATGTCTTTTAAGCTTCAAAACCATCACAGCTTGTTTCATGTTTTATCTCAAACAACCTATGTCTTGCCTTTTTTTTTAATTTGTGCCATCTTCCCTTGCCTGACTGTCATTGAGAAGGTAAAGTGGAGGAACTAACAACAAAATTATGGTGGAGCCTAATCTTCAACTTCTTAATGTCTGAGCAGTGATCAGTGTCTGTTTATGGAAATAAAAATAGCCTTTGAAGTTAAATCCAGAGACTGATGTAGTCCTCTCACATGAGACTGAAAGTGACCAGTAGCAGGTGTAACATAATGGGGTTCTCTTCACAGATAATTACAGAATAAGGTGCATGTAAGTGTGTTTTGGGTTTTTTTTGGTTTCTTTTTCTTTGCCGTTGATAGTTCTTGAGTCATTCTACAAGAAAGAATGGTATAAAAGCTTTCTTTAAAATGTGCTGGCTAATGTGACTGGACATGCTTGGACATTTTTATAAATAAAAAAAAAAAAAAAGAAAGAAAAAAAGTCTAATCTTTTTCTGATCCCTTTACGATAATGTTTTCCTGTAATCGTTCTGTTTGATTTCTACAGGCTAGTTTTCCACTACATGTAAAAGCTGTTCCTGTTAAAGGCGTTGCTGTTTTGTGTCTTTAAAATTTCAGTGCAAGTCCTCTTGTTCTTGCTTTACAAAACAGGAGTTATAGTAGCACCCGGCTGATTTGCTTTGTTCTGTTGATTGCTATATATGTGACTTGCTTCCTCTTAAATGTCTGTAAATTAAACAGACATTCCTAAGACAATTCCTAATCTTTTCAGCTTCCCCCCGCAAAGGAGTCTCTTTGCCTTTGATTGTTTTCATTGATCATCTCTGGTTTTCTTCCATTTTTGTTAATGCTTCTGAATAATTAACAAGATCTAACTGCACTAGTGGAGGTTTGTCATCGATGGATGTAATAGAATTCAGTAGAGAAAATATCACAGTATTCTGTATATTCTTTCATTCATTTATTTTCCCTTCTCTTTTTTTTTTAAAGAGTATGACAAAATTAATGAGATACAAAATTAATTAACAGTCCTATTAAACAAAACTTACAGAATCCTGTATCTTCCTCTGAATCAAGTCCTATTACAAGATTTAACAGCAGGATCTGTATCTCTTAAAACTTTTCACATGGTGCTGTGTATTGATTTCCCTTATTAGCATCACTCTGCCTTAGAAGGGCAGCTGGTTTATCAGCGCTATCTTCCTGCTTCAGGGTTCGTGTGAAAGCCTTGGTATTATCAATGAAAGTAACATGAGCATATTGGCCTTATGGTGCCTTAGCTGCTGTCCGGAGTCTTGTTGCTTTGGGAAGTTTTTTAATTTGTATTAATCGTTTACTGCTTCTCTGTAGCTCTCTCTTCTCTGTGAAGGCTTATGGAGGCATAAAGGTCTCTGTCGTCTTTCTTTCTTTCTCTGTGGCAGAGATTTCTTTGTCTGCTCTCCCTTTGAAAAAGCTTTCTCTCGGAGTGCTCTCTGTGCTTTCTCATCTGCTTTGAATGTCCTTAATTTGGTGAGACAGACTCTTACAACTGGAGGAAGGTTATATTTAGGGTTTGTGCCTGGTACATGTGAGCACTGAGCTTGATTAGTTACATTTTTTTTCCCCTTTGCTGTCAGGTATTGCTTTAAAATTGAGTTCCTCTTGCTAGCCTGCCTGCGTTCTCCTCAGACCTGGAGCAGAGTGCCAGGGGTACAGTTTCAAATCTTGCATTTGAGCAAATAGAAGTTGCTCAAAATAATACATAGGGCTTTGTTTATATTCTGCATCTTTGGGCGCAATATCGGACACATGAGCACAGAACTTGATATTCCAGATTTCTCAGCATAACTCTTACAAAGGCTCCTGGTGTACCTTCCAGGAGTCCCTTAGCTTCATCAAGTCGGGGGCATTGGGGTGGCAGGAAATCTGCAGCCCTGTTCGGGTGAGTAGGCCAGTGCTCGTCATGAAGACAAAGAGAAAGGGAAATCAAGCCAGGGTGTGTTATTTTCTTCGTGAAGTTGTTCCAGAGAGAGAGTATATTGCAGAGTGATTCTGTCAGTGGACATGCCTGGATGAAGTCCTTTACAGGCTCTGAAAAGCCCCGTTTTCCACTCATCTGGAGAACTTGAGGATGGACCTGTGGCTTAGCTCAGAAAGAGGAGTCGTTTATCAGTGCCATGACCAGAAGAAGTTCTGTGAGTGACTCTCTGAGTTCTGATGAATCTCAGAAAGTGCTTTCAGGTGTCTCCGTCATGAGTGGATCCTGTAGCCTGCATTACAGCACATCTCTTAATTGGTAGGAAATGTGAAGAACTCATACCTGCATCTCTTGAATGCAGCATTCAGGTTTACGGTGTCGGTGAGAAGGTTTCGTGTTATTGGCTGTCTGCATTACGTTAATTCACAGGAGCTGGTGTCACATTTTGTAGTTGGTAGCTGCACCACGGGACCTTTGTACAGCTGCACGCTGTACCAAACATCAGGGCTGCAGTAATGCTCAATAATTCACATACATAGCAACCATTGGCATTCTTCCCATCTAGAAGAGGTGAGACATGGAGAAATCACATGTGAGAACACCAGATAATATAAGCTAGCATCTCATTCGGTAATTGCTTGTGTATTTTATTAACTTTTTTTTTTAATTGAATTTCTAATTACAGAATTTTGTCTGCTAGATGAACAGCAAGGAGGCTTTGAAAAAGAAAGCACAGAAGGCTCAACTTATCCCCATTCAGCACTATTCAGAGATGCTTCGTTTCTCTATCAGCCAGATGCTGTTGATAATAAGATGTACTCTGGGGCTAAAAACCTCATTCCCAGTGATGCTTCTTTAAGTGTATTGAAACAAGGTATTACCAGAAATGCTTTACATGATTACATTACAGTGAGTTAAGCAACATGATAGGAGGAAATAATCTGGTACAAAGTACATAAGAAATTATGTTAGTTCATTTTAATAGCCCTTATCAGAACTCTTGGGGGAATGCACTGAAAGAATAGAAAAATTTACTTCTGCAATAGGTATATGCAGTGGATTGTTCCCTAGGAACATCCTGAATCCCTTTGTCATAAATACGATCCTACAAAATCAGGTTTTTATGCCAGTTCTGTTACATTCCAGATGAGCTCTATAAGCATCATCTATAATGATGATTTATGCTTTCATTCAGACAGGGTCACTGAAAATATTTTTTCATTATTTGGAAAATACTCTCAGTAAAGCTTCTCAGTTAAAGGTTATTTTAAGTCTCAAAAGTTACAAAGACATCTCCCCCACCTTCATTTAGACTCGTTATTTTCTGAGAAGCTTTAGAGAAATCTTTGATAACAGCTAAGGCTGACGAAATCAAAACGTGATTTAAATGGAAGTTTGCAGATTGGTATAATGAGCCGGGCACAACCTGTTTATTGTAGGGATGTGGAAGGAAGAGGCAGGATTGTCACCAGAGGAATGAAAAAGGGGAAAACAAATCAAGGCCTCAGAACACACTTTACTTTTCATCAGTCCTTGGTAGAGTTCTTACAGCTGGTTCTAACGATGAACATCACTTTTGTTATCTCGAAATTTCACCCTTTGTTCATGGCTGTTCAATAGACTAACTGTGACCAAAATAGACATTTGTTGTCCTGAAATAAATTCTGTCATTCTCCAATGTAGACTTGTTTGAAAGCAATACTGTGTCTCCATGTGTATATAAAAAACACTTATTTGTGAAAGAATGGTATGCTACTGTTTTGGTTTGTGTTTTAGCTTGACATACCTTTGTGCCTTTCTTGCTTGAAAGGCTTGGACTCGATGATCTTAGAGGTCTTTTCCAACCTTAATGATTCTATGATTCTAATTAATTAACCTGAACTGTCTCTTGGAAAAAACCTAAAAAAAAAAAATTTGTTTCTACTAAAGCAATTTGAAGTAGGTTTCCTCTTCTGTTATTTGTATAGACAGTCATATGATTGTGTCAGGTAGAAAAAATATCTGCCTGTGGCTGGGCTTTTCTTTTTTTCCAATGAAGTAATTTTTAGATAGAAAAGGCATCTTCAAAGAGAGCGTGTTTCTTGACTGGAGTGACATGAAGGGAAATTTCTTTTAAACAAGGTTAAGAACGCTTGCATGCCCCTATTTTTGGAATGTAGAAAAACATATTCCAACCTTCCAGTTGGCATTATTGACTTGAAAACTTATCTTCTTTTAGAAAAGTGGTAGTTTGATGTCATAAAACATTTTGTTTTAGTGTCATAGTTGAATTGTGAGGAAAGAAGTGCAGTGAACTCTCTTGTGCTTCTGTTGTATGTATTGTAATGGATTCAATATTTCAGTCAAGAAGAGATTTTTGTCCTGATTTTTGTAATAATAATTAGGTCAGAGGTGAAGGGTTGTAATTCTTTGATGCACCTGATGAAATACAAGGACAATAACAATTTAGGATCACAATAGGAACTTCTAGTTCTGTGTGTGGACTCATACCATTGACTTTGTAATTCATATTAACTCACAGAAGTAAAGTTATCGGCAGAACTCTTCATTCTGCCATATAAATGAACAGTCTCTGGAGATGAACTTTCAAGTGAGAAACTTAATATATGGTTAGTTCAGTTAACATTAAAATACTGATTTGTAAAATATTAAAAATACTGTACACAGAATGTTGATCCTTGGTAGCTGTTCTTCTTTCTTAGAATTTTCACTGATGCTTTGTTGGCTCATTAGGGAAATATAACCAGATGTGTTCCAGCCTTGCCTTATAACTTGTGCCGATGGAAATCGGGATGTCAAGATGTGGTGATAAATGAGCTTATGAAATACATAGCAAAAATGTTAACTGTTTTTACTGGCATTTGTGTAGAAATACTTAGTTTTACTTTTTACTGCTTTCTCGGGAAAGATCTGTCACGGTTGAAGACTCAGTTCCAGCCCTTTGTGAAGCTGCCAGAAGACAAGCGAAGAGCTTTATATAAAACCCTTTGTGAACTCTTGCTCCATGAAGAAATGGTAACTGCTCTGGAGGACGTGGTAAGATGAAGAAACTTCTGCTTGCTTCCTAAAAGTAATTTCAGAATAGAGCTAGCATTCTCTTTTGCTTGAACTTTTCTCTTTTCAAGAAATTTTACTTATTCCCTTGCTTCCAGGTAGATGATATCTGCACAGGAGGCAAGCCAGATCTGAAGGAGTTAAAACCTGCACAACAACGAGACCTCATTGACTTCTTGCAGCTCTTAGGATGCAGTTTACAGAGTGAGCCGTTGTTGCAGAAATGTCAGCCTCAGGATGAAGAACTCTTCTCAGCTGCTCACCTCCTCATCAGTGCTATCTCTGGTATGTTGTGAATGAAGAGAAGAGCCCTTTTTTTAAATTTTCCTTTTAGAAGCTCCCTCTGCGTTTATGGCTCTTTTTAAGCAGTTGGTGAGCTGTGTGGAACATAGTTTGTTCTGTTCCTTTGTATAAGTTTGGTATACCATGCTTAGCATTCCTGGCTGTGAATTAAATTCAGCCCTCAATCACTGACGGATTTTGCTTGTAAAACACACATTCCCCCAAGATTGCTCAACTCTACTTTCTGCTGAGTGTGGGCATTTCCAGTTTGGCGAGCTAATTCCTGTTCTTATTGCATACCAGAATTCTTCCCGCCTAAATGCTGAGAATTACAAATTAGGTGTTGTCTTCTGTGTAACAGCGTATATTGTTGAGGTGCAAACTATATTTAGCAAAACGAATTTAACATAGAGACACTGCAATTAGAGGGTTGTTTTGCAGCTGCTGAAAAAGGAGATTAAACATAAATGTCAAACAAATGCCATCCTCACAATCTAGTTGGCACCACAGTGTTCATTAAAAGCTACCTGCAAAGTCCAAGACAGACTTTCCTGGCTTTTTCTCCTCTCTCTCATATATAAAGAATTTCCTGACATTAAGGTAACGAAGGGAAGTCCAGTGTGGTATTAGTTGGATGTGGCACTGTGCAGCAAAATGTCAGTGTGTATCCATATACGCACAGTACCCACGTAGGAAAGCTTAACTCATTTGTGGAGACAGAAAAGAAATAGAGAACAGGAACCTGCTGATGTGGTAACGCTTGTCAGAGGCTATTAGCAGCAGGGCGCAGTTAATTGAGTGTGTTGCATTATCACCTGGCTTTGGACATGTCTGCTGCTAACGTCCAGGCGTAAATGTAGCTGGATCAAGAATCAAAAGCTGTTTTATGCCTGTTGCTTCTATTAGGAATTACAGGAGTTAGAGTTGAAGGGCACCACAGGGATCATTTAGGCCGTCTCCCTGCCCCAAGGCAGTCTCAGCCATGTCATTCCTCTCAAGTGGTGTTTTTGCTGAAGAGTCAGCATCTTGCATAGATTTTGGCAGGGGAGGTTCTTGTTTTATTCAAGGCCTAAATCATTCATCCAGCCTGCAGACTTGGAGTGGAACCCTGGGGAGATACTTAGGGAGGAGACAAGAATGATGGGGAGGAAATCCCCTTTCCTACAAGCTGCCTTTTCTCAAGGGCAGGGGTACTCAGTGTGGGGCTTGTATCCGTCGCCCATCCCATTTTATTCTGCACCCTGGGAAGCAGGCAGGAAAGGGCTGGATCAGCCTCTTCCAAACGTCCAACAGAGCACCCGTGACAACTGTCCTCCGCATTGAATCGCTTTGGTCTCCAGCACCCATTTCACAAGGTGCTGTACCTGCCGGTGGGCCTCAAAAGTGTAGCTTGTCTGTCTTTGCCCAGCAGGAGAACCCCGTAACAGAGCTCACAGTTAAGAAAGTCCCCTTCCCAGCAGCCAGCCTCGTGCAGTGTGCACTGGAAACAATTTTTCCCTTTTAATGTTTCCTTCACAGAGCTGTCTGATTACACGCTTGTCCTGCTGCATGCCTGCTGTGATCTTCAGGTTGTTCCGGCATTGTGTTGTTTGGTGAGTAATCAAAATGTGACTGTGTAGCATGTGGGCCCCAGCAGCACTAATGACTCTGTTCTCTGCCTTACTGTGTTTCTCACCCAATAAAGATGTCAAGCTCCAGCACGGATTTCAGCTGTAGGCATTGCTTAGGCAAGGTCAGAGCCTGACAGTGGCAAACGGTGCAGGTAATTTACTGCAGGTGGATACCTAACTTCTAAAACATTTCTGTGTTTGGGAGATTCCATAGGCTGTGAGCAAAAGAAAATTGTGACTTAAGCTCGAATTTTAATTTACTGACAGTGTCCTTAGCCCATTTTACAGTCTCAGTAACAGTAATCACCTGCCCTTGGGAAACAGAAATTTCACTTTGGCAGCAGCAGTGCTTGGGCCTTGGCAAATTCTGAAGTTCCAAAACTCTGAGGCCATTCGTTAAAACTGCTGAAGGAATGGGGCAGGGCTGCCATTCCCTATGAACTTTTTTTAAGCTCGCTGACAAAAATAACAGTAAAAACCTTTAAATATGTAGAGGCAAGGGGAATGCCACTGTTTCCTGAGAGTGAGAGTTAAGTGTGATCTGCAGTGAGAGAAGTTGGACTGGGCAAAAGGACGCGGTAGGAGAGATGTTTCTCCGTAATAGGTGCCATAGAGCTTTGGTTCTGGATGAGCATGTGGTACTTGTCAACGCTAAATAGTAAAGAGAATCTTGCCCTTTTGCCGCTGCTTTGTAAGCTCTCCAGTGGTTTTGTAAGAAGGAGCTGAGCTATGTGATGGCAGGAACAGCACTGCTCGGAAAACCTTTTTAATGTCTCTGTCTTTTGCTGTCTCTCATAAATACAGCCTAACATCGCTTCAGCCGATGGCACCTTGGCGCTGAGCAGTCCTTTGGTGGCTACTCTCACTGACAGACGAAGATTTGATGTCATGCAAAGGCTGTTTGCTTCATCAAACATTAATTTGGAAATGACGGAGTCTTCTGCAAAAGCTGTAACTATGAAAGAACCTAGATTCTTCCCACTTGTTCTTTATGTTGCATTGTATGGATTTTGTGCCTTAGGTGGGAATGTATAGGAGCTTTGCTGAGTATCCAGTTACTGCTTTAGCCTGTTCTTTCTTCTGTAGCTCTGCAGTGTAGTGTTGGTGTGTTTGAGCTAGCAGTAGAGCCACTCAGTTGAGTACTTAGAGCAGTCCAGCCGGGGGCTATGGAGCTCGGGGTGGGCTCGGCATGCCTGGGGTGAGCACTCTGCGCTGCCGTCAGGTGTGCTACTGCTCTGCGGTTTCACTAACGTATATGTCTGCAGTGGAAAATACATAAATAAGGGATGAAGGGGAAGAATTAAAAAAGACAAGCCTGGAACAGAAATTGAACGTAGCAGTAGAAGCCTGATTGCTTGCATTAATATGCGTGGGAGAAAACTGCAAACAAGCAGGCTGTGGAAATCCAGGGTTCTGCAGCGCAGTAAATGTTTTGCTCGTTCAAGACTCGATGTGCAGAATGCCTTCACTGCGGAGCAAGTGGGATGGAGGGCTGTCAAAGAGGTACTTGATTAGGTTTTCATTTATTAAGTGTAGTTTGGCTTTACGGATGTGAACTGCACACTGCAGGAAATAAAAACACCTCTTTTTCAAAAACTAAGACCACCTTAGGGATTTATGCCTCTGTACAGCATTTCTGTTTTCTAATAAGTTTTTACTCACTTTAGCAAGTTTCAGTTGTTTAAATTGCATTCTGAACTTTCTCTTTGAGGTGTGGTGATAACTTTTGGGGTGTGCACATGAAATGTCCCTGCCGCACTCCACAAAAATTATCATTTTAGCCATATGACATTTTAAATGCAGATGTTTTGCTTGTTTCTTTGACTAACAGCAAAGTGTTAGTAAAGCACTTTGTGCTTTGAGCTATTTTGCCTTTTTTTCATCGTAATTTTTTGTAATTATGTGGATGGGACAGAAATGCAGCAGAGATCACTGTAAATACGGGCTTGGGAAGATGATGTTCCAGGTAAGTGGAGTATCAGCGCTTTCAGATAAGATTGTGAGATGGCTGACAGACAAACAAGCAGGCACCTGTGTGCGCGGGGGGGTGATCAGTAACCAGGCCCTGCAGCTTAGCTGGTGGGTAGGAGTCCTGGGTTCAGTTTTCTGCTCTGTTCCCACACGGGCTTGAGCAGATTGTCTGAGGGGTCTTTAAAAGCTCCTGTCAGTTAAGCTTTCCCTGAGGAAGTGGACTTTGCAGAAAAGCACCGTGGTACCTTTCCATACCCTGAGAGCGCAGGATAGCCTGGCACCCGAGCCGCTGGCCTTTCTGTGTCTCGTCTGTTAAATGAAGCTGATGGTGTTGCCCGAACCTTGCACTGGTGTATATGGAAATGTCCTTTAGGAGGATGGAAGCATGTCACTCTGCTTCTGGGACTGATGTCTGTTTGTAAATGGGAAAGTCTTTTGCCAATCACTACTCAAAAGTTGCCTCTGTAACTAACTAATTTATCAAAACTTTCTATTAAATGTTATGTCAAAACAATAGAATAACTTATAACCTCATGCATGTGATTTCCATTGTTCTTTTTTGGGGGGATTCCAGTCATTCCCTTGGCCTTGAAAGACGGTGCACACAGATGGCAAGTGGATAAGTGGGCATCCACGTAGCGCCGCTGCCCACGTGCTCTGATCTTCCTCACAGAGTTCTGGTGTAAGCCTGACGTGCGCTATATTGCGTGACCGCTTTCAGGGTGCGTGTGCTGTGTCATATATGTGGGAGAGGGGATTTGTTTAAAGGCTGCTGACAAAGCCAGGGTGAGGGCACCCGAGGGGCTGGCAGTGTTTATGGTACTGGGGAGCCCTAGCAGCTTCACAGCTTGACTGCCGGTAGCCGCAGGCAAGGAGGAGGAAGGCGCTGTGCTCCCTCACAGCGTCCTGCTGCTTGTAGCCCTTAGGCAGAGGGGAACTTGGGGAAATGGTGCATGAGGCACCACCATTGCGGCCTGCGTTTATGTGCGATACCTCACCTCCTGTGCAGGCCTGGCACCTGTGCCCTGTGCCTGAGGTGGGAGCAGGGGAGGGGGCAGACGCCCAGAAAGGAGGGAGGGGTCACAGGGGCAGCAGCACCGGGGCCTCTGCTCAGGGGGACAGAGGCAGGAGCCAGGGCAGCCTCGGACTCACGCAACATGGGAGACACTTGGGCAAACGGTGGTGTGCCCCAGAGACCGCAGACTTCTGCTGCTTCCTCCTAGTCGTGACGATGATTGCTTGGGTCTCGTGGCTCCTCGCCTCATTGCTGCCATACTTCTAGGATTGATCGGTGTGTCTGCAGCAGGCATTGCTTGCACTTCAGCCTTGGCTTTGTCCTTTTATGTGCTCTTTGTGGAAGGGTTTCCCAGCTTTCCTCCACTTGGCAGCACTTCTGTGGCCACAGAAGCACCTCCAGACCAGCAGGTAGCCTGGGATGGCCTTTTTAGAACTGAGTTAGCAGCACAGACAGGGAAAAAAAAGAAACACTACGGCAGTTTATATGTTCATCATTTTTCCTCCAGTTCCTTCTTCCACGCTCTTGAAAGCAGAATCCTTATGCACATTAATATTAAAAATAGCTCAGACTGGGGATATGAAGATCGGAAGAGAACAGCAGAAGCAATACATCTCTCTCCAAATAACTCTTGTCCTGCCCTTCCCTAAGCTAAACGAGGATAGCCGAGGGACCCAGCTTTGGCTGCATTGATCCAAATTAATTCAGAACCCACTTTAGACAAGCTGGATGTGCATCCGCTACATCTTAGATAAAACGGCAATTTCTTGTGCCAGGCCCGATATAGAAAATGCTTTTTCAAGGTTAGATGGGGTCTTCCCTAGAAAACGGAAGTAGTAAAAGGGCTGTAGGGTCCTTCAGAGAAGGTTGGAGCTTGTCTCATAACAGGTTCGATTTCACACCCTGACTTCCTTCCCCAAAACGTTGCTTCCCTTTGCTATACTTCCGCATTCCCCAGGAGGAAGGGGAGGCGCACCCACACCTTTGCAATTCAGAATCAGATGAGGGAAGATGGGGTCGGCAGCCTCCTGTCGAGGAGCCTGCGCTACCTCCAGAGGCCAGCAGGCTCAGCCTCGCTGTCGGTAACCAGCACTCGCCTAACACAAGCTGCAGTCCCGCGTCCCTTGGGCTCTTGCACGCTGGCTAATTACCTGCCGAGTGGGCGCAGGAGAATGAGTCCCTTAGTGCTGCAGTGCTCAGAAGAGCCCAAATTCCGCGATGACATTTATAGGATGGGTGAAGAGGCCCCAGGAGCTCTGTACGTTGAATGGGGATTCGGCGCCTTCAGGAACATCAAGCTACACAAAACCAACTGAAACGTTCCTTTTCTGAACTTCGAGCACTACACGGGGCCCAAACACGCTATTCCAGGTGCTGCGCTGAACAACCCAAAGCCCAATCTGTGCAGACGAGTTGGTCCGTGTAGTATTTGGTACTAGCACACCAACACGTTCGTGTACTAGCAGGAAATACTTGGTGTGTTAACGTGGAGCCAGTTTTCAGCAGTAAAGGACTGGGTAAAGATAAAAGGCAGATGTGCGCAGATTGCTTCTCGATAGCTTCCTTATTTGGCCAAAATTCAGAGTATGACCAAAAAAATCAGAAAAAAGCTAATTACATTTTTTCAATATTAAATCTTTATTATGTACAAAAATATTTTGTTGGGAATTAACAGAATTTCACAATTTGTACATTAACATTTTTATGTTTGGCTGTGTTTATTGTGAAAATATTAGCTGTGAAAAAGACAATGGGGGTTTTAGAAAACAAGTCACAATTTAAAAATGTCCTATGTATTAGCTGACTTTATCAATATGAAGTCAGAATGCTAACAAGTCCCATTTCCTAGGCCTGCTCTACAGTATTGTAATCAAATAACGATTAGGTACTAAATCATCTTCAGGTTTACATTAGAAAGTTTAGCTAATAGTTAAGATTTTTTTGTAGGATGTTTTCAGCTGAAGAAAGAGTATTTTTTTACAGGAGAGCAGTTTTTTAAAGTTTCACAAATGTCAAATCCAGTTTAATTTAATATGCTGCAGAAGAAAAAACCACGAGAGCTTCCAACAGGCAAAACCAGCTGTGAGAACAAGCAAGGTAAGGAAATGCGCGGTGACAGACTTCTAATACACATTTAAATCCAAACACTTCACCAAGATTTTACAGTTCTTAACCCAGTTTGGGGTGGGAGAGCAGCAAACTTTCTTGTATTTTAAAACCTAAGGAAACGGTCCCCCTTCTTACACCACAGGACACGAATGTTATACACGGGCAATATATGATGAGGGAGGGGAAGGAATGCTCAACATGCGTTTTTAAAGGGGGAAAAGCACACTTCAACAGTTATCTCCTTATATAATTGTGTACAAGACCTAAACCAACAAAAATCAGTCCAAAAAAATTTTTTTGGCAGCCAAGAATTTTGCTGCCACTCCCAGAACTGTACAAAGCAGTGCCATTCATTTTGCTTTACACTCTGTATCATGTAAGAGGTCAATAATGGAGAAGTTACTTGGGTTTTTGGAAGAGGTTTTACTGTGTTCTAGGTAAATGTTGGCTACATATGGAGTAATACTTGGATCAGCCGTGAGGTCAGCCAAACTTGCATGGACAAGCATTAGCATGGACCAGATGACATTCAAAGGAAAAGGATAAATGGGAGAAAGCGTTTCCAGGACTACTTCAACTATGTTAGCCTGGCAGGTTGGTCAGTAAGTATTCCACATCCAACCACTGCCTTGGCAGCAAAACAACTCCATACCCAACTAGGGTGAGAAAGGGTTAAAAATACTGAGAACAAAATTCACATTTACTTTAAGTCTAATTTATTCTATAAAATACAAATATTGCTGAGACCCTACTTAAAAAAAAATTCTATCTGGAGGTGAAACTACTTAACAGCCTTTACCAAGCTGGAGTTTGTTTTTAAGCCTGTAGAGGTAAATTCCAGCTGCCGTACCAGCAACTCAACTGAGAATTCAGCAGTTTAACGTGACAGTTTGTGGAACAGTATCCCACCATGGAGAATTCAGGAAAATTAGCAGATACTGTCTGAATTACTTGCGGTACTTACCCCTAAATTTTATTTATATATTTATATGCATGTGTGTGCACATCAGTGCACTTTTAGTATGTTTGGACCCCAAAGCTGCCTCTCAAAATTGGTTATTTTACTAGTGTTTTCACTCTTTTTTTTCTTCTTTTTTTTTTTTTTTAGTATCTATCTGTCCTGGGACTGAAAACAGTAAGTCATACCAGTTTTACATACTGATGCTTATATTGACCACTAGTTCCTCTACAAGACACAAGTTGAGAATCCCAGACAATTTCCATCAGTAAGCTTGTTAAAAATACATGAAAACCAAGAAGGGTAGTCCAAAAAAAGAAACCCAGCAAAAAAAAAAATTGGGCCAGGACTTCACCACCTTCAGTAATGACAGTCCACCAGAGAAAGCAAATGAAAGTACCTTTAACTACAGAAATCCTTTTAATGGCCCAGGAGAGGTTTTGTGTGGGGACTGACAGCGGGAGGGGGATTTAAGGCAAGAGGCCTAGCAGACTACAAGTCTTTGTATCCCATAACCACTACCTAGACATCGATAAATTGATTTCTCAACTTTTGCTAAAGTATCATCATGAAGTTTGGCAATAACAATACGGTACTTTAACTCTTCAGAATTTGTGTGAGGCAGGAAACCCTACATGAAGCAAACAGTCCATATACATTTGCATGATAGATGCAACAGACCTCCACCTGTAGTTTGTCTTCAAGCTGTACCTACAGGCACAATGAGTGACGGGGAATCAATCTATCTACTGCAGTAGGCACTATAGATATATTGAGAAACAGCATCTGCCTCCAATGAATGAGTCTGAATGAAGAAGCAAGACTGATGAAGACTGGATGGGAAACCAAGGAATAGGTAAAGGAAGTTTGAATTTGTTTGTGTTTACAACAACAGCTCATGTGTAAAGACGGGTAATAACCCACATCTCATTTCTGGAGTTTCTTGAGCATTCTCCCCTGGTCCTTAAGCACAGCAGCGAGGCAAGCTTGGCTCCAAAGGGTACCTGGCCAGGAATTTTCTGCGTTTAAAAGAGAAAAAGGTTTCCTATTTCTTATCTGAATCACCCTCTTCAAAACAAACAAAAACCAGATGGCTTCCTGAACACTGAGCTGCAGGCAATTTGTACTGCAAGTCGTTTAGGTCTGGTTTGAGAAGATGCAATGAGTTAGAATTGTACAGAGGATTGGGAACAAAGCGTCACATTTTGAGCCTATCCAAGATGTGACAGCTTATATAAACACAGATTCAAAAGCGATGAGCTGATCTGCCATCCTGCTCCACAAAGCTTTGTACGGCTAAGCACACAGAGCTGCACTGATCGGAGAACACGGCACAAGTTAAGGATACTGCACTGGTTATAAATTTGATTTCCCTTGCCTACGTCGGTCTGTGATTCTGCTCCAATTTTACTTTCATTTTATATTTGCAGAACACTTTGAAAGACCTTTATAAACCTACACAAGATGACATATCCCATTATAATTATCCCACTAAACTTCAATTGATGGCATCTTGACACACGATGTAGAACCTAAAGTAGACCTGCTAGTGTAATATTTAGAGACAGCAAGGTAATCACTTGGGTACACATGCACCAAAGTATTTACATTAAAGTTGAGACTGGTGCACATGTAAGGGAATTTTTGGTGCATTTAAGGAAATAACTTGCGGATCTTGGCATACTGACTGTACTTTTTTGTGTAACTTTTCATTCACAGGGCAACTACAGTGTTTCTTCTATAAGTCTCTATATGTACAGAATTTTACAGCACCTCATGCACTGTCCAAAACAGATAGAAATTACAGATAAATATAGAATTTTTAGATTGAAATATCTGTATTTAGAAAAATATACATTAGTAAACACAATAAACCAGGTAGAGAAGTGTACCAGTTCTAAAGTCTCACATGCAGGTACATTTCTGGATTAAGTCATGGTAGCTTAGTAATGTGATAGCAGACGTGAGCATTTTTTGTTTTACCATCCACATACGTACATATACACAGACAACTATTTGATAATTTACTTTTCTAAACTACTTAAATATTTATCTTGTGATTCATACCACATATCTTAAACATTTAGCAGCATCTTCACCTCGCTCAGACACACCTATTGCTATCATTAACAGTCAATACAAAAAGTTTTCCTGTTAGTATATGGAAAATGAATGTTTAGTACAGAATGAGATACATGAAATCCTAGTTACTTTAACTCCTCCAAAATACTTCAAACAGCTGTTAGATGAAATTTTTTCACTTGCTCAAAACTAGCCTTTCATAGTGTCTTTCTCCCCTACCTGCACAATGCACAGGTCTCTATCTAACATCGGATCTAGCGTACCCTGACAGGTAGAGACCATTACTGCTGTGTATTTGACTGAAATGGCAGCGTCATTCTAAGAACCTCCAAGAATACTGTTTTGTAAAAAAAGTAACAGTCATTCTCATTATAGTCATCCTACCAGGTAATGACAAACTAAACAGGAATATCTGATGAAAATCTGATTTTGCTAAAAACCAAAAGAAAACAAAACCCACCACCACAAAAACAAACCAACCCCTCTCCCCCTCCCAACATTATATACCTGCCAATCTGAACTCTCAACTTTCAAGATTTAACGAATAGATGCAAGGAGTGTGGTGTTTGGCTTCCCCTTACAACCTGCATGTGGACATCCAATTAAAACCTGCAGAACTTTGACATGATCTTTACATGCAACCTAAGCAAGCCATCTTCTCTTATTGCTTCAGAATTGTACTTCTCACTAGCATCTACATTAACACCACCAAATGGTCAGCCACGAGGCTCCACTGTGCTAACCGCTTGATTTAAAAACACTCTGTGAACCTGTAGTGAAAGCTAAAGCTTTAGGCTTTAGCAAATACATGGCTATTTGGAGACTGCTAACTCGGCAGGCTCTTTTGACAGTATTCTCTCTGGGATGGAAATAGAAGGAGCAGAGAGGTTTTCCTGACTAAACCTTGGTTTGGTTAAGAAAATTTACGGGAAAAAAAGATGAAAAAAGTGATATTTGCAACATAAAGTACTATGGTGTGGAAACTGAAGAATCTTCTCCTTCCATTCATTGGGGAAGAGTGAGCTCAGCTCACTTTTGGCATCACAAATAGAGTATTTTCTAACTCATAATGAAAAGGCATCATATCTGTCCAGATAGCACATCTTATTTACAGCATATGTACGTCTCCTATTACACAGTACACAAACACAGTTTAGTCACGTTCAGCATATAGTGCCAACAGCAAATCATTAAAATAGTCAAGCAATGGCTCTGCTATCATTGCTGCTACATACAACACTCGATCCATTTCTCAAAGCAGCCTCTGAGCGATAGGATCACAGAACATGTCTCCTGGGAAAGGAAAATAAAAGTCTCATGCTGGTGCCACATTTAAAAGCTCTGCCAAACTTAAAACCAGAGAAAACACATCCTGAAAAGCGTAACAATGAAACAAAACAGTGGTACAAATTTTCCTTAGAGAATTTCAGATTCCCTCTAAAAGACTGAAATCTCAGTATTGAGACCCACAAAGATTACCTGTGCTATACACAGTTTCGACTAACATTTTCCACATACACTGGAATCTCAAGCCCCCCTGCCCCTTTCCCCCCACAATAACCAACTTTATAGGCTTTTTAAAATCATCTGTAGTATACTGGTGTTTTGAGGTTTTTTTGAGACTTACACTTCTCCTATACTGCATCAACTCCATTTTTCTTTTCCTTATGCACAGAGAAGTCTTTAAGAGCCCCAGGAAGCAATACTGTTTTACAGTGTATAAGCCTCTTTTCCTTCAGAAATAGTTCTGAGGAAGTTGCCTTTTGATAGCATTCCATGTCACACTTTGATGTTGAATACAGAAGCCAGGTGCCTGTCACCAGATGGGAGAGAAATTAAACAAATAGATGACTTCAGTTTGGACACCTAACCTGGTAAGTGATGGTGAATGTTACTATATACAACAGCTGACATTGTAATATAAAATATGGTCACAAAAAGAGCTAGTCTTAGCAACAAGTTGTATTTTCATTTTGTTCTTCTTAAGCGGAAATTTACATCAGCATAAGTTTTGATCGATGAACCTAATACGAATTGTCTCTATGAGCCTACTAAGGGGAGAACTGTCACTAAACAAAAGGAAATGTGTTGTAAAACAAAAAGGTATAAACAACATTGCTTTTTAGCAGTTAGCTTCCAATTCACAAGCTATCTAATGAAAAATGCAATTAAAAACAATGTAACAAAAAGCACAGAAATTCCATTACATCACACTCATAAAAATACAGCAGTTGATCCACACACAAATATTCAAAAAGATAATATAGAACCCAGCTAGATCTCACAGGAGATTAAGCCACTGATCACTATACAAATATCAAACAATGTCCTAAGAAAAGAAAATGCCTTTTTTTTTTTTTTTTTATAAGCAATGTGTTTTCATAAGTGTGAATAAGTAGTCCTAAACATTAAGCATCACTGTACAAGGCTCCAAGTTATCAGGTTCTCTCTCAGGCTACTTCACCATTATTCAAATTGCACTGAATTATCTTGCATACAAGCTTTCTAATTTCAGTACTTCAACCATAATAGGTTGGCTCCCAAGAACAGCCTAATAAGCAGCTTGCAAGGTATTGCTTTACGTTATTATTTCAAGAGACACGTATAAGGAAACCTACACAACAGTTGTCTAAATCAAGGGACATCAAGAATTTGTGAAACATCAAGAATGCGCCAACATTAAGCTGAAAGAAGCTGGAGCAATGGAGCTGTGTGTTGGTTGCTGCTTTTAATATTTAAAATTCTGCTCCCATGAAATTATTATTTTTTTAAGGAAGAAAAAAAAAAACCAAGGAAATAAGTGTTCTTTCCTAATAAGAGCTATAGACTTTTGACTGGTTAAACACTGACGTTAACAAGTTTTACAAAAATTGTTTCAAGTATCCCTTTTTTAATCACAGTGAAAATGTAAGACCAAGACGTAAATGTTGAAGTGAATGATTGAAAGTTTCTTAGATGAAAAAGGCAAAGGTACTAAATCAAAACATATAAAAATGCTTAAACGCATTTCCTTCATGTGATATGAATAGAAAGGTTATCTGTAAAAAGTTAGAAAAATTAAAATAAATTACATATTTAAGTACACTTTCCCTTCAACATTTTTATAAAAATTCAGAATAGTGTACTTTTGAATATACACAGAGTAAAAATGCACAGGTGCCGTAGGTTATCGTCGGTATCTACACAACGTCACATTAGCATATTTGCTGCAGTTGATTTTATTTGTTACTTAAGCTCCTCTTGAGCAATCTAATATACCCAGCTAATTGGGACCCACTGTGGTTCCAGCCTCAGTCTCTCGATAGCAGTCTGTAGCTTCTCAAAGGCTTTGTCCAGGTTGTCATTTACAATGGTCAGATCAAAATAGTGGTTGTACGCTCTCTGGATCCGTGCACTTTCATCCACTGTTTTTTTCAAATCAGTGTCCTGTTGAAGAGATTTTAAAGATTACTAGGAACATAAGACTTGGCAAATCTTTATAAACACAGAAGAAGTAGCCCTTCATTACATACTGCAACTGACTATTTAAAGCTATGTACTGAATATATTTTAAAAATAATGAAAATTTTCATTTATAGCAAATCCACACAGAACTTAAGCTAAAATGCATTGAAAGGGCTGAAAATGTTATAAGCTGTGCCAATAATGTTAAACAGGGCAACCAAATGTTTACAAATCTTGCAGTTTTTAAGAAAGTCAATAGGAGCACATGAACTTGGGCTGATATGCACAACGGGCAGTTAGTCATTTTGTATCTGCCACCGACGATCCAATCAGAATAAAATTGATGCTTTAGGAATGACTGAATCAATCAGTTATGCAAATATATTTGTGCCCTTTTTCTATTTCCACAGAAAGCACCAAAAAATCCAAGAATTTAAATCAGTATGAAATGAAAGACAAGGAGAGATACATTTCTAGTACAATAAAGCTCTGGAATACCTCATTGCTTTTAGAGGCTACATTTCACAGCCTTGCTCACCCAACATCAGTTCCTCATTTGTAAACTACTGTTGCATTATTTTAGTTCTGACATGAGGTGCAAAATATGCAGGAAATTTATATTCCTACATTATGAAGCCTTCATAAAGTGCTGCCACTGAGCATGTTTTTATGTTTCATTAGTCCTACATTCTTAGAAAATTCCCCTCCATTTTTGCACAAAAGCAATTTTTTTGTAAGCAGTTACGAGATTGTCCCCTTGACAATATTTATTTTAATATTTTCAAGTCCGGATACAGTTGTAAATACAAAAGCCAAAATGAAAAATTCAGTTTCTAAATAGCCTTTCCTTCACAGTAAATGAAGGAGACAAGCAAATGTAGCACCACAAAAGCCAGAATTTTTGCAATGGAATGGATTAGGATGCTAGAAATAACGTAGGCAGACCCACTAGCAAGCAGAACATAATACTTTAAATGACATTTGTTTTTCATTTGTTCAGGAAGTACAAGAATATAAAATGGGAAATCATACTCTTTATATACATGTGCACAGATATGATTTAGGATCCGTAAAGATATATAAATGTATATTTTAAATGTAAGTATCCTCTTTATTATTCATAAGGACAAGTAAAACAAAGGCAAGGATGTCCCTTAGGGAATCAAATACTAGGAAGTGCAGGAAATTATTTTTATACTTGTCTGGACAGTTTTAACTTTGCCTTCTTGTATATGCATCACAAAATTCAGGATTCATTTGGGGCAGGGAGGAGGAAAGGCAAAGCACCCACAGAGATACTAGAATCCATAATAATCAGAATCCAGGACTAGGACTGGACAGTCTCTCATGTGGTTAAGAGAATGGGATCTCACAGGTTTGAAAAGAAAAAAAAAAAAAAAGACTAAAAATCCCATATTAATTTAGTGGAAATTAACCCATCTCCCGTTTTATTGCTTTGAATGTCCCGTTAACGTTATACAAGATATTGCTACTACCTAAGCCGCAGCACTATCGTGAGTTGTCAGCAAACCATGGCTTTTCTCAGATGGGGAAGTTGTACTGCTGAACACAGAAGATAGTTTTCTTAACTGCTCAACCTGGCTTTTTTTGCTTTGGTCCTGCAGCTGGGAAAGTTCCTGCTCACACAGAATATTTATAATTTGCTGGGCTGGAGGAAGCATGTCTCATTTCCCTCTGCTACACACTGTGTCTCAGAAAAGGAGAGAAGATCTAATGAATAAAATGTGCCACTTCGCTTTACATGACAAATCCAAGGAACTTCAGGGGAAGAGAAGCTATTCAACTCTACTTATTCTGGCAGCTCCCAGCCATTCTCAGTGCAGCATGTGCTGGTGCAGCAGTGGAAACAAGGCCTAGTTGCATTCTGTTGTTGGTTGTTGGTTTTGTTTTTTTTTTTAACGCAGGCTGCAATATCTTTCCTAAGAATTACAGATTCCTTTTTTAAAGCACACCTGTATTATAAGACAAAACTGAACAAAACTTTTGGGGAGGGAGAGGTGGGGAAAGTAAAGGAAAGACATTTACATAAAAGAACAATTGCCACCATCAGATATCTGCCATTTGCTGCAAATAATCAAAGGTGACACTTCCCAAAGAACACATTACAAGTAATTTTTGTAATCAACACTTCTCTGTAAGAGATCTATTTTTAAGAAAGAAGCAATCTGCCTTATACATAGTATTTGATTAACTTCTACTAAGTAATCAGCTAAAGTCTTGCCTAACTTTTCTTAGACACATTACTTTCAGAGCAAATTCCATCTCAAATGAAAAGTAAAAAAAAAAAAAAAAATCTAAGAACATCCTGTTCAAAGCAAACTAAATATGAAATAATCTGCTCACAGTGAGAAGTTTGGTTGTAATTCCAGCATCTACCACAGCCTTGTGCATAGCACGCAAAGTCTCCAATTCTGGAGCAGCAATAAACACTACATAGGGCATGAATTCTGAAGTCCTCAGTATTTTCAGGGCCTAGAAGCAAAGAAAAAGAAAAAACCCTAAGTTTGAGAATGACTCACCACATGTCCCCATTACTTAAGGGGCACTGCAAAACTAGTCTGTTACGATGGGCAGAAACACATAAGTGAAGATTCTTATTTCTATTTTAGAAACTCCTACACTGTCTTTTGAAATGGTCAACATCATTCTTTCCTTGGCTAAGTCTGCAAGACTCCTCTTCCATCCAGAATCTAAGTTGTTTTTTTTCCGTCTTTCTAACTCATTCCAACTAAGTGCCATAAATACAAGAATCCATTTGATATTGTAATCTTTAAACCAGATAAGAAGCCTTCAAATATAAAGACATACCTCTTCAACATTTTACTCCTACACTTGTAGTGTAACATTATAAATTATATACCTGTGGATTCACGTCCAAGATGCAGGTCCTTCCTGTCTGAACAACTTCAAGGATGGAATCAATTTTGGTGCCATAAAGATTTCCTTCATATTCTCCATGCTCTAAATATCTGCCAGCTTTAATATCCATCTCCATTTCACCTCGTGACACAAATCTGTATGCTTGCCCATCCTTTTCATCATCCCTTGGCTTTCGTGAAGTAACTGAACAAAAAATTTAAAATATAAATTGAATGTTTTCTTTTTATATTTGGAATACAAATATAAGACTGGCCTATTAAGTTAGGGAGAATATAATACACATTAATATACAATTATAATTGTTCCATATACAGATTAAATATTCTAGTGTAAGTTTCACAACTGAGCACAGCCCCTTCTGTTCCCTTTATTTCTATTCTTTCCTAAATGTTGCTTACCCACCCATTTACTTATTTCCATTGCATTACTCCTTCACACCATATACAATACTCATTCGTGTCATCGTTTTAATTATGCACTTAATAAAATAATTATTTAAGTGACTTGGAAATCAAATGGAAATTTAACTCTCAAATGCCAAATGTACTTCTGAAAATAACTAAGCATACATCAAAACCTGCCCCACCCTGCCCCCCCAACCTTAGCACATACTTTGCTCACTGTATTTGCTCTGTTATTCAGGGTAGAATTACTGAGTTAGCTATAAAGAAAGTTAGCTTAAATATCAGAAGAAGCCCAGCCACTGTAGCAGAATCTTAGTGGACGCCAGCTAATGCTGCTTTCCAGGACAACTTACCCTTTAAAGTGAGGTAAATTCACTGCAGAGAGATTAAAGCCAGTATTTAAGTAAAACATTAGCAGCCCTCTTGGGTATTGGCTACACTGTGCAGTACAGACATTATTTAAGCAAGAAAGTGAAAATAAAATAAAATAATAAAGTATCTGTTCACTGCTTGAATTTAATTAGATTTGAACTTTAGAACATATTAAACATAACACTGAATGGATCCCTTTGGTAATACTTGTATCACCACTTGGTGCCGTATCACCACTTGGTGAGGAGAATAATAACGTAGGGTGGACTTCTCTGGTCAGCAGTCAAACAGGAAGGGGCAGTTAAAAAAATTAAAGATCTTGTGAATGAGCAAAGTAACTATCTGGAAGGAAGGCAAGAAAACAATACTTCAGTAAGGGAGAAGTTTTTTTTCTGCAGTTTATAGGGAGGAAAAAAGAAAGATCATGGGCTTGAGGATAAATGTATTAAAAGATCAGATTATCATACAAATCTTGGAGATCACAAACACTTCAGTTTTATTGGAAGTTTGTTGCTTTTCCCTACATTTCTAATACTAAAGTAAAAATTTACAATGCCTACGGTGCTTCTAATAAACGGCAGACCTCTGAAACTCCACTGGCTGTTCATTACAAAAGACTACTAGGAACTTCTAGAATCCCCTCAGTAACTGATGGTGACTGACACTGAAGAAACCTTACAGACTGAAATACTGCACATACAAAAATTGTTTTTCTGCAGCATTAGTAACGTTTAACTGCTGTTACAAATATTTTCACTGTCATTATATGTTAGTCCAGTTGTCTGAGAAGATGAAGAACCTTTTGTTTTCCCACTCTATACAATTTTTATACTCTGACAAAATTACTCCTACGCTGAATCACTGGGATAAACATCAGGTATTTTCCAGATAATCAGAGACTCAAAGTATATTACAATAGGAATGCTAACAACTTACATGGCACTGTAGTTCCAAACCTAGTAGGATTCAGTACTATAAATCTGTTCTTCAAACTTCTTCGCCCCACTCCTTGGGCCCCGATTAAGACCAGTGTTTTCCTCTGAAAAGGAGGCATTTTGGCTACTTCCTCATAGATCTGGATTTCATGACGATCAAATTCTGCATTGAGAAGTGTACAAAAAATAGTTAATACACAGTCAGTACTGTAAGAAAAAAAATTAATCAGTCCTGCTATATATCAACAGACCACATGTGAATATAAATAGTAGTCAAAGGGCATTAAGTCTGATACAAGTTTTCTTGCTTTAAATTGGTGTGAGAATAAAATAGTTACCCCTTCATGGACAGCATAAGGTCAGATTATTACCTTTACTTCCAAGGAGAAAATTCAAGATTGATCAGAATGGGAAAACTGTAATTAACAACTAGAGAGTTTCACAGAATCACAGAATGGTTAAGGTTGGAAGGTACCTCTGGAGGTCATCTGGTCCAACCTCCCTGCTCAGCCAGGGCCACCTGCAGATGGTTGCTCAGGGCCACATCCAGATGGCTGTTGAGTATCTTAAAGGAGGGAGACTCCACAACTTCTCTGGGCAAACTGCGCCAGTGCTCAGTCACCCTCACAGTGGAAAAAGTGTTCCCTGATGTTCAGAGGGAACCTCCTGTGTTGTTGCTTGTTGCCTCTGGTCCTGCCACTGGGCTCCTCTGAAAAGAGCCTGGCTCCATCCTCTTTGCATCCTCCCTTCAGGTATTTATACACATTGATGTGATCCTCCCTGAGCCTTCTCTTCTCCAGGCTGAACAGTCCCAGCTCTCTCAGCCTTTCCTCATAGGAGAGGTGCTCCAGTCCCTGCATCATCTTCATATGTCCGTATCTTTCTTGCACTGGGGAGGAGCTCAGTACACTTCAGGTGTGGCTCCACCAGTGCTGAGTAGAGGGGAAGGATCACATCCCTCAACCTGCTGGCAACAAAGCTTTCACTTTTTTTCTCTTTTTAACACAAAGTTTTTCTCTGACTTCCACCTATCAAAAGATATACTCAGCACCACCATATCTTCACTGGTCGCTATTGCTTTTAAACCACAAAAACTATCTGATCTATCAAATTTATAATTAAATATTTTACTGCACATCTTTCAGCTTTGGATACACTAGACTCTGCAAGTTTAGAAGCCTGGAGAACTTTGACTCATATGTAATATTAAGAGATACCTGCATTTCTTGTAGTGAGATACATCATCTTTTTCTTTTTTTTGCTACTTATTGTTCCACAGAAAGGCCCTAGAAATAAAAATTGAGACAAATTCATCATTTTTGTTAAGTGTGTTTTTCTGAAGCTTATTTACATGAACATATGCAAATTTAGATTAATTCAATTTACAGGAACTTTTTTAGAATTTTATATATTCTAGGGCAGGAGACCATATCTATTTTCATAGACGTCAAATGGCATAGTAAGAACTGAACACAGAGAAAAAATTAATTTTCCTAGAAAGCTTTGTATAAAGCAGCAGAAAAATCCATCAAACGTTTAATTTATTAACTTGCATACTATAAAAACATAATTAAAAAAAAAAAAAGCTAATTCTTATGCCTTTCCTACCTTATTTAGCTTTTCCTCAGCAGGTGGCAAAACTGATTCATGTATCTATGAAGACTAAAGATAGACTTTAGTCTTTGTCCTTCAGTCAAAGCCAAAATATAATAATTAGTGTTTTGCAATATTCTGTGTATTCTCACACAGCAGTTTTCTAGTATCTATGAAGGCAGGAAAAGCAAAACAAATGGAGTCAGAGCAAAACCTATTCCTGAAATTCATTAAATCTCACCTGAGTTGTCCCAGTCCCTCCTAACAAAGGCCTTTCTCTTCTCTTCCAGGAACTGGCTAGGAATAAGACCTGCGCTCCCTCCTTCTTTAACATGACTAGCCTGGAAAAAATAAAAAATAAAAATCATAGGTAACTAGTGAGAAGCATTTTTCTTATCGACATGGTATTGACTGTCTTTCACACTGCCAGAGTTTCTTAGTGGTGAGTATTGATACATTTACTACCAAGACTTGGAAATTCAAACGTGGATATTAAAATTCTGTCTTACAGTAACAGTGTCTTGCCATTGAGTATTAAAATTCAGGAAATTTAAATAAATAGATAGAAGTTTCATTACTGGTTCCCATTAAGTTAGTAAGCTCCTATAGCCATAAACTTTTGGCATTAAAATCCTAAATGGAATTCTATGGCTCCAGACATTGAACTCTCAAGTGACAAAACTCAAGACTTTCTAGTACACAAGCACACTTATTTTGTATTCTTGAGCTGTTCCAAACAGGTTCCAGTGCAGCTTATTAACTCTCATTTCATAAACAGTGAATGCCATTAACACATGCCTAATCATGCCTTCAAGCTTTTTGCACTAAGTAACTACAGATATAAAATCTTAGTAACTTAAGTATTCGTGGTAATGAAAGTTTGGCTAAGATTCTCTATAAAATAATTTTATGGCAAGCTCAATTCTCAGCAAGCTTAACACATACAAACACACAGTTACAAAATGTTACACTTTTCTCCATAACTGGTTGGCCTGTCTCTTGCTAACAGGAACTGTTTGCTTTTCAACTTGTACGCTTTTACCTATGACTAACTGATTTTTTACAGTTAGCAAGTTTTCAGTAACAGTCTAGCATTTCTAGAAAGCACAAGGAAAAACTAACTTCTTTTCCTAGTGGCATGATCTACATAGCAATGCTTGCAATACACTATGCTGGTTTAACACATTTCATTTTTCCCACTGATCGAGTGTTTAAGATTTAAGATGTATTTCTCCTGGACTCCCACAAGTTAGAAGCTGGAGAATTTGAAAAGCATGTAACAGAAGATAGCATGTAAGCTAAATGTCAAACTACGCTGGAGTTTTGGAGTGTCTAACTTCTAAAACTAATTAACTTGGCAGTAATAAATTTTCTGCCTTCCCTCACACTTTTTATTTTCTTCCTTTCTGTTATTACTGTCACTGACAAGCAACAGAATTCAGCAACAGTTGTTGATGTATATTGAAATATTTTTGTTGCTTTTAAAGAAGTCATACATGTATTGCTCTCAAGTAACGTTTGGCTTACTATTGCTTGTTACCTAGCAAAGGGTGAGCAATTTAAGGGTGGAAAGGAAATTAATAATGCTAAACTCTTTGCCTAGATTGCCACTGCCACTTGCAATTTTGAGTATCTTGGTTGAGAAAAGTGTCTTAAAGGTTCACTCATCCTACTTTCAAAGGCATGATGATGTTTAGTTGCGTGTATAGTGTCTTGGAAAAATAAAAATAGCAAAAACACTGGATTACATTTCTACTGAAGGACTGACTGTAGAAATACAACCTTAAAGCAGGATGAACTGTTAATATTTGAAATAGTGCCAAACACTTTGATTATGAACATGCATGTTACAGCTCACAGACACTGACCACCACTGTGGAAACAAAAGATACAGCTTCTCCAAATAGCTATTCTCACCCCCTCTTCAAATCCACAGGGTTAATTTCCCTCTCTCTTCTCAACTCTGAGCACTCAGGAAGGGGTCCACTTCTCCCACAGTCACTGTCAGGGAAGGCTTACCACAGTTAACATAGTCAACCTAGGACTTTCTGCTAGAAATTGTCCACTTAAACTGATTTTGGAATGTCTAGGCTTACGATGCAAGAACAAAGACAAATAAATAGTAGTAATAGCAAAATGAGTGTTACATATACAATTTATACCATTCAATTTTCTCTAGTATTTCAATTGTTAATATCTTGATATTAGCTTGAAATTGGATTTTCTCTTATATCTACTGTTAAATGGAAGTAGATCATAATTTAAAGAGTTTATTATTAAGGCAACTAGTGAAGCTTTTTGGTTTTTTATTTTATTTTTTTAATCTCTTTACCAACCTGCCACCAATTTGGATCTTCCCGGTTTACAATCTGAAGAATTTCTCCTTTAGAAAATTTCAAACCTGCTTCTTTGCATGGGATGAGGTTGTCGTTATATGGATTATAATCAAAATGACACTTCACAAAAACCTAAAATATGTAAAAATTTAAAATGTTTAAACATTATAAAACACATTCTTACTAATTTATCTGTCAAACTGAAGTAATGTCTTTACCTACAGCATAAAAAGTTTTGACAAGTTGCATTTGGCAAGTAAAATAAAATCTATGGGAAAAATTGACATATTCCAGCTGAGAGAGTAGAAACAATCAGCAGTGCAAACCCTGGCTGAAGGAGCTTCATGATAAAAATAAAAAGCCAACTGCTCTATTTATGTATTACAATGTATTATAATACATAATGCATGTATTACAATACATAATGTATTACAAAACACTCGTTTTTGCATTTCAGTATATACAACTCAATTAGTATTCCGACTTTAAATTACTTAAAAATATAAAAAATTCTCAGTACGTGAGCACCGTATTCAAGGCTTGTGGAATCTTAAGAACTAATTTTGCCATGAACTCAATGTTTTAAAACAAACAAGATATGTGACTGCTTAAGACTCAAATTTGATGCAGGGGAAGAAACAGGAAGTTGCATCAGTAGACTGGAAACATCTTTTGACTTTTTTCTACCAGGTTGGGGAGCAAAGGGAGCAGTGCACCTGCCTCAAATACAGCACATTCCCTCAGCAGCTGCTCAGTGTAAGCATAGTCTATCATAGTCACGGGCATTAAGACCCACTACCTGAAGGAGTGTCTTACAAGATGTTTCGAATGCACTGTTTTAGAGCAACAAGTTACTTCTGCAGTGGGGAAATCGACAGCCTATAGCAACAACAAAAGGATAAGGAATAGCCACCATCCAAGTTCCTACTTAAGTCAGCAAGTTCAGGCTCATCTGTGAATTCAGTATGTTTCTGAATCCTATGAAACAGATTATTTGGACACTGATCATGTTATAAACACATGCAGTTCACTGCAGTTTCATGTGATTGTGGCTAGGTCATCAGAGGTCACTGGATGTCAAAGAAACATGCTTTATATGTAGTATACAAATACTTATCAATCTTAGATACTAATTTGAATTTTTTAGGCAGGCATATTAGGCATGATATTAATCTACTGAATAAACCCATTTCCAAAATGTACTTAAAGGTGAATACAGGTATCTATATTTTAGCCTTCCTGCTAGCATTAAATATACAAAATAATCAAAATATGTCTAATCCAAAATCTTAAAATAATCTTATGCGATGAAGTGCAGAAGTGCTTTTGACAACATTGTTAGAAATGTGCTACTGACCTGTTGAGGAATAACAGCATCTCTGTAGCTGGGGAGAATCTTCAGCGTAACACTGCCACTAATATTTTTCAGCAGTTCCTGCAATTCTTTTGGATTGTTTCCAACCTCATGGCCATTAACCTCTTTAATAATGTCACCTACATGCAGAAGACCTTGTCGATCTATCATTCCGCCATGAAGAATTCGTGCTATTACCAGATCATTGTTCTCAACTCTAAATGTAACACCCTGAAAGAGGAATGTGACACCTAGTTTACCATTGTTTGAATTTCAGTTTGATTTTACCATTATCTCAAGCAAAAATATACAGCTATGGGATATTCTATCTACCCCACTGAAAAGAGACAGTAATAGTTACTACAGGGTAAGAGTTCCTAATACACAGATAAGCGTCAGGTGACACAAAAGTGCTTTCAGACAAGGTTTTCATATGACTGAACAACAACTGTATTGTTCTTGATTGCATGCAATCCTATCATTTTGTATTGGGACCAAACAGATGTTGTGTTAGTCAGTTATGCTAGCAAGTCATTCAGCCTAGGGACTGCCTATTCACTATCCCATAATTTCTTAAAGAGAAGAGGATGGAGAACACACAAATATATTCTTATTTCAACCTCTCAATACTGATTCTATCACCCAATAAATTACACAACATAATAATGTAAACAATTAAAATGTAATGCAAGAAATTAGGCACATGCAAACGCTTTCACTTGCACTTTAAATTAAAGACATACTCATCTTTAATTACTTACCAGTGGTTCTCCTGCTCTTTTGTGAATGCCAAGAATACGAATAGCATCTACTGGAACAATCTGGTTGTTCACTGAAGAATTATTGACTTCTGGGCTAGAAGGAGGGGAATCGTAACATTTTGAAGCCACAATATCATGTGCTTCCAAGAGTGACTGTAAAGAAACAGAAAAAGCCTTTTTTAAATCATGAAATAAGCATTTGCAAAAGGATTTAGTGCTGAATAACCACTGAAACTGCCCTTTTGGGACCAGATCTTAAAACTCTTTCTTCACATGGAATGGAGCAAAAATTCACTTTCATGTTTGTATGAAATACAGGTACTCACATGGCCTGATAAGCCTACTGTCTTGGCACATATGCTCTCTTTTGTAAATACAAATGCTTCTTCTTAAGGAAGTATAGGAGAAATGTAATGAATTTAGGAGGAATATGTGAACTTGCAGGGAAGAAGATGGAAAAAGGAGTACCTAAAATAGTCTTTCACCTAGTGAGACAGTATCTGAGCAAATGTTTAAAGTAAACGAACAACCCACTGCAAAAAAAATGAAGATAACCCATCATTAGATACTTGTGTCTAATGTAATAAAATTTTCCTCTACAGTAATTTGGAAGTAACTGTAAATTAAAGATAATTACAGGTATGCAAAGATTTCTAGCAATCTGCAAAATGACTGCTTTCTGCTTGCATAAAGCCAAGGCAGAATTCTAGCATCAAATGAATCCAAGTAGACAGAATTCACTTTTTGGAAGACAAGAGCTCAGACCTTACAGTTAATGGTGTTTTCACCAGTCCACATACGTAAGTACAAACCAAAAGATAGAGATCCAAATAAACGTAATCATCTTTGGAAGACAATGCAATTTAGACTTGATTTTCTCGTAAAAGATACTTCAAGATTTAAAGGAAGTTTATAAGACAATACATGCAGGTAAAACAAGATCAAACTTGTGAAATTACACAGTGGAGACTTTCTGTCCTTAAGAGGAAAAGGGACACCCTATAACCACCATATATGGTAGTTCAAGATAAAGCATCCTGTAGCACAGAGTCTCACTGACACACAGGAAAAGGAAAAGAAGCAAGTAGTAGAAGCAAGTCTGATGCCTACTAGGCCTCAAACAACATAGCTTTGTTTCAAACAGTGACCTGATGAGATACGATCTTAAGTTAGATCACTGACTGGTGCCAAGTCAATAGCTAAGGAGAAGACACTGAGGACAGGACATCATAGGGACTATCATTGATAGTGACATGCACATGCCAGAGGAAGACAGCAAACTACTAGAAAGCAGAGCTGGTGAGCAGCTGACATTTAAGCAAATTTAACAATCTTGCTATGCAGTCTGCTCCATCCTTCTGCAAGTCACCTCTAACCTAAAAGTTGTGCAACCGTATTGGTTAGTGCTAAGCTCAACATACAAGCCCTCAAAGTGTCACAAACCTGAACAGTCATTTTAATCTGCCTATTACATGATGACCTTGCTGATATTTCAACTTGAGTTTAGAAGGAGGTACTAATTCACCGATTCTGTCCCTGCCATTAAGACTGTAAAGACAGCTGCTTATCGTGGCTGCTCTGATACTGTGGACAGAAACCAAATCAAATTAAATAGTAAAAACAATCATTTATTTAAATCAAGCAGCTGTCTGATGGTAGCAATTTCTAATTCTTCATTATTCAAGGCACATCCAGTCAGAAACCAGGAGCACAGATCTCTGTTTCCCAATGTTTGCAAGGAACGTTTTTGGATCTTTCTACATTTCCAAAATGAAACCAACTAGTATCAACTACACATTTTAACACATTACCACTGACTAAACCAGGTAGGTGCACCAGTAGGATACTTCCAGTTTTCTCTTTTAGTCACATGCTAGAACAAATTGTTCTCAAACTTTCTGGCCACAAACCACTAGATTTCTCATGGAGCCTTACACATAACCATGCTTGTACAGCCCTCTGCCCTTAACGATCATGTAATTTATGGATTATAATCTGATCCACAGTCAAAAAAGACTGTGCCATCCTTTGCAAATTAACATGCTCTGTAAGATTCTTCAGTTCGTAAATCTGATCCCATCATCCACATTCTGATCCTATTTATTCACTCAGTTTCATGGATAAGCATGAATTCTTTCAACTACTACTTAACCATCTCTCAGTCACAAAATCTTTTTCCTGCTATTTATGTGATGGCTGAGTCACAGAAGCACTATCAGGGACTGTACATTGCTGCCCACAATTATAAAATGATTTAAGAAAAGTAGTTTATTGGTTTCCTTAAAATAAGTCACAGTTAATTTATTACCTTCCCATACCTAACTCTCAGTTCTGAAACTCAAGAATCTATACCAGTTTTACGAGATTGTTTCCAGCCAGCCAGGTGACAGCATACAGTCCTGAAGAACACTTAAACAAAGCCACCCAGCAAGAGGGGCCATGTGTCTGTATCCACTGCCGGACTACTCTCCAACATTTTATGTCGCTCACAGTTACTTTCTTATTTCAGTAATATGGTTGAGTGATCTGAGAAATACAGTTGCATGAATTTCACTTGTTTCTTTCTTATTGTATCGGAAAAAGTGATATCCTGTGCTCCTGCAACTCCAGAGTTCCCCTGGAATCTGACCTTTCCCATACTGGTGCTAGAACATTTATAAAACCACTGCCAAAGTCTGCAAAACAACATGGACTGAATAATCAACAACCATAAAAAGGTTCAAAGTTTCCTCCATACCGCATATGCAAAGAGGATCAGCTGACTACCCAAGACTGGATAACTGTAGAAAGGTTCTCATGGGAAAAATGGCAATGTGCTGGAATAAGGCATTTAGAAGAACTCCCTGTGTATCACAAGAAATATCGCACAATGGACATACAGTCCTGTGGCAGACAGTATGGCCCCTTTGTGAAAGATACTGTCATAAAGTAATCCATAAACTTAGAACATACTGACTTCTTTATAGTAGATTCCTGTGGCTGTCCTTATTTGACAGGTTAAAAAAAAAAAAACAAAAAAAAAGTAATTCAAAATTCAGTAAACAAAGAAACATTAAACATCCAAGGCTCTCTACAGTGCTGAAGCCAAGTTCAAATTCAAAATTTGTTTTTCCTAAAAAAATTCTCAGCACAATCTATACAAGCTATGAAGCATTGCCTGACCTATATGATAACTATTTCCCCAGCTGTGATCCAATAGAACAATTAAATTACAAATTGAGGACTGGGGGTGGGGGGTATACACAAGAGCAGAACAATTCTATGGCCTTGAATTTAGGACTCCTTTCCTAACACTTCAGGCCTCAGAAGTACTTAAAATATTTCTGTTCCTCTTTTATGCACAGTGCTAGTCTTCTGTGATAACACTCTTCAAATATTAGAACTTAATAAATGGACTACAGGCCCCTAATGTACATGTGAAAAGAAGAGATTTTTAAGGGCTGTTCTGGAAAAGTGTGGAAATCATTTAAGATCTTAGACAAATCGGGGAGGGGCTGGTAAGGAGGCATGAATATGTGGGAAAAATAACCCTATAAATTAGATCTGTCTAGGAGGCAACTTAAGATCACTTTTCTAAATGAACCATTTTAAAGGTATGATTAGCCATTATAAAGCTAACTATCAGCAGAAAATATTGGCTGCTTTTCAGATTAAGTATTTTATTGCCAGCAGAATCTACTATTTAGGATAAATGGCTTGCATAATTTTTGGAAAGGTGAAAATAACTGAACAAGCTCTTCCATAAGCAGCAGAAGTGATTCTTCTGCATGTTTAACCACTCCAATGGGGTGATACTTTCAACTCCTCCCTCTTCCCTCAAGGCAACCTTTCTTACCACTCCTCTCTTCTGCTCTCCAGCTACTGTCTGGCAAGACTTGCTGTAGCCTTTTCTATGCACTGCATGTGCCAGGTGGCTCTTCAATACGTACTGGCCTGATGGCCAGCCATCAATACTGTGAAACTCATAAGAATTTAATATCTTCCACACTTGAACCCTGAAAAGTTTAGTTAAAACTAAAAGGAGTAAAAAGTGGAAGGGAAGAAAAAGAAAGGAATGAAAGGAGAGAAAAGGGAGGGAACCGACAGTCAGACATAATAGTATAACCATACATGCACCTGTATTCCCCAAGCCAGTCCCTCCCCAATGTACCCTCTGTAAAAATGTGTAACAGAAATGAAGTTCTATAATTCGGTATTTTCAGCACTAAATGATACATTCAAATAAGCTATTGCACTGATGACTGGTATACCACATTTGATACTTGTGTGTCGAGGTAGGTTACAACTGTAAGATGATGCTGTGATGAAGTGGCATCGTTCATTTGTAAAATACAGAATCAGCCTCTATAAAGACAAGGTGGCTTGTTTACACATTTACTGACCTGGAGAAAGGATGCAAATTACATTTTCTATAATTACAAATGACATTGTATTGTTCCTTTCTTCCTTACAGGTCCTTTCTTGCAGAATTTGGAATATACCTCCTTGCATCAAATGAGGCAGAAAGGATAGCACTTATTTCCTGAATATTTAGTTAATTTTCTGTTTCCTTTTCAGAGAGAGAGATATACAGTCTCCCCAAGCCTTAGAAAGAATATTGTATCCACATTTTGGTCTGCAAATTTTCCTGGAAGCTCTTCTAGAGTGGTCATAACTATGATATCAGTTAAATAAAAACACTTAATCAAAATAATACTACTTTGGCTTCAGTTGTCTTTGTTACCTGCCTCCAGATGGGGAACAGAAGCATAAAATTAAGGGCTGAAAAGTACACCCTAACTTTAGGCTTCCAAACTGAATCACATAAATCTTTTTAAAAAGTAAGTACCTAGCTGCTTTTTGCCTGTATGCAGCAGCCAAAACTGTTCATTGTTTCTGCAAATGAGACTGAAGGCCTCAGAAAATAAAAGGCCTTAGAAAATAAAAAAAAAAATACAAGTTAAAGCTGCTTCAGACTTTTTTTTTTTTTAAATGAACTCTAATTCTGACAGAGTGAAGGATAGGTTAGTTCTCCAGGGCAGCATTTAACTATCTTAACCATCAAATAGTCTTTTCTCTTCCTTTTGTACTTAATTCTTTCTGTACCATCCAGGTTTTGCAGCAAATGAAGTAGGGAGCTCTAGAAATAGCTTATTTCTCTTGACTCGCTCAACAGTATAGTGAAAGAAGCAGCATGCAATCCTGTTCATAGCATGCAATAATCATGACATGAATTTTTAAACTGGGTTAGAATCATAGAATCATTAAGGTTGGAAAAGACCTCTAAGATCATTGAGTCCAATCGTCAACCCAACACCACCATACCCACTAAACCATGTCCCTAAGCACCTCATCTACACGTCTTTTAAATACTTCCAGGGATGGTTGACTCAACCACTTCCCTGGGCAGCCTGGTCCAAGGCCTGACCACTCTTTCAGTAAAGAAATTTCTCCTAATGTCCAGTCTGAACCTCCCTTGGCACAACTTGAGACCATTTCCTCTCGTCCTATCGCTAGTTACTTGGCAGAAGAGACCAACACCCACCTCGCTACAACCTCCTTTCAGGTAGTTGTAGAGCGTGATGAGGTCTCCCCTCAGCCTCCTCTTCTCCAGGCTAAACAACCCCAGTTCCCTCAGCCGCTCCTCATCAGACTTGTGCTCCAGGCCCTTCACCAGCTTCGTTGCCCTCCTCTGGACACGCTCCAGCACCTCCATGTCCTTCTTACAGTGAGGGGCCCAAAACTGAACACAGGATTCGAGGTGCGGCCTCACCTGTGCCGAGTACAGGGGCATGATCACCTCCCTGCTCCTGCTGGCCACACTATTTCTGATACAGGCCAGGATGCCATTGGCCTTCTTGGCCACCGGGGCACACTGCCGCCTCATGTTCAGCCGGCTGTCAACCAGCACCCCCAGGTCCTTTTCCTCTGGGCAGCTTTCCAGCCACTCTTCCCCAAGCCTGTAGCGTTGCCTGGGGTTGTTGTGGCCGAAGTGCAGGACCCGGCACTTGGCCTTGTTGAACCTCATACAATTGACCTCGGCCCATCGATCCAACCTGTCCAGGTCCCTCTGCACAGCCTTCCTACCCTCGAGCAGATCAACACTCCCGCCCAACTTGGTCTCGTCTGCAAACTTACTGAGGGAGCACTCAATCCCCTCATCCACATCGTGAATAAAGATATTGAACAAGACCAGCCCCAAAACTGAGCCCTGGGGAACACCGCTCGTGACCAGCCGCCAACTGGATTTAACTCTGTTCACTACAACTCTCTGGACTCGGCCGTCCAGCCAGTTTTTTACCCAGCGAAGAGTGTACCTGTCTAAGCTGTGAGCTGCCAGCTTCTCTAGGAGAATGCTGTGGGAGACAGTGTCAAAGGCTTTACTGAAGTCCAGGTAGACCACAAGGGTTCCAAGGAAGAATCAACAAACTGCAAACCAGTAAGTCTGATGTTGATACTGAACAGATTAGAAGAAGTTTCCATAAAGAACAGAATGATTGGACAAAATAGATCATGGGAAAGCATCAACATGCTTTTAATAAAGGGAAGTCATGCTTCTCAAATCTAGTTAAGTTCCTTGAAAGAGTCACCAAGCATGCCAGCGAGGCAGTTACAGTTGATAATATAGATCAATTTCCAAAAAACCTGTCATATACTCCTGTATCAAAGTCTTTTAAAGAAACAAAGCTACTACAGGATAAGCAGTAAGGCTCTCAAGTGGATGAAAATATTGGTTAAAAGACAGAAAAATTGGGACGGGGAATACATTATTAGTTTTCACAATTCATGTCACCAGGGGATTTCCCCCAGGCATCTGGACTCAGTTCTATGCCTGACATGTCAAATAAATGATCTAGGAAATGGGGGTGAGAAGTGAAATGACAGGGTCTGCTGGTGCTGCTAAACTATTCAAGGAGTAAAACAACTGATTGTAACCTGCACGAGCACCATATGAGCCACAAGGCAAATGAAATTCAACACAGACTGCAAGGGAAAATACAATCCTAATTTAACATATTAACTGACAGACTCAGAAGTGGTATCTCAGAGGTGTAAACAGTACAAAACCAAACCAAACCAAAAAAACAACTCACTTCTGTGTTTACCAAGCCTAGAGGTACCTCTTCTTTACTGAAAGGGTGGTCAAACACTGGAACAGGCTTCCTAGAGAGGTAGTCGATGCCCCATGCCTGTCAGTGTTTAACAGGCATTTGGACAATACCTTTAACAATATGCTTTAACTTTTGTTCAGTCCTGAAGTGGTCAGGCAGTTGGACTAGATGATCGTTGTAGGTCTCTTCCAGCTGAACTATTCTATTCTATTCACCAGCTGTTAAAAAGGCAACCCAAATACTAGGAATTTTTAAGCAATGAGTAGGAGATGCAATGGAAATTATTACACCACGTCATAAATCCATGCTGCTGTGAATGACTCTGGGAAGCTGTATACTTCTGGGAAGCTTTGCTTCCCTTCTTTTTATTTATATGAGACAGACAGACATACATACATATACAATGAGGTCTCTCAAATCACGAGTAACATGGAAAAGCTGATAAAGAAAAATTGTTTACTCTCTTCCTACACAAGAGCAAGGGGATATTAAGTGAAATTGACAGGAGACAGTCTCAAAAACAAAACAGCATAGCCTCCACTCTGCTGGGGGATGTTATGAACGCCAGATTTTTACATGGGTTCAAAAAAACAACTGAACAAGCGGATGGAAGAGAACACCACCACAGGTGGATGATACTGCTTCTCACTCAGAAGTCTGAGCAACAAATCACTAAATCCTCACAAAACATTTTGGAAGGTATCACTGTTGGCTTGTCCTAGCTTTACAGTCTTCACTAGATGCCTACTGCTGGGGACAGGGAAGGAAAACAGAAGAGGTATTTGTTAAACAGACTTTAAAGTACAATTAGGAAGCACTAACAAGATCAGAGCAAAACTGTAAAGTTAATGTAGCATATATGCAATTTCAAGTCTGTTCTTTATAAATCAAACAACAAAAAATGTACAAGAAATAGCGTAAATACTGGCATTTTTGTTCACCAGCTACTCTGGAACTTTTCAATTAAATGTGTAAGTTGCTTAAGCCTGAACTAATGGAGGAACTGACACCAGCATCATGTTGCGCCCCTCTGTAAATATGACCACTGAACAGGAATGAATGCTGGGTTTGCCTTAGTATTGGTTATTCACCCCAATTAAGATTCTTATTTGATCTCAGCCTCCAAAGGCCATTTCCAGTCTCCACCACAAAGATTCTTTGCCCAGTTGGTCTCTGGTCTTTGCCATCTCTCTTCAGAGATCATCGCTACAGTGCCTTTCAGAGTCAGTCTACCCCAAGAAGTTCTTCACTTTTTAAGTCCTTTTGATCTTTTGATTCATCCTCTTTGATTTGTCAGCTTTAGTTTCTCTATCTTACAGAATGGATCTTTGTCAAGTCTGTCACTGCACCAGTTGGCCCCCAATTCCAATCTTTCTGCATTGTAACTACCAATTCCTCCAAACTCATCCTCTCCTTTTCCAGTACCAATTTCTGCTAAGGGATCAAAGACTGATTTGAAGGTTTATTCACCAGTAAGTCTCCAAATGATAGTCTTTGATTCCTCAGTTATGATGCCCTTCTGGACAAATAAGAGCACAAGAGAGGCCAACATACTGCTCTTCAGAAGAGGCAGAGGAACTGTCAGCACTCAGAATAGCTACTACTTCAAAAGCTGAGCTCTGGAAGTGTTCCTTCTTCCAACAGGCCACAGCTTGACAGCATTTCCAGTGTTTATCTATGTTAAACGGTAATGCACCTCACTGCTATGTTTGTATAACACATAACTGAAAATTTAGAAAAAAAAAATGTGTGTTTAAACTCATATAACCAAAAAATGTCTATGACACTATACCTGTCTGCCAAAAGAAGCACATTTATACTGTGGCAAAAGGTTTGCTTATGTTATTCTACAGGATACCTGTAGCTAAGTACTGAAGTCAGCTGAAGCCTGCCTACAAAGTCCAGAATCTACCAAGGATTTACAAACCCTAATCCTCAAGGGTCAGTATGGAAGCTGGTAATAGAATGGCAGCTATGGAACAACATCTGCTTTTGACAAGTGTATGTCAAAACTTCATTTATGTTAAGTAGAGCAACAGTGAGAGGGATGCAGAGTCTCAACTTAAGCTGCAGTGCAGATCACATCGCAGAAGAATCACGTTCCTTCACTCTGCAAACTGTACATCTTACACATGAGTATGAATGCCAACAGCTGAACCAAAGTGCAGAATGGTCAGTATCAGGAACTGAGACCACCTGGAAATGCTAAGGATGATGCCTTCAGGGAATTGTTATGGAAACTCCAGTCATATAGGAAGTAAATGTTTGTCCAAGATTTATAACAGAATCTCAAGTGGATTTTAATACCATGAGTGAAGATATTCTTGAGGTGATATCAAAGAATAAAATCATGCTCATTCTTAACCCCACATGGCTTCTGTTTTACCTTTCATTCGGAGTAAAATCCTACATATTAAAGTTTGCTACAGTTCAGGTTTTGTTTCGTTATTATTCCTAGGTCCCTATGTGGACACTGATACAGCAAGTTGGTAATACACAGTAAAAAGGTGGCACCTGAAAATGAGGCTCCTTGAGTATTCCAACCAATTCTGCAATATTTTCATCTTTGTTTATTAAGGGACTGATGTCTTCAAGAATTTCATTCACCAGCTCCAGGTTGTTGTCACTGACAGCCTCAAGTTTAGAATCTTCCAGTCGCTCATGAGCCTGTAAGATTAAATATATGAGACTATACTGTAAATAAAGTTTCAAGTAGTTCCAATTTTAAGCCTTTTAATTCATTTCTTGGTGCAACCTTTAGCAGGAAAGCCAGAAAAATTGCATATAGTGATCTGTATATTTTATCTTTATAACTGCTGAAGGATTTTGCATGCTTAACTACGTGACTGAACAAACTTTATAAGCAGCACCTGTCAGAGATGCTTGTACGTCCTTATTTCCTATAACCTCTACACTATATACACTAAACAGTCCTGTCTGAACAGTATAGCACCTCAGACCTTTTCTGCTTCAGAACTCAGTACAAGTACACCTTCTAGAAGAAGGACAAAAAAGCAACTATGGGATCCGCGCAGAAAAAAAGTAAAGTCTGCAAGAGAAGCATTTACTTCAGGTTCCACTCATTCAACACCTTCAAAACAGCAAATTCTAAAGGAAAGTCTGCATAACTAAAGGAAATTCTAAAGAAAAGTCTGCAGGGAATATGGCTAACAGTATCCTGGGCTGCATTAAGAAGAGTGTTGCCAGAAGGTCGAGCTTTATTCAGCACTGGTGAGGCCACACCTGGAGTACCGTGTCCAGTTCCGGACATACTGAAGGGAGTCCAGCAAAGGGCCACAAAGATGATGAAGTGACTGGAGCACCTCACATTTGAGGAAAGGCTGAGCGAGTTGGAACTGCTTAGCCTGGAGAAGAGAAGGCTCAGGGGGGATCTCATCAATACGTATAAATACCTGAAGGGAAGGTGCAAAGAGGACGGAGCCAGGCTCTTTTCAGAGGAGCCCAGTGACAGGACCAGAGGCAATGGGCACAAACTGAAACACAGGAAGCTCTATCTAAACCTAAGGAAACACTTTTTTATTATGAGGCTGACTGAGCGCTGGCACAATGCCCAGAGGTTGGAGTCTCCCTCCTTGGAGATATTCAAAAGCCATCTGGACATGGTCCTGGGCAACCATCTCCAGGTTGCAGGGGGTTGGACCAGATGCCCTCTAGACCTACCTTCCAACTTAAACCATTCTGTGATTCTGTGATAACTTTTCCTCTTTTTCTAGAGCTATTGCTGCAGACATAACCCTTTCCTAAATACTGCAGATACTTAAATTCATTGAAAGGTAGGAGCTTTGAGCTGCAAGAGAAACATCTCATAAATCCAAATGCTTCACTATTTGTTACAGGCAGTGCTGTATCACAAATATAGGGAATAAGAGGATGCCAAAAATAACTAAGATTCTCAACGCACTCAATTAAGAGTTATTTACAACACTGTAGCAACGAGAAGTTCAAAAAAGAACAATTGCTTTGGCATGTAAAAACACAATAAATAACAGATATATTTGGAAGTTATCTGTATATACTTCCCATATATATAATTCGAAGGTATGCACAACACATCTACTTTCTTATTAGTGCTTTAAAACAGATGTTATAATAAAATTTTCCTAAAACCAGAAAACTTTGTTTCCTGAAATCATCTGAGTATTAAATTCTACTTCATATCTATAAAATGGTATTTCTGCAGGATTGATGATCAAACACTGGAAAGGCTAACTTAACATAGAGAAAGACATTTCAAACATTCCCCAACTCCAACACACAGAAACCAAATGACCATGATTACAAAGTCATAGGAAGCTTGGCACCTACACACATTCTCCTTAATAAGGGAATTCTCTTATTATTATTTTGTACATAATACGTACAGTCAACAATATCCTTCTTTTAAACTTTACTTCTTTTACAGCAAGTAAAAACACAAATCTATTGACTTTTAAACACACTCCAACTGCAAAACCTTTATAAGATTAGAGAATATGGATTACCTTATTTCTCACTCATTTTCTTTAAAATACTACCACTAACACAGAGTATAATCTAAATACAAATACCCTCACCCTTCGCTCCAAAATCAAGGCCATGTATATACCGGGAAGCAGAAAATTTGTCAGCCAACAACCTCTGATCCTGTAATATGTTGGGGAGTAGCAGGATATGGAGTAATATGAATAATTAAAAAAAAAAAAAAGGTATAGCTAACTTACATATTGCAATTTTTTTTTGTTCAGTTCAGTTCATCATTTCAGAAATAGTGATACTGAATTGAGTCTTTTGATTCATTTGATATTTATTATACTTGCCAAATGTTGAAATAGTAAGTCTTTTGCCTCCAACAATCTGACACTCTACATACTGGACTCAATATTTATAGATTACTCCTAAGATGTTTTCTTGCTCTGGGTTAGGCATTCACCTGGTATGCTGCAGGCTATGCTACAATACTAAAAGCAATAGTGTAACTGCAGAAAAGAAGATAAAGTTTTGAGGTTCAAAAGAATAGTTAACAATCCAGGAGAAGGGAATTTTGATAAGACAATTCAGGAGCAAAACTGAGTAAAATTCATGCATGTTCCAAATTCAACAACTGTTTTCAAAAAAACATAACAATTCCAAGGCTAGTTAGTCAGTAAATGACAGGAAAATGCATTTTACAGTGATTACAGTTACTTCCCCTTTCCCCTACCACCCACTGAAGAATGGAAAGGTACAGTAAAAGAACCCTATCTGAAAAAAGCTCTGTAATTTCTACCTTGATGCCTTTATTCTAGGCAGAAAAAGTGTGAAATGAACTTAACACAATTTTAAAAGATTAGCCAAACTTTGCATTGCAAAATATTATAAACTAACTACTACGTTTATTACTTGCCTTCATTTTTTTAAGGACTGAAAAGAAAAAAAATGTGTGGCTCATGGCACATTTCCCTAAGTTTCTTTTTGTCCTTTTTGGGATACTTTACCTAATGATTAGTCTTAATAACTGACTAATAAAAGAAAATGAAAAAGCTTTTACATTTCTGGCCTGGTCTGAAATGAATCTGCTTAAACACTCTGACCACCTCAGGGCCCTGAGAATTGCCTATTCTGTTAAAACTAGCTCTTCTAACAGAAAAACAAGTTTTATATATTTTTAGAGACAAATGGATATATATGAACTACATATATTTCATGAAATATGTTGTCTTTTTGATCTTGTCCTTATTTAACTCTGCTGGTTAGGACTCAGTTTTTGGGTTTAATTCCAAAATAATTACAAAAGAAAGTATGAGTGAGGTCATGCCATATGAACACAATTAAACCCTTTCAGCATTCTAGATAAAGCAAGTTTATAGTTAAGAGTCTGTTTCCATTACAAGCAGTTTTTTACATCTGATAGTCATTAAATTCCACATAATTGTAATTGGCCATTAAAGCACAAATTCTTGATAAGAAAAAAATGCTTTGCAATGAACATTTTCTTCATGATAAATATTAAATTAAAGATGACGTATGCAGCAGATACTGAAGTTGGAAACAACTCTAAGTAAGAAAATGCTTTTACTTACTCTAGTAAACTTAGTACACAAATCTCTCCCTCTGCAGTCATCTCACTAGCAGATGAGATTATTTCTAAGTTTATTACTATGCAATGTCTTCCACTTACAACCAATTCTTTTGAACAACTAAACAGAATTCTTATATGAATTCTTATAAGAAGTTTTCCTTTCCAGATTTTTATCCTGAGCAAAATCCCTGCACAACAATCCTTTAGCTTTACAGAGTATTTCATGCCTGCCCAGAGGGCATTGATTTCAGATATCTATCTATATTAAAGAGACAGCTACATTTAACTGTTTTTTCCTCGTGAAAGTAGCTTATTTTTATGATGTAAGATTAAGAAAGCATGTAAGTGCTGTGCAATATTGACTGCATCTCCTACTACATTTTAATTACAGAGTCTAAAGATTTTTTGTAAATATCACCTTACATGTTTATAAATATGTACCATCTATAAATAAAAGATTTTCATAATGCAAGACCAAAACTAAGGATAGTCCATGTCTCAGAGAGCTGACAATCAAAGGTCCCAGTATTACTCTGAGATCCAGGAAAGGGCATGGAGAGAGTATTTCACTGGGCTGATCAGAAAGTCGTTCTGAGCCAAAAACAAAAAGAAAACTTGTTTCCACCACGGGGTAAAGAAGGTTATTGCTCTCACTTTTCATCTTTGGCAAAAATGCTAAAAGTCAGAAGGCATATGGGTTTTGCACACAACAGTGGTCACGAGACTATATTAGAACCAACTGCTTCTAATTTCAAGTATTTTGACATTTTCTTCATAAATAATTTTACCATATTACTTCTGGAGTCTCTGAATTTTTCTTCTTCCTCTAGATTCTCCTATATAACAATAAATGAGCATGCACAGAAATTACATTATACCAAACCTTCACCTTCAAGAACTCCTTCAAGTCTTTTAATAAGACATACCATACATAAAGCCATTGTTAATACCTCAAACCATACTAATGTTCACACAATAATTTAAGAGTTAAAATATCCCCAGATTCTACTCAGAGCAGCAAGTTTAAATACCTTAGCAAGTGATCTTACAATAGGGTTTTCCATAATTCCTTTAAGAAAAATCAGGTCTATTTCTTCAGCGCCTGTCGATGTTGGCAGATCAGTAAGGTTATCCAGGACCTGCTGCATGGCTGCTGATAAAACAAAAACAAAAAAGTAAGTACTGACCAAAATAGGCTTGCATAAATAGCAAAAGCTCTGGGAAACACCACAATATTAACTTCCGAGATGTTAAGCAGCCAACCACATCTACTGAGAGCAAGTGGACGGAATGGAAAAAGAACTTTTTTCTTCTGTTGTTTGAAAGGTGGAAATAAAGGATCTATCCAAATCCTTATCATCACAATCAACTTAAATCCACACCCAGCACATTCCTTTCAAGATTCACTACTACTTAAAGATTGAAAAAACCAAACAAGTATAAACTATGTATAAGGTATGTATAATCTTCCAAATACAGTAAAAGCAACTCATTCATGACTCTTTTCATTTAATCTCTCTTTTGGAGGAAGTTTTCAGCCCTCATACGTACACCAACCAACTACAAGTTTTACAATGCTTGTATAGGCAGACGTCACTGTTTTTAAAATGAACACATAGCTCCAAACCAAATTTTTTTAATCAAAAATTTGCTTCCAAGGCAGCTCTTACCTTGGGGACACTTGTGTCCATCCCCAGCAGTCTTTTACAACCGTTCTGACTTTACAACCAGTTCTGACTTATTGCACTCCAGCACTAAGTATAGGTGGTGCAGACGCTAACACCAACCTGGCACCACAACACATTGCAATGGGAAGTATATCCTACAACACGAAACGTATCGTGCCTGCCCAGTACCCTCAGTGGAGATCTTCCTGGCTATCTACAGAGTCACAGAGAGAACTGCAGCAACTTGGGTGAGAGTGAACAACAGTGCCCCAGAAAAAGTCCAAAAATCCCACCATCCCAGCTGTCCTGTCCTGTGAAATCATTGAGGTGAGTGATGACAACTTATTTGATAACTGTCTGCTTCAACCCTCCCATTTAAGATAAAGTTGAACAAAGCAGATCTTTTCTGTTAGACAACAGGTTCAGTATGTTCATGTATTACAGAGTTCTTGTGCATTTGGGCGCATGTGCAGCAGCCCTTAGCCCTTAGGGATTACATCAGCTAGCCCCGAGCTTGCAGAGATGAACATGTGTCAGCTTAGGCTGAGCGCAAAAGGGGGCACCCCGGGAGACAGTTATGATGTCCTTCGCAAGGTAAATGGTCATTCTTTTCCTGTTTTCCAACATATGATTAAATATTCTTATCTTGTAGCATTATCTTAGTACTGAATAACCTATTCTGTTCTTGTTTTTAACTGTATTCTTTTAAACTCCTGCCGAGTTATATCTGCATGCTCAGACACATACAAAGGTATACTAAAAAAATCTTCTGTTGAAATCCCCAATAAGCTGAAAAGCGTTAGAACAACCACTGTATACTGCAATGCTCTGCATGTTGCACAGCAGCATATATCAAGAGAATTAGAAGCCTATGTGTCCCTTCTCCCACACAGGAATTTACCCTTAACTTTCCTCATTGCTTTATAATGAAAGCTATTATGAAACGCTGCACAGTAACAGAACAAACAGCATTTCTCAACACCTACTTTCTAATTTCAATTCTTCCTAGAAAATTCCATCCCAAGAAAAAAATTTCTGGTCATTCTTTCTGTCAAGTGGAACTGACTTTTCAACAATCAAATCACCTTGTGTGCCACATTTTAAGTACAGCAGTGCATGTCAAAAGACTGCATTTTTAAAAAATTTATTTTAACCATACTTCTTGCTTTCAAAAAGTAAATCTTCTGTGAAACCATGAGTAGGAGGAAAAATGACACTTACTTTATGCTTTCAGATTTTGAAGCAATATTATTTCTACTTTATAATAGACAAAGTGCTGTTAGCAATCACACATTACGTAAAGTCACCAAATCAACCTGTAAGTAGTCCACATCGTCCTCAGACTAGGAATGTCCTATATCTTGACTAGTTCAGCTGCAGATGCAACTGTCATGTTTCACGTTTTCTCAATTCCCAGTTATAGATTCATGACTCAATGCAGTCATGCAAGCTACAGTATTTGCAGAAGTAGACAGATGTTTCTAGCCAATTTACGTAGTGTACTAGGTGCTGCATAAATACTGCCAAGTGTTATAATAATAAGCTTTCTTTACATTTTCAATAGTTATGTAAATTGTTTTAAGGGCCTTCAGGTTAGCGCTTTTGTTCTTATAAATAATCTGAGTAAAAATATAAAGCTTCTTTCAGGTCAAAGCACACATCTCAACTACCAGTTGCAATTCCAGCACTTGATGCTGACAGAGGCGTGCATAATAAAGACATTCCCTATATATCTCCATGTTAATAAGCTGTTTCTCATGTAACCCTTTCAGAATTCTGTCTATCTTAGAACGATCAAATTAAAAAATAAAATCCCTACATAAAAACTTTATCATCAAGGAGAAACTGTTAAGAGCAACGTGAAGCTTCACAAGAATTACTTTCAAGGTTTGTGCAGCTAGACAGGGTATTTTCCAATTAATATTTTATTTAATAAAGGTTTCACAAATTCTAGCATCAAAACTGCTTAAGTATATCTTAGCATTCTTGGAAAGCAGCCAACGCCTTTATCAACATGCAGAGTTCAAAAAATTCACAAAGGCAGACTTGCATCCCAGGTGTTCAAAACCAAAACCAGCTGTTTTCAGAAATAGCTTCCTATTGCTGTGCATCTGATGGTTGCCTTCTCTCACGGCACTGCCATCATGGCAAGAGTCTTCCTAGCTATAAATAGTGTTGCCTCAATATTAGAAAGAAAAACAAAAAGGCAGGCATATGTAAGTTGGGATAAGGCACCTTTACTCACCCTGGATTGTTTATGTTTGAACACAGTGTGGGTCTCTATATTGCCTCAGTGTAGCTAGTTCCCCATCTTAAAGGGAAGATCTTTCTAAGTAGTTGAATAAAAAATAATACTGTGAAGTACCCCTTTATTTTAACCAGCTACAAGGTTAAGTAAAAAATTTTTAGCACAAGAGAAAGCTTTAAGAAGCTTTAACAAAGTCTTTGCACCAATTACCTTGTACACGGTAACTAGAAACTAGAGCAACATATATATGCTTCACTTGTTTATATGCTTCACAATGTTTCACTGCTTTACATTCACTGGGCAAAAAAATTCAGAACATGATCAAATGTTATTTTTCAAAAAGTCATCAAGACCATCTTCCAACAGGAATTATGTCAGCTGGTTTATTTAAAAAGAATAGACAACAATACATGGGTACTTTTTGTGACAGACTAGACTAAGCACTTTAATTTCAGTGTTTTACATTTATTATGCAAGTCACGGGCCAGCTTCAAACATAGTTCCCGTTTAATGTGAAATGCTAATATTTGCTCACATGTGAAAATAGCTTTGAAAGTCTAAGCAACATATTGACCTACATACACCTTAGATCTTCATGTGTACTTTCAAACAATTTGATTTATCCAAAGACAATTTAATGGCGGGGGGGAGAGGAGGGGAAGACCCTTTGGTAAATGTATTATAGACCCTCTTTTTATGTATCTATTCAACAGGCTTTTGTTTATTCATTTCTAGGGAAAAAAATCTTATTAAAATACAAACAGCAGGAGATACATTGTTTCCAGGCTTAATTATAATGATCTTTCAGAATAATGTAGATACACACGGAATTTCAAGTAGCAGTCTTTAAAACAATTTCACACGGAATTTCAAGTAGCAGTCTTTAAAACAATTTTACTTTTTTCTTTCCTGGGGCAAAGCCAGCTTAGCTGTTTTAGAAAAGTATCTTATCTTTGAGCAGCAGGAATGAAAGCTGAAGATGTAAGTACTCACGCAGGAAAGTTTTACTTAAAAGATCAGGTCCTATGAAGTAAGAAACAGATGGAACTCTGGAGTGTAGAGACTACCAAATCTAAATACCTTATCAAAAGTTGCTTTTTGAGCCTCCCATCTCTTCTCTGGCAAATCTGTCCTTGAAATGTTGATAGAGGTTACTCGCTGGGGGGGCGGGGTAAGACCCGCAGAACTTAAATGTAAGTCAGGCATACAAAAACTAAGGACTACAGTGAACAAACTGCATAAACCAGGTTGTCAGGAGTGCTCCTTATTGTTGAATACTTTGGTGTCCAGTAAAAAGCAAATGTGTGCTTTCCTTCAGTGGAAAATTAATTGGGTCTCTCTTGCCTCTCTTGTCCTACCTCTTAGAGGAAACTGGTAAGAACATACTCACTTTGAGAGCTCTACCATGCACCTCCTTCCATCTCTGAAGACAAGCCTTTTTCTATATTCAAAGACCCATCTGGGTAAAATTTTAAATTCTTATCACAACACAAAAGGATTTGCTTTTGTGAGGACAGCATGAGATAGGCACGGTTGACTACAATGGTTAACAAAACCACCTAGGAACACACACATTACAAGAAACACACATTGACAGCAGCCTCCAGACAGAACAGGAGGAACTGAGCAGCAGAAACCGGCTCTCAGTTGAGGCAAGGTGTTGAAATAAAGGGATCCTTAGGAAAAAGCGACAACAGAACTGAGTCTGAGCTGGGATTCCTAAGAGAAAATGAGATTACAATGGGCCACCCTCCACTCCAGCCCCTGGCTTTGGTGACAGGGAACATACACACATGTAGAATTAATTTCCACAGTCAATTTTCAAAGAACATCTTCATAACCATAGAAAGTTTAAAGCCTCAGGCAAGACTCAGCAGGAGCGTACTGGTCTGCTGTGTACATGGCATTGAACAATTTAATCCTACTATGCATAAGATCTCATACTCAGAGAAACTAGTTTGTCATTTGAACCCCATATCAAAAAGGGAAAGGGAGCGGGGGGAAGACATGTTAATTGATCTCTGTGGCAAACAGCGTGCATCCTGAAGCATAAGAATACAGAAATCCCACTTACTAATGCAAAATTTACTAACCAGAATTAACTACTCCTAATTCACATATAGCTCTTCAGACAACCAAAGGATGCTTCAAAGGTTTAATCTACATACTGTACCTTACAATAGTAAATTCAGATCAAATAGAAGTAAAAGATACTATGATAACTCTTCTCTTCTTGTATTTGTAAGAAAAAGACAGGTTTTCACCAAGCTCTCAACTGTGACTCTTCTATCAAATTTGATTTTACTCTTTCTTTCAGTGCCTAATTCTTGTCTACATTAATGCTATGTAAAGGAAAAAGGAAGCATACATTTAAATAAATTTTCCAGATTTGCAGACAGAAGACAAATGTGTCGCTCACGGGGGAAAATTAAAGCTTTCCAGAATGAATACCTTGCACAGATTTTTTTTAGCTCAATTTCATTTTATTAGTCTCCAAGCCTACAAACTAACAGGAATGAAAATAAAATTATGTACAATATATTTAAATAAACATATGCATATTTATTTCCACATGACCTATTCATCTGGATAGGAAGGTATAATAAATACCTCAAGGACTATTGGTGAGGCTGGTGCTTCACACAAAGTCTAGAAAGTTAGATTAAAATCTTATCACATACATAAACTTTGGAAACAATTTCTTGTGTGATTTAAAACCTTTTCAAGAGGGATATATCCAAAAGAAAAGTTTCACAAGACACCCAATATGCATAGACAAAAGATTCATTTGTAACTCATATAGCCCTTAACCAATGACAGCTGTGTAAATTTTTTCCATTTGTATTCATGTTTTTAAAAAAATGGATTTATGCTTTAACGTAAGGTAAAAAAAAGAAAGTTATTTTGTATTGGCCACTTCTCTACCCAGTTACAAATTATAACATTTTTGGCAGCCTAGGTCCAAGAAAAGGAGTACCTATGAACAAGTTAACATTTTGATCTAGTACAAACAAGTTCATTCACTAACAGACTATTGACCAGGAATATACGAAACACTGACAAAGCCCTCTGTTACTACTTTTAGAGTAAGTTTCAGAAACCAGGTTTTAAGATAAAGTCTCTGGGAAAGCATTATGCAGTGAGCACATACAACGTGTTTATGTTTTCACAGCCAGCAACTATATTCACTGAGCAGAGATCACATTTAGAAATACGTCCAGAAAAGCGCTATAAAAGTGATGTACAATTGCAGTTTAGCCCCTCTGCTCCTCTACGCTGGGCTACAAATTAGTTACATAATCCCACACAAGATATGCCTACACTGCTTATTGTAGGGTACAATGATGCTTGGGCTCTCGAGCATCCACAGACTTTGCATCTACATCACTGTGAGGTTTTATCCAGGCTATTTGACAAATAATTGCCAAGCAGGGAGTGTTGGGCCAATGCAGCTACAGCCCTATTGATAGCCACCTTAACTCAAGTATTTCTGGGCGGCAGTCCACTGTAACATCATGTAAGGACATCTTCTAATCGGGACCCCTTCCTCATTCAGTAAATACAGTGCATCTCCTCTAGAAAGACAGTAAGACTGCTTAATGAAGGAACCTGTTGTCTGCAGCATGCATACTTAACTGACTGCAGAATCAGAGAAATGAACAACATATATGGCATTGAATTAGTAAAGGAAGGAGAAAAAGTCTAATGGATAAGAATGAATGCTCCTCTGGCTATTCAAATTCTACTCACTGAATTTTCTCATGTTGAAAAGAAATAACAAATGCTTAAAAATGTTTACTAATTTTTTTACTTCATTTTCTCCAAGTCTCCTGGCAAGCCAAGATTGAGCTATTTTAGCGTAACTGTAAATAGAAGCTCGAGCAGTCCCTACCCTTATCAAACCTAGCTCAACTACATCTTACATGCCCATTTTTCATGACTCTTAAGGTCACAAAAGCTATGGGGAAGAGCGAACAACCCTTCCCCATCCCAAACACTGTAGCCACACTTCTTTCAGGCTGTGAAGTTTGTCTAAAAAAAGATGAAGCACAAATTTTCTGATGAACAGATGGACCTCACAGCTGCATCTTTTGGAAAGAAAAGCACTATTTTAAAACTATTTCAGCAAAGATAAAAAGGGAACAAAGCATCACATCTCCAAAACCAGCTGAATTAAAAGGTTAAGTCTTATTTGTATATACATATCATGACCAACAATAAGATATTGATAAGAGATACACTAAAATCCAGCACTGAGGAAATTGTGTTAGACATCTCTTTCTTAAAGGATTGTAAAGAAAAAGATCTCAATTGTAAAGTACAAAGGCAATTAACTTAACTTGATGCTCACTAACTAAGCTTGATGCTTTGAAGATAAGCCTATACAGGTGTTAAATATTACCAAGTTTTCTGACTTTTTTAAATTAGAGAAAGACTGATGCAAGCTTCAGGGACACATGATGATTAACTGAGGAAGTATACACATGCACACACACAAATATGCTGAATATGTCTTTTCTGACAGAAAGAAGTTTCTCATATAATGGTTTAAATTGTACAGGTCTAACCCCACAGTTGAAAGCTCTCTGCAGCAAACAAATGGTAGGATAGGAGAAACCTGCATGGTGATTCCTCTATTGTAGTCTGAGCCACCTAATGAATTTGCTTCTTCATTATGGTATTTGTGCTACACTGGAAGAGGCAGGAGGGCTTAAGATGCCTTCTGAAAGGTTCAGGAGATGCAATTATTTAAAAAGAGAATTCACTTTCCCATTTTTCTGCTTAAACAGTTTTCATGCTCCACTAAAAAAGTAGCATTTCTTACTGAATTGCAGCATATACAACTGTTTGAGAGTAATCTGTTAAAACAAATTATTACTAAAAAGTAAACATTTTACTCCCAGGGGTACATTCAGAAAAATAATTGGATCGAGTTATGAAAGGTTAATTTAAGTGGGAAGGGGCCCCACGAGGTCTCTAATCCAACCTCATGCTCTAAGAAGGGACAGCCATGAGAGCACATCACGTTGCTCAGGGCTTTACCCAGTAAAGTCTTGAAAACCTCCCAGGATGGAGTCTACATAACTTCTCTTGGCAACCACTTCCACTACTTCCTAATGATGAAAAAGGTTTTCCTTACCTACAGCCTGAATTTCTCTTGATTCCATTTATGTCATCTGTCTCTCATCCTCGCTGGAAGAGGTTGCCCTCAGAAGTTGTGGAGTCTCCATCCCTGGAGATACTCGAAACCCAATGGACACAGTCTGGACAACCTGCTCCAGTTGATCCTGTTTGAGCAGGGGAGTTGAGCTTCAGATGATCTGAAGAAGTCCTTTCAACCTCAATGATTCTGTGATTCTGTAATTATTTCCTGACATCCTTCATTCAGGTGGAAAGCTTCTCTCACTGCTATTACGCTTCTTGAACATTGCTATATAGTCTTTCACACCATGTAAATACCACATTTAAATAAATACTGGAAACTCATATTGATACTATACTGAAAGACAGAAATCTCCACTCCTTCTGTAATATAAAAGGCCTCACTTTAAACCCATAAACACCAACAGCTCAGTTATGGATGCCTGCACTTCTCCAGGGCAACTCAGGCAACACTGAAAAAGCTAAGCTATCAGTGGTCGTTTTGAGGTAAACATGAGAATTTTCATACCATTAAAAAAAAGAAAAAAAGCAGACCTATGCCTCCAAAAATTACTTTATGAATTGATACTAAATTGCTAATATACTGTTTTACAGCTTCTAAATACTGTTCATCAGAAACTTAATAACTACAGTAAATCTTTGCTAGAACATCTGAACACCACCACTGCCAGTTGCCAACAAATAAATTTACTTCCACAGTAGTAAAGTGATCTTTTTATGAAAACTTTAGACATTGCCCTAAATATATGAAGCTTTTGCTCTAGCTGACTATTGCATTAGTCTTCCCAAAAGGTAATACTAAGGAGCCAAATTTTGAAACTAGTTCCATTTCCCTTCTGAATTGTATATTATACAGTTATGATAAGGCACAGCTTAAAGGAAACCACTACTTTTCCTCTTACTATTACAAATGTTCATATGTTGCCATTTAGAAGAAATAATCTTTGAGGAGATCTTTGAAAAAAATTCCAAACATAAGCATTTCTCTGTACCTGCCAAGTTGCACAAATATGAAGACCAAATATTCCAGACATTGAAGAAATTATTAAAAAGTGTTTAAGTAACCCAGAAATCTAAATCTGTTGGAGGCAGTAGAGGTCAATGGAAAGAAAAGGAGATATTCTATACTTTTGAAAGCCTCTACCTATAGTCTAGACAAGTAGGGCTGTATATATGTAAAAGCTTCCATTGTAGGAAAAAATTTAAGTGCTCCAAGAGGAGAGAAATTAAAAACAGCATTGTGCCTCAAGTTACAAGCAGCAGTTGCATTTGAAATAAAATATGGAAGGAATTTAATGCAAAAGCTTCAACCACCATACAGCACAAACTAGAGTGTGTAAAAGCAAGTCAACTAAAAGCTTTTTAAAAAGGCCAAATAATTTCTTTTTTTTTGTAGTATTCTAACTTTTCAGCTACAGATGTTAGGAAAGTATGTACTGATGTCACACAAAGACTACAGTCAAAATCTATTTTGACTTTCTCACAGTTATATCATAGTCAGCTCAATCTACCAGTTTGTCACAAAAGAATATAAAAGATCATTTTGAACCTCTGTCTCCTCCAAACCTTAAATTTGTAGCTGAACAAAGTGTCCTCTTCCTCAAGTACAGAACACTACATGTATATTTTGTCCCACTGCTATTACTCCAGGCTTCAAATCAGTTTTTGGCACTTTGGTTTTGATCCTCTTTTGCTTCAGTGAAAATGCTTAGACAATTAATTTCACCAGAAACCACCTTTCATCCAGATACTACTGCTGCTTTTAACACTACCTCCTTCTACAGCTTTAAGTATAGGAACACTGAGGAATTCCAACAATTAAGAATTTTATGATGAAGGCTTTTGATATCAAGTGAAGTAAAGCTGTATTAACACATTCTCAGACTTATTTCATAAAAAAGCATAAAAAGCTTTCTATAAAAAACAGAACGCTTTTTTAAATGAAAGAATCCAAACACAGCACTTTCAAAATCTGATCGCGCCATTATGATGCAGCCACTCCAAAAACTACACCTATGCCCTTTTAATACATCACACCCATATATTAACATTTCATGCATGCCCTGTTTCAGATCTCCATTATTGTGAAGTATTTGTTTAATTATCACTTCCAACCTAAAACATTGGAGTATTTAAATTAGATCTGCATCAATGCAGACATAAAAATATTTTTATTTGAGGTTATATTACAGATGCTGCACAAGCATTTGAAAATTGCTCAATAAATTCATATGCAGAAAACAGAAACGCAAGACAGCTTTTTAGAGCACAAAATAAATTAAAGCACTTTAGAAAACACATTATTTAATCAAAAATGAAAGCAATTCTAATTTAAAATAGAAGAGATATTTGACTATTATATGACTATTATATCTAGCCCATTTTTCTAGAAGGAAAAAGACCCACCATGCAAAACTTCCATAGGGAAGTTTTGGGTTAATTCAGAGTCTACCTAATTTCACTTAAAGTCTTCCTCTGCTTCGCAACTTGCAAGTGAAAAATTTAAGAAAGGAGTGAAACTGCAAAAATTATAAAATATAAATGAAATTATTTCTGGCCTCAGTTTTCAATTTTACATGATCACCTAGTACATTTTCCACAAGTTTCATTTGAAGTTCATTCCTAAACTCTAACGCTCCCACCTCCACTAAAATAATCCCTCTTACGCAAGCACTCCCCATCTCTGCCCAAACAAACTTATTGGGAAGCTGTAAAAGCAAGTTGCTAAATTAACAATGTTACAGTTCAGGGTGACTTGCAACAGAGGGGGAAAAAAAAAGTTTTCTTTACTACCCTTGTCATATGATGAAGTTCTTGTTTCTTCTAAGGACAAAAGGTAAAGCCTTACCTACAAAGGAAATTTACCAAAACACACTTGGAATGTTAGTAGTGACATAGAGGATAGAAAATGGCTTTTCCAAATTTGTTTGCAGAACAACATTGCTGATGATTTTAAATGGTGAAAAATACCACATAAAACCTTTGTACTTTAATACATAGATGGCAAAACACGATGGCATGTTAAATGCTTACTTGACCTGCATGAATGCCCAAAATGCATCTCAGTCACTTCCCTAGTAAGAGACACTATTCTATACTTTTCTTTTAATTTAACGCAGTGAAGATTTACACAATTACCTATTCATTATCCTCAACAGTTATCTTCCTTTAGTCCTTTGAAGGGTATGTTCAAGAACCCTGGAAAAGGAATAAAAAGATCACCTTGACACTCAGATTGTGAAGGGAACTGAAAAACTCCATGGAGTAAGTAACACTGCACTTAGTCATGTGTTTCACCTGCCAGACTACTCCCTCACAATATGCTGTCAGGATTTATTTAGGATCACAAATGCTTAATTAAAAGTGGGAAATTTAATTTCAATTTAAGAGTATCTGGGCACAATAACAGGGGGAAAAGTTATTTCTAGCGGTCTTGGGACAGCTTGCATTAAGAACTACACGTTTTTAAGAAAATTACCACTTTGAATGTTCACTTTCAAGTCAGTTTCCAACTTACTGCTGCAAACACTGCATGACAATGTTCTGTGTTTTATAAGGTGGACACAGACACAGAAACTGCATGGTATCTTCCAAACAGTATTTTGCACTTGTACTTGTGATGCATACTGACAAGTTTGAAATTTTCTACTCTATTTCCTTAGAATACCAAGTTTGGTTTCATTAAGTTTTGCCTAGGAACTTCTGAATTTTCAGTCATGTACTCTGTCACTCCAGCTGAAGCAAAACCAGAGAACTTTTAAGTAAAGGCTTACAGTGAATAACTTGCGATCAAATAGTTACAAGTTTTCTAATTAAACAATGAGTTTTAAACATCTTTCCATTCAACTCTTCCTTTGGAAAGTGGGATACTAGATGACAGAAGCTCAAGGACATAACTGAAATTTCAGAGTGGTGGAAGGGCTGCAGTAAAAGACAGGGGAATATAGTTCATGCTCAGAAATACAATGTTCAGCTTCATATATAAACAAGAATCTTGCTTCCAACAACTATTGACGGCTTCATTCCCAACATCCAATGAATGTGCTTAAATGAAGTACAGCTTACTACCAGAACTAAAGATTAAGTGGGAAGTTAGAAACATGTTACATGCCCAGATATAATCTGCTGCTATTGTACCAAGCCCATACCAGATGACATGAAACACGCAGAGCCTAAAAACTGCTGTAGTGGAAGGCAGCCATCTCACTTCAGTTTATTTCTCTTCTTTGATAGCGGTAACTATTCAATTACATACTTCCTGTTACCCACATTATACAAATCACTCCCTCAATTACTGTTGCACAAGCCAAGTTCTGCACATCTTCAGTTCAATTATTTTCTTCTTTTCAAAAGAAATTCTGGCAAATGCAAAGACAGCTGAACTTTTCTTCTTGGACAGTTCACACCACTGTAAAACTTAATCAAAGAATACAAGGCTTTTTATCATTTTCTGAGACAGGTAAATTGCTGTAATATCTGAAAGTAGAAGTGTTTAAAACTACAACTTTTGCTTATATTTCATTATCTTTTTATAACATGTTTTCTTGTAAAAATAAGTCCATGACAGAACTTGGCTTTTTCAGTGCATCTGAAACATGAGAAAGTCTACAGAGGCGAAAAAATTAAAGAAATTTTAAGATCATTTCTTTCTAGACTCCAAACTGCAATTACTGTTTCTTAAAAGCAGTTCATACATACCCTCGTACACTAACTCTCTTTAATCCCATTTATGGTGAAACAATAAAAGCCACAGACTCTCTTGGTTTTGACCCAAGTCCTTTGTTCTATTCTTTCCCTCACTGCTTAGGGGTTTCAGAGAAAGCGATGGGACAAGAGAAGAGAGGAGGATGTTAGTACAAGCAGCACCTGACTGAGCCAAGAACGTCATTGGTTTTTGACAATGGAACCTCTCAGATTTGCACAAGTTTCTAGGCCCAGTTACTTGGGTATCAGTAGTCAGAATTACTTAGAATATAATGCCATCAACAGAAAAGAAGTGGAGAGGACTCTCAAAATAGCCTATTAAAGTTCTCCCATGTACAATCAGAAATGGCAGGTTAGGGACCATGATTCTTCTCCATCCCCAGCCTTGAAATTCCACTGCAATAGATAAATAATTCCATGTTTCAGCTTTTCCACAGGAAGGTTTTATGAAGTCTGGGTCCTGACCTGGAAAAGAGTAATTGCTTTGCCAATCATCTTCAGCATGGCTGTTATGAAGACTGTCTCATCACACTAAATGAGTTCTCAGAGCAGTCAGTCCCATCCATAGTAGCTTCTGCTTATTGTACTCCCCATTAAATTCCTGTTTACCAGAAGAGTATTGGGCCTGAGAGATATGTAAAAAGGGAGCAATGTACCCTCCTATGGATAAATTGGTTCTTTGGACACAACTAGCTTCAAAATTGCAGAATAATTTAACATGAAGTTACCCTCAAGCTCCCAAGTGAACTTAAAAGGGAAAGTAATGCTATTTCTGTAATGCTAAGATACCCAACATTTTCTGAGTGTTACAAGGTCAAAAAAACATTCATGACATTCATAACTACTGGCAACAGAGAAAATAAGTGCTATCTCAGCAGACAGGTCATACAGCACACACAAGGTAATAAGAATCAAGTCGATGGAGTAGTCATTGTCTCATGCAAACTCAGCACTGAAGTTTAGTGGTCACATTCTTCCTCATAATTTTGAAAGGTCTGAAACAAAACATAGTCTAAGAATGCATTTTCAGAAAATGTAAATTCCTCTTGATAAAAAGGAAATCAACCTGTTTAGTTGTTTTTTCAAATAATCAGCTGTATTTCTTTCATTTTCCACTACATTGTTCCTGGAGACGTGCCCAAAAACCAAGTGAAATCTTGATTCTGCTTCAACTTTTCGGATACCCTGTCTGTTAACGTGGCCCCCAGCATACCTGCACACATTCCACTTGTCATGTGGTGCAAGAACAAGTCTTATACTCAGGAGAGAATCTGGTTGGCTGTCTCTCCTCAAAAGGCAGCTGAGATTTTTAAGCAGCCCAAGCTTGCACTTCCCTAAATCAACGGATCCTGATAGCTCAGCTACAAGCATCCTACATGTCAGCTACATGTGTGTGCAAAGCTGCAAGGTAGCATGCTGGACTTTGGCTTGCTTTTTGGTCCAGTTGGGAGGGGAAAATAGCTTGAGGAAACGGATAAAAAGTAAACCACATGCAGGTAGACTGCCAGAACACCTGTTCCTGGACAGATCCAACCGCACACTAACAGAGGCACAAGCCCAGTTGCCTGTTCATAGCCAGGCAAGCACTCACTGGATTGCTGGTCCACCTACTAGAGTTAGTTTGCTAGAGATAGAGATCCATTAGAAGCATCAGATCTTCATGTTGAAACTTCCTTTGGAATACTCAGTTTGGAAGAGACCTTAGCAATAATAATAGCACACTGCTGGGAAAGGTATCTTTTTATTTTCATTACTGTAATATCCTTTCCATAAATCAAGCTTACTGATGGCACCAAGTATTTCTCTACAGAAACTTGCCATGGTAGCAAATAGCAACGACATGTGATCCCGTAAGAAGGAATTTGTGTTCAATGACTGAAACAGTTGAAACATGAAAGAAGCTTTCTCAATTGCAGAAACTCTGGCGGAGCTTCTATTTTTCTAAACACAGTGTCAGGATTTAAATACCACATCACTTCTCAGCGTAAGTTTTCAGATCCAGACAAGCCAACTTTCACACAGAAGGAATCAACACTGGCTTTTTAATACCAGAGAGACTGCTTTGAATGAGTTCCTGCCAGTAGTTCAAAAAAGAAGCCAAGTCTCTGTATTTAAAAATTCTTTTCTCAAATTAATTACCATCCCTCTGTCCAGTACAATGGACATCGAGGGCTCTGAAGGGAAAAGATACAATCAAGCTCAACATAGGATTAAATTATGGCTGAAAGGGTTGCGAATTAAATAGCTTAATGATAATTTTTTATATAGATTCTAAGTACTTGAAATTCACAATGCAATTATGTAAATTTCACATGTGTTCAAAACTGTGATTTTCCTGTGCTTAATAAATGAATTGTTAGCATATTGAACAAGTTTAAGCAGAGTACACCAAGGAGCGTTGTAATTTCCTGGTCTCATGTGCCTGTTATACTTTTCTTGCTCTAACAATACCTGTAAACCCATGCTCTGGCTTCATATAACTCTTCTTGACCTATATTATACATACATACTTGACTACAAGAAGGGAAAGAAGTGTAGGAAGCAAGTGGACATGTAGATATCCAAACTTAAGATTGGGTATGTGAAACATGATTCAGAAACAGCAATTCAGATTTTCACTACTGGCAATAAATTGAGTTTTGTACAAATGGATTTTACACCTCTTTAGACTCATGAGGTGTCAGTCTTCTCTGTTCCTACAGGTAGTGAGTCCAAATCAAATTAAGCATTACTGACTGCCTCAAGACAAGCAACAGAGTTCAATTACCCACATACTATTGCTGTGTATGACAAATGTCAAATGAAAGTCCCAAGGCAGTTATTTGATCTTAAAGCCAAAAGTAGTCAATGGACCATATTCAGTAGTATAACACAGGGAAAAAGAGAGAGTCTAAACTTAAGTACAAACCGAAAAATATTTTCATCCATTCTGAAGACAATACAGACTAACAGCAGGAAACTGTAGAACCCTTCCCCTAATGGATTTTCACCAAAGACTTATAGATAAAGCACTGTCTGTCAGTTTTCCTAATTCTTCTTTAACCAAGTCCCTTACTCAGCAGACAGTTCTTGTTCTAGATGGATACCTGAACCTAAACAGGTATCTTTTTGTGAGAAAGGAACATTCATACAATGCTGTATGAGCACATATGTCAGATCTCTCCTGATTTAAAGTTATCAGGAAGACTATCTTAAGTTCAAGACTTAATAAAATAAATAAATCAGTGAAGTAATTCTACCAGTCTTGCTCTTCAGTTATGGGGCTTTCTAAGAACAGGTGGATACATGTTTTTCTGTATGACAGATAGAGAAAAACAATGCAAAGACTGACAAGAAAAGAAGTGCATAGTGCAGCACAAATTTGCTAGTTCAGCAGAGCTGCAAGACTCTACTGTAAATCTGAAGCACAGAAACATCACTGCAACTGCATCTGATAGACATTCTTGCTTTCCCTAAAAATTTTTACTTGAATCTACAGTGCTAACAGCAAAGCCAATGCAACACACAGCATCCTATAATTTTTGAGGAAGGGAAATAGATTCCATAAAAGACACACACTACAATAAGAGCACCCCAAACAAACATACAGACACAGCACTTCCGACACCTCGTACAAAGATGCCACTAATAAAAGAAGTAGCTTATTCTAATCCTTTGAAGGCTTTTGTTGGATTATATTTTTTGGAGGGGTAGAAAATATACTTTAACGAGTCTAATCACCACTGAGATGAAGAAATTCAAGATCATCTTAGTGTCAGACTATGTCTCATGGTTTTTTGCAGTCATCTGTTTTGTACATTTCCAAATTATACCCGCCATCATAACACACACGCATGCACACACACCCCAACATCAGTGTTTACAACATTTAGCCAAAATTTAAACCCTACCATACACAGAGAAGTTGGTCATCTCTCCAACACCTGGCCTGTCATTTTTGCCCACAGTCTAGCATTAAAGATAGTGCCTTCACCATGCTGGAAGGGGTAGTGTTTTAAATGGGACTGCCTTCATGTACACAGTCTGGCACTTCTATCTGGAAGATGACATTATGCTTAGTACTCCTTCCTTGATAGGAAAGAGAGGGAGGTTCCCAAAGCTGAGTAGGTTCAACTTGCCACTCATTGTGCTCCTTATTCAGCCTACTGCCTTAAAAAAAGTTCGTTAGACAATATTACAGAGCAGTGGGATTCGCTAAAATATTACTGAAATGATTTAAGTATATGTTCAGCTGCAAGCAGGTAAGTAGTCCCAGTGACTTCAAATTGAAGGCATCTGTTAAAGTTGTTTTTGGGAATTAGGCCAGAGAAAAAGAGCAAAAAGGAAGGAAGTGACCTACTTGAATGAAAGACTCATTCTGAGGTTTATATGTTCAGAACCCCTCAAAAGAGGCTGACAAGAGGTATTTGCATATATTTCCTTAAGTACAAACTGTGAAATGTCACATAGTATAACTCTTGATTAACCCATTTGGTTCACAAAGGTTATTCACTGTCCTGGTTTCGGCTGGGATAGGGTTAAATTTCTTCCTAGTGCTGTGTTTTGGATTTAGTATGAGGAGAACGTTGATAACACACTGATGTTTTCAGTTGTTGCTAAGTGCCCTCCTAGTCCAAGGACAGCTCCCGTGCCTACTGACTGAGCTAGGTACACAAGGTGAGAGGGAACATAATCAGGACAGCCAGCCCAGCTGACTAATGGGGTATTCCATACCATGTGACGTCATGCTCAGTATATGAACGGTAGGCGTGATCCAGGAAGTACCGATCGCTACTTGGTTATCGGTCAGCGCGGGTGGTGAGCAATTGCATTGTGCATCACTCATTTTGTATATTTTATCATTATCATTATTATTTTCCCTTATTTTTCCCTGTTCTATTAAACTGTCTTTATCTCAACCCACGAGTTTTTCTCACTCTTACCCTTCCGATTCTCTCCCCGTCCCGCTGGGGGTGGGGGGAGTGAGTGAGCGGCTGCGTGGTATTTGGCTGCCTGCCAGGTTAAACCACGACAGTCCTTTTTGGCGCCCAACGTGGGGCTCGAAGGGTTGAGATAACGACACATCTGACCCGAACGGGTTAAAACAAATTTGTTATAAGCATTCATTATATCAGTTTAGTACTCGATGTTCACAATGTTGATTTATTTGCTCTCAGAGTTTTTGGATCTGTTTTTGGAGTTGTGGTATATAGCACCTTACTGGCTGTCTATACTGCTGATTATCAGTTTGCATGTGGGGTTGGTCATCTCTGGGAAATGGATTAAGGTCATTGCTTTGCTATACTGTGTGACCTGGCTTTATGTTATGATAAAATTATTGGTCACGAGCCTGTACTCAGCACTGCCATCATTCCTGTTCTTCGGGAGCTATCTTTTGGAAACTATTAATAATTACACTTCTTATGTCTTCACCTCAGAGGATGAATTTAGTGGGGAGACAGGATGGGACACTTTCTCCCACTTGTTCACCTTCCCTTCCATATCTTCAGAAACTCCTTTTTCTTCTATCCTCTTCATGAAGACGTCCACAATATTCCCTGAGAATTTTGAATATCCTTGGGATGTTCAAACGAGCATGTTCATATTGCTATGTCTTCTGAATGTGGTTCAGGCCTTGTTTAGAGTTAAACAACTGTTCAGGAATACTGTCCAGAGATCAACCCCGGCAACAGACATGGTGACTACTCAAACCCCCACGACAGGCACTGCAGCTACCCAAACCCTCGCGACGGGTACTACAGCTGAACCAGAGGACCAACCGTCGCTGGTATCCATCGCCCCTGTACAGAAGAAGAAATCTTTGAAGCGGAAGTCAGGACGTGTAGAAAAGGATGATGGAAAAGCAGGGCCATCACGAGGAGGGGAGGAGGAAGAGGAAGAACTCATAAACAAGACGGAAACCACCCGATCCTTATCCCTGAATAAGTTGCGAGATATGCGGAAAGATTTTGGCCGTCGTCCAGGCGAGCATATTGTTACCTGGCTGCTCCGATGCTGGGATAATGGGGCCAGTAGCCTGGAATTAGAGGGGAAGGAGGCCAAACAGCTGGGATTCCTTGCTAGGGAAGCGGGTATTGACAAAGCAATTGGAAAAGGGACATAGGTCCTCAGCCTCTGGAGGCGACTGCTGTCAGGCGTAAAGGAAAGGTATCCCTTCAAGGAAGATGTTATATATCGCCTAGGCAAATGGACCACTATGGAGAGAGGTATCCAGTACCTGAGAGAACTAGGCGTGCTGGAGGTGGTTTATAGCGACCTGGACGATGCCCGAACACCCAAAGATCCAGATGACATCCAGTGCACCCGACCCATGTGGCGGAAGTTGGTACGGAGCGCACCAGCATCGTATGCCAGTTCGTTGGCAGTACTGTGCTGGAAAGAGGAAGAAGCACCAACGGTGGATGAGGTGGTTAGCAGACTTCGGGATTTTGAAGAAACTATCTCCTCCTCCCTTGTCTCGGCTGTGGAGAAACTGTCCCAGAAGGTCCAGCAACTCGAAGAGGGTATGTCCTATTCTCCACCTGTACAGACCAGTATCTCAGCCATTAGGAGTCAGCGTTTTTCTCCTCAACAGAGAGGATATCGAAAGTACACACCACAGGGCACCCTGTGGTTTCACCTGCGTGACCACGGAGAGGACATGAGGCAGTGGGATGGAAAACCTACCTTCATCCTAGAGGCACGTGTACGTGAGTTGCAAGGAAAAACAATCACACAAGGGGGTTCTCCCAGGAAAAATGCTGCTCCAGTTGTCAGGAAAAACCTGTCTCACGATGGTCCAGTTTCCAGTGAACAGTTCCCCAGACAGAGTAGAAGGGCTGATCTTACTTTGGATTGTAATTGCAATGAAGGAATTCTTGACTCACGTTTGCAAGAAGTGAGAGATGGATACTATGACCAGAACTAGAGGGGCCCTGCCTCCAGCCAGGTGGAGGAAAGGGACAACTGGGTTTACTGGACTGTGTGGATTCGATGGCCTGGCACATCAGACCCACAGGAGTATAAGGCTCTTGTAGACACCGGTGCACAGTGTACCCTGATGCCATCAAACTATAAAGGGGCAGAACCCATTTGTATTTCTGGAGTGACAGGGGGATCCCAAGAGTTAACTGTATTGGAGGCCGAAGTGAGCCTGACCGGGAATGAGTGGCAGAAGCACCCCATTGTGACTGGCCCAGAGGCTCCGTGCATCCTTGGCATAGACTATCTCAGGAGAGGGTATTTCAAGGACCCAAAAGGGTACCGGTGGGCTTTTGGTATAGCTGCCCTGGAGACAGAGGAAATTAAACAGCTGTCCACCTTGCCTGGTCTCTCGGAGGACCCTTCTGTTGTGGGGTTGCTGAGGGTTGAAGAACAACAACTACCAATCGCTACCACAACAGTGCACCGGCGGCAATACCGCACCAACCGAGACTCTCTGATCCCCATCCATGAGCTGATTCGTCGACTGGAGAGCCAAGGAGTGATCAGTAAGACTCGCTCACCCTTTAACAGCCCCATATGGCCAGTGCGAAAGTCCAATGGAGAGTGGAGACTAACAGTAGACTACCGTGGCCTGAACGAAGTCACGCCGCCACTGAGTGCTGCTGTGCCGGACATGCTAGAACTTCAATACGAACTGGAGTCAAAGGCAGCCAAGTGGTACGCCACAATTGACATTGCTAATGCCTTCTTCTCCATCCCTTTGGCGGCAGAGTGCAGGCCACAGTTTGCTTTCACTTGGAGGGGCGTCCAGTACACCTGGAACCGACTGCCCCAGGTGTGGAAACACAGCCCTACCATTTGCCATGGACTGATCCACACCGCACTGGAACAGGGTGAGGCTCCAGAACACCTGCAGTACATTGATGACATCATCGTATGGGGCAACACAGCAGAAGAAGTTTTTGAGAAAGGGAAGAAAATAATTCAAATCCTTCTGAAATCTGGTTTTGCCATAAAACAAAGTAAGGTCAAGGGACCTGCACAGGAGATCCAGTTTTTAGGAATAAAATGACAAGATGGACGTCGTCAGATCCCAACAGATGTGATCAACAAAATAACAGCCATGTCCCCACCAGTTAGCAAAAAGGAAACACAAGCTTTCTTAGGCGTTGTGGGTTTTTGGAGAATGCATATTCCAAATTACAGTCAGATCGTAAGCCCTCTCTGTCAAATGACCAGGAAGAAGAATGACTTCAGATGGGGCCCTGAGCAACGACAAGCCTTTGAACAAATTAAAGAGGAGATAGTTCAGGCAGTAGCCCTTGGGCCAGTCCGGGCAGGACAAGATGTAAAGAATGTGCTCTACACCGCAGCCGGGGAGAATGGCCCCACCTGGAGCCTCTGGCAGAAAGCACCAGGGGAGACTCGAGGTCGACCCTTAGGGTTCTGGAGTCGGGGATACAGAGGATCCGAGGCCCGCTACACTCCAACTGAGAAGGAGATATTGGCAGCATATGAAGGGATTCGAGCTGCTTCAGAAGTGGTTGGTACTGAAGCACAGCTCCTCCTGGCACCCCGACTGCCGGTGCTGGGCTGGATGTTCAAAGGGAGCGTCCCCTCTGCACATCATGCAACTGATGCTACGTGGAGTAAGTGGGTCGCACTGATCACACAACGGGCCCGAATAGGAAACCCCAGTCGCCCAGGAATCTTGGAGGTGATCACGAACTGGCCAGAAGGCAAAGATTTTGGCATATCCACAGAGGAGGAGGTGACACGTGCTGAAGCAGCCCCACTGTATAATAAACTACCAGAAAACGAGAAGCAATATGCCCTGTTCACTGATGGGTCCTGTCGCCTTGTGGGAAAACATCGGAGGTGGAAAGCTGCTGTATGGAGTCCTATACGCCAAGTTGCAGAAACTGCTGAAGGAGAAGGTGAATCGAGCCAGTTTGCAGAGGTGAAAGCCATCCAGCTGGCCTTGGACATTGCTGAATGAGAAAAATGGCCAGTACTTTACCTCTATACTGACTCATGGATGGTGGCAAATGCCCTGTGGGGGTGGTTGCAGCAGTGGAAGCAGAACAACTGGCAGTGCAGAGGTAAACCCATCTGGGCTGCCGTGTTGTGGCAAGATATTGCTGCCCGAGTAGAGAACCTGACTGTAAAAGTACGTCATGTAGATGCTCACGTGCCCAAGAGTCGGGCCACTGAGGAACATCAAAATAACCAGCAGGTGGACCAGGCTGCTAAGCCTGAAGTGGCTCAGGTGGATTTGGACTGGCAACATAAGGGTGAATTATTTATAGCTCGGTGGGCCCATGACGCGTCAGGCCATCAAGGAAGAGATGCAACATATAGATGGGCTCGTGATCAAGGGGTGGACTTAACCATGGACGCTATTGCACAGGTTATCCACGAATGTGAAACGTGCGCTGCAATCAAACAAGCCAAGCGAGTAAGGCCTCTTTGGTATGGAGAACGATGGTTGAAATATAAACATGGGGAGGCCTGGCAGATTGATTATATTACACTCCCACAAACCCGACACGGTAAGCGTTATGTGCTCACCATGGTGGAAGCAACCACCGGATGGCTGGAAACATACCCTGTGCCCCATGCCACTGCCCGGAACACCATCCTGGGCCTTGAAAAGCAAGTCCTGTGGCGACATGGTACCCCAGAAAGAATTGAGTCAGACAACGGGACTCACTTCCGAAACACCCTCATAGACACCTGGGCCAAAGAGCATGGCATTGAGTGGGTCTACCACATCCCCTACCATGCACCAGCCTCCGGGAAAATCGAACGATACAATGGACTGCTAAAAACTACGCTGAGAGCAATGGGTGGTGGGACATTCAAGCATTGGGACACACATTTAGCAAAGGCCACTTGGTTAGTCAATACCAGGAGATCTGCCAATCGAGCTGGCCCTGCCCAGTCAAGACTCTTACGTACTGTAGATGGAGATAAAGTCCCTGTCGTGCACATAAGAAATATGCTGGGGAAGACAGTCTGGGTTACTCCTGCCTCTGGCAAGGGAAAACCCATTCGTGGGATTGCTTTTGCTCAAGGACCTGGGTGCACTTGGTGGGTGATGCGAAAGGATGGGGAGGTCCGGTGTGTACCTCAAGGGGATTTGATTTTGGGTGAAAATAGCCAATGAACTGAATTTTGATGTCAACTGTTACATGATATTGTATATCATTATTTCTATGATATAGCAGTGGTATAGCAGTGAAAGTCACCCAGATTAGTGAAGAATGAACTAACTCCGATGAAACCGAGCGAAGTGCAACGATGATAGAACTGGACGAGCGCAGCAGTACCGAAATGAGAACTGGCTTCAGGATGCAACGGCCCAGCACCGCACACCATCTCTTCGGCCCTGAAAGACTGTTACAACAGATGGAGCCCAAAGTCATGGACTAAATGAACTCAGTGGACATTTTAGAGGGATAGTCCATACAGCAAGGGAATGATATCTGTGCGTGCATATATATATATGTGTGTATATATAAAGAAAGATAGTGGTGGTTAATTGAAATGTATTAAAAAAGATGTGAGACCTAAGCACGACGTAAATGGTATGGAATAAGGGGTGGATACTTTCCTGGTTTCGGCTGGGATAGGGTTAAATTTCTTCCTAGTGCTGTGTTTTGGATTTAGTATGAGGAGAATGTTGATAACACACTGATGTTTTCAGTTGTTGCTAAGTGCCCTCCTAGTCCAAGGACAGCTCCCGTGCCTACTGACTGAGCTAGGTACACAAGGTGGGAGGGAACATAATCAGGACAGCCAGCCCAGCTGACTAATGGGGTATTCCATACCATGTGACGTCATGCTCAGTATATGAACGGTAGGCGTGATCCAGGAAGTACCGATCGCTACTTGGTTATCGGTCAGCGCGGGTGGTGAGCAATTGCATTGTGCATCACTCATTTTGTATATTTTATCATTATCATTATTATTTTCCCTTATTTTTCCCTGTTCTATTAAACTGTCTTTATCTCAACCCACGAGTTTTTCTCACTCTTACCCTTCCGATTCTCTCCCCGTCCCGCTGGGGGTGGGGGGAGTGAGTGAGCGGCTGCGTGGTATTTGGCTGCCTGCCAGGTTAAACCACGACATTCACTCATATATATTCAAGATTTTTTCCACTATCCTTCCATTCACTGCCTATTTCTGTTTACCCAAGAAAGTACTCCTCCTGTTTCCTAAGTATACCCAAATACTTAAAAAACCGAGTAGAGACTAAAATCAAAATGGCGCTTAGCTGCATTAAAAGGATGAGTAGTTTGACTAAAAACAATCTGTGCTATAGACATTTAGCGATCTTTCTAACATGTTTAAATTCCATTTTAAAAGATGGCCAGGATCTAGACTCCTAATGACTCTTCACTCCTTTTGTCTTTCTTCATCTTGTTAACTCAGCCAGAAGCTGCCAATGAACTCTAAAACTATGTAATAAAAGCTTTAGCAAGATTCTAATTTTGGTCACAGATAACCAACTACAGTAATTCTAGATAATATTAGCTGAGATTTATGACACATTCAACATCTTCAGATGCACAAGAGTATTTTTGGGCATGACTTGAACAGACAATATTCAATGTACAGCTGGTAAATTTTACTCCTCTTTTTTCTCCTATTTTTAGACAAGAAATATACGCGTGCTGTACTTTATCTCCATTTTCTTCCAAAGGATCTATTTCTTCAGCAAGAAAAAAGACAAGTCTAGTCAAGCCTCACTTTCAAGACATCAGAAGATCAAACTAAAGCTATTTTTGAGAATAGAAGTTAGATATACCATTGTCACTTCTCTGAGCAAGACGTACCAATAGTTAGAGGAAGACCTGCCCTCCTGGTGCAACTTGTGTAAGAAAAGTTGGTCAATTTTTTCTGAACTCTGCATTATTTCTAAACTACAAAAAAACCCCAATTATTTGTTTTACTTACCACTATCAAAATCTCTTATCCCAAGAAGAAAGAGCAGCTCAAAAAGCCTAGATCAAGTTCTTGGTAATGGAACTGCTCTTATTTTTATACACTTCCCACCTTATGTCAAGTTTGAGAACTTCCACATTCCACTTATTCCAAACTAGGGGTTTGTCAGTGACTACGCTTCTCATTCAAAGGTAATGAGAAATTCACCTTGAAAAAAAATTTTTTTAAACATTTTTAGAAAACTATATTGGAACACTGCTTCTTTATCGCCTCTTCAACTGACTGATGAAGGGATCAAACACAAGAACCTCGACTTCTACCAACAAGTGTGAAAAGATGAAATACTGAAAAGCAAAGAGGAAAGAGCTCTTTACATCTCTCTCAGTCCTTGTCATCACAGTTCCAACAGGTAACAGAAACTATTTCTATAGCACTATGCCTCTATTCTGTATGGTAATCACTGCTTGGATTCTAAGATCTCATATCAAGCTGACTTCACTGAACAAAATACATCTCTTGTTCACTGCTAACACAAGATGGTCTAGAAGTCCTGACTCCATCCTTCTTACTTGCATCAGAGGACTGAACCAAGAAGCTTAAAAGTCATTGGGTGTTACCGTAATCTTGGAAGTGTTTTCCAAGTGATACTGAATATAAAAAACTGCTAGCTACCTGTAGAATGGCTGAAATGAGTGGAAGATGAGCCGGTTGCTACAGTTTGTTCCCAATTCTGAGTATAGATATAGGACAATGTGAAGAGGGACTTTAGGAAGAATGTTTTTTAATCACAACAATCTAAAACAGATCACTGTTTCCTTATTATCTATGCATTTCCACAGATCAGTTGAAGATCTGTTTCCAAGCACAGGATACCATACTGTCAGTCTGACTTGAAAGAGTATTTCTATTGCTAATCTAGAAGTCTTTCCTTTAGCTCCAGATGACCACCTGTTATCAGCACAGACATGTAAGTTCAAAGAACTCTATGATCAACCAACCCAAAATTCAAACTATTACCATTTTTTTTCATCTAGCCCCATCACACTGTATCCTTCTGTCTTTATAAAACCCCATGCTGAGGGCAGAAGAACCTTTAAAGCCACACCAAGATCTTGGCCAAGACTAAGTCCACCTTACACAGAGTGCCTGTGTGGAAGATGGGATCAGAAGGAACATGTCACACAGCAGCAGTCAGATTTCTGGAGAGCGGGTAAATATGTAAATAGGCATATAGGCTCCAGTGCTTGGAGGCTAAACATCTATTTCTGCTGTTCCATCCTGACACATCATTAGGCAGAATGGAGCAATGGCCAACCAAAGAACAATATGTGGGTATCCTAGTCAGTCTGACATGCTTTCTAAACTACATAGATGGGTAATTATTAATCTGCTGCAAACTTACCACCAGCTCTATTACCAAAACAAGAACTAGTACTGGCTCAATCTTCACAGTAGGCTACAACGATACACATATCACATCTCAGTTATCAAGCACTCCAGGGAAAATCCATGTCAATTATTTAAAGAAACTAAAGTGTAATCCAGTCCAAGGATAAGAGTTTCTCATGTTTAATCAAACAGATCTCCTGTGCACAGTAGCAATTTATATATGAATATTAGTCCATGAAGAAGTTGAGACTAGTTTTGAAATGGAAGCATCTTGAATAGTAAAAGCACACAATACGAATTACATAAACAACCCACAAACCTCATTTGGTTCAAAAAGTCTTCAAGTTAAACATTAGTTGGATTCTGGGAGGTTTCCTGGGGAAAACATCATGTATGCTTACTTTGGTTTTATACTTTCCTAGACACCTTATGGATGCTGGGCTTTTTGTTTACAGACAAGTGTTCCGTTTTTTAAGATATATATGTATGTATGTATATACACACATACACTCTTAACACATATAGAAAAAATAGTGTACTTTATAAAAAATGCCCTCTTTTTATGTATGTATCCATATATGTATGTATGTATACACTCACATGCACACATACAAACAAAAATAAAATATATGTATTCTTTTAAAGAGTATTTAATGGATTGTCTGCCAGCTCCAATCCATTACTGTTAACAACCCTGTTCAATTCAAATGGGTAATATCTCAACACAGAGCAAGACCACATCAAACAGGAGAAAGGTCCTGATGCAGGGTCTTTCTTCAGTGCAATATTAGGGAGTAGGAATCTTTTTCTTACAGCTAGCCATACCCACAGTGTTTACCTGTGCCAGTATTTTAGATCATCCTCTTGCATTTATACTGGCTCCCTAATGGCTTGTGGAAAAGCAGAGAAAGAGGAAGGGTGGCAAAGGTGTTATCTTTGTTGTCTACAAGGGGACGGACTTTCTGGAGACCTTCAGTCTTATGCCTATAGCATTATCAGTCATTCTGCTGTCTTAGTTTTCAATCCCCTCTGCAAAGCAATCAGATCTTTTTGGAAGCTGTTAATATGCAGGCCCAGGGCAATTACATAAGATGTTATTTTAGTCGCGAACAACACGTTAAATTTTGGATTCTGCCACTGTTGCAGATTAGCACAATGAAATTCTTCACCAGTTTTTGGCTAATGATGTCTAAGCGCTTGGGGACCATGATAAGCTTCTTTATCCCTTTTTGGAAGCTGAATTTAAGGCTATCCAGACACTAAATTTTCTGGCCCCAGCTCCTTCTCATCAAGAGACATCCATGTCTTCTGTCTTCTTGAAAATCTGCTCAGAGGTAATGTTAATAGGAGTTCCTGATAGATTCTGAATGGTTTCAGAAGTTGCATTGTATGTTGGAAAAAGCATATAGAGTTAGATGTACCTTCAGTCTGACCTAGTGACAGTTCTTATTATTTGAAAACTTACCGTATTAAAGAGCACCCAAATACTTTCAGGTTTGTAATGGACTCAAGTATTATGTAGCTAGGCTGTAGGACTTCACTCACAATGCAAGTAACAAGTTTTGCCCATTAACAAACAAATCTTGCATTAGTATATAACGCTCCTGCACTGATATGAGATGCCAACTACAGAATTAGAATGAACTGCCTCTACAGATATCCTAGCTAGTTTTGTATTCAACACAAACAGGAAGTCGTGTCCTGAGACCTCAAAACACCAAAGATTTCCTTCTGCCTATTTCAAAACAGCACTGTATTCTCAAACAATGAGGTTCACTTACAAATTCATCTTCGTAGATTTCTCTGATCTAATGCTTAAGTGCATAGCTACTTCTTAAAGTAAGTAAAATGCAAATAGACACAGGCCATTTATATAAAAGCATTTGCATTTTGGAATTAGTATCCCACCGTGGTTCACAATCATCTATCCAGAGAATTGTCCTTCCTGCTGAAGTTCATCAAGAAAAATGGGAAAAACATTTTCTTGACTGTAGTACCTCCCAAGACTAACTCTGCTCCTCTGTTTATTTCATACTGACTGGCTTTCTGTCCCAAGATTTTGTAACAGAGGTAAAATGCAGTAACTTGTTTTATTCACGCAACTTACTGACAAACCACTTGAAAGGTTTGCAAACCCAGAAGTCTGGAAATACAGATTTAACAAAAACATTGCTCTAGCTAGACTTACTTAAATGCCACAACTGAAAGATTTAATGTGCTTACTCTCTGGTTATTAAGTAAATATTTCCAGTATTTCCAAATTAAGAAACTCTACTACTGAGACTAAGAGAATACAACATAAGCTCCAGGAGTAGAGCAGATACCTACCTGGAGAAAATAAAGTTACAGGTAAAAAAAAGTTAATGTTAACCTTTAAAATGCAAGTATTCTTAGCTATCCCAGTCTAGTAATAAGGAAGAATAGTAAGCATTAAAAGTGATCTGAATTTTGAAGTAATTACAGAAAAATAAAACTCAATGTATTAACTCACGCTGGAGGAAAAAACAGGGTAATCTAATTCAAACTAGTCTATGGCTGTCCAGAGAGATTACGTTCTGGAAGTACAGTAATTATATTTGTAAAGTAAAATCACTCATGCCTGGAGTGGGGAGGCCCAAGGGATTTTTTTTTTTTAAATTTGAAATGTGTAAAAGCTTCATAATGGCATAAATACGGAGAAAAGAATTTTGTGTACAAAAGTACACATTCTGTGTAATGGTCTTTTTCAGTGGTGGTAAACAGATACATGTAACCGGTAAGATTGCGGAACACCAGCTGTCAAGCATGAACGGATATATAGTTCCACTTTTCCATATAGTGCCCATATGTTCTAAGCTAAGGATCAGAGTGTTTTGGAACTTCTTGCAAAAGCAGTTCTTGCCAAATTGGTAATTAGACTAATCCTTATAACTCTAAAGAAAAAATTCCTACTGGTTTCATTGAAAGTTTCTCTATATAGGTTTTTGCCAGTACCTTACAAATAAGATTACTTTAAAAAAATAAAACACTATGTTCTCAGGAGCTCTAAATTACTTAATCGTCCACATAAAGTGTTTTAATTCAACATCTCCAGTTAATAGCAAGACCTAACAGCACCATTCTGACAGTCTCACTGTGATACAAAACTGTCTCAAAATAGTTTTGGTGGCTTTATGGAGAAATAAGATGTGTGGTCAAACAAGGCCTAACTTTTTTTTCTTGTCTATAAAAAATAACTTTACTAGGAGCCAGAAGCTCAAGTTTTGAACAGTTAAAAAGAAACAAAGTGAAACAATACCAGAAGCTTGAAATCAGGTACAAAGCATTCACTTCTCTTGGAAATTTCAGATGACTTATGACAATACATCTTGAGACCTTCCACTTTCTTAGGAGTCCAGCTGCTGAACAGTCCACCCTTCTCTTTTCCATCTCCTATTCATTAGTACCAATGACGTACTTCCTTCTGAAGACCCCTGTTTAACAGTTTTACTGTTGCTGCTTACAGCTTTCCTGAACTGTAATAGCATGGAATCTGATCTAAGACTGAGAACTGTATGGTAAACTTGGTAAGAACTATGCATTTCATTCTGTTGCTGTTTAGTTAGTCTGTGCTGTTCGCAGAGCTATTTGCCAGGATTTGCCAGTTAAATGCGTACGCTTTAAAGCATAGCTAATGAATTCTGTTCATCAGTAAACTTGCATGCTTCCAGGTGACAGCACAAAAAGTCCCAGCAAATAGGCTGCAGCGACTTCCCCAAGCAATAGACTACTGGATGGGAGATTCACTTTTTGATCCAATCACTAGGCCAAGATTTCTAAATGTATCAAGTTTTGGCTACATTTTTTTTAATGTATTTAGCTACTTACTTGTTAAGTAGCACCGGCTTATCTATCACTGTACACAGCTAAGCAGGCGGACACCCATACAAAAATAGTGGGCTGCTGTCACTCACGCAGCGCAGTAACTCCGACTTCCCCGAGCACTTCCCCAACTTCTGTGTCAGTGTAACCACGAGAGGGAGCGTTCGAGCCACGCTTCTGTTGAGAAACAGGAGGGGCTCTGCTTCACGCTTTCATGCTTGACACTCGAAACTTGAAAATAATAAGATAAAAAACACCTTTCTACACCTTTTAACAACACCCGAAGCCTCTTACCCTTCTCACCAGTGTACACATCCAGTTACTCTCCCATCCCAATAGCAAGATTTCTAACAATGTCTCGATCCCCAAGACCTACATCTTGGGAGCTGGGGCAGGGGGACACGGACAGATGGATGGATTTTTTCCTACCTAATTATGTGTCAAGAGACAGTTCAACTGCCAAGTCTTCAGTTGAACCTCCTACCCCTTTCATAACATTTCTTTTAGTGTATTTATTGCCTGTCCTCAAAACTGCCCAACCATTTCTCCCTTCTAGCAACAGGAACATGAAACAAACATGATCCCTGCAGGCAGCAGCCGAAGGATGAGGGTTCCCAACCATCAGTCAGAGCAACTCAAGCACAGTCATTACCTCTATGTGACCAGCTAATGTTACAGAAGTGGTGTTTAAAACCCAGTAACACTGGTTACCAGTTTATCTTGCTTCCCAAAGAACAGCAACTCAAATGTAGTGTGTCCATTTTATCACTCTTGAGCCAAGACACCTACAAAATCACCACAGAACTAATGATGGACAACTTCTCTCACACAACAGGTTCATGCCAACGTTAAATTTTATCTATGCAGCAAGTGGGCCACCCCGGAGAAAGCTATGAAAGAATGAAACAAAAATCACAGAGCCAGCTCAGATATCTCTAGTGTTTCACATCATAAAGAAGCTTCACTTGAACACTGCTTTAAATATCACACATAGCAATGTACACAGAGTTTGTCCTCAGAGGGAAGATCACATATGACAAATGCCAATTACATCAAGCAACATGCTTCTGGAAGTTGCTCAAATACTACATGGATTAAATCTATATAAAAGACCTTCACTGATCAGAACTGACTAAATAAAGCACTGCTCATCCCATTTTGCTATTGTTTACCAAATCTAGTGTAAGCAGCAAAACCGTACCAGTAGATCTGGGAAGAGGGACTGAATAGCTGCATGATTTGCATTCAGATGACTGCCTTACAGTCATACACTCTATAAACATTAAGTTTCACTTAACAATTTCTCCCTGCCCGCATGGTTCTTTACCAATGAATGCATAAACTGAACTTTCAATTGTTAATTACACCTCCTCCTCCTGCACTTCTAGTCACCCAAAAAATGCAAGTGAAGCTGTAAGAAGCAGTATGACTACGGTAAACTTAATATCATTCAAGCAATTTCTGTCCAGCAACACTGTGCTTTGCTACAGCACAATAGTTCACAATACAGTAAGCCAGAATGGCTTGGAAAGGCAAAATAAACTTTTTGCTCATCTCATTCACTAGACTGCAGTTTGCCTTCTCAGTTTCAGAACTTCTGCTGTATAAGCAGTTTCATCTTGCCAAAAAGACTTCTGTAAACTTCAACAGTGGATAAGGAAAGACCTGGGGTGGAATTTTAATAAGAAGATATGTAAAGGCTGACTTACCAATTGGCCCACTGACTTGTTAAAAAAATAAATCAACATTAAAAGTTGTTGAGATGTTTTTCATACAAAACCTCTCACATGACAGCTGCATGCATATCTCTGAACGTAACACTGGTAACTAATGAATGAACAAGGAATCAAATTTTTTTTTAAATGTATCAAGGAATGTAATAACACAGTCAGAATGGCTGATATCTTTTTCTTTCATTCGCCCCCAGATTTACTTGAGTGCTCCCCTACATTGTGTTATTAGTCTTAAGAAAAAGCTTTACCCTATCTTTTTACCCTCAGTATATTTACCTTATCTATTTACCCTCAATCTGCTTTCCTCTGTCCTGTGTTTAGATATTTAAATAACTCTTCATTAATGCACATTTAACCAGTGGGTGGAGATAAGGCTTTAATTAGTAAACTAAACCCAAACTATTTGAGTAGCCACTCTTACTACAGAAATAATATTTGAACGCCAACACTACCTCAGCAAAAGAGGCTTAAATGAACTAATTTAAAATTAAAATTTAAACTACTTTTCTTACCTCCTAATTTTCATTATTTCAACAGTATCTTGACAAAATGTTTGGAATCAAAAAGTAAAGGCTTAAGCTTATTTGAAATCAACAGTTGTTCTCCATCTACTGAAAAAGTGAATTTAACTGAATCAGTAATTTGATCCTTTGAGATTTGGGTAAGCAAAAGCAGTAAGAGCAATGTTTTCGTGTAACATGCGAAGAAATGGTTCCCCAACCCTCCCCCCCAAAAAAAAAGTTTGCAGAAACCACTGACATTCCCCGCAGTCAGCATGGATTTCACGAGGTTCCTACTCTCAAACAGTTGCTTGTCAGAATGCAAAAGTAGTCAATACTTTTAAAATAACATATCCAAGTAATTTCCTAAATAACATTTGTTGCCAGTAAATCTGAAATGTCATCTAATTTCAATACCTTGCTAATTTCCTCTATGCTTTCATGAAACCAGGATACTAACATTAGAACAAGTTCCTTAAATAACTGACATGTAAAACCCACAGAATGGTTGCTAATATGAAGCATTCTCAATATCTAACACTTTTTTTTTTAAAGCCAGAGACCTTGAAAATAATTAAACATGAAGTAAAAGTATAAAAACTTCCATTTTCAAATTTTTATTTTTATTATTTAATACAGGTTGTGAAATTACTTACCATCATTTTAAAGACTCTAATTAATCCAAAATAAGAATGTAAATGTTTTGGTATGGAAAAACACGTCTCCTAATCTCTCTTTTTCTCTTTTTTGTCTCCATTATTCTTGTAAGAATGACATCAGCTGTAACCAAATAATTCAGGCTTGCTTTATTCTGAAAAAAGCAATTTTTAAGCCACAGGACAGCACATTAATATCACGATGCCTTGTGATATTATGCCACTGCAAAAGACAACAGTTTTGCTGTAGTATATAACCTGAGATCCAACTGCAGACGGTTATAATGACTATGGAATCAGATAATACCTTAACTTTAAAATGATCTTAACTCCCCCCCCCAAACCTGAACCATTATTCTGACATTTTGATCAACTGTCACAACCGTACTGAGCTAGCCAATAACACCTACTGGTCCAGCTATTTGGCACTGCCTTCTAGCTAGCACACACTTAAATAAAATCTTAGATCTGTTTTAAGATCTCAAACAATCATCATCTACTATTCATCCTGTGACAAAAAAGTCACACTGACACCTTCCTATCAATGAAAACAAACAATTATATTCCTCTAATAGTATTTGTGACCGGCTCATCTGTATTTCAGTGTGCCTCTCACATGTCATCCTGAGCTAAACTCACTTCTCCCCAGGACCCTTTATGAGCTTCTTCTATTGTGGAGGACAGTAAAACCACTTTTCCTCTCACAGACTCACTCTTAACCCAGCCATCATATTCTACTTCATATTTCCACACAAATAATTCCAATAGCGTCTGTGCCACTCCCGTTGTAGGATGTTTCTAAAAAGTCAGTTTTTTACCACATGTGCAAGGCCAAACCCATTCCAGTTTGCCTCAGTGCTGAATTTAACTACTGGTACAGTAAGTCGTTTGGCTTGTCAGAAGAGTTAAGAAGAATTTCTCCCTATACCTCAACTCCTCTATTGGTTTTCTTTTCCTCAAAAGAACAAATATGAACATCTCATTCAAGGCCAGCTCAAAAAAAGGAAAAAAAAAAGAGAAAGAATAAGCAGCAAAAAGCAAAGCAAGTTCACATGTATGTAGTGTTGAGAACCCATCTGTCCGTCCTGTGGTACTCCTTCTGCAGCAAATACTCTTTCCTCATCTAGTAGCATGATCACTACCTCAGTCAATTCCCTCAAACCAGGATGAGTCAATTTTTATCCATTTTTACCTAAAACACAGAACACAACAGGGCATTTTATTTACACCTGTGTGAGTTTTTCAAATCTTAGGACAGTATAATTCATTCCACATCTGGATGGAGACTGCAACACCTAAAGTACTACCACAAACATTATCACAATCCCAACTGCATACCTGTCTCTTAAGTAAAAAGAAATTCCTCCTCCTTTTCTATAGCATAAGAAAAAATTCACTGATCTACAGATCAGTGTCTTGCACAGAGGATGATCAAAGGGCACCCACAAGAGCCTGGGATGGTCACACTGAGTCAGAACTTTAAATCACTTTATATAATCACTTTATAACTATAGCAGAAAGCATGGTTTTAAAGCAGGACACTAAACTTTTTTAAAACTGCATTCAAACTGTAAGTAATTTCTACAAATAAGTACATTTAGAAAAACAGAATCATTCAGGGACTGAGTCACTGTAGGAAGAGACTCATGCTAAAGACTTTTTTGCCTGTCATTATGGTACTGTAAAGTTTTCCCCAGATCATTGACCTGTTTCTGCATGTAGAAATATCCAACACAAGGACCTAATATCAAGCTGGAGCTTGATTCTGACTGAAGAAGCCAAGTGTTTGAGGACAATACTCAGATCACATCCTTAACAGCCCAAAATAAAGCCTGCCAAATTATTTGGTAGATTATTCGGTTTTCCTGCTTTCACTGTGGTTAAACATCAACTAAAAATGCCAAAAGTGGTAAATTATATTGCCTAGATTTCTGTTCCTTTCTACCTCTCTGAGGTTTGCATACACAGTAACTCAGAAAAAAAGATCAGATTAAAGTTTTATGCTTTAAATAAGAAACATGCTAAAAGTCAGGGTTGTTGCAGACATTCATCCTCTCTATTAGCCTTTGGTAAGACTCCTTCATATTAGCCAGACATGTTTTCACTACTTCCTTTCTTATTTTTATTTTATTTAAAAAAACCCAAAACATATGTGATTAAGCCATGATTTAAGTTAATAGCTTCCATTATTTGTTTAAAGAAAAAAAAAAGCAACAGGAGGTAGTTCAAGAAAGGTCCAGTTGCACATATGTTGCAACAGCTTTTCAATCATTTTAGAGACTTTTAGTATGCACAGTTAGGCCACTAACATAGCAGCAGAACAGACACCATTCCACATAGCTGGTACAGTATATTTGTCAATAATTTCCATATTAAGTAGTTCTTGACAAGACAGGTTGAAACAGCAGTGATCTGTAGGATCTGAAACAAATGCAAGCATGCAGAATTCAAAGAAGCTGAATATACACACTTTTGGTTAGATGCTGAAGGTTCCATAAAAAAAAAAAACCACAAAAAAACACTAAAAAACCCCCTTCAAAACCCAACAACAAAGACAGTAGTAAAGCGTCTCCTCTAGAAAAGACAAGAAAATAAAAAACTAACAATGGTACCAGCATTATGACACCATGCCTCAGTACTGCAGATTTTTCACAGCAATATGGACCTCAGGTAATCTATATAGTGCAATACTTCGAGAACAAAATAAGGAGAGCAAGATCATCAATTCCAAACATTTCAAGGGAGGGAAGAGGAAATTAAAGATTTCTCTGAAGAGTCCTTTAAAAATCATTCATGAGCTCAAACTAGACCCCAATTATCAGCACTTTATTTAAATGAGAATTTTCTCTATCGCATTTTCAACACGACTTTTGTGACAGATGTTGCATGGTCCAGTCACATGTCAAAGTGTTAAAAGCCAACCACCTCAGCAGAAATAAAAGGAAACATTATGATGCTAGTGTCAACTCAACCAGTTTAACAGACACTATCTGTTCAGAAACAGCACGCTAAGATTTGTTCAAAGCCTCCTCTAGTCCGACATCTATTTATAGCTGCCCAGCCTCTCTACAATTTCTCACAGCCCCTCCTCCTCTCAAAGCCAAGTCAGGGAAGTTTAATGGATATAATCCTGCGCCTTGTACCGCAAGACGGTCAGAAGATCTGCAACTCTCCTCCAGTGATCCCATGTGTAGTAAGACCAGGAGTAATGAGAAGAGAATGGTCTAAGCTACACGGGAGCCAAATACATAGGATAAACCTTCTCTCTCCTCTTCAGGAACAAACTCATTTTTCCTCTGTCAGCATGTTGATGGTAATGAACCACATAAGCCTCAGAGCCTAAGCAAAAGATACCTGCCTCCTTCTTCCTCACCACAGAGCAATAGCCTAAGCCAACTGCCTCGAAAGCCGAGACAGAAGCTATCCAAGTCAGCTTTGACCCCTGGACAGCAGCAATGTCATCCATGCACCTTCCCACTTATATTAAAATGCTACTACTATATGTTGTACCTTCCTCAAAGAAACTAGGAGGCTGTTGGCTTTTTTTCAGCGCAGTTTCTGGTTAACATGCGATATCCACCACCCAGCCGTGCATGTACATGTCTTTGTAAAGCATTGATCCAGATAGGCTCTCTTTCACCAGCATCTCCACCAACAACTGTAACATCGCAGAAAGGGTGCAGATATTTTCCTGCATACGGAGCACAACGCCACAGGCTGAACTCTGCCACAAGCTTTGTACATCCTTGGTGCCTCTCCTACAACCTACATCCACTTGCCGGTAGTACTAGTACAGAGACCAAGAAGATGACACCACTCCTGGAAACTCCTGCCCACCCGATTACAACCACATTTTCTCCCCTTTCCCCAGTCAGAGGCAGACGGAAGGGGAGGGATGACTTCCTCGGGAGGAAAATAAGCAAGGAAAGGCCGGGGCAGAGATCAAGAGAGGAGGAATCACCCCGAAGGGAGAGCAGATAATCCCTGAGAGGCGAGGCTGCGGAGGGGCATAACCAGGGAGGGAGGCACCAGGACAGCGAACCGGAGGGATAATCCGGCAGAGAAGGGGAGAGATAATCCCCTCGGAGGAGGGGGAAGGCGGAGGATCCCGGAGAGGGAGGGGCGGGAAATCTGATAATCTCCAGGAGGAGAGAAAATACCGGGAAGGGGGTGGGGGAAAGAGGGTGGGCGGGTAGATAATCCGGAGCGGCAGATGAAGAGCGAGTCTCCCGGGGACGCATCCGGAGCTGGCGGGAGGAGAAGGGTTAATCCTCGCTCTGGGGGCAAAAATCCCTCTTCCCCGACTCCGGCGCTGCCATGTTCGCTCCCCTGCAGGCCCGCCCGGCACCGGTACCTGCGGACGGGCGGCTCTTTCCCCCTCACGCCACACGCACACGGGGCGCCTCAGCTCCCGCCGCCGGGGCAGCGCAGCGCGCCCCGCTCCGGCCGACCGACCCCGGGGCAAGGGGCTCGGCCGGGATCGCTGCGGGACCCCGCCTCCCACCACCATTTCCCCGCCGGCTTGAAGGGAGGGCGAAACAGGCTGACGAACCCTCCCCCCCGCACACGCGACCTCCTCGCCGGTACCGCAACTCACCGGCTGGCACCGGCTCCCGCTCTCCGTCCCCTCCTCAGCGGGCACCGCTCAGCCCCATCTACGAACTCGGGCGCGCGAGCTGGCGGTTGGCGGAGGGAGAGAGCGAGCCAGAGGTGCCGCCGCTTCCCCCGCCGGCTCCGCCGCCGCCGCCGCTCCTGCCGCTCTGCGCCCGCCTCGGCGCGCGCCGCCGGCGTGGCTGTGGCACGCGCTCGCGCTCCTCCTCTCCCGCCCCCTGCCTCCCCGGCGCGCGCGCGGCCTCCGCGGCGGTGGCGCGCGAGCACCTCCCCCGCCTCCCGCAGCAAACGGCTGGGCGCCTGAGGGGGCGCGCGCCTCTGCCTCGCTCCCCTGCCCGGCGGCGGGCCCCGCCCCCGGGAGAGAGAGTGGGGGGGGGGGTGCGAGGGAGGGCGTGAGCGTGAGAGGGCGTGGGTAAGGTGTGGGAGAGCGTGTGTGAGGGAACGGGGGCTATATCGGGGGGGGGAGGTGTGAGAGGGAGCGTGTGCGTGTGACTGCGCGTGTCAGAGCGTGTGTGAGAGAGGGCACCGATGTGTGTGACTGCGCGTGTGAAGGAGAGCGCGTACGGGTGTGTCGGGGGGGGGGGGGGAGTTGGTGTGAGAGGGCGTGAGTGTGTGTGCGTGAAAGCGAGTGTGTGTGAGGGCGAGCGAGTTTGTGATGGAGAACGCTGGTGTGTGAGAGAGCAAGCGTGTGCCTGTGCGGGCGCGTCTGCGTCCCCGTGCTGTGGAGCACGGAGCACGCGCGCTCCCCGGCTGGGTTTGGTGTCGGTGTTCGCTAGGGCGGGTTTGGACTGTCCCCGGTCCGAGTCTGGAGGGGACGCGCCAGCGTTTCACTTGGCGCTGCCTGTTCAGTCACAAAGTGCGAGAAACACTGGCAAAGCGTACCTCAAATGTTTCAAAGGGGGGAGGGGAAATTTCCCCTAATACTAGTAACAGCCAAGACCACTGAGATGGAAACAACACTGAAAAACTGATTTTCCTGCACTTCTGATCACTGCTTACTTTAAACATTTCGTTTGTTTTGAACGGTGATAATAGAATAGCTTTTGCTTTTTGCTTCTGGTCGGTTTTGCGGAGGCTCTCACCTTTGGATACTCTTGGACTTTCTGAAATTTGCATTGCAAACATTAAGTCAGTCTTGCATGCACAATTCTCACTAAAGCTGGATTGTATAACTAAGGGTAAAATTTGCCCCAGAAAAGAAAATGTTCATTTCCAAAACAATACTTCATTCCTCAGCTTGTTTTCATTCACTTTTTTCTTTCTTTTACCAACTTTTCAAAAAAATTTTTAAATCCAATGTACAGTTCAACTGTAATCTACTTAATTATGCTGTTTTAAGAATACGTGATAGCCTGGTGTGACATATGGTAACCCTTAATAATAAGCTGTCTGCAATTCGCACTGGCTTTTGCTTTGGGAGCCACTGGGGAGAAGGGAAAGCCAGAACTATGTGGGGGTAGAGTTTGAACAGAAAATCCACTAGGTATCGATTTTCATTTTAACAGGTTCAGATTGTGCTTTCCTACTAGATAACAAATAAACTGACTTCTATGCAACCAAAGATATCAAAAGAAGCAGCACATCTGTGATGGGCATGATTAAAGAAATTGTGGAACAGCAGCCAGCAGGTGAAAAACCTTTCTCAGATTGACCAATAAAGATACATCAAGTAAATTGTTGCTGTCCTCATCTTAGGAAACCAGCATGCAAAATTCCTTTAGGAGTTATTTTTACTTACTCTTCAAATTACAGTAGCTACCCTGTGCTGAGAGCTTCACAAGCACGTGGAATTATGCATCCCCGGGTCCAAAGAGCTTACAGCCCTCCTGCGATTTCTCAGTAAAAAAGTCCAAATTGAACACATTTTTGGTAATTTACTTCACAAGCAGTTATCTTTTCCTTACTAAACTGAAAGGAAACTTAACGCGTCATGAGGGATTCTAAGCTAAGTAATGACCTACCACCCTTTCGGTGTTCGAACGCCTGCGGGTACAATGGAAAAACTGACAGGCATAGAAAATCCTCACACCCCGAAAAATAACTCCAGATCTTTCACTCTCCTTTGCCCCTTATTTATTTTTTGTGATGTTCTAATGGAAAACCTTTTGAACCAGAGCCACAAAACGCGTAACTGTCGTCTCGTCCTGTATTTCACAACTCCACTTGTTGACTTCTCCTCTTACCGTCCCTGCATTTGAGGAGGCTGAACATTATTCTATTAAGGAGAAAGGGTTGTAGCAATTTATGCTGGCACCTTTCATGATATCCTGACTTTACCTTCGTGGCCAATGAAAGAAAATTGCTTCACTGCAAAACTTTTGCAGTGAAGAGATTCCTTATTACGGTTCAACTCAAAGCTTGAATCCAAACCTGTGAAACATGAGAGCCCGTTTTTGGCTGTAACAGAAATATCTAAACACAAAGTACTTTGACTGCTCCACAGCCTTTTGAATGTCTTCCATGCTGGCCTCTGCAGCTGCTATTTGGCTATTGAAGCCCTTTAGGGAATGTGTCCCAAATGCTCACACACCATTTCTTGCTCACTACTTAATCCATTTGACCCATTAGGGTCAAGGAAGAAACATAGATGTATTGTTTTAGAGAAGAATTCAGAAATTGATGTTTACCCTCTGGCAGGAATTATCATATCCTTTTGATTTTTTATTACTTACATTCACATGCTGCTCATAACAGAAATCCCCCCGTCCAAGGATGGTCGTTAGGACCCTGATGGTGCAGTTCAATCTGATAGCTTTGCATCATTCCCGCAGTGCAAAATGACTGTAAATCTCTCTTACCCATTTAACAGGCAATTACTGCACTTCAGCCAAGCCTCACCCTGTTCCCAGTTTAGGGCAGAGAAGACGGGGACCTGGCCAGGGCTGACTTATGCCCCAGCAATTTCTGGCTAGTGATCATGGTCAGCCAGGCATAAGTTAGAATAGTGCCAAAACCGAGCTGCTTTATGCCAGGGATTATCTCAGTCTCTGTCTAGCCACAGGATTCAGGGAGCAGAAAGGCTTTATGGTAGGTCAGCCCCAGCCCTCATACTTTTGGGCTGATTGATTAGTATTCACTTGAACTGGAGTTTATGACTCTACAGAGCTTTGAACTCTGCCTTTGATGATACAGATCTTACTCAAGCAAAAGGTTTCTTTTACTATGAAGTCTGACGCTCGTCTCTGAAAAACTGCAGAGACTAGGATTGCTAATGTTGTGATAGCTCTCTGCTGGTGCTACAAGTAACATGGTAAAGGTCTTTCTCCAGGGTCTTCTGGTGTTACTAGGGCTCCTATCCTGATGTAGAGGGATTAGAGAAACAGACACTTGAGTGTACAAAATGTGGGAAGGAGGATGATGTGGTTTCCAGGCCCCTTACAGTTCTGGGTGTACAAATGGAAAACAAAACCTGTAATCGCCACCAGCACCACCACATTTGCTTATTACTGGAGGAATGATCTACTGGCTGATATCAACTGTACCAAATTTTTCTTTGTCTTATGCCCTGCAGAATTCTGGGTCTGAATTCTGAATTCTCTGTCACTGTTCTGATGACTGTTTTAATGACAAAATGAACAGATGTACCCACAGAAGAACTTCTTCTTTGAGTTAGTTCCCCTTTTTATATTTAATTGTTGTGGGAAACTGGTGTTGAGCACTTGAGTGAAGTGAGCCCTTGAGTGAAGAACTTCGAGACACTACATTTTTTAAATGAAGCTTTAAGGTGATTGCTGGCATACTCTGCAAGTCCGATGTTCTGTGTACTTTAGTTTACCAATGTCTGACTTGGATAATCAGTTGTTATGGTCAGTCTTCAGACAGCTGGAACTCTAAAAAACTTCTATATTTGATAACCCCTAAAATATGCTGTCTTCATCACTGGTAAGTTACAGACAATAACGCGTCAGCTTCTTTGCTGTGTTTATGACCATTTGGGAATCTTATGATGATAACTTGTTTATGTATCCACTGGCATACCATCCAAGATCATCGTCATCAAAACAGTGAGGATTTTTTAATGAAGTTCTTTGGGCCAAAGAAATGAGCTAGGGTTTTTTTTTGTATACAGGATGATTTCATGTCTGTACACAAAACATCATCCAAGATTTTCAAAAAGATCCAGCAAAGACAGTAAAATCTATAAACTACTTTTCATAAGAAATTGCATTATTTTCCAAACTACGCCAGAGGAACATATTAAAAGATCACATGGATGATTACAAATATTGAAGGTAAAATAAAAACAGTTTCTTTTTGGGGGGGTGATCAAAACCACTATAGTTAGGAGAATGTTGATTTACATGGAAAGGCAGTATGAAAGAATAAAAGGAGACAGTACCTACAGAGTTAAAAGGCTATACATCTAATTCCTATGCTATTTTCATCACTGAGGTCTGTTTGCATGTGGAATTCAACTCCACAGGAGGAGATAATCAAGACAAATAGTATGGCTTTATTTTTAAAAGGGGTGGATAATTTCATGGCAGCTTACAACATTGGTAACTGGGCAAGCTAAGATAATAAGGCTAATCAAATCTCATGCTTCACAGCACTAGTTCCCTGCAGGGTCAGGAAAAATCTTTCCACTATATACAACACTATACAATTAGCAAGGTTATTATTGGGGAGCAGAGGTACAGCCTTCTAAAGCAACAAGCTTTCACCATTATCAAAGAACAGAGCCTGTACTTAGCCAGATAGAGAGAAGAGCATTATTTTCTTATGCCACTTCTGCTGCTCTTCCCTGCCAGAGTTTTGAATTACAATACTTGGGTTTGTTAAAAAAAAATATATTTCTGCTGAACATGATTACCTGAGTGCATTACTGTCTGAAATCTGTCAAAATCTCTTACTCCTGTGACTGGTAGCCCAGTTCAAAAATATCTGTCACTGACTGGACACAGGAATGGTATTGATTAAGCTGTTGCAGGTTGCAAGTGCACATTGCCCTCTGGTTAGGTCACTACTGTTACAGAATTTGCTTCGCAGTAGTACTTTAGGCAGAAAGACATAGTCCCAAATGATGATCAGCTCTTAGCTAGGAGCTGAAATGGCATGTGTTTGGAATATTTAGTTTTGGAAGTACTGTTCATTTTCTTTAATTGCCTGAACATATTGTTGTAGGTGTTCTGTGTGTATACTTGAATTTTATTTTCCATCAGTGTGTGCATCAGAGAAACGATATTAGCTGCAGTTGAAAATATTTATCTATTTTTTCTGCAAAATTTATGTTCTGTATATGAACATTAAACTCTTTACAAGGAGTTTTTTTTTTTCTTACGAGGCGGAGGAAGCATAAGAGCAGAACAACATTCTTTGAAAACCTGTATTACGAAAAGAACTCTCTTTCTATGAGCTATACCTCAGACAATGTGTAGGTGTTTCCTTGACCCCTATTTCAAAGATATTTATTTTAAATGTACTAATTATTTTCAGGTGACTTATTCTTTTCCCCTGTGCACAACCTATGTGCATTCTCAACTCCTAGCCCACATACTGTTCAGAGCGGGGAAAAAAAAACAAGACACAACCTTACCTCTATCTTGAAGTTTGGCTTAAATGACAAGAAAATCTCAAAACATGAGAGGAGCTTACATAATGTCAAGCTTTCTTCACAGGTACAGGAGTGCTAATCTTTCTTATATAAAGAATATTCAACCCCTTTCTTTTGCTAGACTGCATGACCATGAACCGTAGAAGGTTTAACGAGATTGAAGTAAAAATAAATTTTTGTTTACTCCTCAGGACTCAGTAACAAGTTCAGTAAAGGATCTACTGTCTACAGTTTCCTCCTGAATACAGAGTTAGGCACAAAAGATCCATCGAGCTGAACAATGAAAATGTGGGTCTGTTGCTGAGTAGGGTAGGTGATTTAGTGACAACAGACACAGCTGTTTTAGGTACTCAATGCCTTCTTTCCCTCATTCTTCACCAGCGAGGTCTCCCAGGCCTCTGTGCAAGGAGGAGAAGTACCAGCAGTGGATGAAAATAATGACAGGGATTACTTGAGAGAACTCAGCTCATACAAGTCCATGGGACCAGATGGACTGCATCTGAGAGAGCTAGAAGGGCTGGCTGATGTCCTTACAAGGCTGCTATCTACCAGCTTTGAAAAGTCATAGAGATCAAAGGAGGTCCCTGACAACTGAAGAAAGGCAAATATTGCACCCATCTTCAGAAAAGGCTAACAGCATGATTTGGGAAACTGCAGGAGCGACAGCCTCACTTAGGTTCCTGGGAAAATCCTGGAGCAAGTCCTCTTGGAACAGATTTCCAGGCATATGAAGAAGGTGACTGGAAAAAGTCAGCATGGATTTACAAAGAGTAAATCATGCCTTACCAACCTGAATGCGTTTCTATGGTAAAATGACTGGATTTGTGGATGAGGGGAGAGCCGCGGATGTCAAGACTTTAGCAAGACAAAAAGCTTAATAGACTACAGCCAGGTTTTTGACACTGACTCTCACAATGTCCTTTTATGCAGATTCAGATGTTTCAGTCTGGATGAGCGGACAACCGGATGGGTTGGATGGTCGGGTCCAGAGGGCAGTGGTTAATGGACCGTGCTCTACCCAGGGGCCAGTAGCAAGAGTAACAAGTGGAGTATCACAGTGGTCTGTCCTGGAACCGGTCCTGTTTAACATCTATAACAATGACCTGGAAGAGGTGACAGAGTGATGGTTGCTCAAGAGATTTGTAGATGAGACCAGGTTGGGGCTACAGTTAACATGCTGGTGGGGAGGGCTGCCATCCAGAAAGACCTTGACATGCTGGAGGAATGGGCTGACAGAAACCTCAGGAAAATCAGAAAGGACAAATGCCAAGTCGTGCACCAGAGATGGACTAACCCTTTGCACTGATCCAGTCTGGGGGGAAATGTGTCTGCCTGGTTGGGCAGCAGCTGTTCTGAAAAGGCCCAGGAGGTGTTGGCAGACACTGAACATGAGCCAGGGGTGTCCTCTGGCAGCAAAGAAGATCAACAGCAACCCAGGCTCTATTGATATAGGAGGAAAGTCAGTATATTATTGCCCCCTGTTACTTGGCACTTGTTAGACCACATTGAAATAATGCCTGCAGTTTTGGGACCCCCAGTACAAGCAAGACATTGAATAAACCAAAGCAAGTTCAGCAGAGGGCCACCAAGATGGTTGGGGGCTGGAGCACTTGGCCAGTGAGGAGAGGCTGAGGGAACCGGGCTTGTCCAGTCTGGAGCAGAGATGGCTTTGAGGGGGACATAACAGCAGCCTGCCAGTGCCTACGAGGAGGTTATCGGAGAGATGGAGGCAGGCTCCTCAGTGGCACATGACTGAAGGATGAGAAACAAAAGTCATAAATGAAATCAAGAGAAATTCAGGCTGTAGATAAAGAAAAGCTTTTTCATCATTAGGAAGCAGTGGAAGAGTTTGCCAAGAGAAGTTGTACAGTCTCCATCCTGGGGGGTTTTCAAGACTCAGTTGGGTAAAGCCCTGAGCAAGGTGGTGTGCTGTCATAGCTGTCCTTCCTTGGATCACAAGGTTGGACTAGAGACCTCCTGGGATCCCTTCCTATCTGAATTACTCAATGATTCAATGAGTTCACAACTTGTATATAAAACGTGGAGAAAAGGATCTATGTCTACAGGGAGAGAAGACAGTTCTGGCATATATGGTTTACCCAGGGCAACGATAAATCTTAAATTATACTGGGAGCATGGACCAGAATCCAGGCTACAACTGCCCAGCTGTGCTGTAATATGTTGGCTGTAGTTTCATACTCCCCCTTGTTTGCTCTCCTTTTGGCCTCAGCAACCTTGCACTCTAGGCTGCACAGCTTTAGGAGGAAGGCTTGCATGTTTTGAAGTATTTTTTGGCCACCAGCAAATTTCTTAGTTTTTTCCCTTTCCATAGCCTCCTTCCCAGAGAAGAAGGTCCCCAGCGTGAAAAATAAACCATGGCAAAATTCTGAAAATAATGCTTGCCAGGTCTCTTGACAAGATACTCATATCCGAAAATAATTTCTTGAAAGAAAATGCAGAAGTTCCCCTATTTCACCATCCTGTCTTCAGTCCAGACACACAAAGATGAAATTCCAGAAAAATAAAATACAGACATTCTCATTTTCCCTAAGGTTTCCTTTACATTGTTAAAATGATGTCATTTACGCCCACTTCAAAATTCTTTTACACTACGTGATGGCTGTAAAGGGATGCTAGTTTAAACAAAAATCAAGTCCCAAGAAATCTTTGTCACATTCAATAAAATCAGAGTACCAATGCAGAGAATTTTAATTAAAAACTTCAAATAAACTCAAGGGAATCAAATCATTTGTGAACCTAAGCATATCAGAAAAGCCATGGCTCAGCGGCCTATATGAGTAGACTCAGCTCATTTCCTAACAGTGTTCTCCACATTGCAAAAAGTGTTGCCAGAGAGACTGCATCCTCTTGCTTCAAGGCAAAATTAATAGTTAGCTAAGGTCAGGAAGAACCATCCCTTACAACAGAAAAATGAGCAGCATTAGCAGCTTCGGACTCCTCCGAAGCAAGGCCCTCCTCCCTGAGCTGCTGTTGTGGCTCTGGCTACAAAAGACAGTTCCTTTCCCCAACTCTCTGGCTGCAAGTCTTTTCAAGACAAAACACATTGCCGTTCCTGTCTCCAGCTCAATGGGATGCCAGCAAAAAATGGTGTCCCCAGCGAAAATCTAGTAGAAGATAATCATTGTCAGTAGCAAGCATTGCTGCCTGTTCCCTGCTATCTGCCACGGTAAATTCATTTAAAGAAACCCACAAGTCAGCCTGGCAAAGATGACAGCAGCATCAGAGGACACTTTTCTGCCTGAATGAGGCAAAGAAGAAATAGGGAAGACAAACTATGAGGTGATTTTAAAAGGCACATGGATTGGAAAGGGGAACAAAGGGAAAAAGAAATGCTGATTAGTATTTTACTTTTTAGAAAGGACTCAGTTTACTTACAACCACATTTAGGGATCAAATTCTTATTTTAGACAAACTTAATATCATGTGAAGAGTAGTTAAGGAATTATTCCACCAATATTGATCTTACCTAACTTCTGGTTCCTTTTCCTTCTTAATTTTCAAATGCTTTTAAGACTCTAATATGTAATTTTAAGATTTGAGCCCGTTTGTCCTAAAAGTATTTGAAAGAAATCCAATTATGCCACTACAGCAGACCAGGCTAAAAAAAAAAATTGACTGTAGGCACATGTAACACGGTGTCTCCTTTTAAAGTTTAATTACTTATACACACGGTCTAAACAGACCCAAAAACTGTTCCTGCAGTTAATTTCATAAAATTGCTTATCATTTGAGAAAGTTGGCTTGTAGGACTAATGGTATCCTTTTGTTCTGAGTTTTATGTCCAGTCAAAACACCACTTTTGCTCTGGAGTGCATTTTGGAAAGCCAGGGAAAACTGGGCCTTCTGAACCTCTTTGAGCAATTTCTTCTGAGGCAAGGGGATGGTTACAAAACAGACGTATGGAGCTGCACGGCACAAATATGTCCGTGGGAGCTACAGACGAAGCTCTCATTTCCTTTGCCTCAGACAGATTTCTGGCAGAGGAGGCAACTGAGAACAAAGCTGACTAAATGTGGGGCAGTACCTGCCAAAGGGGAGGTACAAACTAGTTACTTTATGTTTATCACAGGACAAAGGCTGTTGGCAGGGCTGAATTTCTGGTTATTGGTTAAACTCTCTCGTGCAAGATACTATTTTTCCACATTACCTAGGAAATGTGGCAGAATTTCCGCCATTATCAGTCTTTGAGAACCGTCAGAGTATCACAGGTATGGTTCATCCTGCCTTGAGACAGGGACAGGGACTGTTTGACTTTTGAGGTCCTTGCATTCCTAGTTTTCTGTCATTTACAGAGAATAATTTATAAACCAAATGGAAATTATATTTATCTGGTGTTTTACATTGCACTGGCTTATTACAACATCATCTATGATCTTTTACACAAAAGATGCTGTAATATATAAAGGAACTATCCTTTTTTACAGGATTTATCAACTATACACCCTTTTCTTTATTATTTTTCAGACTTGTTTATTTACATTTAAGCTCCATAAGGCAAGGATTATCTTCATTCTGTGTCTGAACAGTGCCTAATCTGTTAAAACTCCACTTATTGTTGGTCTCCAGGCACTCCCATGAATAAAACTACTAAAAATAGTAAATTATGTTTCTTAGTTTTCAGCGATATTAGATACAGGGTCCTCTTTTTTGCTGTGACTTCAGATTTTAGCAGACCCTCTCCTAGGTGTTCTGGTGTATTTTTATGCCTTTCAAAAGCTATGTACCCACCACAGGACTTCCTTTCAACATCTTAAAGATTTTACTAAAAAGTAAATGGTATGAAGCTTAGGGCTTTTTTTAAAGCAAAAATTAGAAGTAGCAATGGCTGAAATCCACAGCTGAGTTAGTGCTATCAGAAAAGGGTAAAAACCCTTTTTCTTTTTTTCTAACAGACTGCCAGTGACTTTTAATAGCACTTCCTTCCTACCTGGCTTTTCATTTCTCATTAAAGAAAAAAAAAACCAAAATTAAATACGTCAATCAAAATTGAAAGTTGGCAGCAGTAGTTTCCCAGGCATAAGACTACCCAGAGCAAAGCTAGATAATAGTGGTAACTATCTACAACTTTGTAGTGTATTGGACTTCAGCCTAAGAGAGACCAAATTACTTTATAAACTCACACACATGTTATGTGGAGATACTAGTTAGTCTACCAGTCAAATACTGGAATTTGGAGGGGGGAAGGGAGAGGAAAGAGGACATGCCATTGATACTTAATGGTGCACAGCTGTTTCAGAAAAAAAAATTAAGACAAGGAGTAAAGAAAGTATTCAGCTGTAGGTTGGATTTATGAAAGTGGTGCACAAAATTTGGCCAGGTCACAATCACGTGATTTCTTCTAATCACAACCAGGGATCAGGTTTCTGAATTTATATCTTATCTAGATTCCTATCTGTGTCTGAAGAATGCAAGACACGGCTCAAAGGCGGGGCAAAAGTGACTTATAGCAAGGCCAGGTGCACTCTGTAGATGCAAGGGCATACATAGCCATATGCTGCTTCCATATCATGCGATCTCAAAAGCACGCTGTACCCACTGCTACTATTGCGGAGGCTACAGTTGTGCTGTTCTGGTTATCTACACTGACTTCATGGCTGAGCACGACTGCTCTTATCCTTATAGAGGACAGAATGCAATCCACTAAGCACTGGGTGCAGGCTCCAAGACCAGACTTCCAGTTCATTGCTGCTTCTGGGGGAGATGCATCCGCTCTCAAATCACCAGTACCATTGCTCACGAGAGCTCATGTTTCCAGGTGTACCCCACACCGCTACTGCTAAGGCCAGCACTTGAGCTGGCTGTGTGACAGCTAATAGGCTTGTTCCTCAAGCTGGAAATGAACTGGGATCCTCCAAATACAAAGCAGAAAAAATCAAAATCAGGCTTAAAAAGCCAAACACTGAATGCAGGTATCAGCTGTTAAAAAACTTGAAATAAATGCTTAAAAGTTAGGATTCAAGGTTCCCATTCTTTCCCCAATGGCGAAGGCTCATCTCTGCTGCTTACAGCAAATGCAGCCCTTCAAAGGGGCCCGTGTCCTTCACAGCAACAGTCCAGGAGTAAGACCTACCTTAGAAAGAAAGGGATATCGAGTCATCATAGGGGATATGGCATAAATTAGTCCTTCCAGGGTTAGAGAAGTGTTTCTGCGTTGCACTGAAAGCCACCATAGAGTTGGCAATCCCTACTGGGGATCCATCCTGTTGCTGAGATGTGCAGCTGTCTGCCCTCTCCCACTCACAGAAACAGAAGGGAACATATGGTTTCATACATCTATCTTCTGTGGCATGACCTTTTTTCCGCTGCGTAAGGGAAACGGAGCGTTAAAAAATCCTACCTTTTTAGCGGCGTATTAATCACCGAGTGCAAATTCGCAATCATCTAAACTAAACACTTGAGTTTGATTTTTATTTAAAAGAAATCTTAACCCAACAGATATGATTTGTGATTATCACTTACATTTCCAGTGTACTAGATTAAAATGACAGCTTTAAAAAATCGTTAGAGAGTGCACTAGAAGACCTCTCCTTTTATTACAATCTATTTTTCCCTAAATAGGAATATGAATTCATTGAAATATATTTCATTAAAATGGATGTTTTTTGATAAATACTGGAGAACCATATTACTATAGGAATAGCACAATAAGGCATGTATTAATTAACCATTAGTACAGTTCTTGGGTAGCTGAAGTTACACAACCTTGAGCTTCTTGAAGCACACGAGGTGCGTTTTAATAGACCATTAAAACATGGCATGTTTTATCTTATCGCAATATATTATAGAGTGAAACAAGCTGCATTTCACTAGGAACATATTGACCACTTTTAGCCTGAAAAATGGATGAGAACACTGTGTTCCATACATGTTGGGAGAACCAGAAAACTGTGGCATTTCTCCCCAGTGACACAGAACTTTATGGAAAGATGTGAGTCATACTGGGTAGGAATCTGTTGCCTAAACTAAGACATTTTTGACACTGCAGGCAGCCTGCATGGTGTCCAGCTGTCTCTCCAGAAGGTGCCAGCCTCTTCTAGATCTCTCATCATCTCCACTGTCATTTCTATGCAAATGTCTTACATACTTTATGTCATCTGAAGGACGTCAAATGCCTACTTGTTGGCACCTGAATGACTACCATTGCAACCACTACCTCCCATAATAAACCTGCTAGACCAGTACATAAATACTTCAGCTGTGAGCTATGGGTGGACAGATGTATGGATAGACAGGTGGATAGGTAAGCTCTCTGCAGCACAATTTTCCAGATTTTCCATGGAGCTTTGTTGTTGAGGCGTCCTGGTCTTCCAAGGTGATAGGAAATAGATAACAGAGCTGGTCTTGGTGCAGTTGTCTCAGCTGAGACCGCTGATACATTTCCCACCAAGAGCTTTTACTGCTTCAAAGATTAGTTCCTGCAAGGCCTTCTCCATGAGCTCTCAGGCTCTTCCTCAGAAGGGGATGAGCTAAGGAAAACTGCCAACTAACACCTCATGAAGCTTCTCAAGCATCCGTGTCCTCTCTGTGGATATCTAGCAAGGACAGGAGTTTCAACCCAAAGTGTTGAGATTTCCTCTCCCTGTCACAAGTCAGGCAGTGTTATCAGAGCTCAGGATGAGTTGCCACTACTGCTGCAGATACTGGAAATGAGGGAGAAAAAAGCTCTTAGACCAGAACAGATTAATTTAGAAATGTTCTAAATTTACCTGCTACTCTAGTGGTCTCAGTACATTTTTTCTTCTTTTAGTGTATAAACTTTTACAGCAAAGAGTTGTCTTTATATTTGTGCCTAGTACTTTATCAGATCTTAATAAACACATAATAATAAATGATCCCAAACTGGTATGCTGTGATAACTTACAAATACGGCAATGCTTTTGAGTTTTCTGGTGCATTAAAAAAAGATTACATTAGTGCTTCAAAAACAGAGTGAAGTAGATAAGCTATGACAGTATAAAGAAATGTTGGAGAGAATGGAATCAAGTTAGTAAAAGAGCTTCTCTGTTTACTCAGAACACAGTTTGATGTGCTAACTATTAAACATTAACGTATTATCTTGATGGATTTTGTACCTACACACTTTAACATCACAGATGAAAAAGCTTTAAAAATAGCGCATTGTAATATGTGCTTCATTTATTAAAAATGTATGGGCAAAATAGATTATATTTTTCATCCTCCTCACATTCTTGTCATTGTTCTCACAGTGAAAATCACAAGTTCTGTTTTGAAGCTGAAAATGAATTGCAGTTGTCATTAAATGTGGGTGTTTACAGATGTTATTAATTGAGAAAATAGTACACTGTTTTCGACAAGAGAATGCTTCATTTATACTCTGGAGAGCTGAAAGCTGCCCTAGAAGGAGAGAAGAGCACTTAGCAGCTTTTGAGACATGAAGAACACGGCACATGAAGAACATTATCTCTCTCTTACCTTTTTTTATTAATAACCTGAAATAGTTTTTACTGTATTTCAAATTTCTTTTATCAAATTTCACCAATAACTTTGGCAGCCAAAACTAGGATCTAATCCTTCTGAATTTTTGATAACTCTTACAAATTGTTGAAAACAGGCAATGTCCAAGGTAGATTATGGAGTGGACAGCAACCAAAAGCTTCTACATCTTGTGTCCCCCTTCTAGTTCTGCTAGTGGCCTAACCACACCAGCTTTCATCAATTCCAGTAGGAGATTCAAACTCCATTTGTATCTCGGGATCAGGAAATTCATTTCCACCAGAAATGTTTTATGCAAAATACATATGCTCCTGTAAAAAAAAAAAAATTCTTTCCTATTTAAAAAGTATTTTACTCCAGATTTTTTTGTTTGAACTGCTTTGTATCAATGGAAATCAGAATCAGCATTTCTAAGTTATGATAGGAAACTGAAGGCAGGATCGGCCTGTAATTATCTTGCTCATTCCAAAATAATCTGAATTTTAATAACATACAATTGACTCTTCTCCTTCAGGAATCAAAATACAGGCTATTAAGACAGATGTTCCATTAAAGCAAGTATGCATCTAGATTTTGGCAGGTAACAGAGAATGGGCAAAGTACAGAATGAACAATGTCTATAATGAATTTTCAAATTAGCCTATTAAAGTTTTTCAAAATGGTTTTGTTGGTTTAATAGGAAAATATAGAACGTCTCTTGTGGTCAAAACATTATCTTTTAATTCCCTAGTGTGGTATCCTAACCTAGCACATTTGACTAGTAACACTATTTATCCTCTACACATTTCAGTAGCACCAAATCGTGTTGCTATGACTAACATGGATACCAAGATGTCCCTTACATTTTTTTCTAATATGTGTTTTTTACTGTACCTTACTACTTCTTGAAGAAGAAATATAAAAGCAAAAAGTGGCCTATGTAAAAATAACCAAAAGAGTAAAAAATAAATACTGCATGCCAAGATGCCCACACCTGCACTGCTTCACACTGTGCAAAACCACTTTCCAGCATTGTGGTGTCTTATAAATACGTGTTTGACAGCTCAGTAGCAAAGTATATTCCCACTTTGGATGGAACATTGCAGTTCCATAGGATGTTGGTTCATTGTGAGTTTGTCCAGTTGGCAAGTTAATTAATGTCAACCAATGAGAAGAGTTATAAATATCCTCATACACTATACTCTTCCTTTTGCTTCTTCAGCCGTACTATGTATGATGGTTTTGACCTGGGCATGACTATTAGGTGAGCTTGCATCGTGTCTTGTTTAAGTTGATCATTTAAACAGTTAACCCTTGCTTAACACGGTGGCTCGTTACTGAAGGGCATCTCAAAGCTCAATCCTTTGTGGCTCAGCAGGGGCTTGCAGGCAGATGATGACTGCTTTTGTGCTAGAAAATGCTTGAAAAATGACACGTCATGTCATATTTCTTACAGGATTCTCCAACAATGTTTCCCAAACTGGGGTCTTTTGAACCTTGTCAGGAAATGGCTCTGCTGGGTTTGCAAAATACTGGAGAAAATGCAATTGCACCAAATCAGAGTTTTCTTCTCAGATGAGGTGGCAGCAGCTCAGTGCCCGTAGTGCTGGCCAAGGAGGAGCACTGCAGTCGTGTTTGTGCAGCAGCGCTGCAAATGGCTTTTATTTGCATTCAACAGTTTGCAGGTCCATGGTCCATACAAACATCTGCAGGCGATGTGTATAGCAGCTCTCATTCTGTGCCCCCGAGGGACTAGGTACCAGCTGACAGCTTTAGGACTGCACCCCTGAGCTCAGCCAAGCTTGGACTTAAATTCAGCTAGGCTGAAAGTGGCCATATAAGTCTTCCTACGACCTGTCTGAGAACTCAGACCAACAGCAGTTTTTGGTGACCTTTCCTAACTGGGCTCTTTCAACTAAGAGTTTTCTCCCAACAAGATGGTTTCTTCCTGGTGCCTCTCTCTTATTTTAATGGAAAATACTGAGCGCTGCTCATGTCCCTGTAAAGCAGCTGGAGACACCTGGGCAACAGATGTGAGCGTGTGGCGTGAAAGACTTGTGTATGGCCAGAGCATTTCCTATCAGCCAGCCCCAGGTGCCTGCGTGCTCTCTGTTCACTGCTGCAACTCCTTTCCGAGCAAGCCCTCTGCCCCCACACCGAATTTAGGAGCTCAGGTACTTACTACAGAGTATGGCCTCCCATTCTCTGGGCCAAATTCAGGAAAGAGGCATTTCAATGCCTCAATTTAATTACCCATGTTATTTATTGGCTCCATCTTTCCATTGATTGTATGTCAGAACCTAATTTAACAGTAGTGGAGTGACAGGGAACAGAGGGCACCCGGGGGCTTAAGGCACTTACATTGTTTTCCTAAAATATCCTGAATCACGCTGCTATTTTTTTTCTCTCTAGGGAATGGGAGAATATACATTAAAATCAGAACTAAACATTTTGACACATGAAGTCAAGAAGAATTTTGCCGTCAGCTTCAGTGGAGCATGAGTAAACTGTAGCTGACCAGCTGCTAACAAGGGAAAAACATATCCATATGTTAATACATTTTCATGATGTCCAGATGTGTACATTTCCAAGCCCAGGAAAGGGCAGCCTTGCTAATCTGAATTACAGTGTGTCTTTTCTGAGCTGACAGAAGTGCTACTCTTGCTGCTACTCTTTAATATGGGACAGATCCTGTCACCTGCCAGGAGGATATCTATTCCCTATATTCCACTGTTTATTTGAAACATTTATGTAACAGAACAAGTAGGGAAAAGCTTTGTCAGTAGAAAAACATAATAAACAGAAACATACAAGTCTAAAGATGCACATTCCAGGGAAAAGCCTAGCTTTCCTATGAAGAGCACTTCACAGAGCAGCTGAAGTCAAATTATTAGAAATTTGAATGAATGAAAAGTTTCTCTCACTAGTCTAGAGGCTACTCTGGTCCTGCAAGCCAGCCAGCATCTGATGGGGCATCAGATGCATAACTCTCCCACTGGAAAAAAATCAGATTCTTTCATGTCCTGAAGTTAAGATTCTTTCATTTGTATATAGACTGTTGTATCACTTTTTTGGTGCCTTACAGGAAGATGAGTCATTAGGAGAAACTTGAACGTGGAGAAGGTTTGATACTCTGGGATGAGGAGGATAGGAATAATAAAAAAAATGAATATGGGTGAGGAGATGGGAGGAGAAGGCAGAAGAGATGACTAGAGTATTGATATTGTCTGTGACCAACAGCCTCAGGAAAACTAATTAAAGCTGAGGAAGCTGATGAATTCCATATGAGAAAATGCAGTTTGAATATTAATACGCTCTGCCCCATTATTGTCCAATTATAAATCCATTAAATTTGAAGGGGCTTAAAGTTTGGGAAAACACGTTTTCTCATTCTTGTGACATGATGAATAATGCAAGGATTAGGAGACAGTACTTTTTGCAAGGGTCCAAACCCATGTATATACTGGGAGTTAGTGCATAGCTAATGCACAACTGAAGTCCCTCTTAAATAATTTCTTTTTTGAGGGCTTCCATGAAACTTAAACAGTGAACTGGGCTCTGTTTCTGCATAAGCTTGGCAATGTCACTCAGTATTTGCCGTCAGACAAGGAAAAAGTGTTACACAGTGTATTTTTCATTTGTTTTGCTATTATGTTGTTTTAAGAATAATGATTTGCCATTGCTTGGCTCTGTGATTCATTTGATTGTTTTCCCTCATTTCAAGATGAATCGTAGTTTTTAATCTGTTTGCTGTCATCTCTCATTTCACTGAAGCACACATATTGCTCTTATTGCCATGCAAATAGGTGTTATATAAATAAAATGTATTATTATGACCATCAAAGTAAAAGAACCCAGAGTTATCTGTTACACAGCGTGCTCTTTGCCAGACTCGGTGCTCGCGCTCACAGTCCGTCTCTCCACTTCTGCTGGCAGTGCTCTGGGGAGGTGGCGTTTCTGAGCCATACCGACGGAGAAGCACCAGGGCAAAAGAGTAAATGAAAGTAATGGGGCAGATTTATCACCGATACTTCCAGAGAATTACAACTTACTTTCCTCAGGCAGAAACCAGTGATAAGAACACAACTGTGAGTTTTAAGCTCATCATACCTCAGAGGAACGGAGACAGCAGATTAGCACTTGGGTGGGAAGCCTCCCAGGAGCACCTGTAGCCACAGTCTGACAACCGTATTCCCATGTCTCTCTCCTGCACTTACCTGCTGGATGCTTCCCTGTCTTAGCTGCCTCCCAGAGGAGTAAAAGCAGCAAGTGCAGAGACGCAAAAGCATCCCCTCATTTGCCTTTTGCCCAGCTTTCCTTCCGTCAGGCAGCGCGTGGAGAAGCACACGTGGGGATATGGGAAGAAATTCTGGGGTGGACACAGCTTGAAAGGGCTATAGGTCCTCCTAGTCTTACTAACAATATTGCCATAATGTCGTGAGGGGTTTTGTTTGGGGGTTTGAATTGTTAACTGAACTCCTGGAGATATAGATGTGACAACCAGCCATCTCTTGCTTGGCTCAGATGGACGAAGATGCCTGACGTGTTCACTCCAGAATGACATCTGCTTGAAGATAAGAAACCTCAAGGAATATACTTTGGACTGCTGTCTGCATGGGTGTGTTGGAGGGGAGGAGGAAGAGATCTTGCTTACATTCTATTAATTAAGTTGTTCTGCTATAAAACAGAATATATATTCTGCTAAATTAGGCCAAAAAATTAAATGTGTTTCCTGGATGCCTGGGTAAAAAAGGCTGATCCGTATCAGTTCCAAACACACAGTGATTCATTGTATTCTCTGGACTGCTGAGAGAGGCTATTTAGCCTGCATTGGTCACATCTTGCTGCTGCCACTTTCTGTGCTGGCATGTAATGTACCTACAGGCTCTTAGATTTCCTAATTACTTGTGTTCTTACTGCAAGCCAAAACTAGCCATATTTTACAATGTTCCTGAGGGAATAAATATATTCAGTCTGTTGAATCTGAATGCTCTCTCACTTCTTGAAGGTTTTCTTATCATTTATCCCAGCCACCAGCTGGCGTATAGTGTGATCTGCTTCCACTGGGCTTCTGCTGAGCATCCTGAGGACATCTGGATGCAGGGTCTACACCGGGGAGGTTGCGCATACATTACAGGCGTATCTCAGAGTGGGAAGAAAAGCCTGGCTGGGTGTGGGGCACAGGGAGAAGGAAACTGCCAGACTGCAGTAGCTCTTCATGACAGGGAAACGTTATTTTAAGGTTTAGGACAGGATACATGGGGGCTTTTAAAGCCCAGTACTGGGCAGAAGAGCATGGAAGGAAGGACAATTGCTTAAGAAGACTTTATGGGATACAGTGGCAGATACAATGGTTGACTCTGAAAGAGGAATTAGGAGCAGCAGGGGCAAGAGATTGTTGAGGCATCTGGAAAAAAGCAGTGCTTGAGAGTATAGAAACTACAACATATGCATGCAGTGCCCTTTAACACGGACCTGTACAGACACACACCGTACCACAGTCTCCCCTTTCCTTGCAGGACTCTAATAGCTGCTGGTGGCACTATCAGGCAGGGAGAAACTCTCCTGAGTCCTGGCTGTGGTATCACACATCATGTCAGCAGCAGTGGCAACCAGCAACATGCAATATGTTTGCAGAGTGAATGCAATGTGGAGGACTCCTCATTGGAGTGTATTGGAAGCTGACAAGAAGTGTATGGTGTGGATAAATCAGGTGACAAATGCCCTCATACACCTTTGAGGTAGTACAAAGGAGTAAGGGAAGCTGCAGAGCTTAAGCTACCATGTGGACGTGTCTGATGTGGGCCAGAAGCAAGTTCTGCACATGGGGCACTGCAGTGTGGACACAACTGGACGAAGCCAGTTGGCACAGTGAATTTGACCCCTAATGCTCACTGCTCCAAGCAGCGTGGCTGAGTCACTCCCCACTGAGCTGCTCTCCTCACTAAGGCTGGAGGACAGTGACACTGGGGGTTGGGTAAGAAACAACCCAGCTTCTTCAGGGTTTCCTAACCATATCAGTATTACCTCTGTCCTAACACCACTGCAGCTCAAGGATGGCAAATTATCAACACTGAGATCCACCTCAGAGATAAATCTCTGCTCTTCTGGTGCATTTCTGTTCTGGCATCTGCTCCACCCCTGAAGACACATCGTATGATAAGCTACAGCAGAAATAATAGCACGTTTTTAGCAGTGACACCTTTTTTTACCTGGCTGGCAAGCCAGCCAAAAACACCTCTGGATTTGTGCAGGAGGGTCAGAAACGAAAGCTGCCAACTGAGTTCCTTGACAGCCCTGTTCTTAGTTAATATGTCCCAGCGTCCCCCAACGTCAGCCTTGTCCCAGTTTTTACAAGTGATCCTCTTTTTAATCCAGTTTTTCGTGGCGACCCTCAGGGGTTGTTGTAACTCCACCGGTTAACAGCTATCTGCTCCACAGCACCTGCTGCACCTTCCACCTTCCCGTCTCCATGGTCTGCCTCCCGGTGATCAGAGGGCAGCAGCTTTTTGCTGGCAATCTCTGCTCAGCAAGGAAGGGGCATCCCCAGAGCCGCCATTTTAAGCACAGGAACCCCAAGACGCCTGGCTTGCTGGTGCTTGATTCATGCCAGGAGCATTCTGCAAATTTACTGCATTTCATTGATCTGTTGAAGAAAACAGCAGAAAAAGTTGTGGCTTCCCTCACCCTAACAAGAATCTTTTCCCTCGTAAGTAAAATACCAGTTTTTTCCGTGAGCAATCTCACTACTTGTTTTGGTGGGACCTTTAAATTCAACCAGACAACATTTGAAGCAAGGTAAAAACTATCAGAGAACACAAAAATGGCTCTGGATGTACTGCTGATCCAGACAAACCGCTGCTGACTCACTGCCAGCTCATGCGGAATGCAATTACAAAAATTTACAATTTTAGCTGTTTCCTGGTTAAGTATGAAAACTGGAGGAGTTTTACACATCCACTGAGGTGTGTCGTACAACGTTGAGGGACAGATCAGCGCAGCTCCCAGCTGCTGAGCCCACACAAGGCGTTTATGCTGGCCTGTGAAGTAACACTTCATGTCTCAGGAAAGCCATCTTACACGCCGCAGGAATTCTCTGGGGAATCACTTCCTGAGGTCGGACTGTTTTTTTTAATAAAAACCTGGTATTTTTCATTTTGGTTATCAAGGAATTGAAACAAACACCAAGAAGAAATACTGAGGTACTCTCAGAAACAGCCCGCAAGAAGGAAAGCTGAGCAAGGAGGATTTGTGGTAAAAGGCATGAAGTTATATCTGGTACAGACAACCCAAATACCCCTGCAAATGGCTCTGCCGCTTCAGAGCTGAGTCTCCAGAGCCAAGTGGCTTGAGCTTGATGGATCCGTGTGGACTGTGAGGGCAAAGCTCGGGCTTGCCTCTGCACTTGGATTTTCCTGCTGGGAAACCAGGATGCTTCCTCCAAGCTGGAGGCAGAGCATGAGACAAAATTGCGGACAGCTGTAGACAAGCAGGGAATGGGAGTGCGGCCACAGTCCCAAATGAACCTGACGGTGTGGGTGCACCTTCTGACTACTTCAACCACTGCGAAACATGGGACTTGCTGAAAAGATAAGGAGGTTTAGGCAAGAGAAGCAGCTAGTTAGCTGTGGACTGAACAACAGGGAAGGACGACCTTCCTCGCTCACTTCACAGATAATCCTGCCTCTCGATGAAAGTGCTTATTTGACAGCGTGAAGTCCCTTCCAAAATTTCCATTCATAACAAGTTATCATCAGTATGGCTGAAGATCCTTTCTCACCAAATGTGGAAGAAAAAGGGGAAAATTTATCTGAAGTTGTTAAACTTCTACTTACCACTGAATCTTAAAGACAACTTCAAAACTGCCGTGTTCTGACTTCCACGGCAACTTGGTCAAGAACAAGGATATCCATCAGGAAATAGATGCTCTAAAAAAATCCCTCTGCAGAACTTCAGCTACTTCAGTGGAGCAATTCAGACTATCTATATCTCAGTAACATCTGGTATATGTGTTTGTTGCTCAGCTTTGGTTTGTAAATATGTTTGCTCTTAGCGCCATGTGTTAATATAATTTTCCTTGTATGGGTGGATTATTTTCCACTGTGTGACACAGTTAAGAATTTCCCATTTGTAACAACGTATCTTAGCAGTTTTGTCAAAACATATCCATCGTTATTAACACGATATAACAATCGTTAAAAGCTAATAGGTAATTAGTATTAAATTGCACTGAGTGTTGGTATGTTCTAGATTTGAGTAATCCTGAGTAGAGGCTATTGATTTTACTGGGCTATCCATGTTCAGCACTTCTGAGACCCGGGTCCATAAAATGTTGTTGGTTTTATAACTGTCCAAACTAATTGCCTTAATGCCTGAGAATCGTCCTTTCCTCTCTTGAAAATAACGATTACATTCTTATTGTGACTCTTACACTCCCTGCAGGTTTGTTTGCCGAAAGACCAAGGCAAATGACTACAATCTCTAGCACACCAACATTTAAAAATAGCATCACAACACTAGTCTGTACATACTCTGTCTTCATCACATCAGAGACTGAAACTTCCTGGCAATTGGAGAAAAAGCCATTAATACTCATAGCCTTTTATTAGCCAAGCCAGATTTGTTTTAATTTTCCTTTAGCAATAGCAGTAGCTCCTTCAGATTGCACAAACAGCAACACCTGAGCAGAATCGAAAAAGGACACCTTGCTTCCACCGCAGAACTGTTAACTCTTGCACGGTGGCTGTGAAAAAGCTCCCGGTACTTCAGTGCCAGCAGAGTCCTCCTGACAGTCAGACAGCTAAAACTGACTGTAACTCGCAATACAACCATTCTTTTAGCCAACGTAACTGTAAGTATGAAGATTCACCTAACCTGCACCGCATGCCACTGCTGAAAATCTTCTAGTGCTTTTCAGATGCAGACGCTCCTGGTTTATTCTACTCAAGAGAGAAGACACAACGCAATCTCCAAATGCAAAATTTATTGGTGGTATGAAATCAGGTGTTTGTAGAGAAACCAATAATATCTGAGGTAATAATTTGGTTCTGATTAAGCCCATTTCTAGGCGATCGATTTTTGCAGTCTGAAGTGCCTCCCCCAAACATGATTTTCGTGCTGCTTGTCAAAGCTGTGAGTTTGCAAAATTGTTCAGGCCCTCCCACTTGGAGTCAACTCACTTGAACTGTTGGGTGGTGGTGACTCCCCTGACACTTCCCTTCTGAAGGTGATGGCAGAGCTACCTTTAACCAGTCATTCCCCCCACCAACACCACCTATTTTTGTATTCTGTTCTCATCTCAATTCTAGTGAGAATCGTGCTTTGCAAACTAAATAGGGGAAAAAATGCAGTACTATCTGCATTCAGTTTTATTTTGTTCATAGTCCAACCATGCATCTGAAAAACTTTGAGCTTTTTGTTTCGTTTGAAGCCAGCACATTAAGGTTCATTTATACTTACAAAAATATATATGTTGAAGTTGTTGTCTTTGAGAGCATCTGATTGTTATTCTTTGACAGCGCTGTCACTAGAGGGTCCATTTTGAGCTCATTCATTGAAAGCCGTGGCAGCAACAGCAGCAGCCTTAGCTCAGTTCTGTCTCCAGAGATTTGCAGAGAAGCTATTTGGAGTTTATCACACAGTTTTGCAAAACACTACAGCCTCGGCAAGCTGTCATAAAGAACCTCTCATTCCAACTGGGCTCCTTTACAAGTAATATTTTATTACTCTCTGCTCTGTTTTACCCTGCACCTTGCAAAATCTTTCTTCACCTTTTTTACTCTCTTGATAGATTAAAAAATTCTGAAATACGACTCTGAAAAATGCTAGGTATTTTTAATGCATTTATAATTCAAGAGCTATCCAGCTCCACTCAGACCGGAGCTCTTTGATGCTAAGCTGTTCCACATCCTGTGCCCCCCTGGCCAGGGCTTGCAGCCGAAAGCCTTATCCTGAGCAGAGCCACTTCCCAAAGCCGCTCTGCAGGCCCGCGACTAGTTCCTACCCGTGCCTGTGCCGTTTGCTGACAATCAGCCACTTCCATCTGCTCTTTTCGTAAGAGAATTTTTAACTTGAGCACCAAAAGCCATTGGCGTCTGAAAAGCAATGCACTTTTCATCCCATAAGGAGGATATCAGAGCAAATAAAAAAGTCCACGAGACCAATTTCACCCCTGTACCTTGCCCTGTATATGTTGGCTCTGCCATGAATGTCTCCCAGGGGAACTCCACCGGGAGCCGGCACAGCAGCTCCGTGCTACCCTTTGCTCGACATAGCGTGACAAGGGATTTGAGGGTGTTCCGGGTAAGAAGCTCGAATTTGGGGTTGTATCAGACTTGTCATCTTAAGTACACTAATCTGCGTCAATAGAAACCTAGGTGTGCCCTCCCCACCAACTCCTGGCACTCCAAGCAGCAGCGCTGCCAAATCTCACAATTTTATCTCAAGGCATATAAATATTTGGTGCTTTTCCCAAAGCCTCAGCTCCTCGAGTCAAGTGATTATGTGTGCACACCAGCTTGTAAAGGTGAAAAGCCAAGTTCTTGCCACCACTCTGCCCTTTCCAGCAGAGCTAAAATGTCATGGGAAGAGAAGCAAAATGCCCCATTTGACAGGTAAAATGTAGTGGATGATATGGTCTTGCAAGCCAGGTGCACATCGCTGAGGCTCTGAGCCACATCCGCCAGGAGCAAGGATATAAATGAAGGAGCCGGGTTTGTGCAGCTGCCCGGCCCCCCGGGGATGCTCCAGTTTTAGTTCCATGTTTGATGCAAACCCATCCCACAACGCTGCGTTTTCCGACTGGGAGAGAAAAGCAGCTGCCACCTTACAGTTGCTATTTTGCACATGACTGCCTGCTAGCTAAGCTTCCCTCCCTTCCAGCGCTTACAGCAGGTTAACTCCTGCTCTGTTTTCCTGTGCCTCTTAATCCTCAGAGGCACTGTGTCCTCACATACTTTTCTAGTTGAGAAGGAGCTGTCTTCTCCCTATACATCAGTTTCATCAGCCATATAAATTCTGTATGAGACTTAAAAATCATTGGCCTGCATTGGATTCTTGTACCTATTTAGTGGCAGTAATTCTGGTGATTTTTCTCTTTCACTTCTCGTTCATCCACGTTAGTGGGTGACAGCCTGTAACAAATACATTCGTACCTGGCAGATAGTATTTATTAGCATAAATTCCAGCTCCTTCGTGAGGTAATTAATACCAAACATTTCTGTCATTTCATAAGATCATGATTCTGAGAACCATTTTTTTAACCCATGTAAACCATGACAGCTTTGCAGATATGTGACTGAAACCAGCTCCTCTTTTTTATGCAGAGGGCTCTGTTTGTTTTAAAATTAAGTTTTCTCAAAATCTGGTCTATAAAGCAGAGTCAACCCACATTAATTTATTTCTCCTCAAAGACTTTCTCGTACTTAAAATAGTAACTCCTTTTAAAACCATGTATTTGTGTCTCTGATGTCTGTTGATATAGCAGCAATTTCATGATTGCCAGGAGTAAGTTTTCTGGGTGATGACACCAAGAGTTTCACTTCTCTTTTGATGAGAGGAACTCAGTTTCCTTCTCCAGCCCAACCTGGTCCTTCGAACTATTGCATTCTCTTACTGAGATAAGCTTTGTTTCCACATAGCTTGAAAAACCCAGCAGGTACGTCTGCTCTTTCAAATTGCTTTTCTGACACAAGAAAAAAAAGTTAAGAATATCGTATCTGATTTAGAAAATGTTGTATACCCTCTAAAACATAACACCTCATCCAAGAACCCTGCTACTGATGTCTGCCAGAAGGTCGGCCACAATTGCAGTTAGTGCTAGCATTAACCAGAAGGTTTGTGTTTCCTCTCCTTCCCTCCCCTGTTAGCAATTTCTGCCTAATGAGAAGCGTAACTGATGGTATTGCTTGCACTTGTGAGAGGAAGGACAGTCTTCTGCACGTTGCTGCCTGAAGCCCCATCCATCTGGACGTGTGTTTCTGGATCTCTCTCCTCATGCCCTTACCAGGCTCCGGGGTTGGGAGCAATGCAGTGCGGTGGCACACACCCTCTGCTGGTACCCCTGTTGCCGCGAACTCTGTGGGTGCAGCTCTCTTCTGGGGGATGCACAAATCCTTAGTGGAGAGGTGGTGGGGACAGGCACCCCAGGCCCCCTCTGGGGACCCCAAGCCTGTGTCACAAGTGAAGGCTGAGGGGGGTCTCAGCTGAGGGCTGCGGGTGCAGGTAGGCAGGCGCGAGACCCTCTGCCCGTTCCATGTGGAGTATTGAAGGGCTCATCATACAGGAGCTTTTGGTCACTACCCACTTTGGACAAGAGCCAGAAGTAATGACGTAGAGATGAAAGCTTCTGTATCCCAAAAGCGATCCTGTAAGCCATCCAAGTCTCTCTAAAGCTCCGATTGTTTGCTAGCTGAAGAGTTTTAGGTTGGTTATGTAGCAAGGATAAGAGTGAAAACACTCCTGTAGAGAACACCAGTGCTCTTTTTATTTTGGATGCTCAGTCTGTTTCCTTTCCAAGTATTTGTTTGTTTGTTTGTTTGTTTTTGCTGTACCACTGCCCTTTGAGACATTCATGTCCCCTCTATAGTAAGGGGGATGTGGCTGGCTTAACTTCTAAAAATGTGCTACCTTGCATACCTCTTTTGTTAGTTCATACAAAGGAGTCTTATTAGTATAGAGTGTTCTACTTAAATTACATGTTTATGCTGCTTGAGTTTATGGACTTACATTAGCTTTAATTCTTACACTGAAATAAGCAGTAAAATAAAGCTGAAAAACATCCAGTGCTGCCAGGGTCACATTTTTCAGCTGAACTGCTAAAGGGATATTAAGCGTGCTTTGGCTTTTTTCGATAAATTGTGATTTCTCCTTCTCCCAAAGTCAATGGAGGAGTAGTATTATGTGTTCGTAAAACTCAGTGTGTTTTACAGTCTTTGGTACAGGGGGCCTAAGTCTGCAAAGCACTTATGCACGTACAAAAAAATCCTCAGAGCAACTCTCGAAAGCAGCTGATTAAAATCAGACTGATTTAAGAGGTGGAGAATATTCCAATCTGCCTGATTTTAATCAGCCTGTTTCAGGAGGTAGCCCCGACACTCTGTGTTATTTTCAAACGCTTGATCCCCGTGCTACATGGATTTGCTATTACAGCAGGGTCAGTAAAGTGCTATCTCTGCTGAGATCAATGGGAGTTTTGCTACTGACTTGAGTGGAGTAGTGATTCATCAGTGATATAGCTGGGGTTTATCTACTTTTGATTTGACTGCTGCAGCATTCCCCCATTTCTCATACATACGAACATGGATATTTACACATATTTGCCATCTGTGGACATCATTGGCTTTCACCAGATAACCCCAATGCAAACACTAAGTTTAACCATTACAAACATTAAATGTAAAATGATTCTAGTAGTGAGGATATAACGTGCAAATATATATAACACCATTTGATTCATGAGCAGATGAGCTTTTGTGAAGAGATTTGATGATCTGTTTGAAGGCTGTTAAAATCACTGTGCAGGATTTGAGCGAAACAGAAGAGCTCACAGATCTGGACTCTTATGCAATGATTTAAGTTTGCAGAGCAAAAGGTACCCAGGAGCTCTCTATCAAAATTTCAGATGCACTTTTTTCCTAGTTACAGAAATATTTAAATAAAATCACGCTCCTTAGCACTCTCTCCACCAGATTACAAAGTTTAAAAGATGCCTCTTTCAATGCACGCCTAGAAACATGCCGATTCACTGCTCGCTGGAGAAAGGAACTACGCAGCTTGATGCTAAACATGCTTCTCTGATCTGGGCTGCTTCTCCGTTGAATCAGGCTGCTGTTGCATGCTGTGTAGCTGGTAGAACTGGTCTAATTCCCTGGTGTGATAGTTCAGGGAGTTTAAAGAAATAATCCTATACTGGAAAGTGTACAAAGATATAAATAATTTAATTTACAGTTTATATGTACAAGAATCATAAATAGAATTAAACTAATTAATAGAATCATTTGGCTACATTCACGGCAATGTGCAAACCTACTAAAAGCTCCAAGTCAAATTCTAAATAGAAAGTTGAGGGTGGCTCTTCATTTATTTTAAAAGCTTTTTTTTTTAACCAAGAGACTAACTGTATTGTGGGCGGTGTGCTTCTACTGCTGAATAATTTCTGAACATCAGAACCCTCAGTACTTCAAAAAAGGTGATCAGCACCTCAAAGAACATGGACCTAACTCTAGCAAGCAAGAAAATTTTGATCATTTGATGTTAATGAAAAACAAATTTCCAATAAACACTAAGCATGCTAATGAAATTCATTCTAGTGGTGGTGGATTTATGCTCTATTTATTATTTTTTATTCAAGCAATTGCAATTACCTAAAGAGAAACAGACATTCATACCCAAGTTATTAGTCTGAGTTGTTAAAAAAAAACCCTTAAGAACTCTATAAATCTCTTTGAAATTTCCCTTAACTTTAGATTCCTATCAAGGAAAGTATTTTAATGAGGAAATGAAAGTGTAAGTATGTCATATCTGAAGTTTTAATTGAGTTTGTTGACGATACTCCAATAGCAGCAGCAGAGCGCAAGCAAGGGCTTTGAAACAAAGGCAATGAGCCAGCCAGTTGCTGAATGGCAGCTTATATGCAATTGAATATATAATCATATAGAATATTTTGTCCTAGTTTCCATTAATAAGAAAGTGTGTGTGTGTGTGAGTGCATGTGGGCATGTGCATATATGTATTTTCAGCTTGAGACTGAGACTCCGGAATCTGCATCCACAGCTGAAAAAGTCTGGATGCAGCTGTGGTCCCGATTCAGCTCTCACTACTACTTTCAAGAGTCACAGCACACAGAGGGATCGTTTAATTCAAGCTGTACCTATGGAGATGGTGGGAAGTTGGTGGAGAGAGCGCAGCTGCCTGTGCTCCGGTGGCTAAAAAGCAGTTTCTCCAGACAGACACCCACATTACCAAACTTGCACTCATCTGCACCGTACCCCAGGGTCAGAGGCTGCTTTTGACAATGTTTGCTTTAACTGTTTGTTTAGGATTTTTTACATTTGCCAAATTAAATGAGTACATTAGCTAGTGCCCCAATCGTCAGCTAGTAGGATATGATGTCAATGGAGTAAGGTACACAACTAAAAGTGTTATTCAAAAGGGCACATTCAGCCACGTTCTTCTCATCACCCAGAAGAAAGAAGTCAGAAAAACACGGCACGTTATCTCTGGGCATCGCCAGTGGTACTTCTCACGTACACACGGCCAGGATCAAAATAAATTACTGGAAATATCAAACTATTTACAAATATAAATGCTACTAACCAGTTGACTTACAGCTCAGTCAAAGAGGAATCACAGTTTTCTTGCAATTCCAAGTCTCATGTAAAATATCAGCTGCTTCTGGCTTCAGAGTAAATATATGCTTTTGTTATCAGGCCCCTGACATTTGCAGGATGAATCCTGTGTGAATTTTAAAATAGAGAATGAAAGTGAAAATCCTTCTCATTTGATGAAAGGTAAACTGAGTAATTCCTGGAAAGATTACAATTTTCTGCTCCTGAAAAGAAACACCTGGGTATTGTCAGGGCAATTTAATTGTCCTTTTCCAGCAGATAACAAGAAATGAACACTACAAAGCTCTGTTTGTGTCACCAGTGCAGATCACAAATCTTTTCCATAGAATTGAGCATTGCTGAGATTACTCAGAAACAAACTTTAGTATAGGAGGAAATAAGATCTCTTTGAAATATCACGCTAAAAACTTCCAGGCCTACACAACAAGATACCTGAGAGGGAATGAAAAACAGCAATTTCCCAAATAATTTGATTTTTAAATCAGAACTGCAATGATTACTTCAATCCTTTTGTATTCCTGTCCTGAGAGATAGAAAATGTTTCTGAGTAAACAGGTAGGATGAGAACTAGGTAGCATTTAAATTCTGTTTCAAAGATCTCATGAATTTTACCTCGTGGTCACCATGGGTTTGAAACCATTGTCTATTCTTGGCACAACAGAAGGAACTAGTGATTGAAATTGCATTTCTGTGGGATGGGGAGATAAAGACCTACAGAGGAAAAATGTTAGCAGTTCCCTGATGATGGGACTCCACCAGAGTTAAGCCAGCAGAGAAGGTGGCCTTTTTCCCTCAGAAAAATAACACATTCCTGTAGAAAAACTCCTACCATACACAAGACACTGTGTTTTTAGGAGATGGGGCACCCCACTTTACATGAGAAACATTAGTGTTAGAAAAGGTATTTTGGTATTGTGGAAGTTCATTTTTTGTCATTTCAGTTCCATATCCAACCAGAAGAATAATAACTACAATTAAACAGAATCAGATTATGTTTTGCTGCTATTTACCAGTAAAATTAGTGATGTATTAATGCAAGACCTGTGTATTGCAAAAACTTAAGCCCCAGTGACCTGAGGTTCATATTCATGTGTTTAGATTGTTGTCAGTTCCCAGGATTTGAGAAAAGCCTGAGATTTAACAGCATGGTTAGAGTAATCATAGGAGGCTGCTGCTAGAAACGCTGGATTGAGCTTGAACTGTCAATCACTTCTAAAAGTAATGTACGTATATAAACAAGGTTATCAAGTGACCATGAAATGTCTTTTGTCATCAGCTAGTGAGAGCTTCAAGAGCTACAGGCTCTTGAAGTGGCAAAACTCTTGGAGGCTGGATCAGAGGAAGGGCTCGGAAAGCCCTGCAGCTTCCCCAGCGCGGGGAAGAGAAATGTCTATATTCCTGGCTGCTGCCATGGCAAATGTTGTTTGGAGGTTTTTTTCAGTTGGAATAGCTCTTTAGAAGTGCCTATGTTAACAGAAGAGAGAGTCGTGGTAGGAAATCCAAGCTGCTGCCTTCTTAGGAGAAACTTTAATGCAGCCATACAGCTTCATGGGGAAGGAGGGACGTCACTGCTCGTACAGTATCAGATATAAAGCTTCATACAGAGAAAGTTCTGTTCCGACTGGCTCACATGTCAATATAGTAATAATGGCAAAAAACCCAAAGAAATATTGGAAAAAATATGTGGAGGAAAAAAAAATTTGGATTTCTTTTGTTGAAGTGCTGTACAACAAGCCTCAGTATCAAACTGTTCCCTCTAATTTTGAGTGGGAGGGATGAAAACCTGACATAATCTGGGGCAACGGCAGGGACCATAATTCCTCCATCAGCTGAATACAAAATAAGATGCCCTGAGGTATTTCAGTGGGCCTGGGGTAATCAGTGAGGCGCGAGAAACAGATCAGGAGACCGACTCCTGTCTATAGCACTGTCCTCAGCCGACCCCGGGGATTTCCGACTGGAAATGAGAGCTATGGCTAATGCTGCTTGACACAGAATTAACTCTCCCAGGGCCTCCTCTGCTTCTGCAGAGCTGCCATGGACAAAAAAAATCTGAGTTGGATTGTGTGCTCCCCACAGGGTCGTGCTGCGAGGAAGACTAGAAAGACGGAGGAGAAGCGTGAAAGGGGAATCCCTTAAAGCATCCATCTTGCAGCCCCATAGGGTACAGTCTGAGGGAGAGTCCGCAGTTTAAACTTGCATAAATACCATATATCTCCCATATCTCACCCACAGGAATAACAATGGTCTGCAGCAAAAGCAGCAGGAGTTCTGTATCATCTTTCATGCTGGTGTATTTGGATAGGAACTAGAAAATAAACTTTGAGTTTCATCACCTTTTCAGACTTCAAACACATATATAGCACTGCTTTCTCTCTCTTATAATTGCAAGCAGAAGAAAGTGTTTTATCTGTTACAACCAATTTAGCACCACTCAAGAGCATAACAATGATTTCCTTCTCAATCATTTTACCATCTCACTTTTTAGGTGCAATTCATTGTTTTGTAGATTTGCTAATTTAACATGGACATATCTCTCCAGTGGAGAATGGTAACAGGAACTTTTACATCTAGAGTAATGCGAAATTGCTCCAAACTCTGCACCAAGATGTGAGAGACACACCCGCGGTGTGGAGCCCCTGGGATTTCCTCGGATCACCTCTGCAGCATCACCTAAGCCCAGGTCCCTCCCAGGGAGGCAGGGCCCACCTCACGGGAGGCAACCCAACCTCACCGGCCTCCCGGGCACGAGGGCCTCCTCCCAGGCAAGAGCAGCTGTCATCACGGAGCGTGCAGGCACTTCTCGAGGTCGGATGGGGAATACAGCATTTCAGACCAGAAAAAGGAGCCCTTCCCAGAACCCGGGCAGGCCGCGAGGTGCCGAGGAACCGGAGGCAGCAGACCCCTTAGCTGGATGTTTTCTCCCCTTTGCAGAGAGACGGGTGTTTTCTGCCCTGTGAACAAGCCGACAGCTATTCACCAGGAACTCGGTACAGCGCTGGACCTCCAGTTAACCGGAGCGTGTCAACCCCAGATCAGCCCAGAGCTGCCTCAGCATTTACAAGGGAGCATTTACCTTCGCCCATGGAGCCCCGGTTCGAACTTGTTAAAATTTGCAATCAGTAACGTAACAGCACAAATTCTTCCGCTGACGCAGAACGAAGAACTTCCAAGGGATGTTGAGAAAATCGTGGGTTAGACATTGCCCTGGAAACACCCCTGGAGCTCCCTTCATACGCTGCGTTTTTTTCCCTCCTGAAAAAGAGGTATTTGCAAGCCATGCAAACGAGTGAATTCAGCATGTGATTGCAGAGCAGTATGCAGCTCTTCTTTTGCTACATACACAGACACAGTTTTTAGTGCACATCATCACATAGTGATTAATGGCAACATGGCATTTACTCCAGGGAACACAGCCAGCTTAAACATGAAAACCCACATTGACTCAGATGGACAGACAGGCATATAAACTTTATTTATTTTGTCAGCCAAGTAAGCAAACTGTAAAAATAAGAATACAAAACTCTGCTCTGATGTTTGCTTTACTCGGGGATAAAGAGATTTAACCGAATTACCAACCATGATTTTTTCTGAATAGGGTTGCACATACTAGCCTGTTACCACCGCTGTAGCTAAGCTGCGCTCGGCACAGTACCAGATGCAAGAGAGAGAAAAGAGAGAGGGACTGTCTGCCGCCTCTTTATTCCTTTCTTTTGGTGTTCTCGAGGGCTACCATAAAGATATTGGTCTTAGGAACGACCTCAGCTGTGGTCAAACCTAAGGGGCTGTTGCAACAGCAAAGGGTCACTGGCCCGCCGTAGCATTTACATTGTGCTGCCTCCTCCTCCCCTGGCTGCTCAGTGGCGAGGGCTGTCACTCGGGGTCCTGCCGGGACAGAAAGGCTCCTCAGGAGACCACTTAAGTTGCTTTATGGCTCTTTCTGTCATGCTGGAGTTGCAGAAGTGCTATATATATTGTGAGACTAACGTTCTGGTCTGATATTTGCATTCCATATATATTTCATGTTTCATAGACATCAGAGACTCTATCAGATGACAAACTGGCTCTCCAGATATTAAAGGTTTAGTGCCACTGATACAAATAAATGAAAAGGACAAAAGTTTATGCTATAAATATGAAAAATGGAGTGCAATTGAATTAGGTTATTTTTACATCTTAGATTAAAATGGCCCTTTCCCCTTAATTTTTCTGATTTTAGCGTAAATCTTTCAAGGTCACTGCTTCTCTGGGGTAGTTTTTTGTTATCTGATATGCCCTTTCTTGATTTTCTCAATGGTGTTCCTCAAAAGGATTTTCTCCTAAAATTTTCATCTTCTTTAATACAGGCTTTTTTTTTCCTGAAATTGTTTCAAGAAATGGAGATAAATCTCTTTTTAAAAGTGGTGCTTTTTTTAGAGAAAGATTGCTTTCTGTCGGAATCATTCCATGTAGCATGGCATTATAATTCAGTTTTGCTAGCCAGCTACAAGAAGAAGCATTTGTGAATAGGGTTGAAAGGACAGGAGAACAGAAACCAGGAGTCTAATGCCATTCAAATGCACTACTCTATGTAAACTTTTTGTGATAATTTTCCCCTACTCCATTGGACTAGATGGGAGTCTATAAAATAGACAATAAAATATATATAAAATATATAAATATTTATAAATTTAATATATAAATCTTAGTTAAAGTCCTTTTGATGGAACACAAAATCCTCCATTTATTTAGTTTCCATAAGTTTACATGAGCATATAAAAAGAAACAACACATACAACATACTAATTTCATGCTGGCAGGGAGAGGGAATCCTTCATTTTCATCACCAGAAATATTTTTAAATAGCTGTCTGTCCATGGCTGAATTTTAAAATATCAGAAATCCAAGGGATTCAAAGACAAATATAAAACTCCTTACATGATTCAGGCATGTCCTTGCCTTGATCCACGCAAGTATTTGTCTATCTTGGATAATTTTGCTGGCTCAATGTTTTAAATCAAGACTGTGTAGAGAAATAAGACTAACCAAATTATCACACTGTGCTACATTTCTTTACACAAACACTGCCATAATTTTTAGTAATGAACCCAAGATAATAGGAAACAATAATGAACTCTTTTAAAATATAAACCCCAAATTCTGTGCAAATTGCACTATTATCAGGAAGCCAAATTTCTCACTACTACGTTATGGACTTCTCAGCTATTTGCATGCAGCAAGGGTATTAGAATGATAGTGTTTTAAAAATAGGCTCACATAACATTTTTTAGTGTAATCAACCATGGATTGATTTGGTTGGCCCATCTGTCATATCTAGTCTGTATGACTAATTGTTAGTGGTCTCTAATTGAAATTTAGAGTCATTAAATAAAGAGAGATGCCATTATAAATGCACTAATTCAATATGTGGAGGAGGGAGGGCAGGATACAAAATTGGGCAGTAGTTTCTGAGCATTGTTTATGTTTATACATATTCAGGTTAATATGTTCCTGTCTGCTACTGGGCCAATCCTTCTGCAAGGCACATCAGAGCAGGCTGGCAGATGTCTAAATCATGGCAAATATTCTCCTTCTCATTTTTCCAGACTTCAAAGAGGGTTGTGAATGGAAGGTGGGCTTAGCCTTTTTGAAGGTTTATATTTTCTAGAAGCTCCTAGAAAAAAAAGGGGTCCTTGTTACCATTATAAAATATGCTAAGCTCCAAAAGATGACCTGGGGTTTTATATACACCATAACAGTGGCCAAGGCCAGCAGAGTGTCAAAGAATCTGTATGCAGACAGCAGACAGGTCTGTTTTATAGATCTAGAATGAAATCTTAGCCAGATTGATGGCAAAACTCCCATTAACTTCAAAAGAGTCAGGATTTCACTCCTTGGAAGTGAAATGCATTTCTGTGATGTGCTAAGCATCCTCAGCTGGCATCAGGTAAGCTCATCGAGGAAGGAGGTTGCTCAGCCCCTGGAAAATTGAGTTCTTCATCCCTAGAAAGCAAAGCAACATCTTCATGCTCTATGAGAAAGTGTTTTCAGAATGACTATATGGCTAATTTTTCTTCAGTGGAATAAATAACCACTGAACATACACAGATGTCATCACCAGATGCAATTTCTCCGTTGGTGTCACTGTAGAAGCTAGAAGCAGAAAAATCACCAGTGAGCTCTGCATTGCTTTATTTTTGCTTTACTTTGTCACTTATTTTAGCAACTCCATATTTTCTCCGCTAATCTGTTTTATTGTGGGGGTGTTTTATCTTTCTGTTTGGAAAAAAAGGCTAAGCACCAGATTTAATCCCAAGGATATAAGATCACGCCTTCTGTGAGAGCCTGTAATTCTTTAATGACTGCAGCATCGGCGTGTCGGGTATGTGCATGGGCAAGAAGTGGGGGATATTTTTTAGCAGCTAGTAGCTTGATCTGCAGCCTCCTGAACAGCTTTAAATTGCAAGCACTATCCTGAGAACTGAGGGCACTCGGTGCCCTGCAGGCACTGCCAAGGATTTCACAGAACTGGCACTTTCAAAAGAGTGCAGCTCTGTGTGTTTTCAGAGATGAATTTTGGGACTTTGCCACACAGAGGTCTTTTCTTGAGTTTTTTTCTGTTTTGAAAGAGCTGCTTTTTTTTAATAAGAACTAAACCAAATCCACTCAAAGTAAAAAATGCTCATTTAAATACATAACCACTTATAGCAGATGTACCAGAGACCAGTGTCAGAAAAAGGCTGGAAATGCTAAGGCTATTAACATAGGAGGTCAACTTAGATACTGCTCTTGGATTCAACAGACCCTCCAAAAACAGTTTATGACCAGAAAGGTCTCCCTTTTGCTTAGGTATGTCGCTTTTGCTTCTCAGCTCTGCCTTGACCTGTTTATATTGGCTGTGGCAGAGCTTCTTTCCAGAGCGCACTTGCAATTAGAGTAGGAAATTTTGTGGGGTTGTTAGGAGACTGCAAGCAGTTTTCACATGGAAATACGCAAGACCAAGTGCAATGTTTTGGAGAAAAAAAAAGTATATGAATATGAATGTCATGGTTGCTTAGTTGAGAGGAATGAGGAGCCGCTGCGGGAAGAGAAGTCAGATCCTATCTTTGTCTAAAACATTAATGCCCCGATTCTGACTGCTAAACATAGAGCAGGATCCACAGTCATTTCATTACCCATAATTATAATGATCATGCCTGTGTGGTTGCAGCTTAAAAGGATATTTTTATATTCTACTACACATTCCCACCATTGATGAGAGACACTCTTCTTTAAGTGTGAGCAACGTTGCCCTTGAAGCTCAGTTATTGTATCAGGTGAAATCATGGATAAATCCTATGCTTGTTCCTACCTAAGCACATAACCAGGGAAGGAAAGAGCGGCACAGGCTTTTGCTGACGAGGAAGCACATCAAAAAACTTCATTTTCGTGCTCATACCATTCAAGGCTGCAACAACTGTTTGTTTTATGGGCTAGCAGGCATTTCCCCCACTTTGCGGTATGCAGCCTTCCTTTCAGTGCAGAGCTGGTACGAGGCGTTGCTCTTACCCAGGATTGCTGAACTGTTGCATTTGTTGTTCTGGCTGGAAGATAGAAACTCTGCAGTTTCGGGTAATCTTCTGTGCATCTTTCTCTGCATACTTCTTGTTGGCTTCCTATTTTATACAGTTGATGATGCTTTTTCTTTGTAAGCCAGTGTCACAAACGTTAGTAGTCTAAGTCTGGTCTTCATTATTCTTTTGTCCCTTTTCCAAAAACCGATTTTCTCTCCTTGGCTCTTTATCACTTTTATGGTGGCTTGCTCATATTTTAATCCTAGGATTTTGCTTACTTTATGCTGGCAATCCCTTCTTGTGGCTTGCTGTAAATTACAAATTATCAAAACAACCTAATGTTTCAGAAAAGTGTGTGGGATGAACAGAGGGAAGGAAGAATTTCGTGTTTCTTTGTTTCAAAAGCCAGTCTGCTGCCTGATTTTACTGTCTCACTCTTCCATCAGGCTCTGCCTCCCTAGACCTGAGGAGTACTATTTTAAAAACATTCCAAGTGACTCGGGAGCAAAACTTAAGGAACTTGAGAAACTTGAGCTGCTAATTTACAACAGCATTTGAAAATGTTACTGTCAGCCTCAAAGAACCCGCTACTTTAGCTGCTGTCCTGGTGTCAGCTCATGCGATCTCCCGCAGCGGGTGCGTGCTAATGCCTTTCATTTTGCTGAGCTGCATGCCATAAAATCCGTCCTCCTCTGCCTGCTCTCTCTGTAGGATCCATTCCCTCTCACCAACCCCCAAGCAGAGGCCAAATTCGTCTTCCAAATTTTGCAGACTAGATGCTCAGCTATGTAAACTGGCATCACACTGCTGACTGCAATTCATAAAAGACAGAAAAAAGCATAATGCTTTAGAGCGAACGGTCATGCAATATTAATGCAGTGCTCAGGGCTGGGAAGGATCTTTTGTCTTACGCCTCAGTCCCTGAAATGTAACTGAGTTCTGTTGCATCAATAAGCCATGAATGAACTCTCTGATACTTCTTGTAGCTATTTTAAATCCTTTTTCCCAAAAGCCCAAGCCTGGTTTGCTCTGCCCAAGCCACCTGCTGGGAAGACGTGTGCCCTGCAGCTTGTCAGCTTTGCAGCCTGTCAATCAGTGTTCACTGTCATAGGACATCAACATCTTGAGATCTGGTAAATAAAAATGAGGTCAAGCCTATAACGTTTTCCACTGAGTGAAAATACATAAATGTTGCCACTGCGATTAAAGTCTCTCTTTTCTCCACTTGTCTTAGTGATTTATTGCTTACACGCAAGCTTATCAGAACCATAACTCGTTCAGTTTTGCACCTATGCCTCCTAGTTTTTATCCAATTATTTCAGCTCTCTGGTTTTGTAAACTTTTATTTCTTAGGCTGTGCCCCTTCCCATCAGGAAATGTCTTCTGGCGTCAGTTTTGAAAGCAATGCACTATGATTTAGCCTCATGCCTGCCATTAATGTCAGTGGGAATCAGGCTGCTAAACCTCTGAACACTGTCTTTAAAATGTACCCCATAGTATTCAAGCTCTTACTGCATTTATAAGCATTTCTTTATAAGATGTCTCATGTCAGACACATATATGCTGGTGCACTAACCAATGAAAACGCGCTTTTTTTCTCCTTTCTTAAGTGAACAGGCAGAGGAGAGGAATGAAAGGCCGGGGGCGGGGGTGTGCAAATAAAAGGGTCAGGGTCAGACAAAGGAGGTTAATGCTTTCTGCAGAATCTCATCACAGGACTTAGGAGTGCTACGGCACAACCGCAGAGGACATTACACGGCTTGGGCAGCAACGTGCACAGGACAACAACATCAACACTGAGCTAATTAAATGAACACAAATTACGACAGCTTTCAGGATCAACAAGTCGCCTCGTAGCTCGTGTTTAAAACTGATTTCAGATATTACCAGAATGAGCAGCTCCATGTAAGATAAAGCACAAGATGTTTACAAAACTGCCTACTACTTCCTTATGTCTCCCCCCTCCCATTCCACACAGAGTTTGCATATGAAATTTTACGCAAAGCATTCAATCATCCTTAGTAATGTTTCTGTAGTGATCAGCCTGCCTAGACACCCCGTTCCTCTGCCAGGGAAAATTGAATGAGGGAAAAATACTGAGTCAGAGAAATGTTTTAAAACATTTGCATGGCATTTGCTAGCATCCCAATAATCAGCTCTGTAACTGTGCATTTTATTAAAACCCCACATGTTTATTTGAGCTGCTGGAGTTGTTCTGCTTAATTAACAAAAGAGAGGAAGGCAAGGCCCTGCCTTAAATTTACACATCCAGACCCGAATCTGTAAATTCCTGTGCACCGGCTTAATTTTACACACCTGAATAGCCTCTCAGGGACCAGAGCTACCCAGCTGTCTTGTTACGGAGGGGTACTCCGCTGACAGAGGTTCACACCGAAGTACCTGCAGGCTCTTGGAAGCGCCCCAGGTGCATCTAAGTTTCCGACGTGCGATGCACTTGGCTCCGCTCGAATTTCTGCAGCTTTTGCGATGCTGGCGCGAACGGGTGCCCTCCCGCAGCACCCGCATCCTGCAGTCACGGGAGGTACACACGATGCTTGGACAAAGCCAGGGAAGGAAATTAAGGTCAGTGGGATCATTCAGATGAGAAAACCTGTTTCGGGAGCCACAGCCTCTGTGTGGAGACAGCATCCAGCAGAAAGGGGCAGGGTGTCGTGAGGAGCCTTGATCAGCTCCTAGGAAGTGCTGGGGAGGACCAGATGGTTGTGGTCCATGTGGATAGCAATACTGTAGAAAAGGCAAGGCAAGGAGAGGGGAGAGTGGGAGAGAGGAGATGCAAGGTGCTAGAGGCAAAGCTGAAGCTCTGAGGTGCTGACAACCAGCAGCAGTCTGTAGCTGTCCCTGAAATGCTCCTGATTCCCATGCGCTACCAGGGAAAGAGAGGCAGAAAGGCAGTATATTTAATGCCTGGCTAAGAAATAACATAAAGGAACAGGCATGTGTAGTCTAAGCGAAGGGGTCAACATAACAGACATCAGAAATACACTGGAAAGAGGACAGTAAGTGTGACACTGTAATACCAAATATTCAGCAACTTTAGAGTACGCCATGCTAGAATAATAATGAACAAATTAACCACATTAGTGTGAAACATAAAATCTGTGTGGACTGAAATTCCAGACCTAAATAGGAAGAATACAGTGTTAACACTATAGCACGGGAAGAACATTGTGTATGCTACTGCCTCTGCGGCCAGGATGTCGACACCGGCTGCAGTATATGAGGGAATTCCGAGATGCCAGAGAGGCAGGAAAGGCAATATCAAACATCAGACTTCAATTATTTCCATGCAAATTGGCCAGATATTGCACAAGGATGTAGCGTGGAACAGTCAACAACTATTGCATGGAGGAACTGGCTAGGGATATTGATCAGAAAACAGGCAATTCTGGAATTGGCTTGGAGGAGAAACATATATAAATGAGGAATTTTGTTTAAAAGAAGCACAATAGGGCAACAGAAAAAATTAATTCTTTCCTGCAGGCAAGGAGTCTGCTAAAGGACACTGTGCTGAAAGCACAGGCCAGGGCACATTATTCATCAAATAGGCTTGAAAACGGGCAGTATATGGTCGCTTTGCAAGACGGCAAGATAAGGGAGCTTATTAGAAGAATAACTGCAAATCCTTCAAACAGCTAAAGTTGGATCCAAATGTATAAGTTAGAAAGTAACAGACACCCTGGAAGATTACATGTACAAAAACAATTAGACAGACAAAAAGGATTTTGATGAGTTTCTAGCAAAAGGAATCAAAACTAGCAATAAATCTTTTTTCCTGCACATCAGGAGCAGGAAGCCTGCCAGAAAATCTGTGGAGTCTGTTGATTACCAGAGTTTGAAGGAAGCACTCAGAGAAAATAAAGCTATTAGAGAAACTAAGTGAATCCTTTGCATCACTTTGTTCACTGTAGAAGAGTAGAGTCCCATATCAGAAAACTTTTTGGGATGGGGTGACCCTCATCAGCAAGCGTGTCTGAAATAGCTGTGCCCAGGAACCAGGTCTGGGAACACTGTAACAAAATGAGCAGCAACTGGTTGCCAAAAAACAAATTGTATCACCCAGGAGTTTCGATGGACCTCAAGGATGAAATCACTAAATGATTACAGCAGATTATAACTCTGTGCTTAAAACTCCCTGAGAGTTTCAAGAGTGGTTAGCAAATATCAAATGCCAGGCCAACATTTTTAGAAAGGTTCCAGGGAAGATGTGAGAAACAGCAGACCTGAAAGTCTGAAATCTGCACTAGGCAAATTAGAAGTAGAAAAACTATTGAAGAACAAAATTCATTGACACTTCAATAAATTTGATTTACTTGAGAAAAGCATGACCTTTGCCATTTTTACGTATTGGAGTTGTTTGATGAGATCAATGAACATATAGATAAGAGCAATTCAGTTGATATAGTCTACTTGGGTTTCCAAAGGCTTTCAGCAAATTTGTCCCTTGATTCCCCACTACAGGCTTTTAAGGGAATCAAGCAGCTACATCATGAGAAGGAAAGTTATTGCATGATAAAAAGACGTTTAAAAGATAGGAAACAGGAGGGGACTAGGCAAATTCTGCAGGGCTGCATAGTGCAACACTTACTGTCAGGGTATTCATAAGCAACCTGGAAAAGGGAGTGAACAGAGAGGAGAGAAAGTTTGTTGGCAACAGCAAAATATTTATGTTGTTAAGGAAAGGGCTGACTTTATGAGTAGTACTTTAGTAGTACTTTATGAGACTCAGTGACTAGACAATAAAACAGTAAATGAGATGCAGTGTAGAAAACTATAAAGTGATACATAGGGGAGAAAAATAATCATAGTTTCACAGCTAAAATGACATGCTGTGAGCTGACCACTAGCACTCAGGAGCAAGATCTTGGGACCTGTTTGACAGCTCCATGAATACGCCAGCTCAGCACTCAGTAGTGGTCAAAAAAAACCCCAAGTTAAATATTAGGGCTTAGTAGGCTAGGAATAAAGAACAAAAGAGGGAAGAACATTATGCTAGTGTGTAAACTCATGACTGACCCATATTGTGAACAGTCTGTGCGGTTCAGGTCTTCTCATCTCAAAAAGGGTACAGCAAAACCAGAGAAAGTTCAGAGGACAGCAACAAGTGTGACCAGCTTCAATATCTGATCAGCTACAGAAAGCTTCAGTACAGGCAATGACTTTACCAGGATGCTCCAGTCTGGAAGAGAGGCAACTTAATGAAGCAGTCTCGCTTTCAGCAGGAAGAGTGGCACGGTGAGGATGCTCAGAAATCAGTCACTCGCTGTCTTCTCCAACACAAGGACTGGGGGGGGTGTGCGGGGATGTTAATACAGAGTTACAAGGAGCCACAATAAGTTCAGGGGACATTGGAGAAGCTCATGGATGGGAATGCCTTTGGAAGCTAGTGAATACAGAGAAACCACATATCTCTCAGGAAGTTTCTGACAGAAAATAGCTTGAAATTGGGAGAGTACCATTTTGGGTATCTGGGAGAAACGCCATGTATGTTCATCCTGCTCTTATTCTTCACTAGGCATCCACTTATGGCCGCTGATAGAGAGAGGACACTGGGCTAGCTCAGTTTTTGGGTTGAATGGGTGCGGCCATTTGTGTGCTTTTGTGCTATCAGCTACGCACACACACAGAGTGTTTAGTCCCATCCTAGGTTGGGCTTTCCTGTGTGAGAGCCCACACCAGGAGGAGCATAACCTGCACCACACACACATGCTCACACATGCTCATCTCTTGGTATAGAGCCAGAAGGAGGGAGAGATGGGGATCTGCTGGGCAAGCAGCACAAAAAGAAAGGGGCAGCTGCTCCGTAAAGCTGCCGAAATGCTAAAAGCTGGAGAACGCTGCCTACGCACTTCCCCAGCCTTTCCCTTCCCCAGTGCCCTGCCCCATGCTGCGATCTGCCGGCAACCTCCTCCAGGGAGGTGGTGACTTGGGGGTGCAGCTCACAGCTGCCTGGGAGTGCAGGGCAGTCCTGCTTACCCAGGGACACGGCGAGTCCTCCCAAAGTTTGCTGAGCCTGGAGGATAAACATGTAATAAAACCCAGAAATAACATACTGTTGTCAAGTGTAAAAACCTTTCCCTACCCTGCAGCAAGCTGTACCGGCCTCATCCAGAGGTTGCTGGCAAGCATTAAGCCTTGAAAGCCAGCCCCCCAGTCACAGCCCAATCCACGGGGTGCTCGCCCCATCAGAAGATTTAAAACAGAAAATGTTTGCATACAGGCTTAAGCCACTTTATGGGGCCCAGATCAACTACCCAAAGTCTACAGTTAGAAATTATCTTTAGATCAATGCATCTTTGCTTTTTTAAGGCCAGCTCAGACCAGTCCCAGGCTTAGCCTTTTGATTCCGTTCCACGTTTCTACTTTGTTTCTCTTTGGGCTCATAGAGAGTGCAGTTTGAGTACTTGAAGTTCTTTATTGGCCCTATCTTACATCTCGCTGTAACAAGTCCTGAGGACATCAGAGCTCCACATCCTACAGAGCTTTATTTAAAACTTAAACTTAAATTGAGCCAAACTGCCTCATTTGTTTTTAAAAAAAGGTATTATTCATTTTTCAATGGAAACAGATACTGAGATGCACAAGACTAGTTCTGCTGGGATTTCCATTCTTCCTGGAAGCAAAAAGTATGGGAACTCACAGGGTAGCTCCTGTTCGTATGAAAACCTGAGCTTCATTTTCAGTCTTAAGTGGTTAAAACTAGTTATGAAGTGGTTCAGATTAGCAGCCGTGCTTAGGGTGCTTCTCTAATTGACCTAAGCTTGGCAAGCTTTTGATGTTCCCTCATCAGTGATACTGCTCTGCGGTACTAAGGATGTAGCCCAGTAATCATAGATTTAATTAAACTGAAAAGTACTTTGGTTTTTATGTTTCTTTCTCCAAAAGGATGAAATCTTCCCACACATGAAACAAAATTGATGACATCAAGGATTACACCTGCTCTAACATCGGTTACTGAGGTTTTGTGTCTACATCCTCCTAAGGTACCTGAAAAGAGCTTATGTCCAAAACCAGACAGCAAACTTTTCAGAAACAATTATTTGGTAGCTCTGTCTCTCAGGCTGAAGGACTTTTCCCTCTTGCTAAAACAATACTTCCGATTTAGAGCCCTGCAGCTGGCTGAACTACAGCCTCTCTGAAAAGCGTGGATGAGAGGGCATAAATACGTTCCAGCAGTTGCAACATGGCTCTGAGCCCTGGAGAGAGAGTTTATTTCCACTAACTAGCTGCCAAAAACCTCTCTCCTGTCAAAACACAGCAGATGAATTCACGAATTCCAGATTTATGTTCCCTCACATTTGTGGGCAGGTGATCAACTGCAGTCATCCTGCAAAAGGCTAAATAATAGCCACTACGGCAGCCAACTCCTGCGCTAAGTATCCTCGAGCTCTCTTCTGTTCCAGCCTTCTCTTCTCACATTAGTAATCAAGTGGGCTGAGTAAGAGGCTTTGTGACAATGGAATTAACTTCTGTGAGCCCACAGCAGCTTTCTGTCCCTCCATGCCCAATGCATCAGAGGTAGCTTTCTACCTTCCTTCTTCCTAGAAACCTGGCAGAGGGAGAAGAAGAGTTCTTCTTGCTCTTAGGGTTGAAGACAGTCTTCTGGATAGGGATTTCTTTCGCTCTCTCCTTTGCTGAGACTGTGGATGCTGCTGGCAGTGATGGTGACGTTAAAGGGACTGTATTTTAATAGCAATGGATTTTTTTTTTAACTGAAATAAATAAATTCTTTTTGTGAAAGAAGATATGCTCGCAATGGAAATGCTAAATATTTCATTAAACTCTGAGCATCCCAAAACCACAGAATATTAATTTCTTTTTAAGATTTCTCATAGAAAATAAAATTAAGTCATATACCAGATGCATTCTCTAATCAGTCTTTCAGTAACAAATTGCTCCTTTCCTTCAAATGATAGGGAAAAGCTATGATTTTTAGCTCATGCAAGTTTAACAGGTTGTAGGTTGCTCTGACTACAAGTATGACTTCCAGAGGTTTTTTTCACAATATGCCTCATTACTTCTCTTCATAAAGTGAGAAGCAAGAACTTCTCATTAACCATTCTGACATTTAAAAGCATGTTATAAACACCGTAATACCAAAATCATCCTTCTGAAAGTTATGTCTTTCTTAATTCAGCCTTTAGGTTTAATGTTCCTCTCATTCCCCTTCCTTAAGAGTGCATTCATAGTTCTAAAAGGTTGGGAAGAAACCAGGGGCAAAGCGAGCGCATTCTTCTCTTTGCCTAAAAATCAAATACACAGCAGTATCTTCCAAGTGCTGTTCTTGCTTTTTCCCTTGGTGAAGCTCCTGCATACTTCAGGCTTTTACGCCCCTTCTGCCAAACCAAGACAGGCACCAGGAGTGATCCTGCCATTCGCGGTTCTATCTGCTGCAATGTCTGCCAGGTTTTGCTCTTGCTTTTCTTCCTTGGTGAAGCTCCTGGGTACTTCAGGCTTTTATGTTCCTTTTACCAGAAGGGCAACTCAGAAATGTTAGCTTTCAGGCAAAAGTCTTTGGCTGAAAACTTGGGCGGGTTGACTTTTGCCTGCAAAAGTCCACCTGTCAGGGGGTTAATTCTAACATGAAACACACATTTTCATCACCTCTTTCTGTAAAAACAGAATGTGTTTTATGGCCACACATATTGAATCACATTTTTAAAGACTTTATTATAGGAGGTTTACTATTTTGTCTGTTAGTGAAATTCTTCCATGGAATATCAGCCATGGGCAAACTAGGTGCCTGATCACTTCTTATTACAAATGCAAAAGATTAGGTAATGGGGTATCTGGAGAGGAAGAAAATAGCTAAATGCAATTATTTTAAATCTTTCAATTTCTTTCACCCCCACTTCTTATTGAATAGTTCCTGAACTACAGGAAATGAAATTCTTATCTGTAAATTGGGTTTCCACGAAACAGATTTCCATACATCACTGGATATGTTGGCTTGTTTTGCATTTATATCAGGAAAAGATCTGCATTAAGTTTTGCACCTGGAGCAAAAAGTCCTTCTGGGTGCTGTATGAAAAGCAGCCCATGACCGGGAAGAGGATTTTTCATCTGAGATGATCTTATTTAAAAGCCCAGGAGAAAAGATACCGAGCTTGATTTGCAAGCCTGATTTGTGGAATCCAGTTATAGGTAAAGATGTTCCCTTTGCCTTCATTTAGGTGTTTCATTTTAACCGTGATGGTGATTATCCTGTGTTCATCATGCAGCCAAAGTCCCCCTGAATTCAGAGTGCTCCAGGCAAACAAAAGATGCGGTCAAGGTCAGTGTAATTTTACCATGTGATAATAGTAGGCAAAGGTAAGTTGCTTTCTCCCATTTCAATCTAAATGCTAAGTGCCCCAAGCACTAAAAATTTATGTGTACTCTTCTACTGAAGAGGTGCCAACAAGGATAGCAAGCACATTGCCTCTTAGCCAAGAAGCAGTGCTTTAGCAGGGACCCTGGAAAGGAGTTAGTGTTACACGTTCCCCGCAGTGGGTCTGGCACGGTACTGCTCTGCCTGTTCAACCCTTCCGTGAGCACTAAATTCAGCGACAAATCCAAAAACCATTCAATGTTTGCATTTTCTGTGATGAGAAGAAAAACCACAACTGGCTGGAATCGGTCCCTGTTGAATATCTTTGGATATTTGATATCCTTTTCCTATCAAATGTCTGGGGAAAAAAGTGAAACTGAAATATCTCATTTACCCAAGTTCTAACACTGCAGGCTGCTGGCAGGCTGGCAGCTTTGTTTGGGCTAGGTGGTACAGACTAGAGCATGCTTACATCCCCCCATTTGAGTTAATTGATTTTTTCATAAGTCAGCGCACACATGTAATGCAATATACAGCCAATCAAAAGACCAATTTCAACAGCAGAATAAAACATGGAATATAGTAAGAATTTAGAAGAAATGAATGTAACCAGGAACCATGAGAGATAGATATAGATACATAGATACATCAATGTCTATAGACAGATGAATTTGCATACGGCTAAACACAATTAAGGGGAAAATGTCAGTGCAAGCTATGCAAGGGGGAGGTGGGCTGTGTCATTCCTTCGTTGGGAGGAGCTGCTGCAACAAAGGGAAGCTGGAAGATGCAGTGCTCTTACATGGGATTCCCGTCCAGGGGCTATGAATGTGCCATCATAGGCACAGCAAAGGTGGACCACAGTCACAGAGCACCAAACTTATACATGTTCCTAATCACATATTTAAATGCATCCTGCTTACGTGGTACTAAACCCATGTAAAAAGTAAACATCTCTGCCTTTGACTAATGAACGCAGGACACTGGGGCTATTTCCTCACTGCCAGGCTGCTCAGCCTCTGCTTCCCAAGCAGCCAGGTCCCCTGACAGTGCTGCTGTATTTTTCATTATGATATTCTGCACATGCAGTTTTACATAAAAACATATCACTTTGTCCCTGAGGCTTTTGCTCTTCCCAGGCTTTTATTTGCTCCATCTTTTTTCTCTTTCTAAAACTAGCCATTACCCTTCCTCTGCTCATTTTTTTATTCCTCCCTCCCTCCACTGTCACTTTTTTTAAGAAGATTTGGGTTTTGTTTCTGTGACCCATCCTACACTGTTTGACCCAAGTTTCTCATAATCTTTTAATAAATCTATTCTCACAACATGTAAAGATATTTCCCCTATTTGACAGACGAGAGGCTTCGGTGTTTCAAGGCTTGGGTGTTTAGACGCAGAGAAAGCTGAATCCAGTGAGGAGGCAACTGCCTCAAGTCTTTCATGGTCCTGGGTTGCAGTGGTTTCCTTGGGACCACAACAAAGCATCCTGGGGCAGAGCAGGTCACTGAAGTCTTGTGCTGGTGGTGCTGCTCTCCTTTCTCACTTTTCCTTAGCTCTTCCAGTCTCTCTTACTGTTTTTTGTGCTTCCTTTTGTAAAAAAGAAAAACAAAGAAGAAAAAAGGATGCTGTCCCTCCCCCCACTTCCTCTCATTTCAGTTCTCCTTTATGCACTTACAATAAGAAGGAGATATATTTGTGGGCTGTTAAACTCTTCCCCTTTAAAGAGAATGCACCAAGCGTGAAGTTGCTGGAGAAGGATTGGCTGCTCCAAAGGGATTTATATCTTGTGTCCCTCAAAACGGTCAAATATTTGCAAAACAAAATTTTAACAAAATAGTCCATTATCCTACACTCTTCTCTCCTGGGGAGAGAAGAAGCGAGCCTCATGGGACAGAAGGTAGTCATGTCTCTAAAGGTGCTGCAGAAAGGTGCTCGCTACCCAGGTGAAATAAGAACATCAAGGAATTAGACGCCAAGCCTACCTCCTCATTTGTGTCAAAATAAAAAACTCCTGTCGTGTTGCAGAAGGGGATGGACGCACAAGGGAAGCAAAGAGATGTCAAGCCTTGGAGTATGATCTTTTAAGAGGAGTGTGTTCAGTTTCTATTCCACAGGAAATTTTGACGTAAGTGAGGAGATAGACTTGATGCGCTCTGGTGTTCTGGTAGACACTGAATACTGTGTTTGATCACCAGTTTATGATTTTTTTTGTTGTTCTTTCTGAATCGGTACACAGGAGGGAGAAAAACATATTTTCCAATGGGTAGCAGTTGAAAGGAAGAGAAATATTTAATATCTGAGTGAAAGAGACAGGAAGGTCGTGATGCTTAACAATAGGTGCCCCCTGCATATCTTAGTTCTTGCTTTTCTTATACATACAAAGCTCACTGTAAGTTTTGTGCATGCAAAGAAACAAAGAAACCTCCAAATGCAGCTGCACTGCATTATATGGATTCTTCAGGGTCCCAAGGGGCAACCTCGTCTTCTCGGTAACAAATCATTGCCCAGGTGCTAGAAAACATTTGTGGGAATGAGACCCAGCTCCTTAAATCTCAAGCATAAATAGGGTCCTTCCCAGGAGTGGAGAGTTGCTGAGGTTTGTCTCTCAGGAAGCCCTGGAGGCTGAGGGACCACCCCTTAGCGAGGAGGGAGTTGCTGACTGGTCTGAAGGAGCAGTGGAGAGAGGGGAAGAAGGATTATTTTGGGTTTTTTATTCATTGAGCTCTCTTAGCCTGGACCTGTGTGTTTGTGGGTGGACTAAAGCGTGATAGACAGACTTTCATTGGCATGGCTTTAGTATTTGGTGTCTGTGGTTGGCAGAAGACAAGATCCACCCACAAATATTTTTAACAGTATTTTTACACTTGGCTTGAATATCTGTGCCCAAAACCACTGCGTAACAAACCAAATCCTTCACTAAAGGTATTAGAACTTATTTTAAAAGCAGTGCAATTTCACTGCATAATATTCCCTAATGGGATGAGTTGCTTAAGTTACTTCTTGCTTTAATAACTGCAGTCACAGATGGGCTGAAGGAGGCCTTGGTGGAAGAATTCAGAAAGGACTCTTAGAAGGTGTTGGCATGTTCAATGATAACGAAGTGATAGCATTTTCAGAATTGACCTTGTTTCCATCGTTTGAAAGAAATCCTACCCATGATAAAGAGACTTTTAGGAGATCTCTGTATCAGATAATTACACTGTAATGAAGATAAGCATGCAACAAACACTGTCACATGCTGCGAGTCAGACTGATCTCACATGAAAATCAAGATTCTTGGGCTGCAAAACCATTCAGGTTGTCCTGGATGACTGCATTTGTATTTTCCTTGCAACCTTATGAATATTTTAATAGGAGGACAAGATGATCTGCTTCAGCCTGTGTGAGAGCCTCTGTCACAGAGGCAGTGGGGGCCGTGCTGCATGGCCTCTCACCCCCACAGGGGCGAGGGAGCCGCTTTCTCCCCACACCACCCTGCAAAGGGCACGGTTTTCACGTCAGCCTGAGCCTGACTCACCTCCTGCATATTGGGACTGGAGAAAGGGTCACAAAGTCACGGTGACACGTCTATCCAATTACACAAAAAACACAGCACAGAAAGCACTGGGCAACCTTTGTACCTGTGGTTTGGAAAAATAGCCGTGCAAGGACACCTTGCAGCTAAACAACCTGCTGTACCCACAGACGAATTGTGAGCCTGGGTGAGGGCGCACAGACGGGACATGGTGTTACTCTTCTGCCACAGGCTCCCGCCATGCTGTGGGTGCAGCTTTCATCCTCTCCACACCTTGATTTTCCAGCCGTAAAATAGGATAGTGCTTCTTCCCTACCGCCCAGGCATGTTGACAGGATAAACACTTTGGAGAGATCATAGCAATTCAGACACTGCGGTGGTTGTGGGGGACAGTGGGAACATAGCAGCACCAGAGATAGAAACCTGTGGGCACAGATGTCTGTGTATGTTGTCCCGTGGGCTGGTTACTCGCCCCATGTGTTCAGACTCGATAGACACACACACACAAATTGCACACAGGCTGTTTGGTTATCTGCCCCACACTGGCTTTTACAGACACCAGTTGCATAACCTACCTAGATAAGGGTAACACATAAGACAGCTTCTCAGCTTTTTTTTTTTAAGTGTAACTTGAAGTGAGAGAATAAAGTTCTCCTTGAATATTTTTGCTTTTCCCCCTTTGATGTATTTCCTATTTAAAAAGCAAGGCTTGTTTTTTATTTTCATAAAATAAATTATGTACTCCCCCTAGTGTCAGAAATTGTATATGGGCTTAAACCACATTTGATTAAATGTTGCTATAAATGCTAAAGGTTCGATTTCATTTCTCCACATTTCAAGGTTAATAAGTTATAGTGATATGTAGAATTAACAACAGTCCTACATGCTGCTATTCTGCCTCCTCAGCACTGCAGCCATAGAAAAGAAATGTATTATTAAACAGTGAAATAAAATAAGTCCTTGTCTTATTTATAAAGCCAGGTCTCTAATTAAGGTTTTTTGCCACCCTCTTTAATTCCAGTTCCAAACTGCCGCTTTGAAAGGGGAACATCTGAAAAGCCAAACTGTGCAACAGAAATGCCCCAAAGAGGAAAGCTAGAATCAGAAGAAAATCCAGGGAAGGACTATTGAAATTCAGCAGAGAAGAAAATGGGAGTCTCCTCAGTGCCTTGGATCTGTCATGATTTCATTGGCTTTCCCAAATCTTCTTTTACCATAAGTTGTGAGCATTTGGAGCACAGGTCTTACAGCTCCTGGCGCACCCAGGGCAATTCTTCAGGGCAGCGAGCCCACCGGGCTGAACAAGGTGCTCAGTGCATCGCTGCTTCTGCTCGAGGAGGGCCAAAGGTGGTCCCACTTCAGGGGCCCCGTGCTCCCCTACCCAGCTTTTCTGAAGCATCATTGCTAGGGTTTTTCCAAAATGTCTGGGGGAAGGAATGTCTTCTGTTGCACACAGGAGAGCACTGCAGGCTTCCAACAGCGACATATTGACCAGGATATCGGATGTCCTCTATGGGTTTCTTCTCTGATGCTGTTTTTAAATCATGGGTAGAGGTAACACCCTCTGTTTTCCACTAATTGGAGAAAATGAATGTCCCTGGCAGCTGGCCACCTGCAGAGACTCTGGCCTTCCTGTCAAGCAAGGTCGCAGAAATGCGTAGCTCGGTGGGGTGAGCAGTGGCAGGTGGAAATGGAAAGCAGAGGAAGGATCCCGGCTCCAGGGGAGGCTCGGTCCCTGTGTCCTGGTGAGTGTTTTCATGCTGAGGTGCCTAAAGGCAAGCACACAAATATTGAGGCCATGAGTTTGGATGTCAGCAGCTGCTGACCACTCACAAACAAAGCTCCTTTCCTCCAGCCACCTGACCGCTGATTATACGTGTCTAATTTTATCCAGCCAGTTTGAAAGAACTATCATTACTCCTTGCCTAATCCTCCCTCTAAACATCCTGCGCCGGACTGGCAGGCCGTGGCCGTGGGCAGCGCAGGGGAGGCAGCAGGCATGAACGGTGCAAGAACAAAGCTGCAGAAGGGCAGGGATGGATGCCACATCCTTGTGGATGGACTGTGGCCCCAGGTAGGTCTGGAGGAGGTCCAGGAGGTGCATCGGTGCTCACCTGGGATCCACATCTATCCAGATCTCAGCAGCTTTGAAGCTTGGTCTTAGGGAAGTAAAAGAAAACAGCAGACCTCAACAGCTTTGAAGCTTGGTCTTAGGGAAGTAAAAGAAAACAGCAGACCTCAATGCTGTTGATTTCCTAAAAAAATAAAGCCGTTCCCTGAATACTGTGCCATGGTGTGGCTGGCCAACCTTCTCACCAGAAATATACCCAGCACTATGCTGTGCACCCCCCTCCACACACTGAGGGGAGTGCCGCCAGCCATTTAAGGGAAAGGAGAAAACAACCATTTGTCCTTTTCCTTTTCATGGTGAGAGACCAGCCAAAGCTGGACTGCTAGGAAATCTTTTGAAGGCCTGGAAAACATTGCTACTATTTGACCTGTTTGGATAAGCATCTGTAGAGCCAGATCATCCTGCCTCTTCTTCACCTGTTTGCTGCAGCCAGGTAACGCGTAGGGCCAGGCAGCAAGCAGGGATCACCACCAGCTGGGGGTCCACCACCCTCTTCGGTGACCTTCTGCTTCTCCGGACCTAGCTCGCATGTCTCAGCTCTTTTCTGCTTTTGATCATAACCATCTCCTTCCCTTCAAAACAAGATTAATTATTTAAAGGCATTGGGTATTTTACTGCTGGTGGGAAGTCGGTGCTCTGTACTGGACGCTCGCCCGCAAAGCTGTGCGAGCACCCTGAGTACCCACTCCTGCCTGCCTTCAGCCAAGTGGTTAGCCCCACTCATGACCTCACAGCTGCTTTCTTTAGAAATAAAATGAGTGAGCTTCTTTGAAGCCATTTACAAATCACCTACAAAAAGTCCTTTCCCTGAACAGGGGAACAAGGAGGGGTTTCTTTACTACAACCCCAACTCACTTTCAGCCAGCACTTGGCCCAAAAGCTTTCTCTCTCTTCCAGTACTTTTTTATTTCCCTCAGGGAAGTGCTCCCACTGGTTATTCAAGCGGCATCCAGTGCCACCTCGGTGTGTGCCTTTTCAAGTCTTCCGGCTGCTGTTTGTCACAGTCGTGGTCACACATGTTTTCAGCAAACGCACTTCTACCCCCACTGCCTGACACCATCAACCTAGAGGCCCTCTCCAGCTATATGTGTGTGCTTATATGTGCATGTTTTGCCATGTGCCTATGTTCTGCAGGGTGATATCTGTTGTTTCAACTACCTGATTTGGGGAAGGCACTCTACTGGCTTCTTTACATGCAGTCTCCGTGGAAAGGTGGCTGCTGTATTCCCCAGCTTCAATAAAGCTTAACCAATTCTTAGCAATACTTGTGTTGTTTTAAAATTGAATTTAAGATTTTATTCTCTTTTGCTTGATAAGCGGCAAAACTAGTCTGGGAGTTGTAAAGTATTACATCAAAATTTTGCAGTTATGATATTTGGTCCAGGTCTCACAAGCAGCTGTGCAAGCTTATGTCTTAGACTTTTTAATGCATACCCTTAACTTGGAAATACCCTTAATGCATACCCTTAACTTGGAAGTTGGCAGGATGAACTTCTTGCAGAATGAGGGTCCCAGCATGAGACGAGAAAGTAATCTGCCTCATTGTCCCAGGAGTACTGTATCTAACAGTATCATGCTTTATCTCCAGCGATTCACTATCATTTAGGAAGGCATTTATAAAAAAACAATATCCAGAGGTGACTGTGAATATTTTTTCCAATATTTCAAGATGATGACATTGTAAAGACCCTGAGGAACTACGGAGAATGCTTGGAGGTGCACAGCTGTAGACCGCGAGGCAACAGAGAGAAGTTGCAACAAGGGAAATTCTGTTCAGATATAAGGACTTTTTTTTTCACCATGATGATGGTCAAATACTGGAGTATGTTGCGCAGAGTGGTTGTGCAACATCTGTTGTGGAGATACTCCAAACTCAGCTGGAAATGGCCACAAGCCACCTGATCTATCTGAACCTTCTTTGAGCAGGAGGTTAGATGAGATGACCTCCAAAGGTCTCTGACCAAAATGATGCTATTATTCTGTGATTACATGCAATAAAATCACACAGCCACCTTTCAGATATTATGATGAATCTTGCGTGTTGCATGGACAGCAAAAGCATTGACTAAAGATTCAGTGTGTTTGCCTATCCCCACCAGTATCCAGCCTTTTATTCGGCTACTTTCTAATATTCAGAGTAATTATCATGTCTATGCAAAAAACCAACTCTTCTGTTATTGCCCCACTAGAGGGTGCTTTAGCAATATAAATCTTAAATACTTGATTTAATGCTTCATAACAGCCATCATGCTAGAGAACTACTTTGCATATTGGAGGCTGTCAATTCTTTGAGACACTCTGAAAAACTTTGCAATAATGGATCCAGGATGTTGCATTTGTGCATGTGTGATAAACATGCAAACAGCTCAAATAAATACAAAAATTTGTTAAGAGTCGTTTCCTGAAAGCCAAGGAACTGGAAAAGGCTTTGCACTGTCTCTTTCGATAGCAGCTGTACTGCCAAGTGATAATTTTCTTTTTTCTCAGTTTGCTGGTATCTAGTGTCTTGGGCCAGCTCTCCACAACTAGACATAAGAGCCAGTCTCTATTTAGATAGTTTGAGTTGCTTTTGACAGGATTTGCAAGGTTGTTAACTTTTGTGATTTCACTGTGAGTGTCCTGATACTAAGATGTTTTGCTTTCGTTACTGTTTTTAAAGCACAGCCCTTACAGCATGCTGTTTGCTTAGAAGTGTTAATGTTCCTTGGCACAAAAAATAATGAAAATACAGTCCCTCTGAAACCATCAGCAAAATCCTTGTGAACATCTGTGGAGCCATCACTGGCAGAGAGGCTTAAACTGTGACTCTTAAGTCTTCAAACTTAGAAGGCAAGTACAAACAGGCCCCATCCCGATAACTCTTCTGAAGATCCTGGATACACAAGAATGGAAGGAAAATGTTCTCCTTTAGCTCTTGTCATAAGAGTGGTTGCAGATGTTATGTACAATCTCTTCATGTTACGAAAAAATGTGATGGGTCACACAGTCATATTGTTGGTGATGCTGTTTCACCCAAGCTCTTTTACTTGCCATTATCTGCTCTGTTGCTGAAACTCAACAGAGACCTGATATTTATCATCAGGTAAATATGGCGAGTAGTGGCTGGGGCATTGTTCAGGTTCACTCTACTATAGCTTTTGAAATGCATGACAGCACAGTAATAGACCTGCGGGCAGTTTCATTGTAAGCCACAAATCCGTCCTTTATCCCCGTGAGCAAAGCATTCTGCTATTGGCATGTGGTAGTCCTGGGTTCAACAGTAAGAAGCCAACTAAAACCAACCTTATTTTTGGAGACAGTTGTGAACATTTGTTCAGAATTATATATATATTTATAAAATAATGTGAGAAAAGGTGGAATGATTAAAAAGAGTAGGAGCATTACCTTCACTTTTTATTCATCAGCAATGGCTGAGTTTCAATGTACCCAGACGAGACCCAGGAGAATTCCACTTGAAGTTCTCTGGTGCATCTGCCTTCATCTGGCTCTCCTGGAAGCTAATCTACTTACCTAGTGGTGGGCTAAAATCATCTCTGACTCCATTTCAGAGACACAAAAATGTATCTCCCTGGCTGTGTCTCAGCTAGTCCCTTTTTTCCTTGAAAACGCTTCCTTGTGTGTTAGCACCTTGTCCAACTCTATCAGTAGGACACAGTTAAACGTTCAGGCATTGGTTCAAGGCAGGAGGAGGTGGATGAAAATGGGAAGGCAAAGGGCAATATGAAGTGTGAGGAGGTTCAAAACTCCTGCAAAAAGAAAGAGAGAAACTGATATTGTAAAGAGAATGGATTTCACAGGAGTAAAAACCTATTGCAGGTAAGAAAAATCCTACCGGAAGATTTGGAGGGAAATGAGCTCACAGGACTTGGCATCTCCTTGAAGAAGCTACCTGAAGGGCAGAAGTGCAAACTCCCTCCCGGCAGAGGAGGCTGCGAGACACAGTCACAGACCAGACCACCAGCCACAAGCTCTTCTGCCACCTCACGGGAAGGAAGGAAGGAAGCTCCCGGAAACCTCACGTTGTTATGGGCAAGTATAAAGGATAATTGTGCAGGGACACAACTATAAAAGCTCAGGAGCAAAACAAGATACAGCTCCCCAGGGACACAGGTAAGCAGAATATATTAATACTTTAATAATATTGAAATTATTAAGGCAAGAGTCATCCAGACTTGTAATGGGACAGGAAAATTATCTACTGACTACATTGTGAAAAGTATCATCAGTTGTCACTAAAAGGGCCACCTGAGATCAGGTAGCTAATGTAGTTAACGCCAGCAGCTAAAAATAAGAAATCAGGCTACAGAAGGGAATGGGTAGATTGCCAGTTAGAGGCTGTCAGACCCAGGGGGTCTGTTCAGAAATTTCTGTTCAGAAATACCCAGGGGGATATTGGGCTCCAGTCACACATTTGAGTTAGGGGACATTGCTCGAGCCAGGTTAAGTGTTCACGGTCCCCTGCCGGCTCCCCTCCCGCTCGGAGCCAGGCACTCCAGCTGCAGTGTCCCCATGAAAGAGAAGGCTGTTTTTCAGCCCGATCACAGTCCCCGGTCCATCTCCCTGCTCGACTGTGCCCAGCGGAGAGGGGGTAATAGGGCAGGGACCGATGGTTGCGGCCACAACCTCTGCTGGGAAGTCACTCTGCAAAGCAACCCTTCGGGACACAACCAGAGCAGCCTTAGAGCTGTTAGAGAGCTTCAGAGAGCTTGGATAATGAAAGAGATTTCACAGCAGAGGAGGGTTAATGCTGTTCCTATCTCTGAAAATGGGAGAAAAAGAGGGACGAAGACAATATTTAGTCAGCTTATCCTGATTTCCTCTCCCAAATCTGGAGGAAATAATCAAGCAACTTGTAACTATCTGAAGGAGATAAATGACAGCCAACATGGATTTGTCAAGAATAAATCATGGAAAGTTTATTTCCTTCTATGACAAGGTAACAAGCCATGTGGACTGGAGAGAGGCACTCACTGTCATCACTTTAGTAACTTCACTGTCACTACCCTCTTCACCAGCCAATACAACAGACTCACAAACGAGTGAGTGAAATGTATACCAGCTGAAGGTGTTATCAGTGGTATATAACTGGTTGGAGAATCCATACTTAGGTAATAGCTACCCATAGCTCACAATCAACACGGAAGGATGTATCAAGCGAAATTCCCCAAGGATCTGTCCTCCATCCAGTATTATTCAATATTTTCGTTAATGACTTAGATGATGAATTAACAAATATACTTTATTAAATTTTCAAGCAACACCAGTGCTGGAAAGGCTACAAGCATGTAGGAGGACAGAACTAGAATTTAAAACATTCTTGATAAATTAGGAAAATGGCCTGAAAGTAATAGGGAAAAATTCAATAAGGACATGCAAAGTTCTACATTTATTTCTCTAAATGCAGGATGGAAAATGCCTGGCTACATAGCAGTACTGCAGAAAAGCACCAAGATTTACAGTGAATCACAAACTGATCATGAGTCAAAAGTATCACACAGTTGCAAAATAGGTAAAGAACGTCCTGGTGTACCTGAGCTAGACTTCTGTCTCTGAGCCAGATGAAGAAACTTCCATCTGTGCTTGGTAGCAATGAGGGTCCAGTTTTGGACAGCACTAGGCGTGAAAAATACTGGCCAACTGGAGAGGGACCAGAGGAGAATGGTGAGGATGAAAAGAAGTCTGAAAGCATGACCTATGCTGTGAGAAGACATTCAAGAAAATGAGGCTGTTTAGTCCCGAGAGGAGAAGGCTGAAGGGAAATGATACCAGTTCTCAAATATGCAAAAGACAGCCAAAACCAGAGTTTAAGGAAACTCTTTTCCATGTCCATCCTGAGAAAGACACGCAATAATGAGTTGAAATAAAAGGAATTTAGAATGGATACCAGTAAAAACAGTAAGGCAAGCAAAGCCTTGAACCGATTGCTTAGTGAGGATGTAGAATGTCTTCAGAGGTTTTGAAGGACAATTTAGATACTCACCTATCAAGAAAAAAACAAGTCTAGGTCACACTGCCTGGGGCAAGGGAATGCTCTCTTCCCTTAAGGAAACCTCCTAAGCTCAGCTCTCTAAGACTTTTGACTGGTCGTATGAAACTTTTCAATGAAAAATGTTTGACACAGCTAGAACTGGTTTGAAACTTTTCTGCAAAAAACATTCATCACAAGCTTAAGGGAAGATGTGTTGTTCTGCTCACATCACCAAAAAAAGAATGCCCCAGTATCCCAAAAATTTGGATCTGGAAGTTGAGAGCTGCTAATGTTTCACTCCTCCAGCCTGGGCAATGGTGGGATCCTTACACACCTCCCCGTTCCCTGCTTCTCCATACACTCTGAGCAAGTTGACATGGGCAATGCCACTTGCTGGTGTGCCAGATATGTCTATCGAAGTATTTATCTTGTGTTTATACCAGCAGTACTGGCATAACCTGGCCTAACATTTCTGACTGATTCTGTTGCAACCTGAGGTTCCTTCTTTTCTCTGTTACACTCAACTGAAGGCAGCAGCATCCAGAGAATTTCCTTTGCTGTTTCAAGCATCTCTTGCCAAGAAATATACTTGGATGATCACAGTGCCCATATGCCATCCCTAGCAGTTGTGTAACTCCACTGCTTGTGTAGGTATGCAAATAGATTTTTGTAAACCATTCAGTTAAGACTGATTAGTCAAGGTTAGAAATGCCAGCCTGGTATTTCTGAGCTGTGCAAGGCTCCAGAGAGCTTATAGGAAGAAACAATAAAGAAGTTCCTCCTGGTCACTAAAATCAGATACCCTGAAACATGTTTGCAGGAAGCAATGTCTTTGTACGGGGTTCATCAGCAGCCCTTTTGCAAGTCCCTGCTGACCACTGCACAGGGGTAAGCTGCAGGCAGGTGCAGATGTGTGCGCACGCAATCCATTATGGCTTGGAGCCAGAGCATTTTTTTAAATATTCTGCTGACTTGGTGAGCTCTCACAGTTGAGGAAAAGTACAGAGGTAACTGGAAGGGCAGGAACTTCTTAACCAGCTGGAGAAGTTTAACCTGCCTCTCCTCTTGGGAAGCTGCTCATTCCTCACTGTGCAAGTGTCACTTCCCAGGGTAGGTCCAGGGAAAAGAAATGTCAAACAAATCCTTTCGTTAAAAGCATAAGTCTCTCTTTCCCCTAAACTGCTCATTCTGTTTGAACAAAGGATGGTGGAGCAACCAGATTCTGCAACCAAGTCGTAATTTCTCTTGCATAATTATTCATCATGACACCATAGGTCCTGTCTTGCCTCTGAAAACAGGAATAGGTTCTACCTGATGTTATTTCAGATTGCTAATGTAATCCCATCTCATCAGAACAAAGATTAACTCCTGCCATTACTGGTCTTATTTCCTATCAGTAGTTGCTTTATTAAATTGATTTACTTTAAAACACTCACCTAAGACATCTGTCACGCAGTAACCAAGAGACTGCATTGGGCAAACTCTGCCAACATTGCAAAGTCCAATAAACTCCTAAACCAAGGACATGCCCATGTTACTTTATTTTAGCATGCTCTTGTACATGCTCAACAGCTTTTAATTACAAGGTCACGTACTATTTCCTCCATGGTACTCCTGGACGACTTGCTGCCCTGAATGGACAGCAATCAATTAATGAGCAATTTTATTTTGTCTCAATCAGTATGTGGCCTCAAGCACGTGTGTCAGATCCTGACCTGAATAAAGATTTGTTAATTTTCTCATGGGTTTTCTAGGAATGCTGTCCTCTTAATACCTTAGGGCTCAATTCACCATCAGATTTAGGTGCCAAAAGTGGTCTGAGGAGCTGACCGTGACTGATGAAATTACCGCATCTTAAAGCCTTATTTCTTGGCTGAGCCACAGCACCGCATATTTTCTCTTGGCCTAAATAATTTCTTACAAATAGATTACCTTCTAATTCATTTTGTTACACAGCTCAGCTGAAGTATCCAGCTCATCTGTGGGAAGTTCTTAACATAAAGCAACTCAATCACATATGGTAGGGTCAGCTTTACCAGGGACCTACTTACAGAGAGAACTGAAAGGGACTTTACAGGGACCTTTCAGGGTGGGTAGGGAAGGAGATGATGGGATTCAAGGGTGCCTGGAGGGACCTAAAAGGGTCTGTGGTGTGTAGAACAGCCTCTCCAAGGGCAGCTGGGAGGAGGCAGATTAATTATCCCTAGAGTTTGGGACGAATGCTATGAAGCAAGTGGGAGTGGGGGAGTGGAGTATATTTTAGCCTCTTTGGCCAAATACAGCAGGAATTCATCTGGAAGAGACCCAGACATTTTGGAAGGGGGAATCCGTCTCTATCAACATCCTTTATCACTTCTGCATCCATTCCCAAACACAACAGACTGTGGCCTCATCCTCACTGGCAGGACTAGGTGTGCTATAATTAGGTTCAGTCACAACTGAATACAATAAGCCCTTAAGGAAAACAAAAATCATTACATTTATTAGAGAAACCTTACTAGAAGGCTTCTTTGCTTTTAATAAGGTTTTAATCTATATTCTAATCCTACGTGGGGAGCGACACAGATGTGTGTGGATCACAAGAGCCTAGTGGTGTAGAGTTGGATCAGGGCACCACTATGCATGGATTATGAATAATACAGTGATTACACCAGGGACCTTGAATATGTTCCCTACAAATAGGAAGGGGAATAATAGTTCTCACTGTTGCGCACTGTGAGCTTGCACACTGTGAGTGCAGCCTTTCAACATGTAAAAGAGTGGAATTAATGCGACATTTTATTTGATAAACAGTGGAATAACATTGCAATATTTAAGCTATTGGTTACAATATTTTATAGGGCTATAAGTCGTGAACACTACTGAAGTGTGAAGAAAACAACATATGTCATTATTTTACCTTTTGTGTAAAGAAAAAAAAAGTAAGAAGCAATTGTTCAGCCTAATTGTTGTATTTGGTTGTGATTTCTATGCCTGTCAGAGAGCAGTTAGCAGGACTATTATAGTGCATTATCTCTCTGCTGGTGTTTAATGACAAACAGATATGGTCCATATTCATCAAGCAATTATTTATATCACGACCTTTTATAGAGCTGTGAATTACCCTTAAGACTTTTGCAGTGACTGATATTTCTAATAAACTGTTAATTTTGCTCCATAAATTGTTCATATTTTTAAGCTGGGAAACTAAAAACTGTGAAATTAAACCTACAGTGCAAGCTGTGCAAATGGGATCTATGAGACTAGGACACAGTTTCAGGTCACTCTAATGTAATAAAAGTGCATCATTACAACAGAAATTAAAGGGAACTGCAGATATTAATACCTGCATAATAGACTTTTATGAGAATAAATATATGTGACCTGCCAAGGTAAAGAATGTACACAGATTTCTTCAGTGCTACCACTGGGACGGGCTTAGAGACGGCATCTGCATCATTTACCCTCAGATCTTCAGCTGCTGCGGCTCTGTTAGACACCTTTACCCCTCACCGCTGGTTTGCCAGCTCCCTGCCGTTAGGATGGCACTGACACACACACTCCGAAGCTTCCTTGCATTAGCAACACATTTCTGCTGCGATTCAAAAAGTAGAAGGAAATTTTGGGGGTCAGGCCATGCACTTCTCAGTAAGGCCAAATGTTCTCTGATGCTAATGGAGGCGGTGTCCCAAAGAGGAGCACATGCTCCAGACACACCTGGCGCCTGTCACAGCCTGCGAGTCCCAAATCAGAAACTTGCTTAGGCTTTGTTCAGTTCTGCCAAGGGGCCTGATTTTACAGGTTCTTCACAAACTAATGTTGCAGACAGGCATCTGGCAAGCTTATCATGAGGGCCTTGGAGCTTAATTTCCCACATTAAGACACCTAAATACTTTAAGGAAAAAAATCTGGTCCTAAATGACCGTAAGTGGCTTTGCCTTATATTCAAAACTGATGGAGGCTGTGCAGACTCTGTCCACCAGCCTGCAGAGAGGCATCCTCTTCCACCCGGGTTTCTCTGAGATCAGCCATGAAGCACCACCAATATCGTCCAAACTACTGATGGCCATGAAGTGCCCTTGATGTCCAAGCCCCACCTGCAGGGTGGACCAAGCCACGTAGGAGCCCAGGTGCTACTGAGACTCAAACAGCCTCTGGCTTCTAAGCCTGGAGCCACAGAGAAGACTGACACTGACCATCGTATCATGCTGGGTGATACTCCCATACACATTTCTTCCGAAACACAATTTCCTGCTGGTAGACAGTTGGGTAATGTACTAATATAATCAGAAATTGAGCACTTATTATTTGGCCAAAAGCATTAGAATGGATCTTCAAATAATAAATTCTTACATTTCTCTAACAGGAACAAAACCAGAAGAATAAGACGACCCTTCTCCAGGACTACCATCTTTATAGCCACATACCAGCACAAAGCAATTTTTCAGGAACAAGGAACAACTTCGAAAAATAGAGTTCAGAATAGAAACACTGATTTTACCATTTTGAACAAGAACGTTATCATTCGTGTTTCTCATGAATGTTTTATATCTCGACAATTTTCTATTCCTCAGCAATGTACACCACCAGAAAGCTTACCTCATTATGTGCTTTCTAAATGGATTTCCCTCTTCTTCTCAATGCAGTATTGCCTCATAGCATGTAACTGATTTAGCAAAATACTTTAAAAATTGATGCAGGGCATTAAAATGTAGTTTATATTCACTCAGCAGAAACTCATTTCTTTTGTTACCTGTTGCCTTGTCACTATCCAAATTCCAGACTAAGAATCTGCAACATTTCAACAGTTACGGGGCACCGGGGCTTTCTGGGTGTTGAGCTGAAATAACAACTAATTAATTAATTTTGAAGCCTACAACTCCTTTTGCCACTACCCTCTGATCCCCAAAAGATACAGCATAAAGTAGGGCTCTTATTTTACCTTGCTTGGTGCCATCTAGCATCCTGGGAAGGGATGAAAGATCATGCTTCACCCTGTAGAGAAAGTACTGTATCAGGCAAAGGCTAAGTGCATTTTATCTATATGCATAAAGCAGCATTCAGGGAGAAAGGTAACTGAAGCAAAGCACCTATTCCATCTTCTCCAGCTCACATAATCGTTTCAAACTGGCATTTATTGGTGTGAAGACACTGGCAGAGTTAGCTCTGACTGCTTCATTGCTAGCAATATGCAACCCTGAAAATAATGATTCAGAAATGTTTTTTTTTCCTCCAACGTATCCACCAGGAAAAAATTAGAGTACCACAATAAAAACCGCAAAACCAGGCTGTTATGTTTTCTAGCTGTCCACAGAGAAAAGTGAAAATCATCTTTTTTTTCCACAAAGGTGCTTTTGTACAATCTTGCAATATCTCACAATCTAATTTTGTTTCAAATCCCATCTCCCAAGAAAGTACCAATAAGAACTTAGAAGAGCGTACAGTACAGAGCGTATTTCTGTCATGAAGAAAAATCCTAATATGCTTTCAAGGCTGTGGTGATTCTAGTTTTCAGAAAGAAATTGAACATTACAGTATGTGTAGTTTTGGTGGTGGGTAACTGGGAAAGATTAATATTTTTGCCTTACAGTTAACGCAGTGGTATACTCCACTTGCTTAAGAATACAGTAATACTATTGAACGCAATTGGTTTGTGATTGCTCCTTGAAATATGGGATGAAATGACAAAGAGGGAAAAGATTTCTCACTTTGAAACATCTCAGGTGGATGAGGAAGTATCAGTAACATCTTGTAATTTCAGCTACTGATGTTATTTCTAAGTAACAGAGCCTTCATGGCCTTCCTAGTGGCATTTTTCAGACTGTCAACAGTATAGATGTTTGCGGACACAAATGTGAAGGTACATCTGCTTAGAGTGACATGACTTTCCAGGAATTCTTTTTATTTATTTAGGCAATTGTCATTTAATTTTTACACCAATTAATGAGCTAGTAGATAAGATGTTGTTGATTTAGCAGAACACTGCTGGCTGCTTCTCTGCAGAGGAGCAGGGACCTCACACGTTTATGCTTGCTGCTTACTATCTAATGGCCACACTGACCGTCAACTGCAATCACAGCAGGAAAAAGCTTGCTTTCAAAGCAACAGTGGCTGTTAAGTAAAGATAGCATCTTCCAGATAATTTAGCAGTTGACAAAGCTTAAGGTGTCATCTGCAGTGGGTTGTCATATAGGTCCTCAGTTCTGTATTTCACAGACCCAGAAAGGACTTCGTTTTAGTAGCTGGCTAAGAGGCCACCATGCAACGAAGACAGACCTGCATACCTGGCTCAGGGAAGGGAGGCACCAGGGATGGATAAGGATGGTGTGAGTCATAAAAAACTAAAATAATTTAGGTTGAAAGGGACTTCCATAGGTCATCTGGTGCAATCCTCCGCTTGAAGCAAGAGCAACTTAGATCAGACTGCCTTGTCCAGTCACACGCTGAGTATCTCTAGGAGTGGAGATTTCACAGCCTCTTTGGGTAGCTTGTTCCAGAGTTTGACTATCCCCATGATAAAAGATTTTCTTCCTGTTATCTGATTGAAATATTTCTTGCTGCAACATGTGTCCCTTTCCTCTTGTCCTATCCCTGTGCACTTCTGAGAAGCATCAGGGCAGAGTCCAAGAGAGAGAAAATTGGTAGACCACTTTGAAATAAAGATATTTCTGATAAGATGCCTAGATAGGCATATAGTAGTAGGCATTTTGAAGGCCAAGAGATACAAATTTCCCCGAATGGTCAGGAAAACTGAGGTAACATAAATTCTGAGTCTGAGCCAGTGAAAAGATTCAGGTTTCTAAGTCTGATAGGCTTAGAACATTCATTCTGTTCTGGCATTAAAAATAACCACCGTCATAAAACTTTGCTCTTTGTCTCTGAGGTGCAAGAAACTGAGTTTTATTGCAGTCGAGGCCTGCACCAAGTTCACTTTCTGCCAAACCAGACTCATCTGAGAGAAATTTCTGAGAATAAATAGAGCAGATGATAGATTTCAGGGCAGGAGAGACAGAGACTAATTCAGCTGGCCTCTGGCAATGGTGTCTAAGATCCTGCTCTCTGAAATGATGGAGCGTCTTTCTGAATGGAAGTGAACAAACTTCTCTCAGGAGGCATGCATGTAGGAGGAGAGGAGGGTTAAGGATAAAGTTCATAGCTTCTGTTTGTCTCTTTGGGGTGCCAGCAAATGAGGACGATGAGATAGAAGTCTTTCTTAGGTTGTATCTTTCCTGGGTTTTGTGCTATTCTGCTTGCCACAACTAACAGTAGACTGAAACGGAGGAACTGGCTACAGCTTTTTAGCCACAACACACATGTCTGATTCTGAATTTCTCTTGGTGTTTGGGAAGAAGATGTCGGGACACCCAGCAATGCCTCCAGACTCAGGTGTTTTGTGGACTTCCATCCTTCCAAGCCTGAGCATCTTTCCAAGCATTGATGTCCCATCAATGCCAGCCATGAAACCAGACACAGAGGCCCCTGCAGAGCAACAGAGGTTCTCGAGGTCCTGGGAGCAGAAACATAGCCTACAGGGATACCTGGGAGAAGGTTTGGGAAAGGAACCTCCTGCTGTAAGTCATGACGTTACACATGCTGTGTCCTTGCTAGTGTCAATGAGAACAAGACTGATCAGTGTACCTGATTGTTGATCAGTCACCCTAGCACAAATCTGGTAATTCATTAGGTAGCAAAGGTGTAAATCCATTTCCCAGAGGCATCCAATTATCTGGTGTCATACTAGGATTAATAGCTATAGCTGCCAGGAACAAAGAACACAGGTGACTAAACACAAACATGATCTCTTCCGTAGAGACTCCATATCTGCCATCGTTTCTCATGGCTGTGGGAAGAAAACAGGCTGCACTATAGCGTCATGGCTAGCTCTAGGTTTCTGTCCTGACATTAAAGCTAGTTCTGGCTTTCTTCAGAGGACGAGCATTTCCATAGCATGTACTGGAAAACATCCAACAGCCTCTGACTTCTGTAGTCCCATGATTAATTCTTTGGAGAGATTTGGCTATTGAAAAGATTTCTGGTCACCGGTGATTGAAAAGAATTTAACCCTTACAACTGACCAAGCTGTGAAGTTACTTTCAGGAAGTCCATTGCAAAAGAAAATGTGTCCTTGAAAGCTGAAGAATCCTGAGAGCATCCTAACAACAACAGAATCAGAAGTGAAGCAGAAGAAAAAAAAAAAAGAAATTTATTCTATGGAAATCTTTTGAAACAGAGAGGCCTATACCTCCCCACATGTCAGACAATGTCAGGCAAATTCTGCTTTATGTACTCACAAACTGAGCGTGAGAATAAATAGGTATGAACCCAGCTTTATGGATACTGTGAGAATAAAAAAAATAATCTTGTCTTTAGTAATAGTTATTGAAGGCATATACACCTTCACAACAGGAATATAGTTCTGGTTTATCTCTTGAAAATGGAGCTGGATAAGCTGATACTGAAAATATTTTTCTTCTGAGATATTTTTCTGCATGAAAACTGTCAGTGAACAGACTGGATGCCTCCAAATTTCTTCCTGATTAAAAATATTTTAATGTTAGTTTATGTAGGTACTCTTCAGACATTGAATTAGTTGCAAACTGTTTGCTGGCAGGGTTGATTCTTGTAGCCAGATTTCAGCCTTTGGACTGAACTGGAAGACCCCTGCTCAATCGGTAGCTGTGTGTGCAGGTCTCAAGGGACTGCTCCTCTTCTTTAGAGTGACCAGGACCACCTGGATTTTGAGAAGGAGTAAAGACGACTGGTCTTTGAGCAATGGGCACCTGCCAGATGGCAGAAATGTCCCTGACAGATTGGCACCCAAAGTTTCATTCATCCTGAAGGCTGGTCTACCCAAGAGGAGGTGAGTCTTTTAAAACAGCCATTCAATTAGCTGTCATTGCTGACTCACCAGAACTCCATACAAGAGGTAACAAGTCCTCACTGTTAATCAAACATCAGCAGTTTGATTAGCTTGAGAAATGACAGGCTTTACATAATATATGAAGCTGCAAAAAGACATGTGCATTACCAATCCTGTTGAAAAAATTAGCATTTGTGTTGACTGGACATTTTTACAGAAGAAAGTGTGACCTTCCTATGACCTAGCAGCAGGTAGAACATCTCATCGTAAAATCACAAAAGTACTGTGCATTGCTGGCCCTATGACTGTAAAGGAAAAAGAAACAAAACAGTCAAAGCAGAATTATAGGATTTATAAATGTACTAATTTTGTACGAAGTGTTGCTATTTTAAGTGTACTAAATATCAACCCTGGGAGAAAAGAAGTAGTACTACATCTATAAATTTATATATAAATGTCATGGCTTAAGTAGCGAACCATATGATCAATACAGAATGACCCGAGGCGCTCAGATATGCCTCACAAATATCAACTCTCACAAAAACTCTGTGATATAGAGAAAAACACCCTCATCTTCATTTTATAGTGGGGGCAATTGAAATCCCCGGAGACAGAGGCCAGGAATCAGACCATCAGGCCTTTGACCACCATGTGACAAGCGCAGAGAGAGAGGCAGCTCCAAAGCACAAACTGCTCTTCTAAGTAAAAAAGGTTTTCAGTGATGATGCTCTTCATTTAAGCATCTTCTTTCTGTTCTTAATTACACCTAAAGAATCTCAACATAAAAGGCTTTCCAAAGTGATAGGACACGGTGGTGCTACAAACAGGAGAACTCAGTAGTCCCAATCAGTCCAAATCTGATTATTTCTTTCTACATAAAGCAGCTTGCTTTAGTTTTCTTCCATTTTTTTCATAGTCATGTTTCTTAGCCAGATGATAGAAATCTGACAAATACATTTGGCATTTAGTTCTCCTCTGTTACTACCGTACAGACTGCCTGTTGGAATTACTCGTTGAGAGCAGAAGAATGATTTAAACGTTTGCTGTTACTAGTCTCTGACTTTTTCACAAAGTAATTGGTTATGAAGGATTTGCCACTGGCTTCTCAGAGAAAACACATGGGTCCAGAAATGGTGTTTTGTTTTTAGCTGCCAGCTTTAAATTAAACTTCTTCAGGGTGTTGTCTTGGAAGCATCAATGAACCAGCATCCAGTACACTTCAGATCGCTCATCTCAGACCTGCAGAGCAAATCAATGCATTTCTGCTTCTTCTAACAAGGAGGCCACATATGCTAAGACCAGGTACTGTTACTTCTGTAATGGAGGGGGAGGCATCTCTTCAGGCACAGCAGGATCCCCTAGAGAGACCAACAAGCCTCTTTTCAAACGCCCCTGAAACATGGACATGCCATCATCAGTATTTTAAACGCATTCCATGCAATCATAGAACAATTCAGGTTGGAAGGTACAAGGAAAAGTGATGCTTCTCAAAGGCTTTTCCTTGTAGAGGTCTTTAAAAGGGGATCCTATAATGGCAGAGGAAGGGCCTACCCCAGTTTCCCTTTAGATAAGGTATGGACTACTCACTAGTGCAGACCAGCGTGGCAAAGGACCTCTGGAAGAGTGTTTTTCACTGTTGGCAAGGAATTGCCTTGGAGCAATTTGGTCCCCTTTCTTATTTCATTAGGAGTAATTGTAGTGGGAGTACAGAAGCAGCCACCTCAGGTTCCTCCTAAACCCCCATTCAGGGCACAGGCTTTAAGCCAAAAAAAAAATTTGATGGAAGGAGCATTAAAGTCAATTTGCAGCACAAAAGAGCCTTCCAGAAACTTGCAGTAAAACACAAAATGTCTCAGTCGCAGGGATGCTTAGGATGCTTACAAAGCTAGGAGTGCAACAAGGAGGTAAAATGGGGATTGGGATTGCCTTATTCTCTTCAGTAAAGAAGGGCTTAAGTCTCGACATAAAATTGTGCTGCACTGCCCCGTCCCCCCTTTTATAAAACCCAGTATGAGAGTGGTTTCTTCCATTCTATCTTTTTAAATCACATTTCCCCTGTGAAGTACTGAGGACTCTGCATTAGAAATTGAAGCTCCCAGAAGACAGGGAGATCACAAACAGTGTAATACCTCCACAAATACATCTAACTTCTGTAAAAGCCAAGGGATTTGGTACGTTTTTGTGGGTTAAGAAATACACAAGCACTCGTAATTGAAATAAGCTGTGTAAATCATACTGCTTTCTAAAGGCTTGATCCAAAATTCACAGAAGTCAGTGAAGTCTTTCCACCAAATTAGTCCAACTTGGAAATCAAGATTAAGTGTAATTATTCCTAAAATAATTAGGAATAATTTCAAATAACTGAGTAATCTAAAATAATTATTAATAATTTGGAGATAATTAGAAAAGTTAAGAATAATATAATTATTCCAAAGATAATATATTCCTAAAATACATAATAAATATAATAATCCCTAAATAAAATGATGCCTAGAAGCATTAATTATAGCCAAACGTAACCAGCTATAAATCTCTTCAAATCCTTCCCAGTTTTCCTCACTGGTGCAAATTATGGCCCGTTTTGGGGTAATTTTGTGGTTCACTAACTCATTTCATTTAGGCAATTCAACAGCCATCAAAAGCAACAACATCTGAATGAAGTGCATAATCCTCAAGTGAAAAGCAACACATGCCATTTTCAACCTCCTTAGCTACCTAGTCTCTCATCACCAGATTATTTTTAATACTCACAGACCACAGCCATAAAAACTGCTTGGGGAATAGTGAAAAATGCAATTAATTGCCGTGACTTGAACTACTTTTTTTCTACATGGACGACACTGATTTTTTAATTAACATTTTGCTTGATTGTTCTGAAGAGCTGGAGGGATTATTATCTGGACTTAATTACCAGCATTTCATAAAGCACTACATACTCTTATCAGAAATGTTTACAAATTGATGAATTGATGCAATACCTTCGTCTGGTGTACAAGTTTGTCACTCCTAATTAGATGGCCCTTGAAAAAGAATGCCAAAACAAAACTTAGGATGGTAATGACACAGTAGGCACCAATAGGGATCGACATAATTGCCTCTATAAAACCAGAATGACGGAGCATTGTACCACTTTCTGCGCTTTTGGAACCAGCATGCACAAGGCAAATGCTCCATCAGAGGGCCAGGTGGAAGAGAAGTGTGTGTGTGCACACGTGCGTGTGTTTGTGCGGACCATATGTGCTGCAGAGCATCAGCTCTGCACCAAAAACCTGCAGAAACTGCAGGTCATGAGTGCGGCGTTGTGCTAGGAGGCCCCGGGGGGAAAAAGCCCAAGGCTGGACCTGAGCCAGAAGTGATTGCCATGGGCGAGGCAGTGGTCATTGAGTGGACAGAAAAGCTCAGGGCCAGCCAAGTTATGGTGTCACGGGGCCAGGGGCTCACGGCCGTCCCTGGGCATGTGCCACCTGAAGGGCTCCGGCCCGTGAAGGGCATGGATCTCATCCAGCGGAACTCTTTGCAAACCTGTGCACTTGTGGCCCACCATCAGATGAAGAAAGGCGACCCTCGTGCTGATGCACGACCCAGGTTAGCGGTCCCTGACTGCAGAGCGTGCACGTGCCTGTGAGCGCCAGAAAAGGAGGGTGAGGATGTAGCAGCTCAGTAAAAAACCATGGCACAGGGGCTGGAGAGGGCTGTCCTGGAGTGCCTCTGGTGCCCTGGGCAGCATATTGACCTCAACCAGGATCTCGTCTTAGTACCTGAGCTGGTTTCGGGGCTGGACCTGGGCACTGTGATCGTCTCCCCTTGCCAGGCCTCTGCAGAGGTACGAAGCAGCAGGCAACTACATTACTCAGCTCCTGGAGAGCCCTGCGAACCAGGGCTGGGGGAGTTTCCCTCTATTCCAAAGTCCTCTCCATCTCCCGGAAGGCTCCTGACCCTCCTCCAGGTCTTTCCCTCGACAGGACACCTTCTCCTCATCCTCCAGGCCATGGCAGAGGCAAACTGCCCCTTGCAGAGGATGCAGTGTGCTCCAGAGATGGCAGTTACGCTCTTTGGAGCTTGTGTGAGCCTTTGCCAGACAGTTACGGAGCAGACCTGGTGGTGCCGCACGGCTGTGCAGGCACTCGGGGGGTGAGGGGCCAGGATCACAACTGGTGGGTGTGATCTTCAGAGGGGCAGAAGAGAACAGAGGGGACAAGCCACAGCAGCTGAGATCAGAGCAGGCACCCAGCCCGTGGGACGTGCTCCCGCAGCCCATGCTGAGCTGCTCGGAGGGTGTATGGGTTCAGCTGCATTGCGGGGAGCACGGCTACTGTGGACACTTGTGCCTCCCAGCCAAGGCCATACTCTGCCTGCATGTTTGCATCCAAGCAAGACCCCAGCAATTTGGTGCCCAAGTCTGTAGGGTGCAGCTGACTGTCCCTGACAGCTGTCGCATCGACAGCATAGGTCCCTGATGTTGCCACCTCTTCCTCTCCTGGGCTCCTGGAGCTCAGCAGCCTTCATTGCTCCCAGGAGACACAGGGGCTGCAACATCTCAGGCTCTGCCTTGGTCTTCAGAGAGGGACAGGGAGGAGAAGGGGAGGAAGGGAGGCTGTCAGGACTAGTCTCTTTCAAAACACTGTTGGTAATTTTGGGGTTTGAGAGGAGCCCTCAGGAGGCAAATCTAACGTCAGATGGGTTTCTTAATGAACTCTTGCGTGGCTTTAGTAAGGCACTTCTGGGAAGAACTGATTAGACATAGTAACTCAATTTCAAATACTAAGATTAGACAATGATCTAAACATAGCTATAGTTACGGGGCTCTGTGGCATATCAAAGTTAAGTAAGGCAGAAAGGATATTTTTGTCAAAAATCAATATTATGACAAAGAGGTTAACCATAAAGAGACTGACAAAAAGCTGTACAGCCCTAGGGTGCAGCGAAGTGGTTAGTAATCTGATTCCCTCCAGGGGAAGGGAACAAAATGATTAAGTGATCTTTGAAAATATTAAGATCTATGGTCTGACTTCCTAGAACAATGTGATTAATATTTTTTCCTACTTATTGTGTCTACCCTCTCTGCCCTTCCCCCAAAAAAATAGATACTCAAATTTTTAAAGCTAAAGCATAAAAATAGAAGAAGTTAAGAGAGCACGCCTAAGGGTAAGAGAGGGAGGGAGGAAGGAAGGAAGGAAAGAAGGAAGAAGAAAGGAGGGAAGGAAGGAAGGAAGGAAGGAAGGAAAATTTGCAAATGCAGAGCTGCTGAAAGCAGGCCACCTTTTCTAGCTTTTCTCCAGAACTGCTGAGCATTCCTCTCATTGCTTTCTGCTGCCAAACAAAACCTCCTCTCTTGCACCTGGAGGAGGGGAATGGGAGCAGTTGGTTGCTAACCCAAAAGCAAGCAAGAAGAGAAGCAAGAGATTACAAGACCAAACAGAAGCAAAAGTATATGTTCCTTAACTGCCAATAAAATAATATTTACATGCATACATGCATGTAAGTGTGTGTGTATATACAGATATAAGTATATATAAAACATATGCTTGCACACCTGTACATATACACACACAGAGCACAGCTAAATGATCGGTACTGTATGTACAATTCTGGTGTCATAGGTTGCTACACAGCTCTATACGTGGTCAAGTTATGTGATCATAATAAGAAGGTTCCTGGTTTTCCTTACTACTCTTTAAGAAACAGTTTCCTCCAAAAGGAGATTGCTGGTTTTGTTAATACTCTTTCTGATACACCTTTCTGGTAGTACGACTAATGGCTCCATTAGCACAAATAAGCCATGTTTTCTTTCTATTATGCTCTAAAACTAGTTCCTCTCCAGGTTGCATTTAAATTGATCAATATGTGGTCATCTGTGCTTGCAGCCCTCTGGCCTGGTTTCATCTTGTGTTTGTTCACTCTAGTGGAAGGATATATGCATACATGCGTATAATCCCTTCTTCACTATGGGGTTTTAATACCTGTTTACAGCAATGTTAAAGGTAGTTATCAAGCTTATTTACTTAGATTCATTCAATTCTCTTCAGACTACTACACCTCTGACAGCCTGAGCTCTGCATACCCCTCCCTGTTTTTTCTTTGTGGAAATTTTGCACAGCTTGACCAGAGCAAATCCTTCCGGAGCGTTTTTGTTTCAATCAAAAAGGAGTGACTTTGGTTACAGACAGATGAACAATTGCTGTGCCCTAAGTGCATCACTGGGTCCCCAGTAACCACCTTTGAGCATGTTTGTACCCATGCAAGGTAGCTGAGAGGCTGCTGCGCATTCCCCACGTGCTACAGACACAAACGTGCACCCGGGCCACTGCCGCAGGAGGGCTGACACGCTGCGAGTCCACACCCTGCTTTACCTCACTGCAGCGTGTTCGTCCCTCCCTCCCTTACACTAAAGTAGCTTAAATAGCATAAACTGTGGGAAGCAGCTTGCCCCAGTTCTATCAAGGAAACTGGAGAACCCGTTTTATAGAAGGGCAGGGCTGCTTAACTGTGCTACCAGCACACACCCAGATTTCAGTAGACATAGTGATTTCTGGATAGATTTGATTGAAATCGCGCGGATTTAGGTTTAGGTCAGACATTCACGATCAAGAATAAGAATGCTTTAAATAAAAAGAAGACCGTCTATAGAGGAGACTGCAGCAGGGTAACTGAATCAGGTCCAAACCACACCTGGAAGCTTGTTTTTTCAATCTGGACCATAGTTTAACTGGGTGAAACTGAGCTGTAAAGCTGAAGCTGGGCTGTGATTCACACTCCTTTTATTAAAAAACTATTTGCCTTTTAGATTGCTACTTCAGGTTTTTTTTCTTCCTATTTGTTTCTTCAATCTTCCTATTTTTTTCCTTCCTTTGCTGCATTTTCTCCTCAGTGTCTCACTGATAAGAGAAGTATTGTGCCAATTATCTAATAAAATTCTGGCAGAAATTCAATCACACTCAATATGTATGACATTTCAAAAAAAAAATCTAAATTATGATTGAAAAGTCAGGAATCTGGTTATCCCAATAACAATAAAATATCAGACTTCCTTTTGTTAATGCTCTCGTCTTCAGAAGGGAGTGGGAAAGGACACAAAGGCGATTTGGGTAAATGCAATTATCCAAATATATTTATAAGAGACAGATCTTTTTTCCCCACCACCCACCTCCTGTAAGACAACGTATCTTGAGCTCAGCTTGTCAGTACCCACAGAGTCACTGCTGACAGTACATATTACTGCTGTGGAACCCAAAACCGTTTTAAAGAGTTCTGCTCAAAAAACTGAAATTGCTGGTGTAACTCACTGCTAGGTGCCTGACGTACAGTGGTGAATGGGAGACAGCCCGAAGTTTCCAGGTAGCTGAGTCTGTGCCGCGATGGGCACCAGAGGCAAGATGGGGTTTGCTCCAGAGAACATTGCGCACTCAAGTATTTGATCACAGAATGTCATTTGTACTTACGGAATACTTCAAGTACAAACACAGCTTAAATACGCTTGAAAGGTATGTCAAAATGATGCAACTACCAGCCATCGCAGCTTCCTGACGCTAAAGAGGTCTTCTCCTGGCCCTGTCCAGCTCTGGGTGGCCCTGAGTGCCCCGAAAGAGTGCCCCCTGCTTGGGGCCAACCAGGGGAGAGCAAATCCTTCTCTAGCCTTCAGAAACCCCGATCCCACCACATCTGGCAAAACAGGGAGTTTCGCGGTCAGTGGAAATACGTGTGGTGCTCATGAATGCTGACGGTCCACCCGGTAAAGCGCAGAGGCTCCCGCCATTGCTTGCGGCACAGCTCTAGCACGGAGACTGATGGGAACTTCTCTGCAAAGTGTAAAGCTGTTAAGAAAATGTCAGAAAAAGACAGCTCAGTGACCACATTTTTCAATCTTAACTGGCAAGTGAAAAGAAACATTAATTGTCTGTTTATGTCATCTCCTCCCACAGCTGACTGATGCAGAATACAGTTTAAGGTGGCATTAAAATGTAAGGTGGGTGTTATAATTTGCCTGAAGTACTTTAGCAGTTTTTAGGTTTTGTTCCAGAAATTACCTAAAGATTGCCATTCTACCGATGTCCTTGTAAGTCACCTACATCCTCTGCCATTCAGTACGGGAGTGTACAGCCCCGTGATTTACATAGCGTTTCCAGCAATGACAGTGCCTTAGTACACCACGTCCACTGTTTTGCATAAAAAGCATATCAGAGGCAGGTAAGTACCAGCCTGGTACTCTGCAAACCTCAGAGCCAAATTCTGCCCCAGGTTCATCAACGCTTCCCACCCCCACCCTGCTTTCACCGCCATGGGAGCTGTGCACAGGCAGCAATGCTCAGACTGCACGGGCTGGTGCCCACCATGCCTTTCTGGAGCTAGATTTCCAGATCCGTATTTAAAAACACAGGAACTTGCTTGATACTCCTTAAACGGGCATTTTTCTGGCATCCTGGCTTAACCTGATTAGTTGAAACTCAGCATCTCGCTGCTTTTTTCGCACCACTGATGGGTCCTTTGCAGCCTTGAAACAGCTTTTCCAAGGCCCGAGTACGGCCATGCCTCCTCCTGCAGCACTGAGAAGCTCTGGCCGAGTGCTCCAAACCTGCCGGTGCCACGGGGAGTGCAGGAGGGTACAAAAGAGCAGCTCACAGCAAACCAAATGCAAGAGTGATCTTTTCCCGTGCATGAATCACCTCTCCTGCCTGCGCTCGCACAAAGGAAACAGCTGCAGCCGCAAATCAGGCAACTTAATAGGTCATTGCACTCTCCAAATATTTCCCTTCGAGCTTTTCTCTAAACAACACAGAAGAAACGTCTGATCACATTCCCTTCATTAAGGGGCACAAACGAAGTGAGTAAATCCACCAAAATATGCCATCTACTCACTGGCCAGTGAGGTGTAACATCCAGATCCTGTTAACATCACTTGCAGTAATGTCACCACCAAAAATGTTCAGGTTTGTGAGCTGACTGTTTTTTTTTTTCTCCAGGCAGGCAGCTGATAATGGGGGGATTTGCAAAAATCCTACTTCATGCAAGCATAAAGACAATTAGATCTAATTATGTCTGTGGCAGTAGATACACCACACTGTACCCAGAAAGGGGGGGGAGCGTACCCCCTGCGGATCACCTGGTGCTGCCCAGTGCAGCGCTGACTGGTGGTGCTGTGCCAGCTGAACCGGCACTGATGGGCTGCGTCTATTATACCCACCCTGAAGTTGTGTAAAATTTACTTTTGGCTGCCTACTCGGCTGCCTTTCACCATTTCGCTGCTGGGGTGGGAGCCATATTGGCTTTGACAGTTCCCTGGCAAGCGAGCTGCAGGTCTGTGGTCTCTCTTCAAACAATTCCCACCCCGGGAAATGCTGCATTGTCCCTTCGTTCCACCCTGCTCCTCCGAAATACCTCTTCTTCAGCAGCCTCTGAGGCGTCAGATCAACTAGGGACTGAGGGGTGAAACCGAAATTTCCGCCCCTCTCCCCGCACACTCCTCTCTGCCTGCTTGTGCCCCTTACCCTCGCGCTCAGGACCCCGCAGGGCAGCCGAGCTGTTGCCTCCACTGAGCACGGAGCAGTTTTAGACCTGGGCAGAGCAGGTCCAGCCTTCGGTCAAAGCAGAAAAGGAATGGGTGTTGGGCCATCCCTGGTAAAAATGTAAAAGGAGAAAACATCAATGTGTAAGTGAAATTCAAGTCCATAATTTCTAAGACTGGGAGTCCTAAGAGGTTCTTCCCAAGAAAACCTAAATCCACTACATGTCAGGGGAAGGGTTTTTTAAATACAAGTCTCAGGTATCCTGTTATTGAAACCTTTAGGTTGCAAAGGAGATCTCCACAGCATGCGATGCAGTTTCATACCCATTAGGGTCCATCAGAATGCTGAATAGTCGAGGGCATGTAAAATTATCATAAAGTGGCTTTTATATGCCATTACATCTGTTTTTCTGGAAGCATCTCTTCATCACGGAAATGTTCCCAATGCCATTTATGTTACAGCCCGGTGAGAGGTCAGTTTTATGCTTTATATTCTTCTCCTGAGTTGTACTTTTCAAATCAGCACTTATTAGAGAAGAGATGGGAAGAAAGCAGGGCCTTTTAGACAGAGCATGCACGGTATTAATGGAACTGCTTACCTAGACAGAGACAGGAATTGCTACAACAAGACTTAGAAATGGTCAGTTGAATTTAGTGCTATGTCTCTAATAGCGGGCTATGCTAGATGGGCTAAGAAAGAGGCATAAAAACCCTGAGGTATGCCAATATGTTTTCCTCTAGCTGATTCACTGAATGATCCCACTGGGGTTTTATTCTTTATTTTATTGTACAAAATTATTTTAGTAAGCAAACAGTAACATAAACAAAAAAAAAGCAAAAATCCCATTATTTTACACACTATCTTCTTAGCATGCAAACCAGCCACATGAGATCCACAGAAGAAAGAAATGCTCTTTTCAGAGCACGCGTACTGATTATCTGGGGTGCTGTGGCTTTTGCTTTTGTGCTTTTCAGTACAGCTTTTCTGGTGATGTTTACTTCCACACTGTAGAATAGTCCAAAAAATCCAGTGACCCGAGGTGTGAGAACAGGAGTTGGTATTACCATTACTGACAAACCATAGGGATTCAGCAGCAGTCCCAGTTTGGACGCTGAATGTCCGGGCTTGGTCAGCTGAGCCGTTTTGGTGAGGTGAGAGCTGTGTACAGCTTCCTTTCATGCGCTAGCATGGATTTGATACAGAAAAATTTCTGGAGTCCTTTCTTTACAACTTACCAAAAGCGTACACGGAGCTGGGGAAGAAGGCAGAATAGAAACATTTGTCTTCCAGCTGAGAATGCCCAAATCATGAAGCAGCTCCCATTTCCCTCTTTCCCCATTCACTATATAGAATTAAAACCCAAGAAGGTATTTTAGCAAGTAGCAGGTCAGGTCTTTTTACAAGCCGCTCCTGCCTGGGCACCTAGGCATGCATTTCCCAGTTTCCTTCACATGCAGCTAGACATATCCTTGCTGAGAAAGGAAGATGAAGTGACTAATTGACTGGTGATGTTCTTCTATTCCCATGATTTTCATAAATCCACATGAATGTAGACACTGGTGCTACCTGGGCGCTATGGCCCAACTAGGTGCACAGAAGGAGGAAGAAGATGGGGGAAAAGGGCAAGGGAAGGGTCTGATACCTGTTGCTGTCCCTCAGACCTGCCAGTAGTTTGGTGGCCGCTTGAGGATGAAACCCCAGTTCACGTTTAGTCTCGTTTCATCTTTGGTATTTGCTGACTCTCTTTAAATGAAATGTCCCCCCTTTGAATTTACATAGGCAAAAAGACGTGTGCTCCCTGAAAATCACAGGACATAATGGTTTCTTAGAATAATTTTTTACTTCTCTGTGAGCTCCAGTGGGGTTTTGCTCACAAGGTTTCACGACCAGAACAGCTGCTGGTCAGCGATGGGCTGCGTGTTGTATTAAAGCTCAGAGGACCTTTGCCAGCCCCCGCCACAGTCTTCACTCTGAATTGCAAAAAGCTGCTAGCAACTTGCATTAATCAAAGTTATCCATGCACCTTTCTGATGCCAGCTGCCTGGAATTTGTAATTCCCATAGGGAGACTAAGCCAAAATCTTGCTAAGATAGTAAAGCAGCCACCTTATGTTGATCCAGTACAACAAGGAGCTGATTCTCTGCTCCAGCTGGCAACTGTCACAACTCAGTGTTCACCTATAAGCCACTTCCCACCATAGTGAAAAGGGGCAAACACAGGTCCCTAATTACTGCTTGATGTAGCACACAGATCTCCATTCACCCAAGACCTATGGTAAAATCCTCTACAAACACTTTTTTTAAAAAATCCCATCAATACATTCATTTCTGATATTTCCAAATGGCAATTTTTCTATCATCTGATTTAGCTTTACCTCACATTATCTAATCAGATCAATTAATGGGAATTGTCATTACACTGCAAGTTTGACAGGGAGATGTCTAAGCAGAGCTCTCAAAGGAGAGGCACAACTGGGGGGTCACGGTACCAGGGAAAAGCCCACCCTATTGCACTGTAGGTGGAGTAAGGTACTTCAAGTTTAAAGAACATAGCTTTAGCATACAAACTTGTGTGGCTGGCAAAAGCACATGATCAGCCCTTCTTACTTCTAAGTAACATTAAAAGAGGTAAAAAAGTGCAATAGAAATACACATTTTCCATATAAAAACTGCTTTCTTTGTTAGCAACCGTGTGATGATGAACAGGGAAGGCAGAGCTGGGTAAATGCGATGCCTGTAAGCCAGCCTCGCTTGGATAATAGCTCTCCAGCTGGTAAAGAAATGAGAAACATCAATCTAAGGTACCTTAACTACATTTTAAAGCAGAAATGTACCTATATACCCTCAGGTACCCTTCAAGAGGAAGGGCTTGTATTTTTGCACGTGTGGTTGTTCTGCTGTAGGGTAGCAGATATTTTTCTGTGTGACTTGGCGTGGGGACAGCCAATGCCCCTTTGAAAAGCTTTGAAGTTTGGGGTAGATTCCCTATCAAATGATATAAAGGAGGAAAAAGGTGTTAACAGTCTAAGGAGAGACGGAAGGTGACACGAAGAGAAGCGACATTAACTGAGTGCCTGGACTAACACCTGGTCAGGGAGAAACACGCGTAAGAAAATTTAAATATAGCAGCACATTGTCTCAACTCATTTCCTTGTCAGAGCGTAAGGCTGAACCCCTTTTTTGTTGCAGGTGATTTTCAGGGGGGTTAGGTTGTTTTTTTTTTTAAAGAAGCTGGTAAATCAGAACTGATAAATGAAATGAGAAACGATTTCTTCCCACTTAAATGCAGCTCATTATTAATACCCGGTCTGACTCACGATAGAGGAAATATATTTTAGTCCTTGCGGGCTGTTGTGACAGTCACCACGAGCGCTGAAGCACAGTCACTGACGTGTGCCGGGCTGCGACGGAACTGGGTACCACCGTTCGCCTGTGGAGAAATGTAAAATGTACTTCTGGCTAAGACAGATAAGGCAGCCAATTTAAGATGCATTTTTAAACAGTTCTAAATGCAATTCATCTTTTAAAAGCAGATTTAAGTTAAGGTCCTGGTGCAGCAATGCAAAGCTTCATGTCAAAAGTCAGTAATTTTCTGCTGTTTCTGATAGCTGATTTGAAAGCAGCAAACAACCGAGGTCAAAGTTAAAATGTTTCAAATACGAATGCATTAAAAGTGAGTTAACATTTCTGATTGATCTGATCATTTAACTTTGACTCTTCCTGCTTAGAAGAAGCTGACCATACCAGAAAGTGTCCAAGCCTTTGGACTATTAATATTTAATTAATAGTTTATTTCCTGGTTTAGATGACTTAATTAGAATCCACCTTCAAGTTTTATAATGCAGTGAAACAAGTACTGGAGCAATTGTTTTTAAAAAAAAATTCTGTGCCATTACTGATGGGACAGGATTTCTAAAAGTGTGTGTGGGAAGATGGTATTTCCAGCTGACTCCAGTGGGGAAGACAGCTGAACCACAGTAATCGTCAGAAACATGGTAGGGTGAATGAATGGATAAATTCAAGAAAATCATGCCTGGCTATGAGAATAGTTTGCATCATAAATGCAGAATAACATCAAATTGCAGTCCTTCTTTTCCTCCATATAAAAGAAAGCAAACCAAGAACAAAAACTAAAAAGGTGCTTGTTAAAGGAAAAGAAGCTTAAAAATGGGACGCAGGAACTTGTGGAAAGAGAGGTATGAAAGATCTCTTAAAGACCCAGTCACCTACTTAGCATAGAGTCTCCTAAACCCTCATTCTTAATTGATACAAATATATTTCTTTGACAAAGAGCTTTTCACACCCTTGTACCTCTGGGAGAGGCTGCTGATTTACAGCCTGCCGGGAAAGCTGCCGTGAGCAGGCTGTTATAGCCATGTTCGGTATTAGTCACCATCAGCTGTATCTGCAAGGACATCTCATGGCTCTCCTGCTCCCATCAATTCCACTTTTTCAAAGGTGGGATACCACCAGCCACATTTCCAAAGGCACTTATAGAATCATAGAATCATAGAATGGTTTGGGTCGGAAGGGACCTTTAAAGGTCATCTAGTCCAAACCCCCTGCTGTGGGCAGGGACATCTTCAACTAGATCAGGTTGCTCAGAGCCCCGTCCAACCTGACCTTGAATGTTTCCAGGGATGGGGCATCTACCACTTCTCTGGGCAACCTGTGCCAGTGTTTCACCACCCTCATTGTAAAAAATTTCTTCCTTATATCTAGTCTAAATCTACCCTCTTTTAGTTTAGAACCATTGCCCCCCGTCCTGTCACAACAGGCCCTGCTAAAAAGTTTGCTGCCATCTTTCTTATAAGCCCCCTTTAAGTACTGATAGGCCTTCCCGAAGCCTTCTCTTCTCCAGGCTTAATAACCCCAACTCCTTCAGCCTTTCTTCATAGGAGAGGCGTTCCATCCTCCCGCTTTGAGACTCTCACCTCAGAGGCAGAGATGTTGACGGCATCAGCAGCCCACGGCCTGGGACCCTCTAGCCAGTGCACGGGAAAATGAGATCAACGGAAAGTCTGAAATCTTCTGAGCTGACCACCACTCTCTGTGTGAGAGTCCAAAACGTGGATCCTAAATCCACAAAGCTTGTTGTGGTTTTAGGTGCAACCATATGGCTTGAGGTAGCCTGCAGGATTTTCCTGTGCATTTAAGCAGTCATGGATGATTAGGAGTTAGGCAAGAGGGTTCTTTAAAAAAATCCACTGGTCATCCATCTGCATGTCTGGGCACATAAGTGTGTTGGATCATCTGGTCCAGGTTCTTTTGTGGAAGCCCATGGTAATTCAGGAGTTTTGCTGGTTTTGTCCTCGTTATCTGTCCTGGCTGCTGGCCCTGTACAGGGCTCCAGGCAGAGACATCACCTGCAGTGCCTGCTCTTCTTCCCCATTACCCAAAGAGCCCTTGTGAAGAGCACTTCATGTGCACAGCAGAGCATCTAACAATCAAGGACAAGGAATAAGTCTGCTGTCACACACTACAGACTAACCTGTCTAAAACGCAGGTCCAACCCTACCTTAACCCAAATTCTAAAAATGACCCTAGATCTAAACAACCAGCAGTAATAATCTCAGGATAGGCTAAAACCAATCATGCACAACAATTATCTCCAGCCAGTTTCTCCGATTCAGGGTACACCCAGTTACCAGAACAGCCTGGTAGTGGTACTCTCTGTAATCAGCATCCACAGCCTGGCCCCAGGCTGAGGCTAAAGTGAGCGGCAGGCTCACCCTTTGCCTTCAGGACGGGATTGCCCTGGGATGTGTTTAAAATCTCGAATTTAGTCAGAGTGTAGTGGGAGTTCATGGTCTGCAGCAAGTGCAAGGCTGGAGCTGGGTGTCCGTCACTGGCAGGCAGGAGCTGCTCGTCGGTCTAGGCTAAATATAGCTTGGAAGGTCTGTGGGCCTGGCAAAGATCTGGTCATTAGAGAAAAGCAAATAACTTAGATGAGGAACAGCCTAGCAAACACACATATTAACTGGAAACAAGATAACGTTGCACTACCTGTTTTATAGCACATTCTTAATTGCTGTAATCAAAGAGTCTATAAGGAGAAGTCTGCAGGCACAGTAGGGCCACTATAACCTACTTACCATATTTATTTATGAGCCCGAGTTTCCTCTCACTTTCTTTCTTTCCGTGTGAATGGAATATCTCTCTAGTTTAGGCGTATTTTTTTATTATGGTCCTACAGACTGGAGCACAATGAGCCCCATATCTGGAGTCTCCAGGTGCTGCTGTAATACAGAAAAATAAATGGCTGATAACAATACAGCCAGATAAATAAAATACACTGGCCTGATACGAACTGCTGCATTAGTTAGGCAATTTCCACTCGGTAGCAATTTCTCACTCAGGGTACTAACCCACCAAAACAAAGCTAGAGGGGTTTTTTTAAATTTTCATTACTGTGTGTGTTAAATTACTCTTTGATAATTTTTAACAGGAAACCATTGTTAAATACTAAAATTAAACAGCCAGATCTGACATAATTTCAAATTGTGATGTGATAATCCAGAATTCGTGAAACATTGACTGGAAGCCAGACACTGATTTATAACTCGGGGGCGCTTGAGAAGTATGCCAGGCTCTTAAGCTGTCCCAAAGTGATAGATTTTGCATTTAGTTTTCTGACTTCACTGAAATCCATATGGAAACTCTTTTTCTTTGGTCCGAATCCACCTATTTGATTCACACACAAGACATCCCGCTACTGTATAGCTGCCATAGCTTTGGTTTGCTTTTGAGATCTGTCTGGTTTAGATGGCAGCATGGGGATTGATATAAACCACTTGCTTTTTGCCAAATCATATCTCCTTTAAGGGCTACACTTTCACACCCATGAAAGGTGTTTCTCAGAGCTGAGTATCTACAAATGGGGGCAGTCCCAGGAGACGCTTTACCTTTTCTTATTCCTAGACACACACTGTGCAGATCTCAAGACAGATTTGGACTCCTTGACCAAAAAAAAAAAAAAAGTAACCGTAAAATTGGTTTTGGATTTAATTTTAGAAAATATTCATTTAAATATCTTGCTCAATAACACTAGAATACTATCAATGCCCAGCAACCGTTATTCAAAGTTTGTGAAACAGTTGAGTTGTGCAGAGTGGGAAGGAAGACGATGGCATCTTTTCCTCTCGGTTACCATTTAGAGAAGAATATTCTGAACTGAACCTTGAAAGTAATCAAAACCTGCAATGCTTTTCATTTCAAAAGAAAACACCAATTAATGAAAGAAAAGATGTTCTAGGAAATATTTCTTAATAAGATTTTTCCTAACACTTGAAAAATGAAAGCCTTTCTGAAAGGAATCTATTCTTACTAGGTTTGTTGGTTGTGTTTTTTTAATCCAAAGGGTTTTTTGGGGAAAAGGGAGGGGGTGCTATAAAGCATCTGTACAAAGGAAAGTTAAGAGCACCCACGTCTTATAATAGCTTGGTTTGGAAATGTAAAGGAGGCATGTTCTCTTTTCAACTCTTGCATTACAAAGCCATGGCAGCTCATTCCTGGTATTCTGCTGTTTCTCATCTTCTGACCTCGGCTTTTCACAGGAAAATTTCACAAGACAAATAGAGATTCTGTCACAACAGATTCTGGCCTGTCTTCTGCTGAATTTTGTTTTAAAATGTTTGCGGACTTCTAGTGGCTAATGGTCATAAGGTGATAACCCAAGGATCCTGTGTTGGATCTACATTGGCGCTCCTGAAGGTTGTGTGGCCATGCAAGAGCAGGTGCAATCCCACGGGAAACACAGAGCGACGGTCAGTTCAGCTTCAAAATCCCCCTCCCACATGTGCTGAGTGCTGCTGGGCACCTCACCCTACGCACCAGGGTGAGGGGCCAGCAAAGCGTGGGAAGATGGTCCAAACCACTATGGAAAACATTTGATACTGCAGCTGAAACTTGGTATTTATTTGCCAGCTACCAGGTAAATCCCACCTCACCCCAACACAATGCGATGCCCACCCTGGGGCACCATGAGGGAGCACTGGGGCTCTGCAGTGAGTCTCCTGCCGCCCTCCTCATCCCCGTGCCGAAGAGCAGCTGCCTGCCTGAGGCAACCAGTGCTGCTACATCCAGGGTCTGCTTTGGGGCCAGGACCATCTATCAAGATCACTCCTACCTTAGCTGCTACTGTAATGTCACCAGCACAACCCCCCACTCCCCAAATCTTCTCTGCCCTTGTCCTCTCCAGTTCTACACCACCAGCACCTCCCTGCTTCCCCGCTTCTTCTGGCTGCAGTGGGGATGTCTTCTCCCTGATCAGTCATGATCCCCTATGTTTGGGATGGTCTGGCAAAGCAAAGCTGCCCTGCCTGCAGAAGGCTGTCCATGCCCTCTTCATGCCTCCAAAGCATGCTCTCTTCATGCCACCTCTCAGATGACAAGTGAGGAAAATTCAGCTTGACAGGCGGCTCTTTCCCCTTCACCAGGGAAGGGGGACAGCAGCTGGCCAGCGGGAAGGCAGAGGGCACCCACACCATCCCAATTTGGTCCAACACCCGTCACAGGGACAACGTTTCACTCCATGGCTAGGGAGAAGGGAAATACCCATCAGAGGAGGACCGGGGAATTTGTGTCTTTCGGCACAGATGACTTTCAGAGCTGAAAGCATTGCAATGGGCTGGGTTTCTAGAGGTGGAGAGGGAAAAGGTTAAAGATAATTTCCTCTCCTAGAAGAGAAGATACATCAGATCATCTAGATCCCCTCTTTGGTTAAATCAAAGTTGGGCATAACTGAGACATATTACAGAAAGTGCCAAAGGTAAAGGTGGACAGTCTTTTAAATGTTTTACACCTATCTATGTACATTCCTCATGATTTCAAACCCACAATAAATAAAGGAGAAAATACTATCGCCTACTTTTATGGTTCTCACTTCTTGTTGTTTTTCCTGGCGCTTCCTCAGATTCTGACATAAATTTCAGTCTTTGTTTTAGAAACAAGACTCTATTTCTCATGGTTAGATAGAAAAAGATTAAAAGGTTAACTCTAAAGTCAAAATGCAGAAGCCATGCCAAACAAATCTAGTGTTTATCTTCATTTCACAGCTCCTTTTTTTAAGTCTATCCTGCCATTTGGAGAGCTGATCCAATACTTTCAAAGTCCCGGCCTGTCAAGAGTGGTATATGAGATACACAAGGAAGGTAAACGCTAAGCACACTGGACTTCTACAGCAACATTGTGTCTGCCACAGAGAACACAGGAAGGTTTTAGAAAGAAAATCGTAGCACAGTGTGGATAAATATTGTGTGAGTGCTTTGCCTTGCTTCTGTCTTTGACAGCTCATGAGGTAATAAATCTGGCATTTTTTAGATTTTTCTAGCTTTTCTATACAGATGGGTGTTCCTGAAGTTCAAGAAAACTCAGGTAATTGAGTGGAACAGCTCAGCACGAGCAATTAGCATGCACTAATTCTCCTTTAACTCTGTCTTTCTCCACTAAGGCACATTTGTAATGATAGTACTAAGCAAAATGAGTTTAGTTTATCATCTACTGATTTTATCATTTACATGGTCATTAATATATATATAGATACCAGGAATTGCCAAGAATTAGAGATATTATATAGCAGATACCTCACTAATTTCCAATTTTCATTTTAATAATTATTCAAAGCAGAACTTTGAACTTGGACTCTAACCCAGCAGGTCCTGGCCTGTGGTTGATGGACTTCTGCTAGCCCCAGCAAGCTGTGTCCATCCCAGAGTCCCTCTGAACATCGTCACTTACTGCCTTGGGTGGCAATAGTTTATACCAGGGGCCCCAAACATTTTTGTAATCCTACACTGCTCTTAATCCTCACAATTTCATGTGTAGCACTGTGGAACCCATCACCAAGCCTGTAAGTGAAAGTATTGCTGCTGAAAGCAAAATTTGCCCATTCCAATGACACCCAAGTGTTTTATGAAAAGGAAAAAATATGTTCTGCTTTACTGAAGAAAGTGTAACCACAAAAGGTAGCGCGTCCTGGGAACCTGGTACCGCTTTGCGAACGCACCCAGCGTGCATTTATAGAAATCTGGAACTTACTTGCACTGACGCATCTCTCCTGGGGGCAACAGCCATGAGGAAACATTTGAAAAGCGGGAATGAGATGTAAATACATTAAACCTTCACACTGATTCTTTTCCTATTTGGAACTTTTTATGTGCTTTATTACCCAGTGTTTAGTCACAGTGTCTAAATAAAAGAAGTTATGCCTAAATATCAGGAACCAAGGACCAGCATTTGTGTCACGCCCAGCGTGGGTCCTGGCCATACTGCAAGATACATATCTGTGAACTAAACCACTTAAGAACAACGGTAACGTGCTGCCATTATGTTAGGTTACTTTGAATAAAAACTTCAAGGGTTTCTTCAGAGGTCCTTGTGTCCAAGTCTCTCATTAGGCTAGTGATGAAATTCATAAAATAAAATTAAAAAAAAAAAAAAAGAAAATGAAAACCTGAAGACAGTTCTCCTTGTCCCTGTTCCAGGTACCTTCTCGTGGTGGAAACAGAAACCATGAATGACTCCAAATGAGAGAGGCTCAGAGTGCAGGTACCCAAAGGGTTGCGATTTATCAGTGTGCTCCTTTACAAGCCCTTAGGCAATGTTAAACATCTCTTTTCTGACACAAATAGCTGTAGATTTGTCCTGTTTTATTAATTACTTTAGATATTGTTTTCTGCTGCTTGGCATATTGCCAAAACAAAGATCTTGCATCTGTTTCATTTAAAATTCCTAATTCAGGCTTACAGCCAAGCTTCAAACCAGTTTTGAGGAGTCAGCAGAATTAAGCAGTGACTTATTCCTTTGTATTTTGAAAATGCTATTCATTTTAACACATTTGTCAATGTAAGTACTAAGTAAGTTTTTAGTATGGTGATTATGAAAAATCACCTCCCAGAACACTATTTTCCTAAATTATGTAGTCTGCAATAAATTATTTTAAACAGTTTTGTATAAATCAAGCAGCTGAGCTGAGTTTGAGGCTACAATAAATGATGCCTTTATCTTACTTTGCACACTAATTATTGTAATAACTGTGACACTACTGTTGTCCGTACGACCTTAGACTGCAGGGAGGTTATAATTCAGTTTTAATAGTTTAAAACAACTCTTTGCTATACCAATGACAGGGTTGCTTGTTTTCATTTAGTACATTATATTTTCGAATGCACAAATAATTTATTTAAATAAAGGTATATACAAATATGATGAAGGAAAAACTCTACAGAATTCAGTACAATGGCTGCATGCACTGGGAATGACGCTATGATTTGCTTCAGAGGCGTGGAGTATGAACTGAAAACTAGGAAGGTGTGTTGAAAATCCCATCACCACATCGAAGGGTCTTCAAACCTGCAATACATATTATGAATAAAAAAACCCATTAAACACATTTTAAAACCCCTTTTGAAAAATCCAAAGTTAGAACTACCTAAAATTTTCATTTTAATAATAGCAGCAATAAGGAATACATATGCATATTTGCAGTTGAAGATTGTATATGTAACTCCCATCAAAGCAGAGGCATCCTGGTTGGCCAAATGTCTATACTTTGGCACCAGAACTTGCCCCTCCATACTGCTGCTCAGAGGGTGTGTGTTTTACACCACTGAGACTCACTGCAAAGCTGCTTTATGCCATTAAGAAGCACTTAATGAAATTCAGCTAGAAAACTATGATATGTTGAAATACAAATAGAGATTTTTTTTGCTCTTATTCAGGAGTAAACAGTTTCCAAAGAGAATTCACTGAGCCAAAAAAAAAAAAAAACAAAACCAAAACAAAACCCCACATGTCATGCTGTTACCACCTTCAAACAAAACTGAAGCCCACAGCCACCTTCCTAAAATATTATTGTGGTATTCCGCTGCTCAATATCAAACATTTGAAATATGTGTTGAAAGGGGTGCTGAGGGCAGGATTTGATCTAGAGGTCCTCTGCTTGCAAACAGCTGTTCTGTCTACACAGCAAGTAAGTCAGCAAGTGGAGAACATGGAGAGAGACTAGGGGAAATGCATTTGCCATAATTTTTGCCATCTAAAAGTTGGGCATCTAGTCTTCCTTCACAGTCACTGGGGAGACACTGACACCTTGAGAGGGCAATTGATCCTGCCCATTTTCAGATGGAAGGCTCATTTTGGAGATACCCATCCCTGCGATTGACTGCAAAGGCAGCCTGGACACCTAACTTCTAAAGGGGCAGTAGTAGCATCCTGTTACTGAGTTTTAAAGGTTTTCTCATGACTCCACAGGCTCGACAAGAAACATGCCACATCACATGTTTTTGTCATAAGAACTTATTTGTACTCAGGTCAAGGTGTCTCCTTTTTTTATTCCTTAACTTCCTGTATTTTAACTGGTTTCTATAAGAATCTCTCTAAACCTTCTTTATATGGCCAGACATACACCTAGACTGCAAAATACTTTGGGGCATATATTAGTCAGCAAAAGTGAAATGTCAAACCAGGCCAGCCAAGCTGAATACAGTTTAGTTGTTTATTAATACCTCAACGTTTAGTTACAAAGTTCGTTCCTGAGAACTCATGAAGTGTGTCTCTCTCTCACTGATTCACTGAGTGCAAATCACATCTGCTCCGTAACTGGCTGTGTATATAACTATTTCTAAAACATATACTTCGTTAATTTAAGTTCAGAATAATACCAGCCTGCCTTTCCTTCATTCAGCCTGGCTTCCTCCAGGAGGAAGGCTTAGGCCGCCGAGTCGTACCTGGGCGTATTTGCTGTGTGTCCATGCCCGCCCCTGCGTGGCTCCCCCGGCTTCCCCACCTGCTCTCAATCCCTCTGGACAATTTCAACCAAGTCAGAGAGAGGTACAGATATCTCAGAGATATTAAGTTCCCGATGTGCCATGAAACACAGGACTGGCTAGAAAGAGGATTTAATTATGTCCTCACTTGGAGGAAAAAGCTGGAGCGGGATTCAGAATCCATACAGGGTTTTATCCTAGAAAACATATCCATAGGAAACTAGACATCATTGTTCCCAGTACTCCCACAATTGTCATCGATGAATGACAAATACCATACTCAGTTTAAAGTGCTGTTATAGGGGGTATGAAATAAAAATCTGTTTCTCATCAATTCTTGATCTTAAATGCAGACTAGTTTGTTATTTTGCTCATGAGTTTTTGCTCCCTGGTGTGTTATAAATAGCATTATTGAAACAATAATAATAACCATAAAGTTTTGTTATGAAGGGGTGAAAATTACAGAGAGTATTAGACTTTGTACTACCCTGTGTGTTGCCTCAAATTCACGGCAGCGGAAATTTCCCATTATGTGAGGGCTCTGCCTTGTCATTACCAAACACAAAATAGTCTAATACATTTCGCTGCACTCCATGCAGTTTTTTACATAAGCATCTGCAGAGAAAACTGCATCCCCTCAGCTGCGGTTAGTCATCAAACCATAAGTCAATGGTCTCCCTATGCGCAGAACCGCAAGTCTCACGGACAACCTCCCTCGATGGCAGTAGAAATTTTGGTCACCCTTCAGTGACAAGTTCATGCCCTACGTTCAGTGCTACAGACTATTATGCTCAAGTACTTAACTAGTCTAATTGTGCCTTTGCACAGCTCATGAAAATGCAGAGCATTTGCTTGTAGACTCCTGAGATGACTACTGCATAAAACATTTATTTCTGCAGTAGAAGTATTATCAGCAAACTTCAGGCTATCAGTAAGGGCTTAAACTGAGCTCATTCATGCTCGATTGTAAGCAAAACTAAACCTGGTATTTTCTTTCATGAGACAAAACCCCCCTGTATTTTACTTCTTCAACATAGTTACTTTTAGCTGTGTAAATTGCAGTCACTACTACAGTAGCTTACATTATAGCTAAAGTGCCATTACCTAACTAGATAAATACAGTATGTACATTTGAAATCCCACTGTTGCTTGAAACATCGCTGTTATTTTAAACCAAGTGCTAATGGAAATACAAAGGCCTTTTCTCCCTTTGTAATATATTAGGTACAAAACCAATGTGAAATACGGTACTTTAAAGACCAGTCATAACCGTGCATTTGCGTTTAAGTTAACGTATGTGCATATTTACCACTCACACATCTTTAGAGGAAAAATTTAAACCTGTTTGAGTAGCAAATGAGTAGAAATATGCCATTTTTGGGGCTCTAATCTGTCATCGGGCATCAGCGTACAATTCTGTGTAATAAAGACCAGTAAGGGGCAAGCGTTGTGGGAATGCTTCCCTTCCTCCAAACAGCAGGTACGGCCCGCTCCCAAAACCAGGAAATGAGGAGTTTGGACTATATTGTATCTGGCAAGGCATTTCTTGCATTCATAGATGGTGCTAGCTCTTAACAAAAAAGGAATTAATGTTTTTTCAGGACATGTTTACTCAGCTGTTGGTGGCATATGTTTTCTCCCTGTGAAACGTATTTATGGATAAGAAATGAAACTGTTAAATCCAAATGAGAAGTGAAAGCCACCACAAAACTTCTTCATACATACCTGGATCTAGGAATATTTTCTGTGCTTTCCCTCAACAACAGGTCTGAGATCAATGTCTCTGGGCTTGATCTCTTTCCATATCTAAAGAAAGAGAAAAAAGTATATTTTTGTATGTCAGTTTTTAAAAAATGAAGACTAAGCATGGAATCATTAAACAAATCTTTTCAGAAAAACTGAATAGAGCAGACATAAAGACAACTTTCCAGCAAGTATTTTAACTTAACTTGACCTAGCCATGTGAGAAAATGTTCACTCTTCAGTATTTCTTTGGATATATTTTTTCCATAATCATGTTACATGATAGTACTGAGAAAGTCCGTCTATTCTCAGTTTGATGGCTGTTCCTGGATACCCTAAGGCCTTGCACCTTACTGATGTGAGCATGGAGGAAGGGGGAGGAAGCTGTGCACGATGTGACCTCCGAGCATGTCATTCCTGCCTACAAACCCAGTTCCATCATCTCATTAACTTTCGCATTGTTTTAGATGCTACTGTATTGTAAATGAGGAGTCAATTTTATCTATTAAGTGAACAGAAAACTAACTCAGATATGTCATATTATTCAAGGAACTAGCCAAGATTTTTTAAGATAGCTAGTGCATTTGGGGCTGCCCAAGACATAGCACATCAGGTTATAAAAACTGAGCTACCCCGAGGTAATCATCACTTTTGAAGTATGTGGCCATGGGAGAGAAAACTTTCTGAATCAGAGTTCTTTTTCGATTAAATGGGATATCACCGGGTACTTTTGTCCTATATTTCTGCAGCAGCTGTCTTTCTATTGCTTTTTTTTTTTTAAATGCTGGATACTATACATTGTTCAACAGTTAAAAGTACTGCAATTCCTGGTTCCTGGGAAGGAATTTGCTCTCTTTTCCTGAGAAAACAGAATCGACAATGAACAGCCAGCTTTACAGACACTTCTTCACTATAAGGATTCATTAGCCTAAGAGTGATAACTATAAGCAAACGCTCCATTGGTTGGAAAGAATTAAGATCATGGTTTGTAACTTGTGTATGTAACTAACCTGAATCACAAAGTACGTTAAGAGATAACAGTTTTGCGAATGCCGCTTGAGTGAAATTCTGATTCCAAAGAAATCAAAGGTGTAATTAAGGACTTAGATTTTGTCCATTGCTATCAAGATGTTTCTCCAATAACTTGATCTAAATTTTGGGCAAAAAAACCCCAAAAAACCTTCCCAAACTATATTTCAAAAGCTAGCAGTTTTACCTGTTGATGGCATGACTTACGGAAAAGTGGAAATATATCTCACTTTTCAATCATTTTATTCAACTTGTTGTATTTTTACATTGCCTTAATCATTTTAGTACATCACCTGTGCCACAGAAAGACAAAGCATCAGTTTCAGAATTTTAAAGTAAATTTCTTAATCTAAACTGACTGAAGGCAAGTATCTGAAAAGAACCAGCCAGACATAGTAAAATGCTATTACAATAACGCAATCAAGCATGATGCTGAATCAAATACCTTGCACTCCATCACCACAAAGGGATTTCTTTCTTTCTATTTCCCCATTCCAATTAATATGTATGTGACCTGGACTTCAACTGAGGGGGAATCTAATTTGCTGTTGTTTTAAAGAAATCGATTTAACAAATCAACAACTTGCTCCAACAGCTTACACTTGGGCAGAACTCCCACTAATCTCTTGGAAAGTTTTGTCTGAATAAGAAATGGGTTGCAGCTCTCCGGAGTGCAGAGATTCGGACAAATCATTAAGATGACTGTGTTGGGGAGATAGATACCTTTTATTTAAGTCCCTTCAGTGCCTTGGCTAGATCAGTGCTGCTACCTGTGCTGGATGGACCCACCATGTCCTCACATAGCAAAGCTGCACACGAGGCAACTGCCAACTGCAACCAACTGGGCTGGCCAAGGAGCAGATGCTCTTTCTATGTCAGATGCCTGAGCCTCCTGTCTGCTCCATAATTTTGGCACTGGGAAACAACTATGCTACAGCTGTAATAAAAACAGGTCATGGACAAAGTCAATGTCTTCTTACTGAAGCAAATGCCTTGGGATATCTTTGCTCCAGCTGCTTCATGCTTTGCTCCTTGTCTACCCTGCCCAGCTCTGAGACAATGTGAACGCAGAAAGCCAGGCCTTTATTTGCTGTTTGGGAAACACTTTTATCAAATATCATAGCTGTTTTAAAAGAATGAGGCTCCAAGTTTTGTGAAAATACCTAGATGATAGGTTTTACGCTCAGCTTGAGACATCAAGGCCTTTTTTCGGGCATGCAGATAACCCACAACTCCAGCTGAAGTCAAAGGGATCGAAGACCAAACGTACTTATTCTGATTAGGGACGTAGTATCTCAGACTCAGCAAAATCTCAAAGCTTCCTATGAAAAATTGGGAGTCAAATCCCCAAGGCTGGCAATGGGAGCTGAGGGATCTCAAAAGCATCTTGTGGGCTTGATTCAGAAAACTGCCCAAAAAACCCAAGCCCTTAAGATCTGCTCCCTTCCACATTAAAGGGTGTTGACATGAAGTGGGAGCATCAGTACTGCCTAAGTCAGACAGACTTTCATAGTCTCTGCCCTGCCTATGATTCAAGCCATTTCCAGCAGGAATGGCCTTACTGTTTTGCTACAGCACAGAAGAGCCACAGATGCAAGAGCAAGCCACAAGGGACAAAAGGAAGAGGGCCTGTTGGCAAGAGGGAGTACAGGTAGTACCAAGTAGCAGAAGGAGGAGCGATTCAAGGAAAGATGGGCTCTGATAAAAGCCCCCTGAACAGTGCAGTAGAGGGGTATGAGGCAAGGACCACAGGACGGTTTTGAGGACAGAGGTGGGACTAATCCAAAGACACACAGACATCTGCAGGGTAGGAGTCTGCATCTGTGTTGGTCACCTTAGGTTCTCTTTATCGTCATAAAGACCTGGCACATAAGGAACAAGGGATCTCATTCAAAATGAGAAGTCTGAAACAGGCCTGGTGACTTGTACCCTTCAAGTACTTGTTTCCCTCAGCTAACCTCAAAGAGGTATAAAGCTGATGGGCACAGATGTCTAAAGCTAAGTGAGATGGATCTGAAGGAGAAGGATCTCAAAGGAGAGAGGGAGCAAAGTAGCCACACAGACAAAGGCTAAAGACAAGAAATGAAAGATGGTCTGGAAGGAAGAAGCTTCATGGGAGCTGGGGTGAAGACCCTGTGAGTCACACTAGCTCACAGGGGAATGATACTCAAATGCTCTGGTTAGGTCAGAAGCAGAAGCCAGGAGGATGAGCCAAAAGGTTATTCATAATCACAAAAACATCAAACAAGACTAGACAGATGAACCTGAAGAGAAAAAAGCATCAATCTTATCCTTTCCCAGCATGCTTTTACTGCTCCGTCTCACCAGTTGCACAGTGACCAGGCTGCAAGCACCAGAGCTGGTGAGAGGCCAAGCACAGCTTGGTCACATGCCCTCAGGAAGAGCAGGGTGAGCCTCCAGACTCCTCATCTCCCCCCGTTACAGGGCTCCCGAGCAGCACCAAGCACAAAAGGCAGAGGCAAAAAGCTGAAACAAGACAGAAAGCTTCGAGCACCTCTGATGAAACAGACCAAATGATCCTTAGACGAGTCCAAAATGCTTCAGAAGTTACTGATTCATTTTGCAAGTGACTGTGCCACTGCTGAATCAGGGAACCTCCAGGAGCTCAGTTAAACTTTCCAGAGGGAGGCGGCAATTACTTCATTTCTGCACTGTTAATTTACCACACGGTGGAAACAGCACACCTTTTTTTTTTTTTTAGTTAGCCTATGTAGTCAACTTTACAATGTGTATCATGAAGTTGCCATTGTGGTGTTTTTTTCTGCCAACTTTCTTGTACTTCCAGGTCAATCCTGTTCCCTTTAAATATGAGGGGATGGGTGGGAAATCTAGGTGAAACCTGAAGAACAAAATTTAAATTCTGCATTGTTTCATCCATCAGCAACAATAACTATTTTGGTTCATTTCAGAACCCAAAGCCACACAAACGAATGAAAGCAGTCGCACTCTCCGAGCTGTGTACTTGCACCCCAGAAATGAGAAAAAAGCTACACGGTCAACATTAAAGCAAGTGGAGTTTGAACACAGAAGGAGTTTTCATTTGGTTGGTTTGGGGGCTTTTGTTTGTTTGTTTTCAAATATGACCTGGGTTTGGACAGGAACCACCTTTGAAATCAGAGACTAAAGAAACAAAAGAAAAGATGAGAGACCAGCCTGGAGATCCCACGGCACGCAAGGGAAAAAGGCAGCAGGGCAGAACTTGAGGATCAGATTATTTTAGCAGTAATCTAGACAAAAAGTTATCTGAGCACAGACTATCACACAGAAGCATGCCCTACACATGAACGAGTTGTCAATATTGCTTTAAAAGTTCAGGACTGAAGAACTGTATTTCTATCAGCCTCTTCATCTGTGTTATGCTATTAGTGCACTGGCAGACAATGTTATGGGTTTGCTGGGAAAGCTCTCAGTTACATGATAGCCTCCCTTCTAATTTAATTCTTCAGACTTCTAGAGGGACAAATGAAAGCCTAATTTTAGACCTCTCATTTGGTTTTGATATTAAACAAATAGATAAATATGTCAAAGCTCTTCTGGGTCACGCAATGTTCAGAGACCTCAGAGGAAACTTCTATTAATCACACAGTCTAAACTGGACAGATGCTCACAAAGAAAATGATTTTTATAATAATTTGCACTTTTTTCAGACGGAGCCTTTACCTCTACTTTAACAAGCATAGTCATCCCCAGAAAGCCAGTTTAGAGCCAGGCTGGTTCGGGTCACACTCTTTTCTCTTTCAGCTTGGGCTTTGGTTCTTGCTTGTGGTCTTGAGAGAGTTTTTGTTAGGACAAGTGGGTAGTCCTGCATGAAGTAGCTGGCAAACCACAAAGCATCTGGACTACTACAGCTCCTCAGCAAGGCTAGAGGGGTGCTTTTTCTCATCAAAATCTTCACTAGAGTCGGTGGCAGCAACAGAAGTGGGAAACTGCTCCCACTGCCCTATCTAACTCTCTCCAGCTCCCAGGTTAGTTATGTTTTCTCTCCCTTTTGGGGGGCTCTCCCCATGCATGCTGCCCTGTGGTTCATGCTCCTGCCTGCCAGCCTGTGCCAGGGCTAGAAAGGGCTGAAGGAGCAGAGGCAGCATCGGCACCCCTGCCCCTTCTGCCAACTTGGATGGTGGAAATTCACCTCCAGACCCAGAGGCGACTCAGGGGTGCATGGCTGTCGCTCTCTAAAGGGAGTCTGTGCACCACTTCTTTCTCCGTGTCGGTGGGGAAGCAGGGCAAGACACCCAGGTGCGAGGGGGCACCCCACTTTCCACCCCTGAGTCTCGCCAAGGAAAAAGGCAGCCCGGGGAGCGGGAAAGGAGGATGCTGGCCGGGCTGCTCTGCCTACCTCTGCCTGGTGATGAGGTTGATGTAGTGCCTCAGCGCCGAGTAGTATCTGGCCATGTCCTCTGCAGGGGCATCCTCGCCGGGGCTGTCCGGTTTGGAGGGGTACGCCTCTGCCAGCGTCCCCAGGCAGACCAGCAGCGACAGGGCGAAAGTCAGCACCGACACCCACAGCCTCACGGTGCCCTGCATCTGCACGGTGGGGTGGGATGGGGGAGAGCCACCGTCAGCACCTGCCCCGACGGCGGGAGCAGCGCGGCCGCCCCAGCGCGCCTCGGCCCGGGCCGCCCCGCGCCCCCCGGCCCCGGCCCCGTGTCCGTGTCCGTCCCCATGCCCAAGGCCAAGCCCAAGCCAAGCCAAGCCAAGCCAAGCCCCAGCCCGCCCCGTCGCGGCACTCACGGCGGCGGCTGCAGCGGAGCGGCTCTCGGCTCAGCGAGGCGCTTCTGCCCGTGGGTCGGGGCTCCCGAGTGCGGGGCTCCGCGCCTCGCCGGGGTGTTTTAAGGCTTTCCCGGCAGGCAGGAGGGGCCTCGGGCGATCACGCCTCGCCTGCTCCGGTCCCCCCCCCCCGCCCCGCTCCGCCTGCCCAGGCCCCGGGAGGGGCACCGCGGCCGCGGCCGGGCGGGGCCGGGCGGGACCGAGGGGGCGGGCGCCGCCGCTGCCCCCGCAGCCCGCGCACCGCCCCCGCCGCCCCGGCAAGTCCCACCCGCGGGCTGCAGCCGGGATCTGCCCCCGGGCTCTGCATCCGGCCCCGCGTGTCCCGGGACCGGGCGTGGGAGCCCGGGTGCCCGTCACTGCGGAGCCGCCGTGCCGCCCGGTGCCCGGGGCCGGCAGGGGAAGGGGAGCGAGCGTGGGAAACGAGTTCACCCCGCTTCTGTGGCACCGGAGGGGCCCCAGGCTTGAGCTTCTTAGCCAGAGTGCTGCCGAAAACAAAGCCAAAAAAGCAAGACCGTTTGGGGCAACCAGAAATACCAAATCAGTGCCACAGACTCAGACATCATACCTACCAAATGGGTAAATCTTGAGGCTTAACTCCCCAGGGACTGGCCGCAGAGCTGCAGCAATGAAACTGGACCTCCCTCCATGCCCACTCTGCCAGGGACACCCTCTACATCCCTGCTTAGGGCTACCTTCTGAGTGGCTTTTCTAAAGTGACTTTATTCTGTTTTATTTCTGTGCCTGAGCCACATGCCACAGAAAACAGCTCACCAATGCCATGGGATCACGACAGCCTTTCCAGCAGCTTCCTGACCCAAGGGAGCCACTGCTGAATCTGGGACACGGCAACTTCTCCCAGCAACATGGGACTACAGGGACTGATCCAGCCAAAGTGCCAGAATTACATGTCTCCCTACACTTGTCCAGACCTAGAGTGAGTGGGGAGAGATGGGCACCCTGACAGTGATCCGATCCCTCGTACAACGGAGGTCTGAGAGAAGCAGAGTGGGCATCTTCTGGCGACATACCCTTCTCCACTGATTACAGCAGCAGCCTAGGCGACTAGGCTAGACTAGACACCTGACTAACAGAGTGCCTGAAGTTGGGTAAGATAAATCCAACCCAAACAAAGTTTCAGAATTTGTTGAAGAGTTTGGTAGAATTGGAAACTATTTATACATATTAGTAAAATTAAGTTAATTCTTTAGAAACAGGTAATTTGATTAGCATCTTGATGACCAATGACTAATTCCAGTTGGAATGACAAATCATGACTGTGATTATATCTTATTTTTACTTTAATTTGAAGGTAAAATAACAATCACCCAAGTAAGAACATTAGACATACTGACAGAAAGCTTTAAGACATACTCTAAAATTGTATCATACATATACTACTATAAATGTAGTTATTAATTTCTATAGTTATTGTCATATGCACTCATTGGCTTAATAATAATCCAGCAGATTCTGAAAACAGTATTCAGTTCGCAAGAGCAAAGCCAGAAATCGTTTTCATCACTCCAAAAGCAGAATTTCAGCATTATCTAAAAAAAAAAAAAACCCTAGCAAATAAATGGCTCTTGCAGTGTGCGAGGAAGCTCACCGGGCTATGTCCATTTCAAGCCATGGAAGGAAAGAAAATTCCAGAACTCTTAACGTCAAGAGATATTTTGAAACCTTCATGAGTCCATAGTGCACTGGCCACAAACCTTACAGCAAGATTACAGGCTGCTTTTTATCACATACCGAGTGAAGAATTTTAATGTGTGTGAATAATTTTCTGTGCCACAGCTAGCAACTCTAGCTCCTAATTTCAGCAGATCTGTGCATAGGGTGACATCACGTCTTACCAAGTGGCCTCACTGCATCCCTGCACTCTCTGTCCTCCCACCAGCAGCACTCCTGCACAGTCGGTGTTCACGTTGTCCTCACATTGGCTCAACAGAAGCAGTTGATGTGACAGTCTAATACCTGTGACACTGCAAATGCCCTAGAGAGCAACTGTGGCCTGGCTCCATCACTTTCCCCTTGCAACGCTGAATCCAATAAGCTGCCTAATCCAAAGCTTGCATTGATCAGTGTAGGGGACAAGCAGTGACAGCCCCACAAACTGAAGTATCTGGGAAGGTGTGCCACAATGACAGCTCTCACCATCTTCAGTCTGATTCTGCCACAACCATCTCCCACCGGCTCACAGGACTGGGGGCGACTTTCTCACCGTTAAACTCTTCCACCACTTACAACTGAGATTGCTTCTCTCCCACCAGCACCACTATTTTTACACTATCATCAATTTTCAAGGCAATTCAAAGAAAGAGGAATAAGCTAACAGACTAGCAAGCAGAGCAAGACAAATGTGAAGTCTGGCATCTACACGCTTACTTGGGCTATAAGGAGGCAAGGACATTCCCCCATCATGGGTATGTCTGTATCGCTTGACGCAGCAATATGTCATGCTGCTGCATCTTGGCACAGACCACCACCTGGGCAGTCGGCTGTCGACATCTCCGGAAATGAATCCCTGCTCTTTTCCTAGTGATGAGGTACGAGCAGTAAGCTGCTCCCTCCAAGAAAATGATTAAGAGATCATACCTGCTAAGTTCCTCTACAAAACGCTGGGTCTGGAGCAACAGCTCCCCACAAAAATAAGTTACGGACCACACTAACAGTCAGTTTGCTTCACAGCGTGAGGAGGAGTGAGGGAAGCCCTCTCTCTTATGCAGGAGGAGGAATGAAATTCGCCTCCCATTCGAGACAGCAGCTCCGGCAACTGCAGGCTGCTTGGCAGGGTCTGGGGAGGTTTTCTTCCCGGTGGCACCATGACCCCAGTCAACTCCTCTGTTGTGTCTTACCTTTGGATGAAGTAGCATCTCCCAGCTTGTGCTGAGTTTGGACTCATGCCCCCACCCTGAATGGCCTAAAGGTTCCTGAGATGTCAAACCTTACCACTCTCGCTGCACCTCCAGAATAACACTTCTTTCTGTACAGTTCCAGCATTTAATTTGGGAAACCCAAAACACTGAACCCAAAATTTCCACAGTGCCTATTTCTGTAACAGTATTGAGGCACTGCTCAGCTCCAGGTGTGTGCTTATGCCCTGTTTCTTCATTTAAGATGAAGCGTACACCTTAGAGCTTTCCTGAGTCCGGAAACTTTTGTGTTTGGAGCCATCCTGTGGGTTCTTACAAAAATTCCATCTCTCTTCTTCTGTTTTGAAACACTGAAAATCCATACAGGCTCATCCATAAAACATATATTAAGCTTAAATAACATAGATAAAACATACTTTGGATACATAACATAATCATCAGGATAATCTCAATGCAACAAATGTTGGCATTTTTAAATTGATGAAACAAACCCTATACATAAAGTTACAGACACATACAGGCTCCGGTGTATCAGTGAGACTGAGTGTCCCTGGGGTCTCAGTGATCTTAACGGATGTTTTACAAGTGGTTTCCAGAGTCAAGGTCTCCTGCACCATTGACGCCTGTTGATGATTACTCCATATGGATGCTTGCCCAGCGTTGCTGTCCTCGCACAAAGCAGGCAGGCATTTGTATTCTGGCAAATGGCAGAGCTGCACTTTCCACAAGCAGCTTTAGGATGGGCTATACAGGTGAACAAGAAGAAGGAGCGGTAGCGGGAAAGAAATGAGTAAGACTCAGAAGAGCTGATGAAGAAAGTCAGGAAGAACATTAAAGTATGCAGCCTGGGAGAGAGAGCAGAAAGACACAGGCATAGCTCAGGTATGGCAGCACTTAGATATCCACATTTTTTCTTTGCCAAATATTATAGGCTTGCAGATGTGCAACTCCTAGCTACACTATAGCTAAGCAATCAAGACCTTGAAGAGTATTTAACTACGTACAGAGAGGAACTTGGGCGTTTCAAAGCTCTGAGCAGGTATCAATGCCAAGTACAGCACCAATGGGAAAAAAGTGAAAAGGAACATGACAGTCAAATTTTGCCTATGTTTTAGTCATGACATTTAAAGATTAAACAGACAGCTGTTTAGCCTACAAATTTCAGACTACACTAAGGACAGAAAGACTTCCAAGATATCAACATGTTAAAAGTAAGATTATATTGTTCTACAAGCAGCATAAATGTGAAAGAAAATTCAAGTAATTTATTAATTGTAATATATACAATTGCATTAAATAGGGGCATGATATTTGCCTTAATTGAAACAAAATCTAGTGTGATTAACTTTGGACAGAATATTATTTATAGCATACTTTTTGTGGTAGGCATGCAATTAAAGCTGTTCTTTATTACTACAAATATACATAATGTCATTTTCTCGCTGCAACATAAGGTTGTGTGCATCAGTGATCCTAAGCTAACATTCCATAATAGCCCATTAATAGGCCTTGTTTTAAATACAAGAAAAAGATCATCTCCTAGTAGAGGGAAAGTGTTAACAATTGGAGCCCCAGGAAGAAAAGATTTATGTGGTATTAGAGACCTGGAAATGGCAGATTTTATCAGCTGATGTTGCCTGTGCTCTTGCAGTTAAAATGTCTCACTGAAGGTTTCCATAGCTGAGCAAACCTTCCGAAAATGCTGAATCTTTAGGACTGGAAGTTCAGTCAGATAAGCAATGTATAATTATTCAGTAGTCACATGAATTTATCTGAACCTATTTGGACAGAAAATGGGGCTGTTAATCTCACAAAATCAGGCTCACACACACTTTACAGTACTGCTGATTTCAGTCTGCTTGGCAATACTTTCAGAAAAGCTTCTCATTGTGCTTTGATACATCACACCAGTACCCATATTTCCAAACTTTTAGGTGTTCTTTCAGTACTTTTATTCGCCTCCCCCTCCACGTGCCAGAAGGAGTTGAACAGAACACCCCCTAGCCCTACAGCCACCGCCCCTTCCTGCCTGCTCAGCTGTAGTACTCTTTTCAAGAGGCATCCCCGCGAGTCCAGCAAGCCTTAAGCAGGTTTGTAATACTCCACCAAAAAGCAGGGCTCTGGCTAAGTACAAACAACATGAAATCTAAGAGAAAAGAAAAAACTATTGGATCAAACCAAAAGCCCATCTATCTTGCCCTCAATGGCATCTAAAAGCAGATTCCTAAGACTGTCAGAACAGGAAAAGCATGTTACGCTATTTTCCCAGTATACTTTTCCCAACCTCTATAAAACTGTGGTTTAGGGGCATCCTAACCAGCAGTTGAGGTTTTCTGTATTATAGCAAACTTGGAGCATCGCCAGCCTCCTGTGGCAGTCCCACAGCGCTCCTGCTGTGGATTACAGGACAGGAATGGAAGTCATCGGCTGGCACCGTCCCTCTGTTACCGCTTTGCCGTGACTACCTGTGCCTGTATGTCACCTTTCCCCTCAGCACCAGGACAGCCCAACATTGATGCCAGGGAGACGGGTGGTATTCACACGCCAAGGCGGTGAGTGCCTTGACATGCCACGGCGGTGTGACACCGCAGGCACCGAGCCACCACCATGCCGAGCCACAGACCCATCTGCGTGGCACCTCCTGCCCTCCACGGGGAAAGGGAAAGGCAACTCTCCTTGACATGAGCTGCTTCTGGTGATGCACGAATGGCTCCCATACAACTACTTGACTGTGAGCTGCAGACCCGAGATGTAATACAAATAAATTCTTTGCTATTTAAAGCAATGTTGTTCATAGCTTCACATCAAAGGTCCTGCAAGCATTTGACTCACAATCACAGCAACATGTGACTGGAAACCAGAAAAATAAAACCTGGTTTCAGTGGAATCTTATAATGAAAGTTGTTGTTTTTCTTTTCTGAAAACACAGCCAGAGACTTCTCACCTGCTGCAACAAGGTCAGAGGGGCATCAGCAATTGTCCTGAGGACACACGTACCATGCACAGTTTTGACAGGAACGCAACGATACTCAAATAAGCAACAAAACCAAACCCAGTATTTGCAACTGTAATGACATTTGTTTTGCTGTACCTTCTTCCCTTTCCCACTCCCCCAGGACAACAGAAAAACAAAGACAGATTAGTAGGATGGAGATCAGAACGCTACCTCTGGCAACACATCTACTTCTGAGACCAAAGTCAGTAAGGAACGGCTTACAAGAAGATAGCTGTTTAAAGCAAATGAATGAAGTGTTTATATCAGAAACAAAAAATTCTCCACGCTGAAAGAAAGTGATTTTTCATGCGTATAAGATGAGGAAGTTGGCAAAGCTGTCATGACTTAAAGACAACCAAAATTACTAGAATTAACCATTCTGTGCTTCAATGTATGTCTTAACATCAATCCTGTTAAAGAGGGAAATAGGAGGAAAAGTGAGAGAAGTCCAGACAGGCTACACTGTAAGACGGTGCTGAGTGACTCTGCCTGAAACTGAAACAACAAAGACTTGCCTGAAACATAAGAGATATCAGAGGTTGATGGGATTGTGCCAGGGACTGAAGAAATCCCATCACACTTACATGGAGAACTGTCACACATCTTACCTGCAGGGAGTAAATCAGAGAGGCAGATATAAGACAGACATCTGCAAAGACTTCTGAAAAACCCTGCCATGTGTGTTCATTCGCAGAATATTACCACTTACTGATATGTGTACAGAAGTGAATTCATCTATAACCAAGGCACTGGAGCTGAAAAACATCCTTATGCTTAAAATGTGGATATTATACACAAAAAAACCATCTTCTCTCCTAGCAGATTCACAGTCCAAGCACAGTCAGAATCACTTTTGCTTCCTGTCCTGCAACATTGACACAGCTGAGAGTTAACATTCTCCCGAATGGTTTCATAATTTTGTATGTGTTGAATGCTTTATTACTTGTCATGGCAGGCACCATGGGAAACCTTAAGTGCCAAAGTTGCAGCACTTTTTAAAAGCAGATCTAAACTTGGAGACAGGGGTGATAGATTGATTAATTTCAGGGTAATACAGGATGGGATTTGTCTCTGCTAGGTTTGGCTATCCAAGACATAGGCTCTTGCTTTAAGAATTGTCCAGGCTCTCCTTATTGTCAAAAAAAAAAAAAAAAAAAAAAAAAAAGCCGGTGGCTGCAGAGCAATTCACCTAAGATAAATGTCCATCACAACTGGGAACCCACCAGGAGATGCTCCTCTCTCCCTGTCATCTTAAAACACAGAGATCATAGACTACCCAATCATGCAGTCAAAGAAACCAAAGAACAAAACACACACTGGTGACAGGGAATCCTTCGCCATGACAAGGGCTTGGATACCCAGAGGACCACAACAGTTGTCCATACTAGAGATCATTCTTCGTTTATACCCTGACATGCACCTTTGAAATGACAGGCCTAGGATTTAGGAAAGGGTCATAAACTTAAGATAGCATCATACCAACTGTACTGGTCTCACAGAGCAGGGACACATGGAAATGTCTTGATATGCTCCTAAAAAAATATCCAAAGGGTCTTGGCTCTGCACTGGCCTTATGCAGTTTGATTGTATCTTAGCTAACAGCTGTTTACTCCTGCTAAATGGATGAGTGCCATCAAATAAATTCCATGTTCAGTCATTAATTCAATAATTCTGACATCAGGAAATAAATGTTTATCCATTATTCTGGGTTTTTTTTCCTCGCAAACCGGTGCAGTTTGGAGCAAAAGAGCATGACAGCTGTAACGGTAAGGGCAGGCTTATTTTGTATATGACAAGCATAACAAGAATATGGATTACAAACTCTAGCATTGAAACATACCTTCTAAAGTTCTTACACTTTTACAACTAATTATCTATTTCATATTTTAGTTCTTACCATCTCCTCTTAATCCACACACACAACTTTCTGTCAGACACTAAGGTCCTGGTAAAGTAAATCAAAACATGTCTTCAACAAATATGACTGTAAATGGATTCTGCCTGATGTAAGTACGTTTACTCTTTTTTCCTTTGCTTGCATTTTGACATTTATGACAGTATGATATTCACTAATATCACACATTATTTTATTAAAATTAGCAGTGATATTATTTATGCAAATAGAAGCAATTGAGCAAGAAGTGATACGGTGCCCCTCATCCTCCTGCAGTGCTGTCTGTAGCCTCACCTGTTAATTGTTGCCTGCTGAGAGACTGCATAAGTAAATATGGAATTACCGGCTTTGTGATCATCATGATTGTATTTCAGTTTAAGATCTTGCAGAAATGCCTTTCTTTCTACACTCTCCCGTGAGAGAAGGAACAGACTTACATACTTTTGGCTCCTTTTATGCATTACACTAACCTCCACCCAAAGCAGGAAAAGACAAAGGGCTTTATAAGAGTTGTAATGCTTGAATGGGAACCAAATTCTGGGAAGGATCAGTGTGGGTCAGATGAAGGGATCAGCTGCAGGCTGGAAGCCAAAGGTGGCATGCTGCCAGCCATGCTACACGTACAATACCAGGGCTCTGCTGATAGCTGGAGGGATGGTCTACAGAGAAGACAGCAGATCAGGTGTTGACCCTGCTCGGATTTTCAAAAGCTTCAAGCATAGCTTCACAGGAGAATATTTTGGTACCGCTTTTGGCCTTTGCTCTGCAAAAATGCACCTGGCAAAGCACAGACTGTTACACAGGGTGTCCATCCTTTGAATCTTGAAAGGTCTAGATGTGAGATACCACTGTTGTTGTTTATATAGGCTTGATTCTTTCATTCCCATTTGTTGCCGATGTGTGCTCGAAGCAACTGATGTGATCAAGCTGTCATTTGCCAGCACTTTGCACAACCCCCCCAACAATTTCCTGGCCACCTGGCAACGGGAGAGTGTCACCTCACTGCTGAAGAGTCAGTGCTCATTCACAACACATTGGCACAAAACTCATAATTTTTACACAGGGATCAAAGTATTATTAGTCAAATAAATGTCATCAGAAATCAATGCAGGATTGTATACTTCATTGAGGAGGAGGAAAAACATCCAGGATACCCACAAATCTGATTTTTCTAAGGTACCCGTCCCCACAGTATTTGTCTGCAACCATATAAAATCTGCATGTCTGTGAAATTATCTGTACATCTGTTTCTTGGCATATAAGAACTTGCCAAACCTGTGATCGTTTGCACACTTCAGTATGTTCAAATGGAACCAATAAAACATTGTTTTCAAGAAGCAAAATCTCAATTGTGCAGTGCAATTCCCCAAATCTTATTTGTTTGTTTCGTAGCAGACTTGATAGATCTTTGTAAAACCAGCCAAAATTTCTCCAGTTATAAGAATTTACATGATCACTAAATATATTCCAAAGATTTTCTGGCATTTTATTGGATATCTGTTCTGTGTATTTCCTACGCTCTTAATTGTTCAAAGAATAATAGTGGTTCCTCATTTTTCAGAAGTTTTTTTTTTTGCCAAGCAGAAGAAAAATCACATTAAAAAGATGATCCATTATTTAAAGGTGTTAGATCAAACCAATCTGTACTGTAACTTTCTCAAATCCAGCAGTGCTATTGAATTGTGGTGGATTCACCATTGTGATGAATTAGCGCATTGGCTTTTAATGCAGTGACCCTGCAGTGCAAAATTAATATGACATTACTTTTGCATTGCCATGATGATATTATTATTGAGTTTATATTCCCAGGTTTCAGATTTTTTTTTTTAGTACAGGTAACAGCAATACGCGGGCAAAAGTCAAACAAAATCTCGCCCAGATCCAACCAGATAGAAACACACAGGATAACCTCTGGTAAACATTGGCTTATCTTGGCGTTATAGTTGCTTTCACTACGGGAAAAGACCATACTGATTCATCTGCCGCCCAGGCTATATAACTAGTAATGGAACTAAATATGGTGCAACAGGACATGGTAACCTGTTTAATTACAGTGTGATCGCCTGCTCAGCTCGTATCAGGGGCAGGACTCTCATCAGCTGTGTTTAAAAAATAGTGTCAGATGTATTTTCAGGTGAAGCTTTCATCTTAGTGTTTACTGTGTTTGAAACCAGTGTTTTCAGCATGTTTCTGCCTCCAGAAGATCTTAACATGCCCACTTAGTCATGAGATGGATGATAAAAGTACAGTACAGGAAACAAACAAAAAGGAGACTCTTGGAGGCTGATTGCCTAGTTCTACGTATTTTCTAAAAGTCATACATTTATAGAATTGGTCCCTGCCCTTCTAAGGAGCTTGAAGAAGGGTACGATAACCCAAGTCCAGTTAAGTACTGAAGAGGATCCATCCAAAGGGGTAGTCTCATTACAGTGTGGCATCACCATACGACTGGGGAGGCTTTTTAGTGCTGTGCAGCTTTTAGGGGCAAATTATTCCTATGATGGACTCCCAAAGTCTCATTTATCAGCAGCTTTGACTGATGATGTGATATAACAGTGCTAGTACAGGTCAGACTCACTCTGGGTGTATTTCATTGAAACCATATTTATCTGTTAGCATGTCTGTGCTGCTCATAACCAAAGTATCCAAGCATCTCATAAACAGCAGTTTAATTCGGTTTAATTTGCCAGGGAAAAATACAGCCCCACTCCCCATTAAAAGCAAATGCCCTAACAAAGTCAATGAGCAGTGCCTTTTCAGCAAAAAACATTGCAATGTCTTCTGCAGGAGTTCAGTAGGCATCCCTTGGTATACCACATTCTCCATGGACTAGAAACTCAGCACACAACCCCTGAAGCTGTCACTACGTGATCGAGTGGTCCCCCAGGACCCGCACAGCCTCGAAAGAAGCCACTTGTTCCCAAAGCGAATTGCCCTGGGCTGGAATGCAGTAAAATTCCTTGGTTGGCATTGATTTACTGCAAGATAGTGGGTGGTATCAAAGGATCAGAACATTTCATTTCTTGTCAAGGAAAGGGGGATGAATGTGCATTCCCAAAGAGGAGGCAATTCCAACACGTGAAGAGTCCTAGATCCTGACCCTTGCCTCAGGGATGGTGTATACAAAAAATATATGTACCTCTTGTATTTTTAAGAAACACTGTGAGCAAGAGCCAGCAGACAGGGTTGCCCCTCTCCCTAAAGAATTCCTCTCTTACTGGGTTGAAGGGTCACATTCTTTAATTTTCTCTTCCGCACTGTTTTGAGCAGTGGTCCAGACCTAGAAATTTTATCATTATAATGAACATGCATGTGAACATGTTCAGCATACTCCCACCATGCCAACTTTGCAGGACTCAGGAGTTTGATCACCCACCTAACCGAATTGCAACCGTTCCAAATTGCAGGGGAGCTTGATGGGCACTAACAAGTCTGCTGCTTTCAAAATGGAGCCACCAGTTGACTTTGAGTGCTTTCAGCCCTGCTGCTAAAGAGCCACACTCCAAATTTCACCCAATGACTTAGGCACCCATATCCCACCTCAATTCCGGTTCAGGTGGAACTGAAACAGCATGACTTTTGCTTTTTTTAGTTTGATAAATTAAAACTACTCCTGAGATCAGCATGGGCGCCAGGATCAGATTGTGCTGCATGTCTCTGCAAGCATGATCACTGAACAGACTAAATCTAAGCTAAGATCACCTCAGATGAAAAGCCACCTCATCCTTGTAGCTCTGAGGGGCATTCTGCAATTTCCCTGTAATTTCAGATTTCTCAGGGACCAGGTTTACATTCTGGCAGGACTAGTGCAAGAGTTGTACCTGTCGGTGATTCCAGAATTCCTCCCAGCTGGATTCAGCACTGCTGATAAAGGTGTGCTAACTCGTATCAAAAATACATTTCCACATGGAGGAAGTTGTGTCCCTAAATGCAAAAAACAGTGCTACTGCAGAGCAGGCTGTAAAATAAATTATCCTCCTTTGGGAAGTGTCTGGATGTCAGTCTTACATCACTTTATGTGAATTACCTATTTTGCAAGTTTTTTTAAAAAGCATAATGCATGCAGTTTGCAATGATTTAAAATATTAGCATAAAACACAGTTGAAAAAATATCTATGTGATAGTAAGGATGAAGATCATTTTCTTCTCATTGTGTTCAGACTCCAACAGTATTGAGCTGCAACATAACAGACCCAATCCCAATGCACCCTTCCCCAAGCCACGGTGTCTGCGCAATCAATCACTAGCAACCGGTCCAGCTTTCCTTGTCGTTTTTTGTTCGGGTTCTCTAGTCACTTTTGACTCTGTTTGAAATCCCAAGCTCTTCTAGTCATTCTAACACAATTCAATGGGTTTGTGTTTCATTCTTAAAACTAAAACAGTTATTGCATCATTTATGCCAGCAGAAGTCTGTGCCTGGGCCTGATTAGCAGTCCTCAGGAAGGTGCTGTCTTCACTGGGGTTTGGCCTGGACCCATTTAACTTTTATTAAAGTATAACATCACCTACACATGCTCCCATGAGACGCTGATGAACCTGCTCCAGGGAAGGGGAGAGGGCAGAGGAAGGCAAACCTCTGTGTTGCTTTTTGTCTCTGCTTTTACATTGCTAGTGTAAATACTGTTGAGACATTACCAAGAAAGACCCTTCTGACAGAGAAACCGCATCAGATTAAGCCTCAAGGTTAACCTCATTTTACAAACAGGTAGAGAGAAAAACCACAGTAAGCTTTAAAAAACCCAACCCCGCTATTTAAAGTTACACACTCATTTCTAGGGATAAATTCTGGCTGCCGTACTGGAACAGAAAGGACATGGTCACCGCAGAGTGTCTCCTCAGGCTTTAGCTAGCTTGGAGGTGTCCTTATGAATAAGTCAGGCCTTCTGAGATCCACTGAGCTCATCTTTGAGAGTTGCCTGCCCACGATTGTGGAGGTGGGAACATGCAGGGAAATGACATACGGCCATGTAGGAGAAGTGGCCACATCTGTGTTAGCAACTACAGTGATCCAGGGCAGTTCTCTGGCCATGAAGGCAAGGTGACAGCACAGCTTTTGTCCACACAGCCAAACTGTTTTCTCATCCCTAAAAGAGGGTACTCTTGTCCGAACAGCCTCTCTTTCTTCTGGTCATCTCTGACAAGTGCCACCTCTTGGAAGCTTAACATTTACAAAAGTCTTGGCTTTTATTTCATTTATTGTTTTATTTATTCATTGGGATTACTTTTTAAGGAGGTTGCTATGCCTCATGAATCCAAATCACTGGGGATAAAAGGATCAATGGGCCAAGTGTGAATGACCATTTGGAGATGTTCAAGACCACATCAGCTACAAACCAATTTTTGATTATTAGAAAAGTGAAGGTCAAAGTTTAAAAAAAAAGTCAAAAGAAAGAAAATGGATGATTATGTATATTTGAATGTAGATTATGAGCTAGGAATTTTAACACAAAAAAAATGGTAAGTGAAGCAAAAGGATGCAAATCTATGGTAAATAGGGCTAACAATAGCCAGAAGGACACTTTGAACATAGAGGGAGCAAAAGGAATCCTAACAGTAGAACTGGAAACTATAAAATCTCCAAAAATAGCCCAGAAAAGGCAGAAGTGTTCAATAAATAACTGTTGTATATTTGGCCCAGGATCAGATGATGTGAACATTTCATAAGAAAATCATGAAACAATTTTCACTCCAACAGTGCATCAGAAGGACGTCAAATAAAAGCTACTGATTTTAGACGTATTTACAGCACTAAGTCTCAAAACTAGCACATGAAAGTTTAAAAGGAGCTATGGGAAAACCCCTCCAGACCATTAGTGTTGATTTTTCAATAACTCTTGTAATACCGGGGAAGTTCCAGAAGGGGAGAAAAAGTAATGCAACACCAGTATTTAAAAAAAAAATTAAGAGAGAATAACTGATACAACTCAGGTAATTACAAGATTGTCAGACTGACTAACATCAATCCCAGGCAAAATAAAAGAATGGCTGATACAGGACCCAATCAATAAGGAATAAAAGAGAGGCAGTATAATTATCACCACTCAGTGGGGTTTTTTGGCAAATAGATCCTGTCAAACTAACTTGCTATCTTTCTCTGATGAGATTACAAATTGGCTGATAGAGGTAATGGTGTCGCTATATTTGGGCTTCTACAAGACATTTTATGCAGTTAGTACCATATATTGCAAAAAACGTTGATTAAGAATGTTATGAATCAACACTGCACACATTAAATGGATTAAAATTGGCAAGCAGTTACATACCAGAACGTCACTGTAAAGATGTGTGTTTTTAGTGAGGTTCAGTGGGGATCCAGTCTTGGTCCTACATCAGTTAACATTTTTGCCTGAGATGCGGAAGGAAGCATAAAGTCATCATTGATGACAACAGTAGATTACACAAAGACTGGGTGAGAAGTATATAATTAAGATGATAGATGGCTGATGCAGAGGGACTTATGGTGCTTTATGATGCATCAGAGGTGATGTACGATGTTATACACACATACACTTTCTCCCACATACACATAGACCAGCAGGAAGATGCATAAAATAGGGAACATAAAAGCAAACATTCAATGCTTAGCCAAATTTTACCACATGGCAAGGTGGACAGAATAAAAACACATGGTATTTAGACCAGCTGCTGGTCATATGTCTAGAAACAAAGAAAGGAGGGCATCTCTGGGGACTCAGTTTGGAGAAACAGTGTCCCTTATGAATATGAGATCTCATGCAAGCAGGAACATAACTCCCAGGATGGAACATGTGTTCTCAGTTCAGTTCTGTGGCCAAAAAAGGAGCCCCAGATCTCCTAAAAAGATGAAGAGCTGGTCCTGCTTTTGCACTGAACATTGATGTAATCATGACTGGAATATTATGTCCTGGAAAGGACATTGATAACTGAGAGGGATCAAGGCAGCACTGAGAAAAATTAAAGAAGAAGAGGAAGCATCTGTTAGTAACACTGCAGGAACTCAATCTATTTAGTTAATGAAAGAAAAGGTTAAAAGGTAATTTGATGAGTAAATACCTATGAGGGAATACAACTTTGCTCACGGGTTATTCAGTTCAGCAGACAAAGAAAAGCAAGTGCATGAAAGTTAAGGCTGGAGATATTTACAATGGAAATGAGATGCAAAATCTGTTTTTTGTTGAGAAGTCTTTGAAGTACATTTTCTGGCAATGGCAATTTTTAAACAAAGACTGAATGTTATTCTGAAAGCCAGTACTGTAGACCAAACACAAATCAATTTAGAAGAGTCGATATGAGTCTGTGATACTCAAGAGGTCAGACCATAGGACCTACCTCTGCCCTTAATACCTATTTATGGGGTAAAAACTGAGTATAACTGGCATAGGGATGTCCCCCTCAGTCTGCAGACAGCCTGAAATAAGAAACCAAAGAGGTGAGCACTGCCACCAGGCTCATAATATTAGCACCAAGGCTTCCTGAGCTGGAGTGCCCCGTGCAACATCAGCAGAAGGTTGTAAATCTGATGACAGGAAAAAGAGAAGCAGACGACCACGCTCCTGCAGGTGTACTGCAGTTGGCTGTTGAAGCAATGAGCTGCTGGACACCAGTGACCTACCACCTTGACGAGGTGATATAGCGTACTGGGGAAAGGAATAAAGCTTTAGAATGGGATTCAATGATTCCTAAGACCCCAAGATGGTTTAGCCCTCCCTGGAAAGTGATGCCACAATGGGGCACTCACCCTTACAAATTCCCTTACAAGAACTGTGAATTCTGGATGCTAAATCCTATGTCCTTACTACCAACACTACCCTCATAGCACAGGTACATAAGGAAGGGAAAATACTATTAGCCCTGTGAGAATAACATGCAGCAGATAAACAAAGAGGAAGAAACCAAAACCAGTCTATAAATTACAAAAACTTTTTTTGTATCTAGTATCAAATGGTACATGCACTGAAACGTATAGAACAATGGTTGGGGACACAGGAGTCATGGGAAGAGACGCAAAAAGAAGCAGTAAGAGGAGTAATTCTTAATAGAAGCAGTTTGTAATAAAAGGAAAAGCCATAACTAAGACTGTGTTGTGTGGTATATAATTCAGGATTTAATCTAAATGTACCAATTTCCTTCATAAAGCAATAGGTGATATTCTAAACTGCCAAATTAAATGGAGGAAAAATATTATCTGCCACCCACTGCTTCCTGCATTTTGATAGTTAAAAACCTTCACTTTACTTGCAGAGTGCCTTAATTTGAGCCTTATGTTTTCAATTTCTCTCAGATCAAGCTCCTCATCTCCCTGAATTCTCCATAGATTCGAGGCTGGCGTGAGAACAACAGAGGCAATCACTCATTGTTAACAATGGCAAATACAAAATAAGCAGGAAAGAGACACACTCCTTGCCAGACCTTGTAATTACAAATTTGGCTTGGTTCATGCAAGTTCAACTCAATCCAGATTTTTCTGTAAATGTTGAGGGTCCAAATCCAACAGAGAAATGTTGCTGGAATTGCACAAAGGATGAATTTAACCCAGACGGCTTAATGCCTGTGTGTTTCTCATGTGCATGTCTCCATTTGGTTTTGTCATGCAGGAAGTGAATAAAACCATCAACAAAAGCATTTTATGAGGAGCAGCTGGAAAACTTTGCCAGTTCCAAATACATTGCAGGTATGCGTCTTTTCAGTCAACAGACAGACTTTTCCAGCTTTTGTGCTAAAGGCTTCAGTGCATGGGCACAGTCCAGTTCCACTTTTAACTTCTTTCCTTTGGTTCTGCTTGAACCCCTTTGGTTCTTGCAGCCCCGCCACAGGGAAAGCCTCCCCTCCCCTTGCCCTCCGTGGGATGGCTGATGTCAGCAAAATGATCACTGTGAACCAGTCTTCACCAGGAAGAATTTGATTCAAAAGTAGGTGGTAGATACCCCCAAAAAAGGGACATTTCCAGAGCAGTACCAGACTCCAGAAACATACAGAGGATGAGGTTAGCCAGAGGAGTCCTCCAGCCCAGAAGTGTACGTCACCATGGCAGATGACCTTTTTCAGCTTCAGTTCAGGATATTTGGTGTTGCAAATGTTTAGGTGCAAGCAAAAATACAGCCAAGATACAAAGATACAAAGTGAATATAGGGTAAAGTCAACTAGTCTTTATCAATCATATAAAGGCAAAGCCAACTTTAGTCATGTTCAGTTTGCCTACATCTTTTCTAGACTTGCACATTGCATGAGCGTGAGCTTATGTATGCACTCTTTAGCACAAACAGTGTAAAATTTCTGCTGGATGCATGAAAGGACTGTGATTCCCTCCCTTGTACAAGCTAGTTCTTTAGGCTTTTTTAGATCCTTTTTGACATCTTTACTCTTTATTTTTGACCAAGAAGAAAAAGAAATTAGTTCAACTTTTTTTCTTGGTAGCACTTACGCATTTGGTAGAAAGAAACTGCATTTTTTCCTAGCCCAATCAAGGATATAAATTACCTCCTGGCTGAGAATTTTACAAAATCAATTAAAGAATAATTATTTTTTGACTAATAGTACTGTCTTTTAAATGCTTAAAGCCGAGGTAAGAAAGGCTATGATATTTAAGGAAGTGATCAATTTCCACAGTATTAACTGGTAATTCAAAAGTGTGGTTCAGCTCCTTCATAATCTGGACAGGTTTGTTAATGCTCTGAGAGTCTGAGGACTGATTCGGCTCTGCATACTAGAGCCTTTTCTTAGAACATACGTGGTCCTCAGTCACAATTCTATTCCATTCAACTTTGGAGAATTTCTTTATCAGTCCTTTTTTAGGCTAAAAGTGTCTATAAACCTCTCCGTGGTCTGTTAAGTCTTAGAAAATAAGGATGTGAAACAGAGAGGGGACTTTCTTTTTTCTGTTTTTGCAGCATACGAATGTCCTTGTTTTAGTTCAAGGTGGGTTAGTCAAACCTTCTCCCTCGTTTTTCAGGAAGGCAGTGATTTTGAGTAAGTCAAATCCTTCAGGTCTGTTGCTAAACCAAAAGCTGGGGAGCTGTAGATAAAGCTATAGTCTCTCCATAGGAGAAGTATCACTGCTCCTATAGCTCTACGGAGCTCCCCTATAGCGATGCCACCCTGGGACTCATTATCCACCTGAGGCAGATGATAAGCTAACATTACAGATTTCAGAGGCCACAATTTCAAAAAACAGAGTAGTGACTGCACGGACAGCTCCATCAACAGTCATTACAATGAGGGTACCTAACTGATTCTGGGAAATTATATTCAAATATTTAAACAAGACTCTTACCATCCATAATGACCGTAAAAACCCCTACAATGAAGCACTACCCACTTGTAATTGCTGATTATATGCTGGGGTTTTCAACTGAGGCTTTTTCCTTATTTGCCTTATTATCACAAAATTGGGCAGAGACAGTTAATATAATGCACACAAAAAAATTAGACCTCGCACAGAGCAATCTGTACTTTCCTTCTTCATTTCTAGGTTTATTAGAGATAACACTAAGCAATTTCATGTTAAGGCAGAATGAGGCATAATTGAATAAATTTTCTCTCATGTTGTGTATTGTTTTATATAGCAAAAATACGAAGAACAGGTTTTCATTGAATAAAAATAAGGATCACTTCATTAACATCTTAAAGCCATTGCCAAGCACAGAGGCATATATGCACCTGCTCAAATTCTCCGATTTTTTTTTTTTCTCCTCATAGCTCGGACACACACATAGTTAAGAAATAGCCTGGAAAACAGCTATGCTTGCAAAACATCTCCCCTTCCAGGACAGAGAGCTGTTTACGTTATAGCAATGTTTACCCAAACAAAGTTCTGTGACACTTCATTAAGACATACAGCGCATGAGCGGTGGTATCCTGCCATCTACCTGCAAGATGAATGAAGACAAGGCTGTGGTCCTGGTGCTGCAGGAACCCACTTTCACTCTTACCTTTACACGCTGGGTGTCCCCCTCAACGTATCCTCAGTGGTTGACCTTCGAAGGCAGCCTGCAAGAACAGAGACAAGGTGGGTTTAGGATTTTTATATCTGCTCACTCCCAGTCCTGGCCTAAACGGTCTCCATGTTCTTGCTGAGAGACATGTGGAGTGGGAGGCTATGGTAGACACCACAGGCTCCCCATGTGCTTTCTTCCCTGGACTGAATGTTACCCTCTTAATCATCTTCTTAATGAAAACAGTTGGGTTCCAAGGTTGAAACTGGCAGCCTGCAAGCTCTTTCTGTTGCACAACAGTATCTGCAGGACAGATGTGTTTGGATCATATTTTTAGTGAGTGTTCATGAGCTGTTTGCTGGATGGTAGCCAAGTGTGCCTCCAGGTTCAGCTCAAATAAAGGAGAGAAATGGGGTGCTTCAGCACTGTCCACAGAAAAACGCATGAATGACCAAATCCTCAGCATGAGAAAAGAGAAGAAAACACAGGCATTCGGTCATAATCAACGTGTTTCCATTGGGAGCTCTCTGTGTCATTATCTTAGCTGTCCCCTATCTACTTGACCCCAATCAAGAGCTTCAACCCAAACAAGGTGTCTGTGAAGCTTGGTCCAAGCCGGACAGCGAGCACAGCCCCTGCTCTCTGGGTAGCCCTTCTGAGAGCCAGCGAAGGGGTGCAGGCAGAAAGGAGGGAAGTACAGGTGTCGTTTCCCTCCAGTCACTTATCATGAGCTCATGAGTAGAAAAGGAAAGGAAAGTTCACCCTCACAAGGGCTGCAGTAACTCGTTTTTCCTTCCTCCTGACTTGAGAAAGGAGGACCTGTGCCCGAGAGGAAAGGCTGCCACAAAATGGGCAGTGTTGGTATGTGGATGAATGGTAAATAGATACCTTCCCTCTTTAGGACGGGTGTCGTTTTGCTGGCTTGTATTGAGTGTCTTCACCAGACAAAACGATTATTTGAAAGGATCCTCAAATGCCATAACCAGATGTGCATTGTGTGTGCATCTTCCTGAGCTATCTCAGCTGGTTTCCAGCCTCTTGTCTACCTGTTCTTCTTGATCTCTCTCTCCTTTAGCTGCATAAACAAACATGCTTTGCCAAACACTGAGCGTGATTTCACTTCAGGGAGATATTTCTCATGTGCTTCCTGTTGATTCTGTGGAGAAAAAGAAGAGACTCTATATTATTTAGTATCCACTGAAAGAGTAATTGAATTCTTCTTACAAGTATAATCTTAGAATAACAAGTATTCTGAAGGCTGGATAAAACTCTATTGTTTAAATTATTTAAGCACTAATAGATTAGCATACTAGTATGTCTGCATTAACAACACATAGGGAAAAATAGTACATTTGGCAGTAAAATGTTCTAGTAAGCTGCTAATAAAAAATAAATTAGCATAATGTAGCCATTCTAATTTAATAATCTTCAGCTTTTTATGATATACAGCAGAGTAAGCAAGCCTCTTTTGTTGCTTACACATACACGTTTTATACATATAAATATATTTGACATCAGTTTATATGCACAGCTATGTTCTGTCCTGAGGATTCATACATCAAATGATATTTAAATTATATCTGGCTCAAAAAAAACCCTGCTGGGATATTCAGCAACTAAATGAGTTCATTCAGAACTATTAGTGATCATTTTCAAACAGGAGTTACAGAAATAAAGGAATACGCATATTTTGTGTGATTAATCGGGACATTTTTATCTGCCAATGCTTCTTAGAATAGCTAATTGGTTTTCCAGCATCTGTGCATGGTAGATCTTGGTTAGCTGTGCATTAACAAAGGGCAACTCACTGACACTCCCAGTCAGACATCATTATTTTCAATCAGACCAGTCAGTTTCTAGAGTAAATTACAAATCCATCGAATATTTCTGTTTGTTGTGCCAGTCAGGGAGCTCATACATTTGACCCAAATGGAACCTTGCTCGCTTTCTGGCATTAAGAGATAAAAACTGAATTGAATTTCTTGTTTGTTGGATGGTGTCCTTTAGAAAAATTGCCACCTGCCTTTTTGTTTGGAAAAAGTCTTTTTTTTCTTTTTTTTTTTTTTTTTTTGGCTTAAAGTGAGAAGAAAATACACCTCTGATAATACCTGTGAGTATCGCCCTACCTCTCAAAAAGATACCACTAGAAAGGACAAACTTAGCCTTGACTAGCTGACGTATTTTAAATAAAGTATTGCTCTAATCATCTCTTTAAAACTTGGTATTGAGTGAAGTAGGCCAGGAATAGATTCTGGCTTGAGCAGGCACGTCTGCCTGCAAAAGCCTGTGAAGTCACCCCTTCCTTTTTCAGGTACAATTATCCTGGTATTTTGGCATGAATAGGTAAAAGTAAGTGGGATTGTTTATGTCTGATCTCTTCCCAGGAGCAAATAAACAGAGGAAATTAAAACATCCTTTAAAATAGTTCAAGTCAACAGCAAACCTCCTCTTTCCCTCCCTTTTCCCACTTTCCCCTCATTTCCTCTCTCAAAGAATAACCAGAGAAGAAATGATAATGAAGGCAGCTATTTGTTAGGCAAGAAATGACTGAAATCTTCTGTTTATAATGCTAACTTTGAAATAAAAATAATAGTAATCATATGTATTAAGTCAACTATATTTCCTCAAGCACCTGCTATGTTTTTTTCAACACCTGTTTTAAAGTATTTACAGGTTTTCTTTGAGCATATCACGTAACCCTTGGAAAGAAAATGCCTTAGTATGAGGAAAACGATGTTGGTCCGCAGTCGGAAGTCTGGGAACACCCAAGTGAAGGTTTCCCTCTGTCAGCTCAGGAACGTGCAAGGCGTTCCCTTCACTTTCTGCCATTCCACCATCCGTGTGATGCAGGCATTTGTGGCAAGGTGCTGGGTTGATGATTAACATCTGTGTTCCCAGGAGTCAAGACACCAGCACGCTTGCTATTCACGGACTCCTGAGGAAAGGAGAATCAGAAATCTGAATTTTGAGGTCTCAGTCAAAGAAGAGACACCAAAGTATTTTGGCTGTTTGCAGATGCCTCAGCAATGTTAATCTCTTCCATTAGCATCCCAGAGGGAGCTATGTAACACACCAGGGAAAGGACAAATGTATCACCAGTATCGTAACTTACGTAGACACCTAACTCAGCCACCGAGACGTCGGTGCTGCAGGAGCCTTGCCCCAGCCATGCAGTGATCAACAAAGGCCACAGAGTTCCTACACGCTCCATGGAGAAAGGTAGACACACCTCTGCAGATAGTCAGGGCCACCTAAGTCAAAGGTTCGCCTCTCTCCACTGACTGTATAGAGAAGTTAGCCTTGAGGTATCATCTTTCACCTTCAAGTAGAATTTAAGAAAGCCGGACCACCTGGCTTATTATTCTAATAAAACAATACTTCCCTCTTCACTGTCTTCGTTGAGGTATGCTGAGGATTAGCCCCTTATGAGCAGGACACAGGGCTTTTTATGCCAGGGCAACCTCTTCCAGGGCTTTTTAAATGTTTAAGTTTCTTCAGAGCCTGTCTTCTTCTCAGTGTAGGCCAGGAGAAGCTGCTGCATTAGTGATGGATATTATTGGCTGTAATATGAAAGAATTAGAGCCAAAGGCCAGATCCAACACTTTCCCAGGGAGACAAGATGGCCATGTTACCTGGGCATTAGCCCGGAGTTTAGGACAGCTGCTCTTCCCTCCCCATTTCACCACAAACCTCCTCTGTGTGCTTAAGCGAGATGCTTGATCCAAGTCAAAAGAGTTTAGCTTCCCTGTTTTCAGATTCCCAGTGGTAAAATGAGAGTCCTGGGTCTTTTCCACTTCAGAGGGATGTTGCAACGATATTACATGAAAAAGTGTGAAGCGCTACAAACATGAGTATTTAGGAGAACACCAGAACGTATAAATCTCTCCCTGCTCCCAGGCTAGCCCGCCCTTTCATCTTTTTGTTGCTGATGAGTTGAAGTAGAAATTGTAGCTAACATATATTTCCCTTAACAAGGTGCTAAAGCCATTTCTTTTAGAATGGTGATTCCTACACATAACCACAAAACCCATTTCCAAGCTCCCAACTCCAGTTCCAGGTGCAAGTCCGAACTTCTTTTGGGCTTGCAAAGACACTTGGGACTCACAAATGGCTATAGCTCTGCAAAACCACTCTTACTGGAAAGGTTTCCTGTTCCTACCAGGGAAAGAAGTTTTGTTTAAATGCAAATATTCATTTCTAATAGTATTGGCAGTTAAAACATTGAGATATTAACACAATATGACAACACTAAAAATATGACATTGTTTTTCAAACAAAAAGTTAGGCTGAGAAATAAATTTGAGTTTTAAAATTACCTCCATCAGAATCTAAGTCATTGTTAATAAAAGATTAAACAATTTCATAAGTATATGATTTTAACTTTTTCCTCCCCTTTTATCAATATTTAAAATTGTCTTTACATCTCAATTCAGTTTTTTCAGCCCAAACGTTCTCCCCCAACACTTGTAAGTCCTACTTATCTTTGCCAGGGCTGTGCTTCCCTCCAGTGATGGAGAAGGTGGCCCACTCTTTCATATTGTTGCATATATACATCAAGTGAAATCAGACTGCTTTTATGACCTATTTTTAAAACATTCTGAGTTATTTACTGTTGTGTTTATAAAATTGTGAGTAACAGGACACATATTTTGAAAGAAGATGAAGAATAAGCAGGCTTGTTAGTGTATAATTATTGTGTATGAGTTTCTGGTTAGTTGTTTCTATTTCACAGGCAAATTGGATGCACTTGAAAGCTTCAGCATCAATTCAGCTCCAATATTGGTACAGCAGAAGAAGTTTTCAAGAGGGGGGTAGAAATGTCAAGTCCACTAATGAATTTACAGTACAATATAGTGAAAGAGGAAAACACTGTGGATTGCTTTCTCCAATACGGTACTTTTTATCCTGCAGAATAACACTTTAAAAGCATTGACAAAATGTTTCTTTTCCCACTGAAGAGTCTTTATTTTTAGATTGGATGCTTGTTCTCTATATGTGTTTAGATTGATCAAGCAAAACTACGTAGCAAATTACATTGAGAAAGTGGCAAAAGTGAGGGTACCCTGAAGAAAGCAAAACAGTCTCATCTTTTAAAAACAGTTTGTCCAAACCCAGGTGACCAGCTCGAGTCCTCTCTTAGCTGTCTGGTCACCCAGCTGAGGGCAGTTTTCCACACTGGCTGCCACTTTCCGGACCAAGGGCTGTCTGCTCTGACCTGGCAGGACATGAAGCAGCTCCAGACCGAAAGTCGGATAACTATATGCACCTGCTACACCTCAGTCACGATGCCGAATATTTGCTCGGGCACAGTGCTGCACCCACAGAGCACGCTCCTGCACACCCAGCCAAGGTGGAGCACAGGCAATGTTCAGAGAGGCTAGAGCCCGAGCCCAGGGATGTGCCCTGCCATCACGCTGTGCCTCTTGCCGCAGGGCTCCTGCTCTCGATCCAGGTTCCTACAACAATGGTAAATTATTGAAGCAGCAGCAAGTACAAAAACCAGAGGGTGGATGTACTCGGAAGAGACTTGAGCATAAGCAAGCCCCTTGTCAGGAATGACAGAAAGCATCAGCCGGGTCTCTCCCTGCTCTACAGGGTAAGCTCCGGCATCTACCCGCTCAGTCAGCGAGCCATCCCCTCGGCACCAGCACAGATGTGAGATTCAAGCCCCGCAAAGACACTCAGAATCCAGAACAAGTTTGTGCTTGCAAGGAGCTGATGCAAAAAGTTGTTGCTCTTTCAATGCATAGCCTGCATTATCCTGCCTAAACTCGAGATTTGGACAAACACTTGGTACGCCAGCCATCTAGGTTTTGAACATGAAAGTGTGCTGGAGAAACAGAGCGAAGAAATTTAATTTTTTGAAGTCCTCATCACATTGGATTAATTTAGCAGACCACGTTTCTGTTCTGTTTGCATTATCATAAAGTGTTTGATTGACTTTGACGTTAGCGTGAAATAGATAGGTACCAATAAAAGCATACAGATAAGGAGCTAGAGAGACAGATACCAGGATCAGATTGTTAATGCTTTTATACTCACACTTTATACACATGTCTATATATAAAAAATGGCTTTTGCAAACATCAGAATGTTCATTGCACTATTCAGAAACGGAGGTTTACTGTGACAATCTGCTGAAAACTGCCTCTGCAATGATAACAGGAAATCAGTCACTTATTTTGCTGGATTGTTCCTAAAACTGACAGGCAGGCTCCGACTGAATCCAAGAAGCCTGCACCTGGTCAGAAGACTGTGGGATCTGACAACAGTCTCTCTGTTGCTAATAATTATGCACCAGTTTAATCACCAACCTCATGCTTAGCAAAATGAAAGCATAAAACTGGGTAAATGATGAAGCTATAGGTATTTAAATCATACAGCAGTTTTTGTTCAATTGGCATGGTGATGAGTTGCTCCTTTTTTTTTAAATTCTAGATGATGCTGACAGTATTTAAAACTGAGGTTAGAAATTACAGCAGAAGAATCTGACTTGTGACACGTGTCATAGAATATGTCATTTTGCTCTGAACCAAATACAGATTGTTGATGGATTAAATCAATAGCTCAAAACACCTGCAATGCAAATAAGATTAAAACTCTATTTGTTCTTTCCTATGCACAATGGTCACTTCTTTGATTCCTATTTTGCATTCAAATTAGTTCAGCTGAGAAACACAGAGTATGGATGCAAGTTTGATTATATCATTACTAAAGTTGCCCTGGATCAATTTAAATCCATTACTCTTGAGAAAGAATTGAGAGAGATCTCCGTGGGAGGATAAAAGGTATTTCCAGGCACAAATCTCATCTATTGTCAGATATGTGTGGGTTTTGGTCTGGGGTTTTTTTTTGTTTTCCCCTACAAGGAAGATGCACTATTATTTCTTTTAAAACTTTGTTCTTTTAACCATGTTAGTCCATCACAGCAAACTGTCTTCACTAGCATCATGCCTTGCATTTGACTGGCTTTTGGGACTGGCAAGTAGTCATAAAAGTGAAAACTTCAGTTAAGTACACTGTAAAAGAAAGTTAAAGGAAAAAAGAAATAGGAGAACATGAGGCTCTTTTAGGAGCAATAAGGACACTAATCTAACTTCAGTCTTAGTGTTGAACCACTACTAGCGAGTGTCCAAGCACCACTTGTCAGTGGCTGATGGAGATACCAGATTGCGTTGGTGCACGGTACATAACACACTGAACTGCCCGTGCAATTCCTTTTCCTGTAAAATGCAGAGTTCTGCTAACACAGGCTGGCCTACGCTTGAACTGCACCTTTCCTTTGACTGTCATGTACATGGTATTTCCTGAATTCTGTGGGGTGCTCCACATTTTGCTCTCCTGAGGTCCTTGAAGGGCCAGGTGAACCTCAGTCCAGCAGCTCCCAGGAAGGAAGGGGATGAGGAAGGGAAGATGGGACCTCCCATGACGTTCACTGCTCCTGGAAAGGATCAGGGGACAGCTGAGCCAGGCTCTTCCTGCACCAGACAAGGGAAAAAAAAGGAATAGCAGGCAACGTCTGCTGGTGGGACAGGTTGCCTCCAGTAACAGTTCCACCTCTCCCACCCCAGCACGCACACACAGCTTCAAACAGCAGCGGCAAGCCAGGCTCTGCCCTGGGCTGTGACAAGCTGGACAACATCTTCAGCTGTCCTTGTAGCATTTTAAAATAAACTATCAAGTTGCTTAGTTTTATTCCCTCTCCTACTATAAGCTTGTCACATATACAGAGCTGGGGCTATTTAACACATACACAAAACTGGGGCTATTTAACACATGTACAGAACTGGTGCTATTTGACATTTGACAGCTAGACAGTTTGAAGTTTTGATCAACTAAAATATATGTGCTGAAATGAGATTTGCTTTACGTACCTTAGGCCTTCAGAATACACAAAATAAAAACTTAAAATAAATTAAATCAAAATATCTCTGTATTTTATGATAAATGCCTACGTTTCCCTGAAGGCAGCCTACTGAACTGCCTTCCAGGTGACTACCCAGCTCAGAAAAGCTACCGGACACAGAAGCAGCTGAGATCCATCATTACTTCAAATTACTCTCATTCCTCTGGAATGTTTTTTCCCCCCATAAAAAAGAGATAGGAAATGGCTGGAGCTTTCCAGAGGAGCATGTAAGAGAGGCAGAGACCTGCTTACATGCAAGAGTCCAGCCTGAGCTAGAATATGCACCATTGCCACATGTCAGAAGGACGCAGAGGTGAGATGCTGTCCAGGCACTCAGGAAATGAGGGATAATACTAGAGAACCTGACATCTCTTGCTATTTTTAAAGATGTATAGTTCTCAATGGTTTAAGCATAATGCTTTTGTGGCACAGAGATATATTTAATTGCATCCTTTCTCTTCTGTTATGTAGCTACCAGCTAGGTTAAACCAGCAGCATAGAGACTCCCCAGTCTAGAAAATTCCCCAAGTAGGTGCCTGGAGCGATGGATCTGTACACTGTAGGGTTCAGGGGCAGGATGCACTGGGAAATCTCTGATGAGGAATGAGTCCATAGTGGCTGAGTCTCTCCTGGTCTTAGGATGCCCAACAAGTACTCTGAGGTTGAGACCAGATCCTGCAGTCTCAGTGCAAGAACAGAAATTAGACTAAGGAGGCTTCTCTGTTTTGGAAACATGTGAAACCTAGAAACCAGTCACATCAACAGATGACTATTCAGGAGGGCAATGGACCGTTTTTTACCTCACATCTGCAGTGAAGATAAAGGTTGTGATGTTGCATTTAACTGCTAATGACTAATTTCTATCTGGTTCATCCTTGTTAACCACATCATATGCCACAATGCTAAATATATCAGAACCAAAAAGCACTGAGAGATGTTTAACCCCATTTTAGCAAATACACATTTTTAGAATATGGGCAAGACACAGTGAATTTTGCAGTATTCACTATATTTCACGTCATTAAAATCTTCATTGTTTTGGGGAAAATATTGTCACGTTTGGGAAAATCACAAGAGTTCACACAGTACAGAGTACATTTTTAACAAATGTTATCACAGCAGGTTCAGCATGAGACTTTTATAGATTTGTAATGATTTATTAAAGACAAAGTTAAGTCCTCTTATCCATAATTATAACTGTTTATTTTAAAAGGGATAATTCTGCTTTAAAATCAGGCTGCTCTCAGCCCTCTGCACTTCTATTTGAAAGTTATTGTTAAATGGCCAAATAAAGTACAACAGTTAACTTTAAAGACTTGCTGTTCTATTAATTATATTGCAGGATATAACATTTCTGCACAGGGACCTTCTTCTAATATCTCCTAACCCACTACCTCATGAATTTTAATTATGCGTAGCAAAGAAAAGCCCACATCATTAATTCCATAAAAGATGTATTATATTAGCGCTTCTTGCAATTGCCACCACAAACCAGGACCTTAGAAAAACAATAAAAAACCCCACACCCCCAATTCATTAAACAATCAGTATCTCCAGAATTATTCTGTTATCATCTGGCGACGGATGATAACAAGCAAAGACAACAGAACAGCTGGGTATGCATGTGAAAGATGTCACAGGCAGCACTGCCCTTCGTTATTTTGTTTTCAAATGATTTATGGACACCTTCTCTGAAAAAAAAAAATGAGAAGAGGTTTACTGGAAACTTAAATAAGAGAAAATCTGGGATGTACACTCTGAAATGGAAATGGGATAACAATACATTGAAATGATTCCTTTAGCTTTGTAAAACCCTCTCCAAAAGGCCATACTGGCATCACCAAAACAAAAGAAGCCATTTTCTTCTTCACAGAGTTCACAGAGACTGCAGCATATGACAGAAAAACCTAACAAGAATTAAGAGTCCTTCCACTTTTCATCTCTGCAATATTAATTTATGTATTTTAATGTAAATTCTTTTATAATTTTAATAACCTTGCCCTCTTATACATTAGTATTTATGGATATCTATATTATATATGCCTCTAACAATTTCTGTGAATGAACTAACAATAGGCAAACAGCCAAGGAGAACCACGTGGCGTTCTTTTAAAACAACAATATCTCCTACAAGCTTCCTTCCAATGGTTATTTATAACTATATTTTTACCTATTACCCACAAAGTGCTACTGCCTTCCTTCCTGGGGATACTGCAGAGTAAAAGCTTTGTGAGCTAGTTAAGACAAGCCCATACTTCCAGGACCTATTTTCCCCATCTTTGTTCAGTCATATAAGCACAAATGTGTGTAACACAAAGGGGACAACAGCTTAAGCACGACCAACAGTATCATATGCAACTGCAAAACGCTGCACCATCTCATGGATGGAAGTTTAAATAGGGCTCTTAAAATTAGCCCAGAATTATTTATACACACACACACACTTTGGGCTTTTTTTACACTAAGATACCTTTTGCCAGGTGTATTAGCACAGCACAGAGATGTCTTTTGGCCTCTTACCACTGACTTCTGCTGGTGTTGAAGAAGCGCATCCAAAACCAGCAGCCAACAGAAAGGTAATCCAGCTCTACCTTCCAGCCTTCACTCATCCATCATCAGTTTAGCAGTCTGCTGCTTCATATGACACTTAACAGATTTTTGCCTCTTGGCCTGAAAACGGAAGCAGAGTTTGTGAAGAGCCTTGAGAAGAACAGACTAACTCATACGTGGATACGCTGACAGACAGATAGGCAACACAGCCAGCGTAAATCACTGTTATCAGAACAGTTGACGCGAGCTTGTCTTTACAAGCACAAACGTTTCACAGAAGGTGCTGTGTAGGCAAGGTACATCAGAGATTGCTAAAAGGTTTTTAAACCTTAAAAAGCTATTGCTTTTCTTCTCATAATGGAGGTGTAATGTTTCTACTAATAGTTCCATTTTGCAGTTCACAGAAATTAAGTGTGTTCAAGTTCCGAATAATTAATTGTATGGCATATTATAACCTCTTCAAAAGAGATAGGTAGTAGATTTAATGTCTGGATGTTTAATGGATTACTACTTTGCCACATTACTAACCTTGGCGTGCTTAAAGTTCATTGATTTAGTGTTTAATGAAACGAATGAGAATGGGGCAATATGGAGCTCAACTGGGAAGAATTGTACAGAGATAATATACAAAATTGCAAAAAAATGAGATGGTGCCCTACAATTATGACAATATTACTAACAAAGGTAGAGAGAAAAAGTGAGATATCTTTTCACTCAAGCAGATCCTGGAAACTGGCACTTTAAAATGTAGACATAATGAACGTTCATTGTTTGAATTCATCTTTCAGAAGGTCTTTCTGAAAATTAAGGCACGTAAAGACAATCTGAAATTCACTCTTCTTTTACGTATCTGGAAGTACAAAGTTTTGAATAAAATCTTATCATCTGAAGCATCAATACTATTTGCTATGCAATTACACAGTGCTGCACGGAGCCAGTGAGAAGAAGCCCTCCCAAGACGTTTCTGCTCCAAAGCTGGATAATAGGAATCCTAATCAGAGTCAGCCTGGGGGTTAAATGTCTGCCCCTTAAGTGATAGCCGTTATTTACAGCGCGCCGTAAGATCTGAAAATAAGGTCTTAATGTTCTTATATGGCTAAGAAATAAATGCCATCACAAGAGTTCAGAATCAAAAAGACAAAATATTTATCATCTCCGGGTTTTAAATTAAGCCATGATTAAATGAGGCTGTAGGAGATCAAACTGGACTTTGAAACCCCCCAGCCCAAGCTCAGCGTCTTAGCAGACATCCATCCTTTCACAGGAATGAAAAAGACTCCCAGCTGGAGAAATACAGGGGATGTGCAGAGATTTAGCTCCAATCTGGCAGCATTTTTCAGAGCATGATTAACATTAAGAGGTTTGCTTGATAGGGAATACAGTGCTCAGCACTTTGTAGGTTCCAGTCTGTAACTGCTACTTTGAAGAAACAAAAAACTAAGGAAGGAACAAGATTAACAAGCTGTAGGGCTTAACAATTTACAAGCTGAGTTAACGGGTGAAACTTGCCATGCAAAGATTAGAGTGTATTTCAAGGGAAATTTTGGTAATGCCCTGTGAAAATCATCTTCTTGTCTGTGGTTACAGCTCCAAAGCAAACAACCTACCTCGGCGTGCTCAGCCCAGTTCACTCTGTAAAAGTCCCTCAGAACGAAGGGCTAAAATGCTCGTGTTTGAACAACTCAGTTCTAAATCTGTGTTTTGTGACCTTGAGCATCTTTAAATGCACCTTGAGCTTCTACGGAATATAGCAGGATTGCTAAAGAAAAGGTCATTAAATGCCATTTTATGCATCTAATTATAAGATAAAGAGGCAAGCTTGCAAATTATTACCTTCAGGAGCTTACATAGCGTAAGGCAGTGAAAAGCATAAGCCTTGGCATGTGTGTCAAGGCAGGTTCCAGTCAAGGAGCTCGTTGTAAGTGCGTTGCAAGAGAATCAAGAAAGAATAAGGGCTTAAGCTAATCAAAACTGAGCAAAATATCTGAACCATAAATTTTAAAGAAAAACCTGCATTAGCGGGATAAAGATGACACCGAAGAGTTCCGTGAATTTTCCTGACTGAATAAAAAAGGCCAAAATATTACACAACTTTGTATTAATTTCAGTTCATTGCTTTGGTGAAAAATACCATAGAATATTGGAAAAAGTCTAAATCTTTCACAATAATTATTTATATAACAACATTTATATTCAAGGCTGGTATCCTGGCTTCTCACTTCAAACACAAACTCATATGTGAGAACAGTGGTTACTGTCAACACAGAAGGAGCCAGTAGTTCTTAGATAAAGCATTCCGATTAAGTATTTTCTTACTTTGTCTGGTGCTTAAGCTTGGCACATGTGAAATTTCCAATAGGCTACAAACTCAGTAAGGTACCTCTGGGGCCACATGTTACAGGACTGGAACAACAGCGTGATTAATTTTGCAGCATACGTATTGCGCAGGCAGAACCATGCCAGGTGACAAATAGGAAACGCTTTACATATTTCCCTTCCTAGAAACTACGTTTCAGGTCCAATCTGCCAGTCCTTCATGACAAATGCCCTGAGAATTCACCATTTTACTTGCAGACTGCACAACTGGAGTTACTAATAGCAGCAATAAAAATAAAAACGCTATAATCCTCACAATTTTCATTTTCAGTTGTCTTCCCAAACAATAATTAATCTCCAGAAGAAGAAACTATGCTTTCTCCACATTGCTAGGCTCCAGGAAGACTTACCACGGCAGAACTAACCTTAGGCATAGCAATGCTGTTTCCCTTACAGATTTCTCTCACGGTCAGGCTAAAAAAGCACAAGGTTTGTTCCAGTGGCCCAGAAAAAAAGCTTTTCAAATCTCCCATGACAGGTAACTGCAATATGATCATAACACAAAATAACAGGTGGATCATAGAGCACATCTTGCCCCATGTGCAAAACACTATACGTGCAAGTATATAGAGTTAACTTTAAAACAATGCTGGCTTCAGTAGAGAGGATTGCAAAAACAAATGTTCCTAAGTTTGAGGCAAATTGGGTTGCCAAGCAATTATCACTAAATGTTCTTACTGCCAATAAATCTATCAGTGAAGCAACAAGAAACTTGCATTTTTTAGAACGTACATGCCAGTAAAAATAACAAGGTAGTTTTAAAATATTTTCCAGACTCTGTAAGCATTGTTTTTTATTCCAGTAAAATAACCTGGCTTCTTTGACTGTTTATTTTGTTGAATTTGATCAATAAAAATCTCGCTAGACATGAAACCAGAAAAACCTACAAATTGTGCTAGTGTTTGGTTTTGGCATATATGCAAGTCGCTGAGTTCTGATTTAACTGCAACCTTTCAAGAAAAATAAAAACAGTTCTCTAAGTATATTCATTTTGTAAAACTTTGTTGTATTTCCAGATGCAAGAGAAGACATGGCTATGGTCCTTCAAGATAATCAAAGTTTGAATGAATTTTCAAATTTACCAAGTTAGAAGGGTTTGACATAACATCATTTTGCACAAGGAATGACACCTGATTTTGAAGGGAAATGTAGTTTTTTTGGAAGTACTTCACTTAATGACTGATGAAAGACTCTGAACATGTCTTTTGAAATACGCCTCCTATACCGGATGGAATACGGACATCATCTTATAAGGGTGAAATTATGATACTTTCTCATTTTAGCAGTATTTGCAATTATCTATATAAATTCTCTCCTCTGTTACATGGAGAAAACGACCCACGCTCACTGCACTGAGGCAGTGACATTGGTTCACATGAGCAGGCCAGCTCCTGCGGAGGTAACATCTGACTTCCCCAGAAATCCCTCAGTTCTGCCATGTGATGAATAATTGTGTCTGAAGGTAGAGATAAGTTACCTACAAGTTCTCCCTGGGGCAAAATAAGGAAGAACATTTCATTTCTGGCAGGCTGCAACTCCTGAGTCCCACTACACATAAAGATCTCACTTAAAGTTTATGAAGCAAAGATGAGACGGTAGGAGAGACAGAAACCACCCAGGATACAATCATTCACTTCCACATGGACTGTTAATGAAGGGTCATTCAAACCAGATAGCTGTAGAAATGAGGCAGGACAGAAATTCCTTCCAAACCTTCATAATCAATGCAATAGCATTTTCAATTTAATCTCTCATCAAAATAAATTGAATATAGAAAATTGGTTGCACTCCCTGTCTTGAGATCTGTAACGTCATGTCCATCATATATCTGTCAGGAGGCTCCAGAAACAGAGATCCTGTGATTCTCTTTAAGTGATGTATTCAGGTTTAATTTAACGGATCATGAGGAGTTCTTATTAAAATATCAGGATTATTGTTGCAGCCTACAACTCCTACAGCAGCAGCAAAAGCAAAATATTATCACTTGTGTTACCCCAGCGTGTAGAGGCCCCAGTCAGGAGAGTCCCGTTGTGCCAGGCACATCTAATCTTTGCACGCACAGCCTGAGCCACGCGCTACAAGCAATTTCTGAAGAAATCTGCCGGTAGTGCCAGAGGGATTTTGGAGCACAGGTAGAACCAGTGTCCTAAGCTCCACGTTTTTGCAAAACCCCCTTTCTAGAGAGCAAAGCCAAAAGGGTGGAAGAAAGCAACACCTTTTTACAGCTCTCCTTGCCCGCAGAGCAGTTTGAGTGAAGAGCAAATCGGGTCATCTTCTACCTGGGGTGTAAGCCCACCACTACACACAGTCAATGGGAACAGCAATTACAACGCCACAGCTAAGCGCTGCCCATCAAAGGCAGAGATAATACCTCACCCAGGTGTTCCCAGTACCTGTAAAGAAAGCTCTAATATGGCAGCGGAGAACAACAGTCTAGCTGAGCTGCTTCTTACTCTCTCAATCGCAGATGCCACAGTGGTCCCAAAGCTCAATCTCACTTGCAGAGGACACATCTCTAAGTGACTTCAGGAAATTCGAAGGATGCCTGTGACACAGTCAGGGATTCAGGGATTCAGCACAGCCATCAGCCCAGTGAGCAAATGGGGCTTGGGATGATAAACATGGCTGCTAGCTATGAATAATTCCTTTTTCAACTTCAAGATTAGCTGCTATTTCATGACTGCTGTTTCTATTGAACTGCTGTCCACAATTTGATGATTTTTTTTTCTTGAGTGGTTACCATTAATTTAGATCTCTATCATTCACATGAGTAATTCAGATCATGGATTTGTCCTGTCTTTATCCAAAATTAATCTTCATCTACCATAAACTTTAACTGTCACTGTGTTGCCCAAATCACTCAGCCCTGGTTAGGTCGCTAGAATTCCTCATATTCTTTTGTAAATTCTACCTAAATAACATTATATCCTCTTCAAAATCATCATTTACTCTCTCCTAAATTATAAGAATATGAAGCATCAGCTTTAGTGCAGACTATTTCAGCTTTGCTCTGTCTCATTTGTTCGAAAGCTGAATATTTTTTGTATTTAGTGCTGTTCTTTTACTATTGCCTAGCATACTCCAACTGAGATCCGATGACCAACCATCCAGTGTGGCTGTGCCCAGTGACACCAGGCTCCAGAGGGTGCACTGCCTGCTGTGCACCGGAGCTCTCCAGCGAACTTCCTGCATGCTGTACATACACGTCGTCATTTGGGATCACTGTTAAACCAGCTGAGCAACTCAGGACTGGTCATCTGGCTTATACTTAATTGTATAAGTACCCAGACGTGCTACTTGGTCTTAAAAACCATCCCTTCCTTTCACACTGTGTTCAGAAGTCAACTCTGACTTGTCTTCTCCGACTTAAGTTTTGCAAATCTTTGACTTCATTTGCAGGAAGGGTTGCGATTTAGCTTGGCTCTAGAAACAAAAACATGTGGGGCTTTTTCCTGATTTTACATCCACTAGCACTCATATAACCAGCTGATTCCTCTCAGCGCTGGACTACAAGGCACTTCAAACACTCCTTCACTTTACTGTAGAGCTCCTCTCATTTCAAGAGAGCACTCTACCACTAAGTTAGCTATAAATTATCAGCCTGTAGCCCAAAAAGCTCCTTTGCAAACCCTTTGCATCGCCCAGGTCTTTGAGTAATTTCTTCCCTCTCCGTTTTAAACAGTACTATTTCCTGTAGAAGTGTAAGAGAAATGGACACTGATAAAGAACTAAGGCAAAAAATGTACCATGATCTCAAGATCTTTGTGGTCTAAGAGTTGTTCACAGAAGAGTATTTTAATGTTTATTGAAAATAGTTTGAGATAAGTTGTATAAACTCAAGCATACTGTCAGGTGCAAGTCCAATGACAATGGCATTCCTGCCCTAGCTAACGGTACAGAAGCCACTGATGCTCCTAGTCCCACAAAAGCATTTTTGTTCCTTTAGGGCTTAACTATTCTTGTATGAAGAGAAAAGTTGCTTCTCTCTTTTCCCCCACTCTGTTCAGTGAAAACTGAATTTAAAAGAAAGTTTACTGTATGTTTCTGAGAACACTTGCTTTTGAATGTTGGAGGTTCCTTTGTTTTTAGCATCAATAAAGGTCAGCCACTCCACGCCGTCATTGACAGCTCCTGTTCCATTTGGCTAATATATTCCTTAGCATCACACACAACAATCAGACATATTCTTAATAGTAGGAAGTTGCAGAAGAACAACAGGCAAGTGTGTGCTATCTAAGATTTCCTTGGAGTGAATTACACTGGATGAATTATTCGGAATTATTCAGAAAAAGAAATTGTTTACTATTCTATCATAACAGATGCTCCAGACAAAGAAAAGAGGAAGCTGTTGCAGCCTCTGACTGAGCTATAGCTTTTCACAGCTGAACATGGTTGTGCAAATTAGCTGGTAAACTTTATGGAAGAACCCAGAAAGAAGCAATTAGAATTACAGTGCCGGTTAGAGAATCTGTAGTTTGTAATCAACCAAAATTGTGCAGTTTTCCATATTCTCTGCTGATGATGCAAATGTAACCTTTGAAGGAAACTGCTCTGTATGTAGCACATCCTGAAAGCAAGAAAAAACACTGAAGTCCAAACAAATAGCCTCAAGGTTGTATACGTAGGTTGTATATGTCTTGGTCAAGTCATATATGGGCATTACACAGATTGTGAACAAACTCTACAAAGCCTGCGTTTTGGTCATTGGCACAAGTAACAGGGCAGAACAAGATCCTGAAGCAAAACAAGAACCATGAAAAAACATGGACTGGCTTGAGACCAGGGACTAGAGAGCCCTTGAGGAAGAAAGACTATAGTCTGCATTGTTCAGTTTAGAGAAGACTCAAAGGAGACATGACGACAGCTTTCAAATATGTGAAAAAATGCAGTAAAAGAGGAATAAAACAAACAACACCTCAGGACTCTGGAGGCAAGACAGAGAGCAATGAACTTGAAATGCAAGCAGAGGCAGTATGTTAATATTAGAAAAATCTTCTAATAGGAAGAACAGACAATCAGAATGGATTGTCTAGAAAGAGTGTAAAATTTCAGGCAATGTGATCATACAGTGGATCATATTTGCCAGCTCAGAGTTATGTAGAGGAGGTCCTCTATGCCACCAAAGTGCCATGGAGTGAGGGGTTGTGTGGATATCTTACAGATCTCTTACAGATTCCCCTGTTCTATTTTCTTATGTTGCACCAGACAAGGGGAAGAGAAATCATTACCGAGCTTGTCTCATTTCACATCTACTGAAAATACCCTACCGAAGTCTTATCTGAATGTTGGTTTTGCACAACATCTTTGTTCAAATTCGAGATGGAAAAATTGACATGTGCTTAGGCCCTGCCTTAGAAGACAAAGATAATATTTAAGGATACTTTTCAATATTTTCTAATAATTAGGCTGTACTTCCTTTACACGCACCGAAGATCAGTTATTGATCTGATGTTACATTGATCCAAAGCAATTGGCTTCCCATCACAGGAAGCATTCCCACTCTTCAACCTCGGCCACATGCTTCTGGCACATTTCTTGTGTAAAATCAGCTGATTACATGATCCAGTCCAAGGCAAAGAGAAGGAATGGATGGTTGATGGTGATCTGGTTAGTGGAACCAGCCCTTCTGGTATCATCTCAGCGTGACATGCAATTACTTGTAACGTGACATTGCATCTCAATATTCGCTGGTGCTACTGCAGGATTACCCATTTGAAAAGCTGCCCAAGGCTACTGAAGTTCACAACCTACCCATTAAAATATACTGCAGAATTTGGAGACTGGAAGTTCCTACAAGTACAACATAAGTCGTGCAGTATTGCTGCAAACTGGCTAGGATTTCCAAATAGAGAAACCACATGGAGACCTTGGACTGAGTCAGAGCAGTGCATGGCTCCGCCGTATCATTTTATCCACATAAAAAATTTTGACCTCTGCTACCTCCCAGGCCCATTCTGAAGCCATCAACATTTGACTGCTACTATGTACCTCACAGGGATGAGGGCCGATTTAATTAGTGTTGTCACCTGCTTTGAAGCCCATTGCTCAGCACAACGCATAATTACTCCATAAGTAATTATTATTTAAAAGTAGTTTATTTGTCCATACTAAATAGCTTCCCAGGTCATTAAATTAATCATTGGAGTTTTTCAAGACTCCACCTTACATTATTTAGGGGTTCACTTTGCTTTATCATAAATTAGTGTAATCCAAATTCCTGTCCTTCTCATACTGGGGACAGATCATACCATAATATTTATCTGCCCTCCCAAGATTTAGGGTTTGTTTGGGTTTTTTTCTTTTTATATGATTGTTCTAAACTCCAGTCTCTGGGTTTGGTTGAGGTCCTATTTATTAATTTTTACAAGGTTTGTTCAGTTGCCCAGAGTACCAGTTGGAAACTTATAAAATGAAGTGAACATTCAGCTACATTATATAGCACAGAGATACAAGGTTCATTGATCCCTGAAGCAAATTAAATACAAATAATTGCTTTCTTTTTCACTGCCACTGTTGCAAGCTTTTTCCCCTCCATGTCTTGATGTACGTTATTGGATGCAACAAAATTTCTTAAGATGAGGAAGGATAAATGTCAAACACATAACGATGAAAACACATAAAGATGTTCCACAGTATTAGTATGCGTCATTGCTTTGGCAAGGAAAGAATATTTGCTATTAAAGTATATTGCCAATACTCTAAAAAACTGGCTAGTCACTAAAACTTTTTATTATTTTTGAGAAATCTTCATTAATATTGTATACAGATAAGTCGCAATCGGCAGCATATAACCACAATTCCAGCTCTATGATATGGATCAGAAAAATAATCATAAATAAAATTTTTCTGTAGTCTGGGCCTCCAAAGATTAGAGACACATCAGCATAAACAGCAAAGGCTAAGCTGGCAAATGGTAAACACTTTCTGTTCATATCTAATTTTGCTTGCTAGAACATGTAGACCAGTCATTCCCTTAGAAACACAGGTATTTTGTTTATTGTGGTAGGTTTAAGACAATCCTCTAGGGCTTTCTCTCCCATTCTTGCACTGGGTACAAAAAAAAAAAAAAAGTCAAAATTATAGAATATGCCCAACAGTTAAGATACTTCAGTAGTTCAACCACTTTCAGAGGCAGGCCACTACTGCTTCCCACACCTTACCCCGGGATGGGTGTGCTGTCTGGAAAAGTCTTTCAGTAACATCTTTCTTGTTCCTGCTACTGAAACAGCTACTTCCTATTAAAACTGCACCTATGGGGTGGCGTATGAAGCTAATAACGCTGAGTACCTCTTCTACAAATCTCTCCCATTTCCCTGTTCGCCCACATTTCAGAAAAGCCTGCCCCTGTTTACAGCGACTGGGCATTAAGATATCAAATGCCAGTAAGGGGAATAATCATTTCCTTCCCCATGCTCTTTAAGCTCTCTTAATTAACATGTCTATTGTGCTCCTTATTCTGCACATCTCTTCTTCTCTGCCTGGCTTCTCCTGTTACAAGCTGCACAACACAGCATTGAAAACATCATAAATCATGCATCTTGGGGAACAATAATTTTGTAATCACCTTACTGCACTCGTGACATTAATTTTCCTGAGAGCTTAATTTAAAAGCTAAACATGACATAACAGATGTCGAAATTGGATTTAGATGCTTAAATCAAATAAACCTAATGCCCCCACCGTGTTTTGCTCATAAACACTGGTTGTTTTAGGGTGACTCCATCACACTGACGACATAGAGATAAGATCTTTGTTTGAACAGTCTTCTACACCACTCGATACTTGGCATGAAGGAATGGAAATGGAAATTAAAATTTCCATTACTTTACATCTGATTTAAGGCAACTAGCACAGCATTATGAATAAATATTTTTAAAAAGAATGTAAAAATCAGGGTTTTCTAAGAATTCTTGGATCACAATGTCCATTATTTTGTTAGCTTTGAGTTGTAGAGTGGAAAGCTTTAAAAGCATGCAGTTAATCAATACGAGCACATCTTTTAGCTCAGTTCCAAAAGATCCAGAGAAAATATCATGAGACACAAGGAGTCTGCCATGGCAGTGGCTGAAACTAAACTGGGATACAGGAAACTTGGACACAAGTTTTGGCCAGGATTGAGGTTCAACCTTTTCCTCTCTCGTTCTAGACCAGCAGTTCCCAAGCAAGGAGGTGAATCCACGTCACAGGAGGTACCCAAGGAGGAACCAGCGGTGCCAGTGACACATGAGAAAGGCAGGCTCAGGGGATGGACTGCATCGCACAGCTTCTCCGACTCCATCCTGCCTCAGCTGGGAGAGGACCAGCACTGCCATGGGAGACACACAGGCTCCCAGGAGCCCTTCGGGCTCCCCATCCCTGGATGCCATAAGCGTCGTTAGCACCAGGCGCATGCTGACAGGGGGCTGTACACTCCCCCTCACTAACACAATGCACACTGGCACATCTCCCACCCAAGAGTGTGTGATTCCCGTGACAGAGTCACGATTACTCTTCCCCCCGCTGTTGGGGGGTGAACTCACCTGTACGCACAGCTGTACAGTTATGTCAATGAAGGGGTTGTCTCACAGGTGGCCATATTCAACCCATGTTTTCTCATAGAACTTCCCTTGTGGTTCTATGCACATAATTTAATGGAAAAATCTTAAATCCTAGCCAGAAATTTCCCTGCAGTCACTGAATACCCCAGCACAGAAGTATTTCATAAGTCCGCTGCTGCACTCCACAGCAGTTGTGCTGTTGAACAATCTCAGCATGTAGCCACATGCTTTACAACCTCCCACCCTGGGCTGGGCCCAGCTGGGACAATATCTGTACTGAAAGCATTTCAACACTTGCTCCAGCTGTGGGGCCACCATTCTCCTCAGTTTGTGGTGAGCATCTCTCTTGACAAACTTTCTATTTGGTCTCACATAACCCCCAAAGAATAAAGGAGTAAGAAGAGAGAACCTCTCAATGCCCCGTAAGGCAGATTCACTGCTTACATCCACTGTCTTCACATCACGAGAAGAGGAGCAACCACCACCTCCTGCACTCCACAGGGCAACACAGCTCATTGCTTATGGTACCCCAAGTCCAGACAGGTGAACGGGGTCCAGGAAACCTAAGGACTTCAAAAAAAGGTGCTGATAGCCAGCTAGCCAGATTGTCAGCATCAAGCACTGCTGGCCCAATTACTGCTCTCATTACAGTATTCAGAAACCATTGGCACTGGTTCCCTTCCCTCACATATGGAAAAGAAGATAGTCTTAACCAATAATGGGTGTACTAGCAAAAAATCTGAGGGTATGGGTCACGTATCATTACATCTTCCCATCCTATAACCACAGCCCCACTGAGAAACGGGCACTGCGTAGGGGAGTACATTCAATTCACCCCTGTAAGTGTATGGGGCTATTTCCACAAGAGGCAGCAGCTCACCTGTAGCCCAAGCAACTTCATCAGCAAAGCAACACGAACTTCCTTTGCATTCTGGAAGTGAGCAGAGACAGCCGGAGGTACCAGGCCTTCAACACGGAAACTGTTCTGCTGTGACAGAAACTATGACAGAGAATAAAAGATCTTTTATAATGTGGGGAAAAAAATATGTGCTTCAGAAGCAGTTGGTCTAAGCAAATCTGTGGCTTTCTCTCTGCCTCCCTTTCTCATCTTCTCTGCTGTAGATCATGTGCAAATTGCTGTGACCTGTGAAACAGATCAATGAAGAGGAAATTTAGGAGCCAGCATAAGGATAAAAGAGGACACAAAATTATGATGATGCCCTACTAAACCATCCAGAGAGGTCAAAGTGAGAAGAACAACTTTATCCTTTGAGGCTGCTTGTAACCAGAGGAAGATCCATTAACTCCTGACGGTGCATCATAAAACATTTGCTCTTGCGCTGTGGGATGGATGTAGAGCAGGAGCCCGCCAGGAGAGACAACGGCCGTTCTGCGACAACAGAACGCTGTGCAACAACCTTAGCACTGCCACTGGGGCACAAAGATGCTCAAACTTATCAGCAGAATTTACAGTCACCTGGGACCGTACCGGCTGCAGAGGCAGGGGCGTAAGCCAGAGTTAATATCAAAGAACTGTCACAAGCAGCAAAACCCTCTGTCCCTCACAAGGATTAATCTCAGACTCTTCACACATGCTGAATATGCCATTATTACTCATCCTGGGTTTGGAGCTCAGAATTGCTGGGACTGGCTGCTAAGGTCTTCATAACTAACTCACCAAGACCCCTCATTACAACCCTTCGGCTTAAAGCTAAGACATAAAAGGGACTGTAACAACATCTTTTAGGAAAGGCATCACAGATTTCAGCCTGTAGCTGTGACAGTTCACAACGTACGATTAAATAAATTCTCATTCTGGGCGAACTGATTATTGTTAACCGAACCATAACTAAAAATTCACTGGGACAAACACGTCCTTGGGTGCCTCTAGGTTTGCATAAAACTCCTCCAGGGATTTTTTGAACCTAAGATCTTCCAATATTTCTGTTTAAAAACTGAACATATGAAAAATATTTTGGAACAAACTGCACAAACAGGATACATCTAAATTACATCAATTTGTTTTGATGTTGAGTAACGACAGTTTCACAGAAATCTGTGTTACTGAATGTTTGGCAAGCTCTGTAGGAGCTGCAGCTATATTCAGATAAATTTCTTTGCAACCAGTTCCTTCAAACACATCATCTGCTGAGTCCAGGAGAACACTGGGGCAGCTGTGGTAAAAAACCTCATTAAATATACTGTATCACAAATGCCTGAAGATTTTTATCGTGATCACATTTTAATCACCCCTCTGGTATTTTTCTCTCATAACGTAGCTCTAAAATCATGCAAGCTGTCTTGTTAGAAGGCCACAAAAGCAAGACACGCTGCTTTTTTATTGGTGAAGTTTAACTGCAAATTCCACATAGGCCAGCCCTGCCTGTCTTCACAGCGGGGTATTTGTCATGTGCCTCCTTTCAAACTTTTCCTATTGACAATCATCTTTTCCATATATGGGCTCAAGAGCTAAAACAGCACTTCAGAAATTAAAAATTGATTTTAGCTCCAAAAATCTGACTGTGCATGAAAAAAAAAGAGTAAAAGAAAACATCCTTATCTCTAAAGGCTGCTTTAAACATGAAAAGTGTTTGGAGCTTTTTTTGCTTGGTTGTTTTCACATCGCTTACGTCTCTTCGTGTTTCTCGGGATGATGACAGTCACTTTTTGCGACACGATTTGTCTCACACTGACTGCTGGGACCAGCTGCTAAGGTCTTCATAACTAACTCCCCAAGACCTCCCATTACAAAACCTTTGGTTTAAATCCAAGACATGAAAGGAAGTTAGTTAGATGCAAGATAGATGTTAGCCATAGCTTATTAGAAAAACATTTTTTAATAGTCTTGATTGATAGGAATAAAGTTCATTATCTTCCAACCCACAGATGGCATTGGCACAAAGCATAAAAGGTTATAACAGGGTTACAACAGGCTTAGTTTCATGTTTTTAACTGGATTCAGTAAGTGTTTGTGTGTGGGGTGTCAGAGAAAAATTCAAGTGAGGTTTAACTTACATATTTATACTGCCTTTATGTTCCCATTATGACAATTAGCAAAATTGATTAGTTGGGCTATAAAAGTTGTTTAAATTACATTTTATGACATAGTATTAACGAAAAATACACACCAGAAATAGATCGTTTTTGTTTTAGAATTCAAAAAACATTAGAAGTAGGATTTAATTAGCCATTTTTCATTTTTGATTTAAAAGGAAGCATGGAGTGATATGTTCCCTCACTAATCAGGGGGTGAGGTTACTAACCAATCTTGCCTTATACAACTCTAGTTTAGGAGTCCCCAGACCCCGGCCCCGTGCGAGTCCCCGCCGTCCGGCAGCGAGGACTCCCCGCACAGCGAGGTTGTTCCAGTCGTGCGCAACCCAGATCTCCGCTCCTTCCATGCTCTCCTTGACAGACAGCCACCAACTTACATGAAAACAGTGATGACAAAAACTTTCAAACATCCAGTAATTTTTGGAGTTCGCGTTTTCTGGGTGCCAGCAAAGTGTTTCAGATTGAGCAACTAAAACTGGAGGCACCTAAAACTTCTGGATGCCATCCAAAATGACGGTCTTACATATCTGGATCTAAATCCTGCAAAACTTCCGAGTCCTCTGCCCTCCCTTCATTTCCCAAGCCCTATCCCCAGCCTCCACAGGGTTTTACAAAACCCGGTACTTCCAGGTGTTTCTGCTGGCGGCTGGGCAGGACCCAGCAGCCAGGGGAAGAGGCACGCTGCCTGGGCTGCTGCAGGGTGCTACCTGCTGTGTTAACGGAGATAGAAACACGTGGGCATTGCCTCCAGTAATCAAAGAGCCATCTTCCCCTTGCAAAACCTCACCTTCACCTGCGACAGATCCTTACCCACAAATATTAACTTCCTCTAACAGCTTCTTTCAAGTTACCCAGGACTTTGCCTTAGAACATTTGTTTTCCTTTTCTTTCCAAAGAAAATGCCTCAGGAACTATGATGTCAGTTGAGGATTTATGGGTTATATACATGCCGGCCTATGGCATTGGGACAATTATTTTTTCCTTACAGACATTTCTTGGAAGGTACCTGTCTCCCTGAGGACTGTATGACATCTTGTTAATACTAATGAGGCAGATGCCCTAATGGCAAAAGGGAATAAACAATACTACGTTAGAAGATTAAAGGCACCTTTCTTTCTTTTCACTGAGCTTCTTTGAAGTCCTATTGTTCAAAAAGCCTGCAAGAAATTCATGTATCTCTCCCACGAGAATTAGTCAACAATTATTCCGCTTCCAAGAGAAATTTATTTTGAGTCAATGTTTTTAAAATCTATCTTTTCATCAGACTTACTCATGCATTAAGGATGATTTTCAGTGTTCAATAGAAACTCCTGAAACAAGGAGCAATTAGAAACATCTGATTTCATGATGCATTTTCCCTCCAGCAAACCAAGGAACTGTTTCCACAAGGAAAATGTAAAGACTCTCCATCCCAAGCAGTTATTAAGTGTACAGCAGAAACAGCTAAATTTCAAAAGCTGAAATACAACAATAACTTGGCTCACAATGAAAGTTGTCAAATGACTGAATTTAGTTGTACGACAGTAGAATAAACATAAACATTAACTCAGCTCAGCTCAACTAAAAAAAATAGCTAACAGTACAAGCAACAGCACCCAGCCAAGAGCACAGGTCAGAAAGTCCTGGCTTTGCCCTGAGTTTCTTGCCTAAATTCAGGCAAGATCTGCAAGCGCTTTGCTCCTGTCCTGAAAACCAGCGACGTGGCCCATCCCACAGATACAGCTTGCAAATTTACTAGCTAAGCTCTGAGTAGTGTGAAACGCTTTAAAGGGCTGCTGAATGTTATTTAAGAATGAACATGAAGAAGTTACTGGCACCTTTTACAGGTGCTAAAAATTAAGCACATATTTAAGTGTTACACTGATGCGGGGACTTAGACCTGCGAGAGTCAATGGGCTGCTGCCGTGAGCCCATCTTCTGCCTCCAAGCCTCCTCCTGCCACCTGTGGCCTGAGCGCAGCAGAAAAGGGAGAAACATGCACGTACGTGGGAGTTCAGATGGCACCCTCTGATATGGATCTACACATAGAAAATGCCCAGTCTCGATGACAGAAAAGCTATTTGTTTGGCGTTTTTCTTTTGCAGACAGAAATCAGCTCACCAGCTTGCCATAGTTTATTAAAGATCAGAGATCAAAGACAATTTATAAAGAGCTTCTACCCCTAGCAAGCAAATAGAAGAAATGTTAAATAATACTTTTACCAGTGTTTCAGCTGGTAATAGTTAAAAAATAAGCAAAACGGGTCTCAACAATATCCAGTCTTTTCTACAGACTGGTTAGTGGCTTCTGACACTACATAATTTCTTAGACACAGTCTGTAACTAATAGTTATAAAACCACAGTTTTTCTTAGTCAAATTACACAGCACAGATGAAAGGGAGCTAATCCACAAGGCTACACCGATACTACATTGCACTTTTCATTGAAACCATGAAAGATGGCCTGGCTAGGAAAAGTGAAAAGTTAACCACCATGGCTTGCTTCTCTGTTCTTTCTCCTTGCCACAACAAGGAAAAAGACACACATGGGGCAAAGGAAGCAATCTCTAGTAGGGGTATCTACTTCTCCTATTTTGTCCTCCTTGCTTTCTTTTGTGACTTCATTTCATTTTTTCTTCTCCAAAGAAGAAAATCTGGCCCTGTGGACACATCGAGCCAGGTAATGTTCGTAGGTGAACAGTCTGTCTTGCAGTAGCCCAGACAAGTTTTCTCGAGGGGGAAATGTCAGCATAATTCACCAGCAGGTAAACAAACAGGACTAACGGGCAAGGACTAAATGCAATACGTACTTCCTTCTCACCATCACTAAGAAAAAGAGACAAAGGAAGGTAAAATGGAAACAGGCAGCAGCCTAGAGTGCTACACTAAATATACTTTAAAATAAAGAGAGAGGGAAAGAGGGAAAGAACGAAAAAAGAGAGAGAGAAAGAGAAAAAGTTATTTCAAAAACTAAATTGGAAATAGGATTATCTTTACAGAGAACTCTGAACTGGGATGTGCTCCATCTGAACACAAGAGTGGGGTATTAAGCTTCCTAAATTTAGTCTGGAAGTGTTAAACAGCTCCATCAGCAGGGCGTAATTCTGCAACAGTCACTGCAGTGGGAGCCTCGGGGGCAAACGTTCTCATCGGCTGGTAAGTGGAAAATGAGACACTCCTCAAAGCCTCCTGTGATATGGCTACTGAGAGCATCCATGGACTGGACTCAAGAATCCTCGAGAGCTTTTCCATTCCCGCGTCCTGGGAGAGCCCAGTGCTCAACTGCTCTGCGTATGCAGTGCCGTGGTTATGCCTGTTCAGCAGAGCAGCATCCAAAATGAACCCAGGCTTTCTTTACAGGACAAAGAGGAAGAGAAGGCCCTCCCAGAGTGTTCATGACCTATATGTGTAAGCGGTGCTGTGGCTTTCCAGCATCAGCAAGGGATGAGCCATTCAAAACTCCACAGTGAGCACCATCTGACCTTCCAGCTGACATTTGCTGCTATTTCTTTATATTCTGGGAAAGTCTTAATGAGCCTCAGGAAAGCCAATGCTTTGTCCCATAATTACTGAAAGAGGCAGAAGGGGCTGTTTTGTCACCCAAATGAAGTCTCGCGTTCTACGACTAAAATGCATTAACATCACATAGAGTCCTTCCCACTTGCTTGTATTGCTTCGTACATCACTGATTGGCTTAGTACCTGGGCATTTCACAGGAGTTTAACGAGTTTGCCACAGAGGTAAGGAACCAAAAACATCTCCAAAGAGAATCGGGACACAGAAATATTAAATGACTGTTTTTAAGATGCATGGGAGTATGTGGCAGAAGCCTGTCTCCTGAGTTATAGCCTCATGTGGTCACAGCACTACCACCATGTGACAGCAACTGAGTAATGACAACAGCAGTGAGATCCCACCATGATCTTCTAGGGATTTTTTTCCATCTCCCACACATGGAGGCCCTTCCCCACTCTAGTCTTCATCTGCTGTACATATCTCCAAAAACAACCCAGTCTTCTGACAAGTTCCACAGAAAGGGAGTAAACAGCATTGTTAATCATTGAAAAAAATAAATGTATACAATAATTTATTCTCACAGTATTACTCTGTTGCTGTTTAGCTTAGACTGTAGGCTCTTCAAAGCTGAACCAGACAACATTTTCTATCTTATGCAGCACACTGTGGGCACCAGTAGAGATGTTTAAAGCCTGTTGCAGTGTTCATCTGGATAGCAGCCACAGAAATTAAGGGGAGTTATGCAGCTGAATCCCTTAGTCATCCATTTATGCTTCCCCTTCTTCATAAGTCAAAGGACAGGAAAGCAATTTAATCAGAAATAAACACAGAATTAGCAGTACAGTTCAGCTCTTTACGCTCTTTCCTCATTGCTTTTGATAAGTAGAGTCAGCAAACAACCAAACAGCACAAGAAAAAAATAATGAAAAATTAAAAAACCTGCTAGTATCACTGTGCTGCAGATTTCATGAAGTCCTATTCCAGTTTGAAATGGAATATTCTTCTAGTTCAGTGCAGTCTGGTTAAATAACTCAATTTTCAATTTCTTAATACGGATCTGATACTAGTTGTATTACTGCAAAGCTCTGAAATTGCAAATTATGCTTAAATATTTGTTTTATACAAATATGCAGTCCCATCGCAATGATGTGGCTAGATCTCCTTTACCCAGCATTCTGTTCTGATGCGATATGTAAATATGCTTGCTAAAGGACATGACCAAGAGGTCACAGCGATAGCTTAGTAAAAATATAATAGAATCAGGCAATGGCAACAAAGGGGAAAAAAAAGCAAGCGAACTATAAAGAATATAGTAACGAATAACACATAAAGCATTACTGAAAAGGTTAAAGACTCCGTTGCTTTAGAAAACAGTGCTTCTCTATGGCCCTCCCGTCTCGCAGAAAATGCAGTCAGAACAGAATCCATCTTGTAAGGGCAAATAAAACATTTAGGAGCACAGAAAGCCCATAACAAAGGGTTGCAAAGATTACAAATATTCAAAGAATAATTAATGAGAGGATAGACAAGAGATGTGTGAAAACAACAAACACCATGGAATTAGCCCTTTACCCTCACTGAAAACATAAACAACAGGATATACAGATAAACTAATAAAAAGTAATGTATTCTATGGTGGTGGCAGAAGGTTTCCCTTGGGATTATCTTGAGGAAGATGCTGTCAGAAGATACTATAAAGGGAAATATCTTTAAAGGATTCCCAAAAGATACAATTTTCACAGAAAAACAGAAGCCTTTAAGTAATATTGGGCATGCTAAAATATAGATGAGAGATTAAAAAAAATATTTTTTAAGTATTTTACTGAACAAGTCAAATATTAATTGCTCTGATTTAGGAGGCAACTTCCCCTCTAGGAAGTTTATTCCATAGTGTCTAGCAGTGGGACAAACTTTCCCCTTCAGCATCTGCCAATGGTCTCAACCAAGAAAGAGCACCACGCTGGCCTGAACCCACCTATTTTATAGCAAGTCTTACTAACTGTCTCTGGCAATTGTACTCCTAGGTATGAAAAAATGATGAACCCGCATCAGTTTTTACATCAACGAGATGTAAACAACAGGCAAATTAGTATATACCTCGCAAGAGGCTTGCAAAGAAGAGCACGTGTGCTGTGCTTTCGGCTGCCAACGCCAGCCTGACCGGCCATGGGGGCTGGCTCCAGCACACGTGACGCCTACAGCAAAAATCACTGAAAGCGTTGGCCGCTCCCAGGGCAGCTCTTTGCTGTCCCCACGCTCCCGGATGCTGCTCCACACTCCCTGAGAGTCAGTATCCATCGCCTCCGACTCTGCAGAGCCCGCTCCTGAAATTATCCTATTACACCTAACACACTTAAAAATTAATTAATGCTCCTCTGCAGTAAGATGCCATAATTAAACTCCCTTTCTTTTCATTTAAGACTGAATTTAAATGAGAGCTTGATGGCACTGCAGTTCGGTAACATTCACAACAGCAACACTGACCTGAGACCTTTGCGATGGGTTTTGGCCGCATAATTGCCAAGGGCTTCCTACAACATCAAGATTTTGGCCTTCAGCAATATACATTTATAACTACCCCAGCTTTCAGCAATATTGGCTGAAACACATGCATGGGTGATGATAGAGATCTCCTCAAGGAGAAAATAGAAGTCTTCAGGATTTTTTTCCCCCAAACTGAGCCTGTCTATCTCTCTCTCACACACGCCGAGCAGCGACCCAGCCTTTACAACTGACAACGGAGAAGAATAAGATGACATTTCCTGACCTTTAAGAAGCATTTGCTGATCAGCACTAACTGCACCATTTCACTCATCTTGTTACTTACTAGCTTAGCTATAAAGAAAAAAAAGAAAACTGAAATTCAGTGTATTTTGCTCTTTATGGAATACTACAAGCACTGTCCTGTTCTCAGTGCCGTGGCTGCGTGTCTTCAAAAGAAGGGGGAAGCCCTGGTCTGCTGTTTGCATTCAGCTCCCACTGGAGACAGGAGGGCTGAAACTATCTGACATCAGATAGGACAATAATGTACATATATTAGAGAAGCAGATTTATTACCTAGGTTTAAAGAAAAAAAAATCAGTTTTTGGTCAGAATGGACAGCACACTTTTTTTTTTTTTAATTAAAGTCTGAATAAAACAGTAGTTAAAAGCAGATAGTCCAAGAGTGAAAAGGGTTCAGTATGACTCCATATATGCAGTGTAAACATATCCATAGAGTCAGCCACACTAAGAAAGTATGTATGTCTTCAGTGCAGTCAGAGCATGGGACTGCAGTTTATGTGCAGGCATAAAGATAGCTCTGAATGACCTAGCGTAGGTCCTGATCACACTGTGGCCAGAGCAAGGTATCCAGCCAGGACCCTACACAAGCTTTGCAGCTTGCATTAAACCCCACATAATTACAGCTGATCATCTCCATACCCAAATAGACAGCTCTTGGCCACTTGGTGCATGCTCTGATTCACCTGGACGTAAAGGACCATCTTGAATTCAGCATCCAAGAGGGCATTAACACACTGAATCTCATTCAGGGCACTGGTATGCCTTCAACTTACTGCAAAGGAGTTTTGAGGCAGTTCAAGCAAAGAAAAAACCTCTGAGAAAGTAAATGATTAATTTCTTTCCCATGAAGACTAACTTCAGCTGAAGATGAAGCTGACTGGAGACTACTCCCAGTTGCTCCCATGGAACATCTGTTCTCACAACACTGCCCTTGAGCAAGGGAGGCCTTGTGATGGGTCTTTTAACGTCACCATGGCACTCACCATGCTCTAGGCAGCCTCTCAGCACTTCTTGATACAAACAAATGAGAAGGAGTTTGTACAAAACACCAAGCTTTAACCCAAACCTTATCTGCACCACCATTCCCTCCAGTATCACATGATGATTCAGAGCCTTGGGAATGGACTCACGCCAAAGATAGCAACGCTTTCAGCCTGCAGGCCAGAGAAAGAGTTAAGGAAAAATAAAAAGTCCAGCTGGGCAGGATGGAAGAGCATGACCTCATTTTATGATGGGAGATACGGGGCGGGGGGGAAGAAAGCAGGAAGGTCCTCCAGTCTCCTTGTCTGGGCAGCCACAGGAATCATAGAATCATAGAATCATTAAGGTTGGAAAAGACCTCTAAGATCATCGAGTCCAACTGTCAACCCAACACCACCATGCCCACTACACCATGTCCCTAAGCACCTCATCTACGCGTCTTTTAAATACTTCCAGGGATGGTGACTCAACTACTTCCCTGGGCAGCCTGTTCCAAGGCCTGACCACTCTTTCAGTAAAGAAATTTCTCCGAATGTCCAGTCTAAACCTCCCTTGGCGCAACTTGAGGCCATTTCCTCTCGTCCTACCGCCAGTTATTTGGCAGAAGAGACCAACGCCCACCTCGCTACAACCTCCCTTCAGGTGGTTGTAGAGCGTGATGAGGTCTCCCCTCAGCCTCCTCTTCTCCAGACTAAACAGTCCCAGTTCCCTCAGCCGCTCCTCATAAGACTTGTGCTTCTTCCAGCTTTGTTGCCTTTCTCTGGACACGCTCCAGCACCTCCATGTCCTTCTTGTAGTGAGGGGCCAAAAACTGAACACAGTATTCGAGGTGCGGCCTCACCAGTGCCGCGTACAGGGGCACGATCACCTCCCTGCTCCTGGTGGCCACGCTATTTCTGATACATGGTGCTTAAGGGAGTGCATTTTGTCTTCCGCCCCCAGCTCTTCTCTCTCACGTGTATATCTGGATTCTGACAAGAATAATTAGAGATTTGTAAGAGTTTGGCTTGACCAGAATATTCAGCTCTTTTCCCTTTCTGGTGACCATTACTACCAGTTTTCCATTATAAGCCACTTCCACGGGCAGTGTCTCATTCACCCACACAGCTCTCACGGGGATGCTGCAAGTGCTTTGCAGAGACAACAGTTTACCCAGGTCAGAAATAGGGGTTTCAGCTATCACAGTAAGCATACACTAGTGAGATGTCCCTATTATCAGTTATGATATCAGGATCATTAATTCTAGTTTTTCCATATTTTTAGTCGCTAATTACTCCACATCACACAGTTCCTTCAGTATAGACAGGCTCCTGTCTTTTACTTATGTCATAGATTTTACACATATATATACACCTATACACACACATGCATATATATTTTTTTAACATATGTCACACATTGATATATTTTATATATCTACTGTTGTATTTTAACCAAGCAGCATGCCAGGAAAACCAATATTGGTGAATGTTTTAAAGTATAGAAGCAACGTTGCGGAAAATTGAGAAATAAGATTCAACTCCCAAGCAGTGGGCTGGAATACTTAGGAGTGGTATTAACAAGTACCCCTGCTCAGGAGCTCTCACAATGGGAGTATCACCTTGCACTTAAATATATGTTAAACATTCATTCTAGATTTGCAACAGGAAACCCAAATGAATAACAAAATATGGGGACTTACAGGTTTTTTTCTGTCCTCTTTTAAAGTCTGTGCGGTTCATCCTTATAAGTCTCTATTGCCATTCCTAAGGATGTCCCCTTTATTCACATTCTTAATGAAAAAAAATTCTAATGGGATTTATCGCTGAGGAAGGGTGCAAAGTCACTACCCTCAAGGAGCTAAAACCTTCTCTGGCTGTAGCCCTGTCAGAACAGTCTTACACGTTCTGACTGCCTTCCTAAGCAGACACCTAGAGAGATGTACATGTGGGGCTATGCCAGTCTTCAAAACCCACTGGCCTCCCTGCTGAAGCTGTCAACACAATACCAACAAGTAAGCGTAATTTGTGAAGGCCGTTTCAGTGACTATTCACTGGTTCATTAGCCAACAGACTGATCCAGTCAGGATTTCTCTTCCAGGTCTGTAAGAAAATCACATCTACGGATTCATCCTCTTCTCTCAGTATCATCATTCCCTTTCTGTTTTCTTCCTTACTCTAAAAACATATTTAATATCTTTCTCCATCTTCACCCCTTCAGCCCATTAAATTCAGATCACCAAAGATTATTCTTACACTTCTCAGATGCACCTAACAATACTTCATTCACAATATTTCCATTAGCTTGCGTCTTAACAAAATGGTTCACATAGTCAAAACTGTTTTTAACCAAGTGAACTAAGAAAATAATATTTGGAAAAAATCAAGGCTTTGCACTACCTGTTCAGCAGATGACTACTGCATTTATGGCTTAATATTTATGTTCACCTATGCTGTGCGGGTTTATTGCCTCTTACATGTACTATTACTGATGAAATAGGTACGCAAAACTTTGTTACTTTTTACACAAATCAGTGGAAACTCAGAGCCTAAATCAATACAGAACTAAGGGAGAAATTATATTCCTACTACACGGTCACACAGACTGGAAGGTAAACAAAAAATGGGTTTAACAACCTTAAAAACAAGAAGCTGGAGGTACTGTAAGTAGCACAAGGTTTCAGACGGACTCTCAGTACCCAGTACCTCACCTCTGACTCATGACACCTCTCATAGGGCAGCACTCTAGAAACACCTGATGGGAGGGAACCAGAGGAGTACGAGGGAAACATAACGAGGGAAAATTAACAGAGAAGGCAGCAAGGAGCACAGATATATACCCTGTGGAAAGGAAGGGAAATCAAAAATTTATTCCCACCACTGAGACAATTACAAACCATGACCAAGGAACAAACCAAGGCAACATAACTTCCTAGTGTCACTAGCCTGCCAAAAGCATGAAAGCCTAGATAACACATCTTATCTCACCTTAGTGAGTGACCGCTACTCCTTGGTCAGCTGCCACAACCCGTCGGACACCACAGCACTGTGGCAAGCTAGAATGAAGTTTCTGAGAGCTACTGAATTTCAACAGCAGAATTAAAGTTCCTATTTTCCCATTCCTTGATTTCTCATGAAGACAAAGCATTCCAATTTAATTCCACATTTATTTCCACCCTGCTTTGCGGCTTGTTTTTGTTTTTAAATAGCAACAAAATAATTGTAACCACCAATATCCTGACACGAAACTTTTGCATCTCACTTCTCTCCTTGATCTCTGGGCTTAGCTCAGCCGGATGGCTTTTCTTCAGCATTAACTATTTTTCCCTCATTTTTTCCTCATTTCCTTCATGTTCTCTGTGCACAAAACTGTAAATTACTCTTTTGAAATAGACTGCATTACTTTTGCAATACAGCTTGATCCCATAACTCCCCTTGAAATCACTAGGTGTACTCATTAAACTATGCACTTCTCAGCCAGAGCAAGCATACCAGAGTCTGCCTCATTTGATGAGTCTAATTAAAGTTTTCCAAGTGGGATATGCAAACTGATTATCTGCTCTGCAAACAGAGTTTCAGCAGGAGCAGAAGGCATTTAAATCTCCTGAAATTAGACTTCTTTGAGCAAAAGTCAAAGTGCTTCATGTATCTTTAATTTCCCTTTTCTGAAAAATAAAAAATGCATGGCTTATACTGTCCTGGTTTTGGCTGGGATAGAGTTAATTTTCTTCCCAGTAGCTGGTAGAGTGCTGTGTTTTGGATGTAGTATGAGAGTGATGCTGATAACACACTGATGTTGTAGTTGTCGCTAAGTAGTGCTTACTTAGTCAAGGACTTTTCAGCTTCCCATGCTCTGCCAGGTGCACAAGAAGCTGGGAGGGGCACAGCCGGGACAGCTGACCCAACTGACCAATGGGGTATTGCATACCATATGACGTCATGCTCGGCATATAAAGCTGGGGGAAGAAGAAGGAAAGGGGATGACGTTCAGAGTGATGGCGTTTGTCTTCCCAAGTAACCACTATGCGTGATGGAGCCCTGCTTTCCTGGAGATGGCTGAACACCTGCCTGCCGATGGGAAGTAGGGAATGAATTCCTTGTTTTGCTTTTCTTGCGTGCGCGGCTTTCGCTTTACCTATTAAACTGTCTTTATCTCAACCCACGAGTTTTCTCACTTTTACCCTTCCATTTCTCTCCCCCATCCCACCAGGCGGGAGTGAGTGAGCGGCTGCGTGGGGCTTAGTTGCCGGCTGGGGCTTTTTTACAAGTTGGCTATATTGTTTTTTAACTATCTGTTCTACATAAATATTTAAATATAGTTCTTTATTTTCTTCTCCTCAAAAAAAAAACCATTAAAAAGATGGCTTGGCCCCTGTGTACCAAGTCAATTCCTACATTCATTGTCAAGGGAACTTGCCTTGTCATACTATTTTTCAGCACATCCCTTTTCTTCCAAGTTTTCAAGACCTGAATAAAAATGAGAAGCTATTATACAGCACAGAATAAAAAGAGATTGCTCTGTAAATTTTCTTAGAAATGACAATGTTTCATGCAAATCAGCACATTTTAACAAACAGATTTGATCTTCAGCTTCAGTGTGTATAATTTGATTCCACATCAGCTTGTGGACATTTTTCAGATTAATCTCTTGTAATCTTTTGGCCACATCATTTCAGTGTACAATAAAGATCACAGTAAAGCTTCAGTGGAGTCTAAGGAGTCCCACGAGGTCATGGCTCTCCCCGAATAGCATAATCCAGATCTAATTTCAGAAGGAACCAGGTAGGATTTACATTTCTGAATGTGCATATGACAAACCTGTGGCCATTCAAGAAAAATCCTGCAGACTCTTCCAGCAGTGTTTTGTCCCAGTTGTGCTAAAGCATCTTTATTGCCAAGATACATAAGCAATCAAAAGGAAAGTTTGGAGTTTGGGATTTCTCATTTGTTTCTTTTTTAAACACATAGTATGCATTCAACCCATTGCACACTTCCAATGCCGTAGGGGGAAAAAAAGTTTTCTCTATTCTCTTTGTCTTCTGCACCGTTTTTCCTGGAGTTTCTCAAGGAGAAACATTTCCTCTGCTGGAGTAAGGACAGATGCAGTTACTGTCTCAAGAGTCCTCCCTGTTTGCATGCATTACTGTAAAAGATAGCATCCCTTCAGAGAGAGAAGACTCTAGGCTATGAATCTGATGCTCTTTAAAGCTGAGGGTACCATGCCTCTGATACACAGCTTGATTTCAACTACTTTTCCCTAGATCATAGATTAAAAGAAAAACACAGAAAACCACTAGTCTATCAATGACAAATACGTCAGCGCCCATAAAACACCTAACTACCACTGCCTTTCTCAACTGTTACATTTCATAGCATTCATACCGTACATATTCCTCCCCCCAGATATATTCCCCGCTACTTCTGGCCCCACATCACAGCAGCTTTTGTTGGCTTTTCAGAGGAAAGCACCAGGTGAGGCAGAGCCAAACTTTTGTCCTTGTTTGATTGTAAAGGTCTGAAAACTTTGAGTTTTCCATTTCCTAAACTATATACTGATGAAATATTTTGACCAGACCAAATTGAACCACGGTTCATAGGCTATAGTAAATTTGATCTTGATTTCATCAGTGAGCTCTGAAAAATTAATTTTCTTATCTCTAAACCACAGAAATAAGAATTAACCAGATTGTGGAGCATGTATCTTATGTCAAGATGAACTAGCGGTCTGAGCAACACTTCTTTTGCTACTAACACACACGAAGAAATCTGTTGACCCAGTATTTAGAGCATTCTTCATTTTCTACCCACCAGTCGCAGCATTCCTCAAAGACTCTATTTTTCATTATCATTGAAAAGTGATTTTAAAAAAATGTCTGGAAAAAATGCCTGTGCAAAATCCACATCGATATAATGATTCAATACACATATGTTTATCACACAAAAGTAAAAATTCTACTTATCTGTCATTATTCAGTTTTAATCAAGACTTTTTCAGGAGGCTGAATGAAGCCATTTTCTGCAAAACTGTTTTTTGCATCTCCTCTTTAACAAAAGTTTTACATGACAATACATTAAAATACAGCTGAAAATGCTGTATTTTATTAGGACTAGATATTTAAAGTTATGATTAAGCATAGGCTTCCAGGAAATAGTGGGAGGGGGATATTAGGCACTTTCATTAACACCTTCCACTACAACACACCAAGACATATGAAAGCATATGACAGTGTGGCTGTGCAGGCACATCACCATTGCATAGATAAATTACTCCAGCTAAAAATGCAGAACTCTGGGCACTTAGCCAAATTATACATGCAATACCCACCCGCTACATACTTGCATATATGGACACATCTGCATATAATGCACTTTAACAAAACCTTTCCCCTAAAGCTTTCCGTTAGATGTGCTGCCAGAGAGCCGCAACGTGACTGCACTGCAGCCAGCTGCTCACACAGATGCAATCACTCCAACACTGATGGTTTAATCAGAATCTCTAAGGCAGGAAGGCACCTTGTGATTATCTAGACCAACCTCCTGCTCAAAGCAGGGTCAGGTACAGCAGGATACTCAGGACTGCATCCAGTCAGGTTTTGAGTATCTCCAAGGATCTCCTCAGCCTCTCTGGGAGACCTGTTCCAGCACTGACCACACTTACAGTAAAAAAGTTTTTCCTTACATTTCAATGGAAACTCGCTGAATTTCCTGTATTTCAATTTGTGCCTATTGTTTCTTCTCCTGTCACAAGACAAGAATGAGAAGAACCTGGCTCCATCTTCTCTGCACCCTCCCTTCAGGTATTTATACACATTGATGAGATCCCTCCTGAGCCTTCTCTTCTCCAGGTTGAACAGTCCCAGTTCTCTCAGCCTCTCCTCAATGTCAAATGCTCCAATGCCCTCATCAACTTTGTGGCCCTTTGCAGGATCCCCAGGATCTTTTCTACAAGCTGTTTGTTCATTCATGCAGGTCTGCCACCTTTGGTTGATATCCTGCTTGTCAGGATGGACCACTCTTAAGCTTGGAGGTGATCCTTGAAAAATCAACCAGCTTTCCTGGACTGTATTCCACAGGTTATTAATGCCAGTGCTAGTTCAGTTACACCTACTCCCCTGACCAAATCACCTAACACACTGGCAGCAAAGACTGGTCTGCTATAAATGCTGTCTTAGGAAGAGATATCAAATTCAAGGTCCAACCCTCTGGGGTCATCAGCACACTGCTAGAACAAAGTCATTAACCCTCAGGTGTCCTGAGCTATTCTGAGAAAGCTGATAGTAAAGCCGATATGAAACTTATCCCACAGATACCATGAAATTCACACAACAGGGTATATTTGAAGCCCAGATAATCTAAAATGAATTATGTATGATGGAAGGCTATCCATTATTGCTATAGAAACCATAATTCCTGCATTGCTAGACGCATCCCTGCACCTGAACTGTTAATTTTCACATTGGACAACAGTGCTAGCTGGACGGATGGTTAGACTTGGTATAAAGACAGCTACACCGAGTCAGACAAGAAGTCTATTTAGCCCTGTATCTTCTCTTTGGCAGTCAGCAGTAGATACCACAAGAATGTGAGAATATTCTGTACGTGTCCTGGTTCTTCCTGAAGATGTTCTTCCCCCTTCCTATAACCATGCTCTTGAGAAGCAATGAATAATCACTTGCCTTCTCCACCCCTTCAATATTCCATAGATTTTTCTCATTTCTTCCTCAGTTTCTTTACAAGCTGAAGTCCTAATCCAGTTAGTTTGTCCTCAGGAAGAAGCTATTCCATGCCCTAGGTCATTCCAGTTTCCCTTTTCTGCACTCTCCCCTAGCTCAGCTAACTCTTTTTAGATAAAGCAATATTCAAGATATGAAGGCTGCATATGCTTATATGGGAGCAAAAAGATGTTTTCTTCTTCAGTTCTCACCTTGTTTCTTAATTAATTTCTAACAGCTTGTTTGCCTTTCTGACCACTGGAAAGCACTGGGTTGGTGTTTTAAGAAAGCTATTTAGTATAATTGCTAGTAATTAGAGCCCATAATTGTCTAGGTACAGTGTAGATGTTTTTTCTCGCGTTTATTACTTGGCGTTTAGCGACCTGGAGCTTCATCAGTCAGCCAGCACTTCTCAACTTTGCCCATAATCTGGCGATCCTGATTGACTATATTCGGCTGTTCTTACAAAAATATCTTGCAAGGTGTTTTGAAGTTATTGTAGCTGTATGCTTGATGACCACTAGCATCGGGGAACTAACTGTCCATTCTCATCAATCTCCAGATAACAACCACCTCTTTACTATAGGTTCTGGTAGTTGGGGGAGACCGCCACAGGGTTTGGGATGCTCTGGTTCACCATGGAAATCTCTCAATACCCACAGCTGAACCAGAATTACAGAATTACTTAGCAAAAATCAGTCTGATATGGCCTGTCCCCATCACGATGTGGGAGGTTCCTCAGCCAGCTCTAAGGACCCAGACTGTCTGCTCAGTTGTATCTTTCCACAGACTCTGAGCCACTGGAAAGCTAGAATTAAATGGAAGAACGTAAATATTATCCTCTGGTACTGCAGCAGCAGTTTATTTCCCAAATGTTTTTGTATGTCTTGCGTGCAGTTTAAATTTTTTTTTTTTAAGTATTCAATATTTTCTAGAGCTCAGCAGACCTTCATTAATCTCATACCACCTTGTCTTGCCCTACAGATCCCCCAAGTACCTGCCCTGTTTAATCAAGGATATTGAGGCTCTGGGAATACAAGTTCAGCTTCTTTACGGGCAGTCGTTTCCAAACCAGGGATACACCTGCACCCTCACAGACATACATGCACATACACACATGCACACAGCCATCACTATAACACTATATATATGCATATATATATGTATATATGTAGCTATATAGCAAGTGCTAAAACCTTCCGTATTTAAAATTACGTTCTTGTCTGCACAGTTTTTCTGAGAGTGCCTTATGGAATGTAATTCTAACCGATATGAACATGAAGGGAGTATCTCCAAGATTTCTTCCACTTTCTCCTTCTCTTCTCCAATTAAGAAAATTCCATTGATGAAGATACTTTTTTCATGGTCTCTTCAGCAAAACAAGATTGCATGGACTGCTCTTTATTTGAAAATCTGCTAAGTAAACCAGCAAGAAATTCCCCCCTAGAGCTATCATGAAAAAAAATTATCTCCATATGGGGAATTTCATGGTTTTGTGAGCTCATAAAAAAGTACAACATCTACCCTTGTACTCCGTAACATTTACTCTTGCTTTAATTTTTTGCTCAGGTTTAAAATACTGGTTTTGACGTTTTACCTCAAGAAAGTGTTGCTTAGTCTGCCAAAAGGGAACTAGCATAAGCTCAGGCTTTATTGGGGAGGTGAAATTTTATTGTGCTTCTCCCATCTTTAAAAAAACCTCTGTTTTGTAAAATCTGGCATTGAACACATTATTGTATATTCCGAATTCCATATGTACCCAGCAAGCTTGCCTAAGACAACGCAGACCAGGCAGGCTTTTAAGCAAAAACTACTCCCCAAGCAAAATCTGACAGGTCTGCACAGCTGGAATAGGTTTAAGCCCTGGCTCTAAAATATTTTTGAGAGCTTTTCTCTCTCCATATGGACTCTAAGAACAGAAATTCTCTGGAGTTGATGTAAACTTCCAAGCCTGGATCCCTGAAATTTCAGAAAAGAGGATGAGAGCTAAGAGCAAGAATTGTCATCCACAGCGAAAGGAGTTCTGTGGGACTCCTTTGGGATACATGTATGTATCTCCCCATACCAATGAGTATGTGGAAAGTATATTCAGAATGGAATTTGTGGCCATTGCTTGTGGTTTGTATCATTGAGTTGGTTGTCTACAGCCAGAGCCCTAAAGTCATGCCTATACCTAACCAGCTTTCTTCAGACAAATGTTTCATCATTTACTCTATATCCCTGAGCATTCTGCATTACTTACTGTCTTTTGTAATATATTTGTTTACTATTCAGTAAACCTTTTACACTGCTTTGCTGCAAAAACAACTAGAGCCCTCCTGATTGTTTTGTGGCTAATGTAGCACAAACAGCTTTTCTGAAGCTTAGGAGATTTCACAATGCAACTACGCAACCTGTATTAAGACTGCTGGGAGTCTCTTGTTTTTGTCCAAGGTAAAAATCCACCCCTTCGTTAATGTACATCATATTGTCTCTGAACACATCCCACTATAAAATACAAAGCTGTGAAAATCTGGAATTTGTAAGACTGCAGACCCATATTGCTCTCTCTTTTTGCTTGCAATCACTTGGCCTTCCCAGTGCACCATCTTCTGTGCTAACCCTTCTAGCTACCAATATAGGGTGGAAAGCCTGTTGTGTTTCACTGTCTCCCCAGGTGACACATGGCTCCTTAGAAAAACAGCACTTTTAAGGACAGCTCTCTTCAGAGAGCCTTGCAAAAATAATCAGTAGTGTTGGGGTTTATCTGTGCAATCAGCCTGTAACCTGGGTCAAAATTGGCAGTCTTTAAACGGTAGGGCTCCTTTTCTCCTATAAAAAATGTTGGCCTTCCATTCAAGAGTTAGAACATTTCAGATCTAAAAGGCTACTGTAAATGCTTCTCAAGAACTTCAGTTCGGGTGCCCAATGCTCCTCCTCTCCTATACCAACAGCATCCTCTGGTCAAAACACTCCAGACAAACACAAACCTCCCATAAGGGGCCCATGGCCAAGGTGCTCCATGGGAAATAAATTCCTGTTGGTTACTTCCACCTCCAGAGGAGACCCCAGAGTGCTATAACCATGAGGAAGTATCATAGCTTTCAGCCAACGCTGGTTTTGACAGAGCATTTTTAACCCATCCTATGGGGAGATCTGATCCCTGCTGCCTTGCTGAGGCAAGCAACTTTGTTGACTCACCATAAGCAGCAAATACATGAGAAAAACCTTCTCGAGTGATAAATCTAGAGCCTGCAGCTGGGCAGTACCCAATGTGGAACATCTGGAAGAGCTGTGCTAAGGCGAACACTGGGAACAGAAAACATCCAAGCCAGCTTACAACACAAGGGCACTCACAGTGCCAGCCCTCCAACAGTACAGAGTTAATGGAAAGCTGTTATATGCTGCCTCTGTCTCTTTTTTGGCAGTCCCCCAAATTCGTAATTAAGAACGATGCGAGTGTGATTAGAATATTCAGCAAAATCTGAATAGTTTATGGTTTCTACTAAGTTATTTCCCATGAATCCAAAGAGCTCATAAGATCATTCGGAATAATAAAATAAGTTATTCTTATAGGGACAAGGTATCATTATCTAATATTCATCACGACAGAATATATTCATCTTACAATTTATGCTGCAGTATCCAAGATATTATCTAACATCCATTATCAGCTATGTCTTCAACTGCCTATATTACATTTATTTAAAGAAATTCAGACAGGTGAGATGTTCTACAAAGATGCCATTTTCAAACAACCAAATGGGAAAAAAGGCATTGACTGCTATAAATGTAATAAACTCCTACTGACGTCTCAAACTCGTTACAGTTCACTAACAAGTATAAAGGCTGATTACTATGATAAAAGAAATAGGGAGAAATCGCTTCCTTTCCTTAATAGGAAAGGAAGTACGGTATCTACTCTTCATTGCACCGATCCACCTGACTGTTACTCTTGGCATCTGCCCAACATGTTTCCCATCCTTTTTGTTAATGCTACATTCATGAAATAACCCTTTTTTCCCCACTATTTTGTAATGCCAGGCTTTGAACACAATTTAAGATATAAGGCATGCAATTTGCAGAGCTATATTTACTATTTCTAGGGAAGTAATTTAACTGATTATTTCTTTTTCAAGTCCAAAAAGTTAAAGAAATGATACAGCACAGCTGATATGCCAGTTCCTTCCTCTGGCTTACTGATAATAAGATGCCAACAAGATGAAATTTAGCATCATGCAACTAGGCAACTGGGTGCCAAACAGGTTTTGAAAGATTTAATCCTGACGAAAACCATGCATAGAAATATAAAATCCATCAGGTATGTAAATCAGTGGTAGAACAGCTAGATTATTCTATTGAATCATCCTCTCAGCACAAATCAGCACTAGCCAAAAACACATGGCTTGCTTCCCCTGTGGAAAAAAGCTATTTTGGAATAATAATGGCTAATATCTGTCAGATAAAACAGACAGGATCCTGATGACAAAATATGTATCTGGAAAAGATTTTTTTGTGATGACTTTTCCCATGTTTTGCCCCTTGCACACCATCAGGATTTTAATGTTGCCTGAAATTGTCATAGCCACATTCTTACTGATGATGTTCAAAAGACAAAGTCAAATTTGGTAGCGCACAAGAGAGGGCGAGGTTTCCCTAGAGCCTGCAAGGGGCTGGGGCAATTCCCCTCTGGAGTCGGCTGTAGGTGAGCTTCAGCATCTGTACCGGGGCGGGCGAAGCAGGCGGAGGGGCTGAGCCCTTCCTCCCTTCTCTCCTCTCTATCGCAAAATCCCTCTGCTGCCACTATAAAACTCAATTTGCCAGCGATGCCAAAATGCCTGAAGAGCAAACACGGCAGATGTCCCATGCTGAGTGCATTTATTCAGATGAAGTCTTTCTGGTTTTCTTTTTTTAATTATTGAATAGCAGAGTAAGTGAAAAAGGGGCCTTGATACACTGCTGCTGTCAGCCATCATTTAATGCTTTTTTCCCTCAAGGCCAAATATGTAGCTTGATAATATATAATGCTGATATAAATTAATTAATAATTTGATACACAAATGATCATTTGCTCATTTAAAGATTAGTTTTACTTCCTTTGATCCCAGTTTGATGGTGAGACACGTGCAGCAGGTCCTTCTTAATCTCTAGCCACAGCCATATTAGAAAAAGGTTTTCTAGCCAGAGAAGACTTTTTTCTAGGATTTTTCTAAGCCAGAGCATATGGAGTCAAGGACCCAATACACAGATGACAGTGCATCTCAGAGTAGCCTCATCTGAAACGTTAGCCTTTTAGCTTTCTCCACTGAGACTAAGAAAAGGAAAAGAATAATAAAAAATAAACATAAAAATAATCTAAAAAATCACAAAAGCAAGGGGTCATTTGAAGCACTTCATCCCCTTAAATTTATCACAATTAAATATGTCCACATGGTTCTATTGATGCATCCCAAATCTGGCACCAAAAGGTCCAGAGGAAACATAGGACTGAATTCTTGAAGTAGGTGTGAAGATCTTCACTTGTCTATTTCTTCCCTATGGAAAACTAGCACAGTAAAGAAAAGAAAGGGTCTCGTGCAACTGCCTTTTTCTATTTTCAGATACAACATACTGGCACACGCAGTCAGTCTGCCCACCTGTGTGACACCGCCCAGTCAGCGGTGCCCAGATGGTCCCACAGGTGGCCTGGCAGCCCGTGCCAGCCTGCGGGAGGTCTCTGCCAGCTCCAGCCCCATCTGCGGCAGGTGCCATAGGAGGAGACCTGGCCGCTGTGGGCTCGGGGCTGCTGAAGGGTTGGGAGGTCAAAGGCAGACCTCCATGGCGCCTGCCCTGCCTACATGTCCGGGACAACCAGGGGATCAGGCCCAGCCAGCACGGGTTCATGGAAGGCAGGTCCTGCTTGACCAACCTGATCTCCTTCTATGACCAGGTGACCTGCCTAGTGGATGAGGGAAAGGCTGTGGATGTGGACTGCCTGGACTTCAGTAAAGCCTTTGACACTGTCTCCCATGGCATTCTCCTAGAGAAGCTGGCGGCTCACGGCCTAGACAGGTGCACTCTTCGCTGGGTGAAAAACTGGCTGGACGGCCGAGCCCAGAGAGTTGTGGTCAACGGAGTTAAATCCCGTTGGCGGCCGGTCACGAGCGGTGTTCCCCAGGGCTCAGTACTGGGGCAGGTCCTGTTGAATATCTTTATCAACGATCTCGATGAGGGGATTGAGTGCTCCCTCAGTTTGCAGACGACACCAAGCTGGGCAGGAGTGTTGATCTGCTCGAGGGTAGGAAGGCTCTGCAGAGGGACCTGGACAGGCTGGATCGATGGGCCGAGGCCAACTGTATGAGGTTCAACAAGGCCAAGTGCCGGGTCCTGCACTTCGGCCACAACCACCCCATGCAACGCTACAGGCTTGGGGAAGAGTGGCTGGAAAGCTGCCCAGAGGAAAAGGACCTGGGGGTGCTGGTTGACAGCCGGCTGAACATGAGCCGGCAGTGTGCCCAGGTGGCCAAGAAGGCCAATGGCATCCTGGCCTGTATCAGAAATAGTGTGGCCAGCAGGAGTAGGGAGGTGATCGTGCCCCTGTACTCGGCACTGGTGAGGCTGCACCTCGAATCCTGTGTTCAGTTTTGGGCCCCTCACTACAAGAAGGACATGGAGGTGCTGGAGCGTGTCCAGAGGAGGGCAACGAAGCTGGTGAAGGGCCTGGAGCACAAGTCTTATGAGGAGCGGCTGAGGGAACTGGGATTGTTTAGCCTGGAGAAGAGGAGGCTGAGGGGAGACCTCATCGCGCTCTACAACTACCTGAAGGGAGGTTGTAGCGAGGTGGGGGTTGGTCTCTTCTCCCAAGTAACCAGCGATAGGACGAGAGGAAATGGCCTCAAGTTGCGCCAAGGGAGGTTCAGATTGGACATTAGGAGAAATTTCTTTACTGAAAGAGTGGTCAGGCCTTGGACCAGGCTGCCCAGGGAAGTGGTTGAGTCACCATCCCTGGAAGTAATTAAAAAAAAGACGTGTAGATGAGGCGCTTAAGGACATGGTGTAGTGGGTATGGTGGTGTTGGGTTGATGGTTGGACTCGATGATCTTAGAGGTCTTTCCCAACCTTAATGATTCTATGATTCTATGATTCTACAGTCTTCTCGCATGGTTTCACGGACAGTCCTACTAACTGCTGCCACTCCCATGCAGAAAGAGGCAAATGCTTCAAAACCGCTTGCTCCAAAAAGCTCTTGGCAGCGCCCCAAGACGGGCACCCGGCCCAACGCCCTGGAGAGGCGATGGGGCTGCTGGGCTGCCAGTGCCACCAGTGCCCCACACACTCTGAGGTGGGGATGGTCCATCACCACTTCCAAGAGCCATCACCAGGGGTGGGGAGCAATAAAAATGCTGATTCTGCTTGGCCACGGGGGAGGCTTCGTGTATCTCACTGAACTGAAGAGAAAAAAAGCTACGGGGGGTGCAAAGGAAGGCCCCAGCCCCACAGCGCTTTGCACAGTGGAGGTCCTCTGTGTCCACAGTGCACCTTAAAGGACTGAGGTCAAAAACCATTTAAAGAATCCCTTCCCCCATTCATTCAAGCCTTTTCGGTGCTGTTTGTAATTAAGGGATAATGCATTTAATTGCGAATTGCACCAATCAGTCTTGACTTCCAAAAAGCCAAGGGAAAGTTGCTTTCCCTGAATTCCACTCACATAATTGGCATATGCAAGCCAGTGTGCAGACTGAAATAGTAGAAGCAGTGGGTTTAGCTGTTGGAGTCTATATCCTTCTTCAATTCCAGGCTGCTTTGATGACAACAATTCTGGCTGGATTTCTGGTCTATTGCTGCACAGTAGTTCTGTACTGCAAAAAAATAAAAACAGACAAAACTTTGCAAAGCAAGCTTTTCTTTTATGAAGATACCATCCTATGTTTTTAAAAAAAAAAAAAAGAGAGAGAGAAAAGCAAACATACAAAAGAAAAGGAAAAAACATTCAATCTTTTAAATACAAGAACAAATACCCAAAACCTAGGTCTGTAAATTGTTTTGAAAATACATGATGTGGTTCAAGTCTGGCTATAGCACAGGAAGCTAGTCACTCTTGAGGAGAGATGCCAACGATTTTGCAGTGAGCAATGTTGTTCAAGTCTTCTGTGTGAGCTGCAAGCCTGACAAAAAAGCCTCACGGTGGTTCTGAGCTGTTGTTATTATTAGGCAATAGCATATGTAAGCATCCTCGACACATTCAGCTTGTCAACACATTTCAATCTCAGGAGGAGTCGAAATAAAATCTTTGCCTAACATGTTCAATAATGTTCTCAAGAGGCAAGAGGGAAAAGGGAGGGCAAGATACAAGCTGACATACAAGCTGCGGAGATCTTGGATTTTGAGTCACCCAAAGGAATGAGAATCAGCAGTGGCTTGCTTAATCTTTTATTTCCTTTCCATAATGAGCCTGCCTCTATGAATACAGTTCTCTTGCCTCTCAGCTGTTATCTGCCACTTCATAAAGCAAACACAGCTTCTAATTTGACGGTTTTCTTGTTGCTAGTCTTTGTTCTGAAACCAACTTTCCTGTTGATCTAAAAAGCCATCCTATCCTGATTATGGTCTTGTCTCTCCAGTGTGAAGACTTTCTTCAACTTATTTTGTTTTTTCAATGCTTTATCTCCCACCCCACAAACCAGAGCATCTCTACTAAACCCTACCACATTTGTGGTTCTCCCTTATCGTTAATAAGGGAAACCTAATCTGGAAAGAGTGCAGGACAGTAACACTGCATCCTATAAACCGTCTGGTCTAGAGCTGATCAGGAATTTTTCTGACAAAACTTTAACTGTGAAAAATATTGCAGGACAAGGACAGCCAGTAACGAATTCCACCAGTCATAACAGCATTACAAACACCCACAGAAAAATTGCTTGCTGCTTCTGTCAAACAACTTCTGGGGGAAGACACATTTTGGGAGTTGTCACTTCTTAAAGTCTGCAGCATACGAGCAACGTTAGCTAGGTTTGTAACATCTTTTTGGAACAGCTATATTTAACAAGAACAGCCGCTCTGGATCTGACAGAGGAGCCGTTTACCCCACATCCAGGCTCCCACAGTGACGAGCAGCAGATGCCTCCGACACAGAACAAGAACTGGGCAAGTATGCCATGATACCTCCTCCAGTGCAACTTCCCTGCTTCAAACAGCCTGAAGTTTGGGCAGATCCTCAAACAAAAGTATGATCTACTGCTTAGCAGCCAAAGGATTTTTCTTCTTTTACTTTTTCTGTGTTTTGGGGCACAGATAAACCTTTGGGAATAAAGCCTTCTGTAACAGTGATTTTCACTGTTGGCTAGACACTGTGCAAGGAAGGGCCTCTTTTGGTTCATTTGCAGCCTTCACAGACCAGTTCAAGACTGCTAATTCCTGTAGTATTTTCAAATTCATACTACTAAGTTCACTTGAAAGGTCCTAGATTTTCCTAACAGTGGCAAACCAAGATGTGCAGTCAGTTTCCAACTTCATCAAATTCATGAATAGTTTCATTTTACTCAAATCTGTCATTTTCTTTTTTGAGGGGGATATATAGGAGGAAGGAAATGAAGATATTTATAACACTTACTGGAAAAAAATGTCTTCTTTTAAAATCTTTTTACTGAAAGAAACTTCATGATTCCAGCTGAGGAGTCAGGCATTCAAGAAGGACCTAAATATAAGTATTTTAGCACTGGTGGCTGGCCCCCTACTTTCCTGCAGATCTGCTGAGGTGCAAAGACCACCAGGCAAAAGCTTTCTGGCCATTCCTCATTAAACAAGGCAGATGTTGATGTGGCCCATCAGCTCTTCCACACATCATCTTTTCTATAGAACCTCAGACTGCAGTATTGGGCCTGCTCCAGACAGTCACACGTGTCAAAAAGAAGGGAACATAAGAACATATGGGAAAATCACATTTAAATGTGGCAAAGTAGTCAAAAATGCATTTTAGACATTTAAGAAACAAAAGAAGTTTGTTTAGGGCACTAGCATATTATGTAAAACCCAGAACACATTACAGTACGTACACTCAGAAGGCTCCAGACTATCCAGGGATGTAGACTGAAGTAAGGAGATGCAAACAGATCAAGCCAACAGCCTTAAATGCCTAAAAAGCTACAATCTAAGGAATTTCCTTTATCATCTGTTGCTCTTTGCCTGAAGCGAAAACAGAAAGGTGTTGGTTAGATTTAATTACTGAAAAACACCTGAATATTCAATGCACGGCACCTCAGCCTTTTTCACTCAACACTAAATATTCCAGCAGACCGCCTTTGCTATCGCTGTCCTTGTCCAAGACCTGGACATTCCAGTTAAGTATCCTAAAATATCTGTCAAAATACAGTTCTACTTTGTTGTCGATTCCAGCAGTTACAGTGAGAAACTTGAGGTGAATCCAGCAATACAGCAAATCCCAAGTGCAGATGAAATAAGCCACAATGACAAAAATACAAGACACAGAGCAAGCTTAACATGCAGATGTACTCATCTACACTTGGCATTTGCTCTTTACCTTAGGGTAAAGTACCAGCGAAGGCAGAGCCAGTGTCACTCTTCCCTTCCTTCCCAGGTCAGCCAGCATACGCATCGCAGTACGCTGGAGTCAAACATCCTTACTCCCTAACACATTTGTCTATATGGTTGCTACTAGCTCCAAGCAGCTGTCACTAAAGAAGGTTAATGATGCATGTAGCCCATTTGTGAATATATACTCTCCAAAATGCTTCAAATACAGTATCACTTGTTCACTTTGTAGCAAGGTAAGCAGTGCCATGCCAAGCACGCCATTTGGTCATGCAAGCACGCATGAAGAGAGAGGAAAAAGATGTTAAGAAAATGCTCCTAATTCAAGGATGTGATGATGAGATAGGATGTGATGATGAGATATTTCCCAGCAAATAGCATTTGGACTTCAAAACAGAGAAACAAAAAAAGCCCTGACTTTAACAGTGTTAACTTCAGTAAGCTTTGGTAGAGAAGCATGGCAAAAAATACCAGAGACGTTCCAATATTTACAGATGCAACTTTCTCCCTTTAAATTAGCAAGTTAAAAAGAAAGCTAAAACACAAAGTGCAAAACCTTATTAAAAATATCACATAATGAGACTGATCAAAACTTAATCATGACTTGGTTAAATTCACTCATAATAGTTAAAACTGTAAAGCTTGTTACTAGAGCGGCCCAGGTCTGGGATTTCCCTCCTGATGACAGTACCAGCAGAAACAGTTAAAAAGCACTCCATAGCAAAGCTAATTGAAAGAAAAAAGCTTTTCAGTGGTATAGGAGGGGTGTTCAGAGGGGGAAAATTACTGCTTAATACGTAAAGGGCTATTTTGAGTGGCACTCTCTCTTCCCTCTCTTTCTCCCACAAAAAGCAATTTTTTTCACGAGCGGCGCTGCCGAAGTTAACAAGGCAGATCCAAACAAACATGTTGTTTGTTACCTGACAAGCCCCTCGGTCCAGCACATCTGTCTATCCTATCCTGGTGCACCTTCACAGTTGGATGAAGATGATCTAAACCCATGTTGTCACCAGAAGGGGTAGAGTTGCCCGCAGCCACACGCTCCTGCCCTTTGCCAGCGGTCATGCTCACACGATCATCTGGTCGGCCAGATCCATGAGCTGACACACAGTTGAAAATTAACCCTGAAAAATAAGGTTGCTGGCTAACTGAAAACAGATTCAGCTCACTGCACAGCTGCCCATAAGTCAATGCTGGCGCAGGGAAAGGAGCAGAAACATGTAGGCAGGCAAAGGGAAGCAGTGACTGTTTCCGAGGTGGCACAGGCTTAGATGAACGTAACCTGTTGCCAGATTACACCCTGAAATCAATCCCTGCATTGCTCATGAGGCCCCATCTCCCAGGCATGTTGGTTTGTGATGTGTTTTGCATCAAAACACGTGGTTTTGAAACAGCCAGGGGCACCTACCCAGGGAAGTGGGGTACAGAGCTCCATCTTCCACCTGACCATACCCTTGAGAAGTCCTATTCAATCTCCTCTGCTCTATGCCCCATCCATACAGTACGATGATACTTAAAATCACCTGGATCTCTATTGATTAGCACTTTAAATAAAACACTGTTGTAAAACTTCTCAGAATACACAAAAGCATAAATCTTCCTTTTCTTTTGGTGCAGCTTCTCTTGAGGACGTTTCTCTTGGGACCACATTCAGCAGAATGAATCAAAGTTTTCCTTGCTCTTTCACAGTCTACCTTCTCTGCTTCACCTGGTTTGATGTAACTGGGACATTCAGCACAAGTTACACAAATACAGGTATGTAAGATTAATGTCAGGAGAAGATAAATTAAATGTGATAAATTATTATCTGAGTTGCATTTATTATGAAAAGACTATCAGTTGGTCATCAACTCATTAACTAATGACTACTGTCTTCCACCCTAAAATCTCTTGAGGTTCTGCCTGAAGACCAGGGGTCCTATCTGGTTAGCAAACAACTTTTTTAAAACTTCAAGGTACAGACAGAAGACAAATAGCAAAAGTTGGAAGAAAACTATAGTTCAAACCACAGACACTTCAACCGCTTGGCTTCATCACAGTATGTAGCAGGTTGATCACAGCAAATTCCCGCAGAATCTCACACCAGAGGTACAATTACACATATACAAAATGAACGACAGTCACTGTGGGACATCTGAACCACAGAATATCTACAAAACTGTTTCCTTCAAAGGTCTTTCTCAGTGCTCACGGAACAATCCTAAAAGTGAGTTACAGAGGATGAAGTTCACACCAAGGAAGGGATGGTCCAAGAACTAGCCACTGTAGGAATATAGGCACCTCGTAAGCCTTTTAAGTCCCGTGTAAGCATCATTTTGGAGGCCTGAGGAGAATAAGCATTGCATTGGTCCTTATGTGGATGTAACAGATAGAGAAGATGCAAATTAAGTTTAAGATCACATTTTTATCACACTTCAGGGCTGTAAGGTCTCCATATAATGAGGTCCACAGGATATACATAGCAGACAATTCAAACAAAAAGCCAGAGAAATATTATATCTTCCAATTTCTGAAAATAAAAATAATCAGAGAACAATTATCAAAGTTTGAGCTATTTTTTCCCTTTGAAAATAGAACAAAGCAAGAGTTGATGAGTGAGTTGTAAAAATGAATGATTCAGGCTATAACATGCCTCAGAGGAGGTAAACCTGAATTTAGAAGAGTTTTACAAAAAAAAATCCATGAAGTTGCCCGCCAACCAGTAAGGGAGGTTTTGCCTCTTATTTGACTACTGGCATGAAAGTCACTAAATCCCAACTCTCCTGATGAATCACTGAGAGTGGGTTAACATAAGCCACCACTCTACATTTTTTGTTTCTTCAAAGTTATGTATTACGGTCCAATAAACAAAATTTTCCTTGACTCATCAAGTAGTCAGCTATTAGCATTAGATTTATTCTCACTTGCTGAAAAGCATTAAGGAAGAGCCACTGTCACTTAAGCCAAAAAACTTAGTTTATTTTTGCTAAAGTAGACAAGAAATTTAACTTGTTCTAACAATGGAAAAGAGCAATTTTTTTCAAGAGATCATACAACATGGTTGCTTGTGATAAAAAAAAAAAAAATCAATAAACCAAGATCCTTTTCGAGTACCTCATTCTCACAGCTTCCAGAAAAACAGTAAGTCATCAACACATCTGAATATCAGAGTCTGAATCTGAAGGGATCCATTTCCTTGATGATATGATTTATAGCCATTTATTACCACAGCTTGTAATCTATACCTGTCTGTTTATGCCATCCATAGTGGTAAACAGTGGGCCAATAGCATCTATACAGATTTAGCTCTACAGGGGATTTTTGATAGCTGTCAATATCCTACATGGTAATAGCATTTCCAAACAACAAAATCCTAGACAGAAGCTATCACTAGGCCCTCGCTGGGAGGGAGAGATAGCTATTAAACATACATCAAATCAGCTGCCATGCAAACCTAAAATACAAGAAAAAATTTATAAATATATGTATAGGAAATGTCAGTGGGGGGGAAGAAAAACAATGGCTCAAGGCTAATGGTGACCACAGTTTTTCAAAGTACATTCACGTGCAATAAAGAACAGCCTTCACAACTGACAGCATCTGCTTCCTGGCCTTTCACAGTTTAAAAGGAAAGTAGGTCCTTCAGAGTGAATCCAGGCAAAGAGAGGAGAAACATCTCATAAAGGGAATAAAACAGACTGTAGCTAACACTCTGTTAATCACTACTACACTTAAGTAGGAAAAGTGAAAAAATAGCCCTTTTGATCCTGAGCCAGTAACTACACTGGGGCCATTTTTACCAGAACATACAATTTGACATGAGAAGTACGCAACCAATCTGGGACTCAGTTCTCGAAGGTGAAGGTGCACCTTCATCTTCATGCAAGATGCATGTCATGGGAATCAGGTGTGTTCAACACCTTTCAGGATTAGGAGCCCGACTCCAGTCAGACAAGAAGTACTTCTCTCCCATTTCTCCTTTCTCCAGTTTACTCTGTGGGTGCTTTGTCAGAACTCAGCGTTGGTAAGAAATATGTTCTTTCTCATAGATGATCAGCTCTTTGCAGATATCACCATTTTTGCCTTAGTCTATTCCACCACTGTTCATGGGAAGAAAGGGCTCTTTTCTGGAGAGCTGTAAATGAGGGAGGTTGTGGAGTCTCCCTCCTTGGAGATATTCAAAAGCCATCTGGACATGGTCCTGGGCAACTGGCTCCAGGTGGCCCTGCCTGAGCAGAGGGGCTGGACTAGATGTCCTCCAGAAATCCCTTCTAATCTCAACCACTCTGTGATTCTGTGATATGCAACCTCCTCTCAGGCACCTGGAGAGGGATCTATAGTTCCGAGCTATAGAGAAAGGCTCCCTATACAGAGTTAACTTCATACAGCAGTCAGCACTTTTGAGGGACCCATTTAAGGTACACTGCAAGAAAATTCTGTCTTCAGCCCCACCTTTCCCCGGGCTTAAATATGTGTATCCGTTTGGGATTCACAGTCTTTTCTAGAGGTTTTCTAGATCACACCAGATCTGATTATTTCCAAAGCAGAACAGGAGCCATTTCAGATCTTGCCTGCAAGCAGCAGTCACTGTCCCAGCACCCCACTCACGCTGCAGACCAGACTTCCACATGCTTGGCAGTCAGAGAGGACTCAAATCCACACACCAGTAGTTCCCAAAACTACTGGGCTTTTGCAGATGTTTAGGGGGAGGAAGACTTTTGGCCTACCAGAAGCCACGTTGTTGGACCAGAGTTGTGCTTGTTCTCATGGGTGAAAGAAAACCAGCAATGTTTTTGCATAGACGGGAAGAGCCGTTCCCACTTCAGCATCCTTAAAGCATGATGCTGAGAAGGAAATGGATGTCTGGTTCATGCCAGGTCTCTCATTTCCTATAGATAAATTTCATAACCACCAACCTACCCCACATACTTGGAGACATCTTTTACCCATCTTTTGGGGCAGGTGTGGCTATGACCACTATTTCCAGCAGACCTTTTATGTACCAGCTGCTGTCCTGCAGACACAGGGACTGACCACAGATATCATGGAAATTCTACAGCACATGACCACGCCCATCATTTAGGCCCCAAAGGAAGTTTGGAAACGTCTGAAAATTACTTTTTAGGACTTAAGCACCTAATTTTGCTAAATCTTAAATGTTTAAACCTTTTTGTAGTTCTCTGGGATATGACTGCAGGTAGGGACACAAGAATTAGAAAAGACAAGAATGAGAACAGAATATTATTAAACAAGCAATAGTAACATAGGAGAATATGAATTATGTAATACCTGATAGTTTATTAACTCACTCTCTTTGGCATTCTGCAGTGATAAATCATGAGGAAAGATACAACAGACAAGACTCTTAGTGCCATTTGTGGGCGAAAAGTTTGAACACTTGAACAAGATTTGTCGTACCTTTGGAGAAACAAGTATTTCTGCCTGTCACTGTTCAAATTCGCTGACTGAAACAGGTAAACCGACCAAAAAGAGGTATCTAGAGTACTGGATGTTAAATAATGGCATATTTCTGCAATGTATAAACTCTACATTTAAAATTCACCTAACCTCAAGCAGAATACAATCTTCCCAATGTATCAAATCCCAACTTTGTCACTAATAACAAATAGTATAAATTTAATCTTGATTCCATAAAATGTTCTTTCTTTTTCTTAGCAATGGCCATAAAGAAACATCGTGCTAATAAAAGTAGCAAGATTTGGTTTTGAGGATGGCAATACAAACATGCTGTTTGAGAAGCAATTGTAACATTTACCAAAGGCGCTCATAGATTTTATTTCCAGACAGGAAGATTATGCCTATATAGTCTGGGCGGCTATGAAGCACCAATGACAGACAAAACAATTTCTGTATCAAAGCCCATCAATTCCTGTTCAGACACTTCCTCACTTTCAGAGGGCTGTCTTGATTTACAGTTTTATATCACATCGCTATGCTCTTGTGCGACACAATGGCTATTAGCCCTTTGTGTTAAATACGTATCCCATGTGCACAAACAGTGTATCTGTGTATACACATATATGGATTGTGAAAACGGCTATAAATGAAGAAATCTTACATCTTTGAGGAGAATCAATTGGGCCTACACGGAAAGCCTACTTGAAAACTCCTCCTCTTCTCCCCCCGCCCCTTCTCCTCTCCCCCCGCCTCCCAAATTGAACAAATCAAACCCAAACTTTTTGTTAACTGATTACAAGGACCTTATCATCTGGGCCAACATTCTGACTTCCACTTCTTTGTAAAAGCTGGATCACACCTTCAGGACATGGGCCCAATCCAAGTCCTGCATAAATACATCTCCATTAGGGCACTATACCCCATAAATCAGCATTTTCATTGCCATTAAGATATCTGTGGGTTCTAATACCTTAAAGGACACAAAAAGAGGTATTTCCTAGAAATGTAACTGCAGAATCAGTCTTTCCTTTACTATGGCAGGAATTTACACTGAAACCAGCAGTAATCATGCCACAGAGTGGACTAGGAGGGGGCTTAGGGCTCTCTCTAAGTAACATCCTTTGAGTTGGACCATACGCTGCATTTAAACTCCAGGCTTTTCAGAACTGAAGGTGAGATCAATCTTCATGTACAGGTGTGCTGGGTTAGCCTTGACTAACAGCCAAATGCCCATCCAGCTGCTCGTTCACTCCCTGCCCCCACAACAGGACCTATTTACAGGGGAGTAAATAGGAAGAACAGGAATGAGAAAGCTCATGGGTTGAGATAAAAACAGTGAGACCAGTTGCTAGTTACCCTTGCAGGCAAAACAAACTTGACTTGGGGAAAATTAAATTAATTTATTGCCAATTAAAATAGACATTTAATTACTGATTCGAGTAGTAGGAAACAAAAAGACAAGCATTTAAACAACATTTTTCCTCCCCCCTTTCCCACGCTCAACCTCCTTTCTTCCTTCCTGCCTCCTCTACCCCCTCCAAGTGGTATGGCTGGGGATGGGGGATTATAGACAGTACACAGCGGTTGCTCTCAGCCGCTCCTTCCTCCTCACACCTTACCTCTGCTCTGGCATGGGCTTTCTGTGGGCTGCAGTTCCCATCAGGAAAGTCTGCTCCAGCATGGGCTCTCCACAGGCTGTGGTATCTGCTCTGGCACCCGGAGCACCTCCTCCTCCTCCAACCTTGTTGTTGAACCCTCTTGTTTCTCACTCTTTTTCTTCCCTCCTCCTCTGCCCGTCCAGTGTTTTCTGCCCTTTCTTGAAAAGGTTTTCCAGAGGCACCACCAGTTTGTCTGATGGGCTCAGCTCTGTCCTGCAGTGGGGCTGTTGGAGTCAGCTGTGTCCAGTACAGGGCATCCTCTGGCCTCTTCTCCTAGAGGCCACCCCTGCAGCCCCCCAGCTTGCCAAGGTCACCCAATACAACAGGAGGCACACCAGCACATGGAGGTGTCCCAAAAGGCATGGGTCACATCTGCACAACGTGATCCCACTCCAGCACATGGAGGTGTCCCAAAAGGCATGGGTCACATCTGCACAACGTGATCCCACCCAGCACAGGGAAGCCGGAGAGCGGCAGAGGCTGCAGCACTCTCACAGCAGCACGGGGCAGAGGGAGGCAGCACCATACTACCAGTTGGTGCACCAGATGCCTGTGAACACCCACTTTGGGTGTTTTGGTACATACCAGATCGAGTATCCATTTCTGAAACCTGCCACTAGTGAGACACTGGAAACACAGGCAGAGCATGAGGGTTCACTACATAAAGCCTTCTGAGAAAGAAATGAGTGAGAACAAAGACATCAGATTTGCTGTTATTTGGAGAGAACATCCTTGCTGGCTTCAAAAATCTGCCACATAAGTTGGAGAAATCCAGCCTGCGCAGACAGGCAGACAGCAGAAACATAGAAAAGAGCTGATAAATCTGTAGTGTCAGGAAGGAGAGGAAATATTTTTTTAAAATGCAAAGCATCTTAAGAGAGTTTTAACAAAATCTTTGGAAACTTATTGACACTTCAGTAGAGAACGTGCAAGGATCTCATTTTAATATATTTTAATGGTTCTGAAGTGGTACTTGGTGGAGCCACCAGGAACACATGTCCCCACACTGAAAACAGATGCCTAATCATGCAAATTACATTTATCATCAATACCTGGAATAAATCTCCTTTTAGTGTCTTCTGTCACAAGGAACACTGAGCTCCACTGAGGCTTTTGAAGCATCAGTGCTTCACCATGTGAAATTTGGTAAATGTTACAGCTATATAGAGCATCTACTTGATGGGAAACCCCCTCATCTTGGTATAATTGTATATTCTGCATCACAGCAAAAAAAAAAAAATCTCCAAATCTGAAGAACAAGTTTGAGATGGAAGAGACTGATGGAAGGACTGCTCTGTATCCTAGAGAATTAGACCACATGTTTATTATAGAATTTTCTTAGTCATATGAAAATACCACACAAGAAGCTTAAGTTCACCCTGTTTTTCAGTATTCTGCAACATCTGGAGACATTGCAGGCAGCAAACTTGTGGAATGAAATAAAAATGAAGAACTACTGGTCTGGGATTAAATCATTAAAATGCTGCAGCTAGAATCCAAATTATTATTCTGTTCACTGTGAGCACCTTTGTAGGACTGGAGCAAAAGTCTGGCCACAAAATTCTGCACTTCTGAAGACTGGGCAATTTTCAGAAGTATGAAAATACTCAGGGAAAAATAATCTGTTTGGTTGTCCACAGGAAAACCAGAGTTTAAATTTGGTAATCTTAAAACAAACAAACCAACCCAACCAAACAAAAAAGGCCCTCTCCATTTTCTAGCTGTAGTCACTTTCTCTCAAGAAAATCCAAATGAAGTATTACTGCACCAGTTGCCCAAAGGCATTATTCTTTGCTCTGCCCTACTTTTTATTTTTTCCCCTCAAGTAATGCCCGCAGGTTTTTCTTTATTCTCATCATGGTTTTGTTTAGCAGTGGCCTTGCCACAGCAAATTCAAATGGCGCTCCTGTTTCTCAGTCAAAACTGGGAAGGTATCTAACTACTTTAACCCCAAGGAAAACTGTGAATAATCAGTGTTGGTGATGTTCTGGAGAGCACCAGGTGGCAGGTCATCTAAATCTGATCATACAGAGGATCCTTCCAGTCCTCCTCAGTGCAACTCCACACTGATCGGTGTTTACAGAAACACACGTCTTCTTCCAGTGCTGTACAGCCTGATGGGAACCACAGATACCCAACACCTTTATCAGCGCTGAATCCCAAGATATAATTTCAAGAATTGAAGGGACAACAGGGAATGAACTCCGTGACTGCCGTTGACAACAAGAATAATGATAACTTGCCAAATTCCTCCTTTTTTCAAATTTTGGAATGGGTTTTCTTACGGGTACAACCACGTTTCAGTATACAAATTCGTCCTGAAGCCGTAGGGGAATTAATCCGAAAAGGGAGAACGCGAATTATAGAGCTGACAGGACAGGAACCAGCAGACATCAGTATTCCTGTTAACGCTGTAGATTTAGAGTGGTGGATACATCACATGTTGGCCATTCAAGAATCTCTGTTAGGATTTAGCGGAAAGGTGCACTCTCAGCAACCTCAAGGGAAATTGTGGCAGATTCTAAAACGAAATCAGTGGCTAGAAAAACCTAAAGTGATTGTTAGCCCGATACTCGAGGGGTTGACGGTATATACAGATGCGGGAAAATGCTCTAGACAAGCTGCATGCGTATGGTGGGAAACAGATCAATGGTGCAAAAAGATTTTGCAACAGCAAGCTGGAGATACCTTACAGACTTTAGAATTAATGGCAGTGGTATGGGCATTAGGGAACTGGCCTGATCATCCTTTGAATGTGGTGACTGATTCTCTATACGTAGCTGGGCTTATACCAAGAATTCAAGACGCACTGATTAGGGAAACAAATAATCCTCAGCTAGGGGAACTATTTATTCAATTAAGATTGACCATCTTCCAGCGAGTGGCTCCGTGTTGTGTTATTCATATCCGTAGCCATCAATGGGAGTTGGGTTTAGGACAAGGCAATCAGATAGCGGACAATCTTGTCAGTCCAGCGTGTCATGTACCACCTGTAGATAAATTTTTACAAGCTAGGCAGGGTCATGAAATATTCCATCAAAACTCAAAGGGTTTAAGAAGGCAATATGGGTTATCAGAAAATGAAGCTCGCTCTATCATACAGGCCTGTCCCAAGTGTGGAAATCATGGACCTGGAATAGGACTGGGCGTTAATCCAAAAGATCTCAAGGCTTTAGAGCTCTGGCAGACTGATGTAACTCATATCACTGAATTTGGGCAGCTCAAATATGTACATGTCACCATAGATACATTTTCTAAAGTAATATGGGCCACGGCTTTATCGGGTGAGAAGGCTCATCATGTGTGTAAGCACCTCCTTGCTTGCTTCGCGGTGTTGGGTGTGCCAGAACAACTGAAAACAGACAATGGCCCTGCTTACACCAGTCAGAAGTTGAGAACCTTTCTGATGAGATGGGGGGTCAAGCATATTACTGGCATCCCACACTCACTGACGGGGCAGAGCCTTGTAGAACGCACGCATCAGGTATTGAAGGACTATCTAACAAAGCAAAAGGAGGAAGAAAAGGACCCGCAGATGAGACTGCATAAAGTCCTATTTACCCTAAATTATTTGTGTCTGATGGGAGACAGAGAAGAGCCATCGATTATAATACATCACCAAAACCTTAAGTTTAACTCTCATACAACGCTTCCGAAACTAAAAGTAATGTATCGAGACCCAATCACTGGCATGTGGCTGGGCCCAGTTTCGATAATATTTAATGGGAGGGGATACATGTGTGTTTCCACAGATAAGGGACCAATATGGGTGCCTAGCCGAGCGGTGAAGCCTGCACTCTCACAAGAAGGGGTTACCTGGGCAAACAAAACAGATCAATCTGCATTTTGTTTTGTCTCTTGCTACGGCAACTGAGCCTTTCAGAACCTGTTTGGTGGGCGTGCCTGGTTTCTGGGTAGAAGAGTTTATGTGTTGCATGAACCTATCCGATCATGGTGAGTCTACACATAAACAATTACAATGGTTAAAAAACCATGTAAGCATGATACCACAAAATCATGGCATTTTAAATGAATGGCTCATTAATATTTTCAGAGAGTTGCTGCAATGGCTGATAGCTTTGATAAAAGAAGGCTTGCGTATATCGATTATCATCTTAATATTGTGTGTATGCTTTTGTATTGCTTTTAGTTGTATAAAAAAGGCTGCATCGAAAGTAGTAAATCAGGCTTGGATTGTTCAAAAACAAAAAGGGGAATTTGTGGAGGGATTTTTATTAAATAACGGTCATCCTGTGAACATTCCAAGCACTGAGGATTTGTTAGCAATAGTATAAGGCTGCTAAAGAGCAATTGTAGTTTTAGAGTCTCTGAAGTGATAGTAGAATAGGGAAAAACAGGCTGAGGAATGTAACTATCAGTAGATTATGTAACGGAATGCAGGCGCAGGAAGCGTTCGCGTGGACACCTGCTTTTGACCAATCTGTGTATGTTAAGATTCGTGTGCTTGCTGACTGTAAACCAATAGAGGATTCGTAGGTGCGCGTGTTAGTGTGGCTAGCTTATAAAAGTAGCACAATATCTTGAAATAAAGGAGAATGACCATACCCACATTGGGACTCATCATCACTCCGGGAACGCGCTCCTATTCCGACCCCGGGTCACTCCGACAAAGAATAAACACACAGAATCGTAACATTTGCTTCTAAATACATTTCTTTTACCACCTGGCTGGAAGTTACAGTGTTTGTACTTTCTTTCTTCTTCATTTTTAAATCATCAGTAGTATATGCAAGTAGCTTCACAGCTTTGGGCTCAGCAAAACCAAGGTGAGCATTGGATACAATTTCAGGATCTCTGTGGCATACATTTAATCCTCAATATGTAGGTTTTAGCATACGAAGTTAAAACAACATTTCTGAGATTAGGCCCTGGAGAGAAGGAGCCAAAGAGCAAGATAAAACAAGCTGAAGGTTTCATCAGCACAAAGGCAGCGGTGGGTGAAGGTGGGGTTTTGAGCAGTGTGCTGTTTTCTTCCAAACATCTGCTAAGACTGAGGGCACTGACTGAACACAACTGTGTTTGAACGGCTGCTCTGACTACAGTAATTAGTCCTACAGTTGCTGCATGCAAGTGTTTAATTATCAAGGTCCCGCTAGCTACATGTTTTTATTAGATCGGCTTTTTCTTTTTGTGGCCTTTCACTGATGTGTGTTCAGACTTGATGGGGGTGTGTCGTGGTTTAACCCCAGTCGGCAAATAAGCACCACAGAGCCGCTCACTCACCCTCCCCCCTTGATGGGATGGGGCAGAGAATTGGAAGAGTAAAAGTAAGAAAATTCATGGGTTGAGGTAAGAACAGTTTAATACTTGAAATAATAATAGTAATAATAATAATAATAGTAATAATAATAAATAGTAATAAAAAGTAAAAAAACAAAAGAGAGAGAGAGAGGGAGGAACAAAACCCAGGGGAAAAAAACCAAGTGATGCAACCACTCACCACCCGCCGACCAATGCCCAGCTAGTCCCTGAGCAGCGATCACTGCCCTCTGGCCAACTCCCTCTCGTTTATATACTGAGCATGATGTCATATGGTATGGAATATCTCTTTCGTCAGTTGGGGTCAGCTGTCCCGGCTGTGCCCCCTCCCAGCTTCTTGTGCACCTGGCAGAGCATGGGAAGCTGAAAAGTCCTTGACTATATAAACACTACTTAGCAACAACTACAACATCAGTGTGTTATCAACATTATTCTCATACCAAATCCAAAACACAGCACTATACCAGCTACTGGGAAGAAAATTAACTCTATCCCAGCCAAAACCAGGACAGTATTCACTCCTTATTCTATACCATCTGCATCATGCCCAGGTCCCACACTTTCCAATACCTTCCAATTAATCATCGCCACTTTTCCTGTCTTTTGTCTTTTGATATATACACACAGATATCATTCTCTTAGGCCACAGGCCATCCCTCTAAAATGTTCGTTGAGTTCATTTAGTCCATGACTTTGAGCTCCATCTGTTGTAACAGTCTTTTCAGGGTGGGAAAGATGGTGCGTGGTGTTGGATTGTTGCATCCTGAAGCCAATTCTGGTTCCATCACCACTGCACTTTGCTCAGTTTCATCAAAGTTCATTCTCCATTAATCTGGGTGATTCTTACTGCAGTATCGTTGATATGGCATATAGCAACCATAGCAGCGGCGATGCATGGTATTATATAGCAATTAACATCATACAATTCAGTTCATTGGCTATTTTCACCCAAAATCAAATCCCCTTGAAGTATACACCAGACTTCCCCATCCTTTTGCATTACCCACCAAGTGCACCCAGGTCCTTGAGCAAAAGCAATCCCACGAATGTGTTTTCCCTTGCCAGAGGCAGAAGTAACCCAGACTGTCTTCCCCAGCGTATTTCTTATGTGCATGACAGGGACTTTATCTCCATCTACAGTACGTAAAAGTTTTGATCGGACAGTGCCAGGTCAGTTGAAAGATCCCCTGGAGTTGACTAACCAAGTGGCTTTTGCTAAATGTGTATCCCAGTGTTTGAATGTCCCACCACCCATTGCTCTTAGCCTAGTCTTTAGCAGTCCGTTGTATCGTTCAATTTTCCCAGAGGCTGGTGCGTGATAGGGGATGTGATAGACCCACTCAATGCCATGCTCTTTGGCCCAGGTGTCTATGAGGGCGTTTCGGAAATGAGTTCCGTTGTCTGACTCAATTATTTCTGGGGTGCCATGTCGCCATAGGACTTGCTTTTCAAGGCCCAGGATAGGGTATGTTTCCAGCCATCCGGTGGTCGCTTCCACCATGGTGAGCACATAGCGCTTGCCTTGGCAGGATTGTGAGAGTGTGATATAATCAATCTGCCAGGCCTCCCCATATTTATATTTCAACCATCGTCCTCCAGACCAAAGAGGTTTTACTCGCTTGGCTTGCTTGATTGCAGCGTGTTTCACATTCATGGATAACCTGTGCAATAGCGTCCATGGTCAAGTCCACCCCTCGATCACGAGCCCATCTATATGTTGTGTCTCTTCCTTGATGGCCTGAGGCATCATGGGCCCACCGAGCTATAAATAATTCACCCTTATGTTGCCAGCCCAGATCCACCTGAGCCACTTCAGGCTTAGCAGCCTGATCCACCTGCTGGTTGTTTCGATGTTCTTCAGTGGCCCAACTCTTGGGTACGTGAGCATCTACGTGACGTACTTTTACAACCAGGTTCTCTATCCGGGCAGCAATATCTTGCCACAACGTGGCAGCCCAGATGGGTTTACCTCTGTGCTGCCAGTTGTTCTGCTTCCACTGCTGCAACCACCCCCACAGGGCATTTGCCACCATCCATGAGTCAGTACAGAGACAGAGCACTGGTCACTTTTCTCGGTCAGCAATATCTAAAGCCAGCTGGATGGCCTTCACTTTTGCAGATTGGCTTGATTCATCTCCTTCAGCAGTTTCTACAACTTGTCTTATAGGACTCCATACAGCAGCTTTCCATCTCCGATGCTTTCCTACAATAGGACATTGGGTGCCAAAAAGAACTGTCGTGGTTTAACCCCAGTCGGCAACCAAGCACCACACAGCTGCTCACTCACCCTCCCTCACCCCGAAAGAATTGGAAGAGCAGAAGTAAGAAAATTTGTGGGTCGAGATAAGAACAGTTTAATACTTTAAATAAAATAATAATCATAATCATAATCATAATCATAATCATAATAAAATAATAATAAGAATTGTAATGAAAAGTAAAACAACAAAAGAGAGAGAGAGAAGAACAAAACCCAGGGGAAAAAAACCAAGTGATGCAACCACTCACCACCTGCCAACCGACACCCGTCCCGAAGCAGCAATCGCTGCCCCCCGGCCAACTCTCCCTCAGTTTATATACTGAGCATGACATCACATGGTATGGAATACCCCTTTGGCCAGTTTGGGTCAGCTGCCCTGGCTGTGCTCCCTCCCAGCTTCTTGTGCACCTCCTCACTTGCAGAGCATGGGAAGCTGAAAAGTCCTTGACTCAGTATAAAAGCCGCTTAGCAACAACTAAAACATCAGTGTGTTATCAGCATTATTCTCATACTAAATCCAACACACAGCACTATACCAGCTACTAGGAAGAAAATTAACTCTATCCCAGTGTTGTGAATGAGTAGTTTTGAGGCCACTTGAAGAATCACTGGCAAAGGTATCGGCAAAATAGGTTTTAATAGGAATTTGTAAAAGCACGACTTAACAGAATTCGATGGTAGGATTCACCCTATTACTCATTACATGGATTAAGTATACACAGAGAAAATCGTGTCAGAATTGTGTTGGAATGATTTATAGAGAGACCAAGAACAAAAGGGTAAGGAAGACCCTCCCATTGATCAGAGTAGACCCCCTTGCTTTCTCAACTCCTTCTCAGAGAGGAGTCTAGGTGCGGCTGGATCTATCCCTAGTCTCAGACCTGGTCAACTGTTTATGCCTAAGGGGTTACATATGTTTAGCAGCAACCTAAAGTTCATTCACAGTTTTAAGGTAGATCATAAGATTTTGACAGCATTTAATCATTGACTAATTTAACAGTTACAAACCAAGTTAGTCAAGTTAACTACAATTACTAAATTACAGATTATGCTTATTGTTAGTTATCTAAGTCAATACACGCACACATAATATAGATCTATTCACACACAAGGGCCCATAGCTAGGTAAATTTATGAAAGACAAGGGCCTATAGCTAGATAAAGATACCAGTTAAAAATTCCCCTCGAGTCTATGAAATACTCACGTTAAATGCCTTGGCATTTCTCAACAGGCGAAGGGTTGAGACCTGAGGAGTGTCTCGGCCAAGGAGTGTTTCAGCCCAGGTTCCAACAGTCCTCTGAATATCACAAACGTGAGAGTTCGTGAACTCTGAGAGGCGTCCCACTCAGAGGGAGACTCTGGGCGCAGCCTGCTGCGGTCCAGAAGAACTCAAAGGGTCTCGCTGGGGACCGCTGTTTATAGGTTTGCAAGATGATTGGCTTTAGTCATCAGTAAATTTCCATCTTGGCCACTATCCGAGGTGGTCCAGGGTAGTAATTATGGTATTGTTCCACGGTAACCATGGTATCGTTCCACTTGAGCTATGATCCAGGTAGGGAATGCTTCAAGGCTGTCAGAAATGACAAATTATCCCCTGCTCTTGTTCCCTACCTTGATCAGGTAGACGGTGTTCCTGGTATGATCAGCGTCGCTCCCCACCTTAGCCATGCAAGAGTGCCTGGTACAGTCAAGGGACACTCAACCGCCCAACTGGTTACACAATAGCTAAGGCCTAACAGGAGTTCCTGAGATCATAGAGTGGCCCAGGGAAAGGGGGGAAATGCACCACCACACCCAGCCAAAACCAGGACACGATGGTACCTTTGAGAGAGCAGATCTTTGATCTTCAGCCGTCCAAAGCAAGTGGAGTGAAACACAAGCAGTTGCAGGCATGCACATGCCCGAGCTGAGCGTCCCGATGAGAGCAAACAGACTGTGCAAATGAAGGTTACTCACTAAGGCATGTCCTAGGGGAGACAGGGATCGCATCAACTCCTGTCTCCCGGGACACACATCACCTTTAACAAGGCACACCAAGATTAGGAATACGATTTTCCCTCATCCAGAACAGCACCCAAACCATGTGCACTCTGCCAAAGCTGCTTTAAAAATTTGGGTTTTATTTCACATTTGGTTGAAACCTCCAGAAGGACAAACTACACCAAAAAGATCTTCGCTAGTTCCCATAAAACAAGCTTAAACATATAATTCTTTGTTTTACTGCTTTAAACAGTCTCTTAAGTGTCTTTAAAAATCTTGGAGCTTCTTCTTAAACAACCATTTGTAGTCAGCTTCGCATTTCTTTGCAGGAAGCACAAAATTCCTGTTTCAATGTTGTGAACAAAATAATCTTCATGCTGAGACTGACGACTAAGTGGTTAAGGACTGGCACAACCACCTTCACTTCCACAGCAAAAATAACCAATTGTTTATGTGGTTTGTTACTCTCTCCTCAGGAAGGCAGGTGATTTGAAAGAAACAGAGCTTAGATTTGAGCCAATGGAGCAAGCAATATTCTTAAACATTTCTGCAAATGAAGTCCAGTGTTCTCTAGCATCTGTGATTGCTCTTTATTTGCTCATCTCTCCCTCCTTCCTTTCCATAAATGCTGCCAGTGACCACAACTGAACAACTGAGAGCCTTCCTCAGGAATTTATTCCCAAGACCAGCAGGAGTACACTTCCCTGAAGACATTCACACCAGAAGTTCCAGCACTAAACCCGTCACTTCCATCAGAAGTACAACACACATTTTATAAAGACATTTAGCCCTGCTTTAAATGATGGCAGATCTATCACATCCAACAGTAAGTTGTCTCCGTAATTACCTTCGCTGTTAATCTTGCGCACCACACACACACACACTCTCCAAAAAATCTGTTGTAAGAGATAGCACCTCAGCATGATGTTATCCCCTGAACCAGCCTCCTCACTGCTACAGGCTGAATACTAATCTTCAGACCCAGTGCTCTCCTCCTTCTGCACAGATTCGGCAAAATCGAGCACCAGCATGGTAAGATGCATTCAACCTCTTCCACAGTTTGCAAGTTGGCCAAACAGCTATTCCTGCAATCCCACGTGAAGGCAACAGGTCAGATGGAAAAGCGCAATGGATCAGATCTGGCTCATAGATGCTCCTGCTGAGCTCCATAAATAAGGGACAGAATAAAGTAGCCATCCTGCTGCTGGAGATGCCACCGGTGTGACCATTCCTACAGGGGAAACACCACGAGGAGTGAGATGCCCCCCGAGCACATCAGGGGGGCAATACTAATACTGACACTCAGCTTGCCCTTCCCCACCTTTAAAAGCATTTACAGCAAAGTTACGAACCGCCCTAACCATGTGCACAAGAATATTGGAGGCATTTTTATCAAAGGAGCACTGTCAATCAAGACCAGCTCTTTATCTAAAGGATATGTTTTAATCAAATGGGAATTAATCCAGGGAAGCCTTACGAACTGAGCTATGGAGGAGGCCAGACCTGACAAATTGGCGCTTCTGTCACTGGTGTGAAGTTGGACGCAGAGCTCTGAGCACCTGAAACCCATGATGGAAGGACACCCAACCTACACCCCACCCCACTGCTGGCAGCTTCAGGGTACACTGGGATGCCAGGGACAGAAGGCTTTTCTCCTGGCTGCCATGGTTGGTGCTCAGAGACCTCAGGGAGATGGTTAAGGAAAGCCGGGGTGTAGGTCTCCTCTCAACAGCCATGACATTGTATCCAAAAGCTGTTCATTCAAAACCTTCTGCTAGAACTATCCTAACCATAAAACAAACAAAACCCACAATTGTGTGTATAGTGTTGGCTTTACAAAACTGCAACAGAAGCACTGAAGGCTGCAGCTTTCATGTTACTCCTAGCAAAACAGGAACCTCACCTGGTGCTAGAAAGGGCAGAGTACACGTGCATGACTACTCCCATGAGACTGAAACATATACTGCCACAGGTTTGCTCCATCCTCACTACCCAAATTTGTGGACATCCACAAGATACATACGAAACGCATTTGTAGAAACATCAGGATTAATTCCGCAGAGCGCACAAGAGTAGTGCTGGATTTACACCTCGGGCCAGCCCAGAAGGTGCTTTGCATCTCCTCTTGTTTCAGCGCCAGCCTTCGCCCTCAGAGGGATGTCTGGGCACAGTCTGTGGCCAGAGGAGTGTGCTTGCAGAGGCCCAAAATGAGAGGCCCTTACACCACCCCTGTACCCACAAAGCATGTGCTGTCCATGGACAGGACTGAGAAGAGCAGTATCAGATACAATGTGCCTGAAAATTGCTTTCTGTTGCAATAAGCTGCACCACACACAGAGATTTGCCGATGGAGCGCAGTGGGAAATCTGAGCTGTCAAAGGGCTGAGCAAGGCTCGCCCGGACAACCTCTCATCCACGGATGTGGTCACTTCCTTAACGTAAGGATTTTACGTGACTTCTGTCTCTCCTGATGAAAGCAACATCTCTATCCACAAAGCAGGACCCTTGTTTTTATTCATCAAGATTTCAGAAACAAAAATACAGGTCTGAGCAATTATCCTCAGAGAAAAAGCAACAGCAAAACTGGAATGCATTAGCCATAAATGAGGCAATTAAGTCTAACCTTTGCTAACCTGGCAGGTCAATGGTACAAACAGTATGCCAGGAGTTATTTGGGTCCTATAGATGCCCTTTAAAAAGCCAATTATCTGGAAATGAGTGACTCTGTCAGATGACAATAGAGCAGTTCTTCAGAAAGTGCTGGGAGGGCGGTGGGGGGGTCTCTCCGCCTGGCCCACAGGCAGCTTTCCAGTATAATTGAACAGCTCTCACTGTTCAGAAGAAGGCAAAGGTTTCTTTCGGCAGAAGGTCTCTGGAATTAATTACACCGCCTCTTACCAGGGAACGGTAGCGCATGTTTGCTTGGATGCTATGTCAACATATGAATAGGTTTTTAAGAGGTACGAGAAAAAGTACAAAAGCGAAACAAAAATGCCAGGATGCGATGAAACACAACTAACTGAGCTTGAGTTACTAAAAAAAGAAAGCACTGAAATGGCTGTCAGGGCACATAACACAGACCACGGTTACAAAACAGGCAGGACAGGCGTGCCTTGGACAGGTGGGGAGGGGGAAAGGAGGGCCTTCATTTCAGTTTGGCTTTCAAAACTAAAATCTACATGCTATTTTAGAAAGAGCCAGTGCATCAATCCCACCCCAGGGACTTCTCCAGGTGACATGGCTGGCTTCACAGCAGGCATCTTAATCAAGGGATTCCAGGCCCAAGTATAGATTTGGGCTCAATTATTTTGCCTTGGCCCTAATTATTTATTTTTTTAGGTCTGTAAAACAAACTAAACGCAGGGAAGTGTTACCAATGATGGTTCAGCTACAGCCCTGACCCAAAACTACACCACCCCTCTCAGACTCAGCAAGAGGGAACCAGGAAAACCTGAAACGCAGGCAAGGAAGGACGTTTACCTGCCATCTTGTATCCTATCTACTGCTCTTTCCTCTCTCTGCTGTCTGACTTACTCCCGTCTTGCCCCACTGCCTTGAGCATCATCCCATTTGTCCTTCACTTTCCCTTTCCAGCATTCTTAAGCAGCAGAGGTTGTAAAAGTGCACCAGAAAGAATGATCATGAAATCCATCCACCAGCAGAAAAGGAACAGGACAGAAATCACTACCTGCGGTCCCTGCCAGTAGGAAGCAAAACCCTGGAGATGAGCCAAACCTCACAGAGAGAGCCTTTTAAAGCTCAGCCTTCAGGGTGGCCTGGCCAAACACTCTGGAAGGCAGATCTCTGAATTACATCTGTGAATCAAGATAAGCCCTAGGGCCCACCGAGGCCACTGAACTGATGAGGCTGCTCACAGTCATAAGCACCACAGTCATTCACACCATGGGTGGTCACCTTCCTGCACCTTCCCAGCTCCAAAGGGTGAGCAGTCTATAGACTACAGTCTCCCCCAGGTATTCATCCATGCTGCTCCGATTACATCACGCATAAAAATCAGCACTATTTTTAACCGTTGCAATACAAGAGGGATCTGCAAATGAGCAGAATAGACACCACCTGCAGGAGACAGGCTACTTTAATGCAATATGCAAACATTGCAGGAACAGCAACATGCCTTCTGCATGCGTGCACAGTCAGGAACTACGCTGCTGCCGCTCTCTGCACTGGGATGCAAGCCAGCCAGGCCAGAGCACACATCCATAGGATATTGCTGCTGCTTGTTATGAGACAGGCCCTGACTATCTGCGTTACACACTGTTCTTGAGGAATCATCTTCTCCAGACCATGTCTCTTCTTCTGTTTGTGCAGGATGCCAGGCTGGTTCACACCGGCTGCAGTGACACACAAGACTCATCGCACGTGAAAAGCCTCTGGAGCAGGAAGAGCATGATGCTGTCTGGGGTTAAGAAATTACATACAAAAGCACTGTTGCTAGTGTAGGCTCCTGCCCTTGTGCTTGTCTTCACAGGCCAACAAGAGAGAATATGAAAATCCATAAAACATCAGCAGAGAGCAGGGAGCAATCATCAGAAAACCTGAGATCATAAAACAGCAAAGTGCTGCAAAATCATTATCTGCTCAACTTTGACACACAGACTGTATGACTCCAGCTTTGGTAAACAAAACACAACTATCACAGCACCCAATGAAAGTAAAACAAGCAGCAAAATCAACCACATCCATCAGCTCTATAACTATCCCATGCAGCCCTGCCCCCCAAAACACTTTAATAAACATTTATTAGTTTCTCACCCCAAATTCAGATTTACAACAGGAGACTATTTGCTCCTAGGAGTCCTTTACAGCACACTTCACTCACCCCCCAACAGCTACTGGTCTGTAACAGCAGCTGCTCTGTATGCCAGCCTGTTACACAGGTGAGCTGAACAAAAAGCATCTCCTGGGGCATTGCACATGTAATGAGCTGGGATCTCTTAACAGAAGTAAATTTACAAATTTTATATTTATTATAGCTCTCAATAATAAGCAACTGAAATGCACGGACCATTAGTTAAGCTGCTTTTTTGGTTGATTACTCTATGTTATCAGAACTCCCTATGGTGATTTGACTACACATTACCCTATGTTTAATGGCAGTAACTGTTGGTGTACCTGATCAGACAATCATAGAGCTTTACAGCTTCTTTTCTAAGAAAAAATTTCTCCAGAAAAAGTGACCCTGTGGTCCTTTCAATGAATCGTAAGACAAAGAGCACACTGAGCTCTTCTCAGCAACACCAGCCTCCTCTGTTATTAACTTCCCACTCAGTCCACGTGATGCGTGCCCCACTGACACTGGACCTAGCAGCTTGTTTCTTACAAGTGCTTAAACAAAGTCCTACCGATTCATATCTGTTCCCACTGCTATTTTTTTTCCATTTCATTTACTGCTAAGGTCTGTTTTTTCCCCCCATTTATGTTATCACAGCAGTAGTTTTCATACACCTCAGCCACCTCCTGTTCAATAATCACCAAGGTCTCAATGCTGCTACCGGCTCCATGTTGACTCAGTCCTGCTGAGACAGCCCAGGATCGGGTCTGCTCGCACTGCAGCCTGGACATGTGCTGCCATCAACTTATAATGGGAAAAGCATTAGTACAGAGGGTAAAAAAACCTATGATCTCTATTTAGCACTTTTGAAATCAATAAGAACTCTCGCTCAGATCTGACCTTTAATCAAGTAACAAAGGATAACAACAATAAAAAAAAAATCTACGCCCTAAGATTACTAACAAGCAGTACTAGTAAATCTCAAAAGCCTAAGAGACACTCTTTGGAAAACAACAGCAAATGTAGAGGGTAGACCTAACCTAAGTATTTGGCATCACTATAACACTGTGCTGCAAGCTCAGCAGAGCAGACTTTCTTATTTGTGGATGACATGTTGTAAGTCAGCTCCTTCTGCCATTTAAGCTTTACCCACTTCAAGGAACTGGCTGAAGCAGGAAACCTGAGATGAAAGGAAGAAGGTTCATGGGTTTTCCTTGAAAAATAAAAATTGTGTTTGATTCTACCTCAAATCAGTCGCTTCTTCAGCACCTGGGAACAGATCCTGTCTTCCTGAAGTCATGGCAAGGGTTTTACTGACAAGCACCGTAAAGATGGCATTCACAGGGCTGTCTTCACACACATGCCTTCTAGTCTGAAATTTCTCCTCTTCCCTCTATTCTGCATTCGGTTCAGCTTCACTTCACATGGCAAAAGTGACCACAACAGTTTAGATACACCAGTGGTCTTGTGGTTGCACATTAGTGTGCAAAGATACTGTACAGAGATAGGTTTGATCTCTGCCTCTTCCAAAGACTAACTTTTCAGCCTTTGTACCACTGGTTCCTGAAATCTATCCTTGCCCACAGCGCATGCCTTCGCTCCTATTTTTGTGGTGCTTCATGTGATGTTCAGGACCTTGCAGACCCTCAGCATCCTCTCTCTCTGCTGATTCTACCCATGCACGATCAGTGCCTGCTGCCCCCTCTTTCAGAGCCTGGAGAAGTCATCCTGCTCAGAGACATTTCTTCAGCACCACTGTCCATCCAAACTTACCATCTCATGTTTCACCATCTGAATTCCCTCAAAACATCCTCTGTGCTGTTTTTTCTTATAGTCTACTATAAAGATTTTCCCCCCATTTTGTCCAGTTCCTTTGTCTTGCCTACACAGGCACCTGACCAGATCTACACTGACCATACGCCAGTTCCAGCCCTTATTAATCCAAATCAATTTTTTTCCTCCTCCTTTTAAAAGTTTAAAATATTTTTTTGTTGATTAATTACATGTTGTTCCCAGCTGCTTTTGGCCAAAGACTCAAATAACAGGTAAGAATCAGCACATTGTAATATCGTAGTCTACCCCCTCTTTCCTAGCTTGTTAACAGGACTTCTCACTGCTGCCCTTTCAGCGTGCCAATCCCATTCCCCATGGTAATTAATGCCCATTTGTCAAGTGCTCCTACTGCTTAAACGCCAGGAGGACCGTGTGTGAAGTCAGTGCAAACGAATCCTTCAATCCAAGGGCACGCAGCTGCCAGAAGGTGCACGGACACTTGGTGTTAAACACTCTCACAAGTGAACAGTTTCGACCTCTCCCTGGAAATCCCACAGCTTCAGGAGAACAGGCACTAAGCAGTCCTATCACCTGAAAGTGTTAAACACATCACGGAGATGGGTAGCAGGAGGTTCCTCAAGTACCGGGATGGAGAAAACTGTGGCAAAGAAGAACAGCACCAAAAAGAGAAACTGCTTTATCTGAAAGACTCTTAATCAAAAGCAACCCTTAAAAGCAATCCCCACAAATCACAATGTTCCTTCAATATAATGTCCACGGCGACAATCAGACTGAAGGGAAATTCTTGATACAACATTTGCGTTTGGAATTGTAACAAACCTTTGCGTTAGGTCTATGCTAAACCCAGGTTGCCTGCGTTCATACAGAAAAAGTAATCAAGAAATTACTTCTATTCATCTGTTTGGGTTATACTTGCCTCACAGTGCTGGAACAGACACTGAATTCCCTATTCATTTCCCCCAACAAAATCAAACGATTGCCAGTTTGTTTCCACACTCAAACCTGAAATAAAAACAAGACAGTCCTTGTGCAACCTCTACAAAGCGACTCTTCTCCTCAGAACAAGTTACAGTAATATGGACCTTCTTAGGTGGAGACTCAGTAAACAAAAAAAGCAAGGATTATGATCTCTTTTTCTATTTTATGTCCTGGAAAGGCAGCCCACAGGGTTTGTTTTGTTCACTGTAAGACTTCTTTTTGTTTAGCACTTTTGTCAAAAAAATTTAGGAATATCAGAAATGTTCCATCTTTTCTCCAAAACAACCCAGAAATACCAGGTAGGAAATAGGGTCCTGAATGTTTAGCATCAACAGCTTTTCTTCCATTTCCCAGGATTTTAAGATAAATCTGTTTTATAGACAACCTAGAAGACAGAACTGTAAACGGTCTTAAAACAAAGAATCATGCTGCCTCAGTTAACCAGATTCATTTGCTTATAATGCATGATCCTACTTATACTCCAGTCTTTCAGAAAAAATGGGGTAGGCAAGATAATTTTGTAATATGAAAGCAAACAGAAGCAAAAATTCTAGATGCCATTCTAATACATCTTAGAAAAGTAACAAAAAGTACGACTCTTTTTCCCTTTTGCAAATGATTACATCAGTCACTTAGGAACTGCACCATCATTGCCAAATACCTTCTCTACCACAGGAAGTTTCAATTAAATTAGTTATTAAACCCAATTAATTAAATTTGCACGATTTCTATACACTTGTTTTTGCTCAAGGGAGTCTTACTTGCTCTTGGTCCTCTTTCTAATCAACCTACGCAAAATCAATATATGAGAGTTGATACAGCCTGTTGGTAGTTGAAGGATGAATTCCAAGTCATTTAGTTACAGTTCATTTGGAAAATGAACTGTACCACACAAAGCCTACCCAAATTGCCATTTTCTCTTATCTGAGAATCGATTGTTTGACTTGATGATGGGAGGGGTGGGGGAATACATCCCTTCATTCTACAGTATTAAATGACTAATTAATGTTTTCCAGGTAACATTTTAAGTGAGGAAAAGGAGAACTTAGACGATAACAACTTGTCAAAGCTTGAGGAAAACCTCCTGTCACACAAAATGGCCACAGCTGTTTAGCCAACACTATGAGCTTCCACGAGCTGCTCCACACAAGGCCTAATATGAAAAGGTTTGCTGTAGTTTTGACTCATCTTCCCTCTCTTCCCACTCACATCCCACTAGCTTTTCTAATTGTTTTTCATTTGGTTCTGCCATTCAACAGTTCCTTCAGGTTTTTCTCGTGTCTCCTACATTCATTCCTTATCACTTTCAAACCCTCTCTTGTCCTTCTCTCCCTTTGTCTGCTGCCTTCTCCCAGTTCACTCCCTGTTTCTTCCTCTCCAAGTCCATTCCCAGGCACTTGTAAATGTGACTGCTTAGCAGTCAAGCAGAAAGGGAAAACCCAGGCATCAAGGGAACCTTACTGCCTAGGCCTAACCTGAAATAGACTGACACGGGAGCAATTAGAATGCAATTTTATGTAATAAGATGATTTATTCATTAGTACAAGGCAGGGATAAAAGCTTACAGCTGATGAGAGATGCAGGTTTGTTACAGCTGTCAGTTCTACCAGCAAAATGTATTAGTCATTTAATTTCTTTTTTTTTTTTTTTTTTAAAAAACACCAGAAGCATCCTATAATTACATGTATGTGCCCTTCCTTATAGAAGGAGGCTTGGCACAGAGTTCTTTATTTTCATAATGAAACAGTGACAATTAAAGTGTGATGAGATGATTGTTCTGTCAGTGAGTTTGATTGACCCACATATTACCAAAAAACATATTTAAAAAAAAATATATAATAGTAATATATTGGACTCAAAATACCAATCTACTTCTCCATAGCAGGAAGGTTAATAAGCACCAGGTACTTCAAGCACACTCTTAGCCAAGAGATCTATACAAAAATTCAGATGGTTTCTTTTCAAGGACAGCTGCATTAACAGGAGTCAGCTCTCATTTCTTTCCTGCTTTCAAAGCGATTTCAGCATAGAAGTCTGAGTAGCAACATCTAAAGCACTTCTAAAGTTGACCTTCCAACCAATACTGGTTAAGTCCCAGCAAAAGATCACCATGAATAACATCTGCAGCGTTGATGGCATGTGGAAGAGAATGAGAACCTCAAGGCTTTGGTTCATCATCTCACACACTAGGCACAAAGCCTGAGACTCTGTAAAGAGCACTCTGCTTTATTTCTCAGCAGTCATGACAGGAGAGCACACTTCCCCCTTTGCAGTAGCTCCTAGGCAGAATTCACGTTGGATGGGAGCACTCCTATTCTTATCTGCTGGAGAACAACGGGAACACTTAGACCTCAGCAAAACCATACCTGAACACAGACTCAGCACTTAGTGGGACTGAACTGGCAGGAAAAATGGGCAGAAAGGACCCTTGCCCAGTACCAAGTCTGGGTCATTCCACCCTCCCCCTACTTCCCATCTGCCCTCCGAGGACTTTGTGTTCTTCAGAGTATGAAATTATGGACTAAGCACCAAAGAAAGGTGCTTATTGCAGAAATGCTGGTGATGGTTCACTTTAAGCAAGATTCTCAACCTGTATGAACCAGACCCTGTTCCTGCTATTCACCACCCAGCAGTGGAGAGCACGAGCACCACCATTGCACTATTATAGGGGTTTTTGCTTGGTTTTGCATGTCAGATGTCAGTAATTATATTAGCATGCATAGCCCTGTTGACATTTCTGACAGTGAGATTAAACCCCTAAGACCCAACTTGCAATAGAAAGGAAGGCAACTGGTGATTTGTGGAGTCGACTAAAGCTGGTAGAAAGATATCATACACTGAACAGAGTGAGGCTTCAGACCAAAAAAAGTGAAGTGTGACAACAGGAAGGTCCCCTGGGAGGCAAGGGAGAACAAGACAGACTATGTTCTGTCCATGGATTTCTCAGTGCAAGAAGGCCAAGCCGGTAATCCCATCTTGGATGGGTTTTGGACTGCTTTGATGCCTGACCTAGGTAAATTGCTAAGAACATAATCTCATCTTCAGAAGAAGAGTGTGAATTCTAACTTAATCTGCAGAGCAGGTGCTGTGTTTGCAAGAAGAGCTGTGATAGGTGGGTTATATCTAAGAAAAAATCTGTAAAGAACATAAATACCTCCTTGATTTTGTTTAAAACAACTCAGATTATTAATTCTGTCATTAAACATGCTTTCTTCATGCTCCTTTTGAGAAAGAAAGGTGTCAGAAAAATAAACCCTTTTAAAAAATATACTAACATCTTCCCAGCATTACAAATCCCATTCATGGCAGCCCTTCCTGCAAGGACACCTCATTCCTCACTGGAAGGAAATAATCCACTGCTATAACATACTGACCTTGCGACACTATTCAAGCAGGAGGTATACACAATGGTGGAAGGGGTGTCTGCTTCTGTTTAAGCTGCAGAAGCACTACATAGAAAGAAACAATGAGGACTAGTCATACAGCACACAAGACGCTGTTCTCTACTTCATGAGAAAGCATCGGTTACAGAAGGGAAAGCAGCAGTATAACATGGGAATAGAGCGATGCTTTGCACAGACCACAGCGAGTGATGTGATCAATAGCCCAGACGGGCTACATGGAAGAGATTTCTCAGAAAAATTCCCACTCATTTCAGTTTGGACCTACCTTTCATCATGGCTGACTCTACACTCATGACTTAGGACAGCACATCCGATGCATTCTTACAGTGCATTGTACTATTTAGAAATGGAGAAGTGCTCACCACAGGCTTTGTCCTGAAACAAGTTACACTCCCCAGAGATTCATCCAGGCATGTCCTAAAACCTCTTGCCAGTGGGTGCCTGATGTTCCCTTGCAGCAGCTGTGTTAGGTGTCTTCCACTCTTCTGTGCAGACTCTACACCAGTCTCCCAGTTACAATGAAAACAGTGGGTCCTTCTCAGCAAATAGGCGATGAGATTTTAACTTTAAAATAACAGCAGGTCTGCCCTCAGTTTCAACAGTACAGCTACTTGCTTACACTCTCTAACCAGCTTTAATCTCTCATTTCTCCTCGCCATTTGCTTGTTTTTAACTTAGAATGACATACCTTTCTAAACAATTCCCAGATACATTTTCTAGTTTCTACCTTCTTCTCCAAAAACCTCTATTTGAACACGAAGTCTCAGAGTGCGCTGGCCAGGACAGAATACTACCATCCAGACCTGATTACACAAGACCCATAAGCAAACATGCCCACATCCCTCAAATACTAAATGACAGTTTTTTACCCTAATCTCACTTTCAGATCCTCCTCGGCACATGCTCCTCACCCTCTAGAGAGGAAAGCACGAGGGATGTGCTGGCTGGAAGAGTGGAAAGGCTGGGCTCTTCACCTGAAAACACCAACTGATGGCTGCAAAAAACATACTACAGAAAATGTAAGTGGAAAGGATCTGCTCCACTGTCTCAGCACACAGCAAAGGGAATACTCCATGGATCCCAGGCTAGAACCTCAGAAGTTGTAAAAAGCAGACACCTTTTTCCATCCAATCTCTGCTTTTACCAAAGATAACTGAAGTCAGATACAGAACTACACACAACTCCTAGTGAGCTGAAAACTAGGAAGTAAGTGCCTGCTGTTACCACAACTCCTGAATAAGTTTCATTTGGATGCCATGGGATTCCCATTCCACAAGCAGTTATGACTTTGGATTTTTTGCTCTTTCCTTTAAGACCAGGGCTCTAGATTCAAGATTTGTCAGCCAAGACTTGAGCGTCTCAACTGGAAGCCAATGTGTTTCCATTGGTTTGGTACAGAAATAAGATAAGCCTTTAAAGCAGTCCCTTCGGCAAAAGCATTCTGCTTCTCAAAATATTTCAGAAACGATCATCTGCTCTATGAGCATCTGGCTTCTAAGTCAGCAGGTTCTGTGGCAATAAACTGACAAAACAAGTCATCTCCAGGGTCAGCAGTGCTGGTGCCTTTCTGCACAGATTAGCTGTGCATGCCTGATGGTGTCATAACTGAGGACAATTACTGAGTTTACACCAGCCTTCAGCATGTTAGATACAGATGCATGAGTCATGAACAGGCTCTTTCAGGAAAACATCAGTACAAACATTTCTGCTCTCTATATAAAAAGCACTGCTGTTTAAAGGTTTAAGGTGCTGATATGCACCTTAAGAAGTGATAAAATACTGCAGTGAGGGTGTACTGTAAGAAATAGAAAAGATACTCTGCAAACCTTTGCACCAAAACATTCAAAAATCAAAGAAAAATCCAACAAAAGCAGGACCATGTCATGCTGATTCCATAAACAATAATAAAGAGAATTAAGTGACATACACCTTTGGAGAGACTTGGTTTATCAGAAATCTTTGTTCCAGGTTAGTGATATAGCCTGAAAAGTTTATCTCCACTTCTCTCACGGGTAGTAGGAACCAGCATGAAAGCAAACACTGTTCTTGAAGCAAACAGGTGACCTGCTGAATTACACTGAGAATGGACAGCCTCCTCCAGCCAGCAGGCAAGGGTACTGTGCAGTTACTGATTCAACCGCACAGCAGTACCTGTGCAGCAGGCAAGTGACTGCCCAGACTGAGGCAGCATCCAGAGGCTCCTCTCGGGCTCTGGGCTTTGTTATGCTACAGAAGAAGTTCACACACAAAAACCTTCTGCTCCCATTTTTCTAAACCAGGTGAAACAAATGAGTAACAAAAAGTAAGCAAAGGGAGAAGAAAGACGGAAAACAAGAGATATATGATTACAGGGTCTTACTGTGTATAAGGCAATAGCAGCTCCAGATTTGACCTAAAATGCGCACAAGAAGCTCATCATCTGTAGCTGCTGCTCAGTTTGGCCATTAGCCTAAATTCTCACGGATGTCACAGAAGAATGTTACTGTAAATCTCTGCACTCACATTCATTACAAATACCCAAACCTCCCACTGAAACGCACATCAGTGCCCATACATCATCCTTTGTCATTCAAGTGACAAAAGAGTTTTCTTTAGGTTTAACTACTTCAAGTATTTTCAGACTTGTACTTGCCTCCATCATAGCCTGCAGTTACCAAGATCACACCATGTGCACGTGCAAAATACTTACACATCCACCAGCTCTGCAGATGCAGAGCAGTACATTCAAACACCTCATTCTAGGTATCTCGTCAGGGATCTTCCCTTTACTGGGGCAGGGGGAGAGGGACAAGTCTGTGCCAGCTGAAAGACAGTCGCCAGCAGGTCGAGGGAGGTGATCCTTCCCCTCTACTCAGCACCGCTGAATCCTCTGGAGCACTGGGTCCAGTTCTGGACTCCCCAGTACAAAAGGGACATGGACATACTGGAGCGAGTGCAGCGAAGAGTCATGAAGGTGGCTACATGGACTTGAGCGCTGGCCACATGAGGAGAGGCTGAGAGCTCAGCCTGGAGACCAGAAGGCTCAGGCATGATGTTACCAAAGTGTATAAATACCTGATGAGAGAGTGTAAAGAAGATTGAACCAGACTGTTCTCAGTGGTGCCCAGTGAAAGGACAAGAAACAAAGGGCACAAACTGAAATATAGGAAATTCCATTTAAACATAAGAAAAAGCTTTTTTAAACTGTCACTAAAGCAAGGTTAATAATGCATGTAGCCTATTTGTGAATATACACTCTGCAAAGGTGGTCAAAACCTGGAACAGATTACCCGGAGAGATTTGCAGTCTCCATCCTTGGAGATATTCAACACCCAATTGGACATGGTCCTAAGCAACCTGCTGTAGTTGATCCTGCTTTGGGCAGGAGGTAGCACTAGACAGTCGCCAGAGGCTCCTTCCAACATCATCCACCCTGTGATTCTGTGATATGCTGCTTCTAAGTGTCTGTTGTTAGCCTAATATTCAAACAAGCAAGCGGCATCTAAGTGAGGGAGAGTAAGCACATAGACAGATAAGCAGGCTAACTCAATTTATCACAAACTTTTTTTTTTTACTTCTTTTTTTCTTTTCATAGCGTGTGTACATCATGTATCTGTCTACCCAGATGCTTGTGACAGTCGTGAGGTCTGCTTTGGCATGCCCCAAATTGTTCACATCATCTTGGGGAACATTAAATTAAAATGTCAGCTTTCAGATTAGATATAGTTGAGTGCCTTCCTGTATCTTTGTCAGCAGCAGAGTTAGGAGACGAAGATCTTGGATGCAAACAGGCTTTGTCCTAACATTTACTGACTCCTGGAGAAGAGCAACCGTGTTGAGTCACAGCACAAAAAAGAAGTGAATGCAAGCGCATACACACACACACGTGTTTTTTAATCATCGCTCCCAGGAGGATGCACTTATTTCACACAGCAACGCTTTGAGAAAGTATGAGGATGCAAACCCTTCCTCCTGCCTGAAAATCAACAGCTACAAATACAGTTTCCACCAGGCATTTTACACACTTGTTATAGAAACAGTTTTAAAGGCATCAGCATCTGAAGAAATTGAATGTCTGACAAACAGTGCAGGTGAACCATGGATCGGGGTGGTAAGTTAAAGACCCGATGCTGTAATGAGAATGTTCTGCATCCTTTAAATGACCTGTTGAAGAAAGTAAGATTTGAGTAAACACCTGAACATGAACAGAGAACACTTCTGTGCCACTAGCTAGCGTATGAAGTGATGCAGCCCTGTAAAGATGCACTCAGAGGAAAAATACCCCGAAGACATGCAGTGGAGGCAATGGATTCAACGCCGAGAAAGACAAGATAAAGCAAGACAAGGATGCACAATCTGCAGACTGAAAATCAGATGGAGCTAAATCACTACATTAATGAAACTTGAACAACTCCTTTTTCACCCTGCTCCTGCATGGGGCAGAATGTTCCTCGGCATGGAAGAAACCGCACGGCTGATGTGAACTGATCCATTAACTTATCTGAAAAGGACACTGAAACTTACCCAAAATATGCCCATGCCAACACCACCTCCTTTCGCACCCACAGATGATCAAGGAACACACATCAAATCTAAGTGGTGTTAATGAACTAAACCTAATCTGCAGAACACACTGACATTGATCTCTAGATGACCACTTTCTATGCCAGTACAGAACAGTTTTAATTGGAAAAGACGAACCTTGAAATTAAAAAGGTGTCAGTAATACAATGGAAACTCATTCCAAACAAACTCATTCCCAATACATTTGGATATTTTGGCATGGTACTGCAGTATGAAACTCAGCATCTCACTCTGGAATTCAAAAGAATTTTCTCCTCGTTTCCACATTTAAACCAGCCCAGGCAAAGAACACTGAAAGTGTTAAAAAAAAAAAAAAAAAAAGGAAAAAAACAGTGTCAAAATGACAGCAACTTTTTACATCATTTTAAGTGATTAAAGGTGAGATTACACAGCTAACAAATTCTGACAGGGAAATCCTTCCACTTTTAGCGGCAAGGTCTGGAGTAATTTATCACGGTTTGGGGGAGTTCTCCACAAGCAACGGGCTCAATTGCATTGAAGGAAAGAGTTCGGTCTCCAGTAATCATTTGCATTGCACTTTGCTACCTAGAGTTAGCACTTCTTCACATTTAGTGATCGTCACACTTTAAACATTTACTACCATACAGCTTAGTCCTGGCCCTCAGTACTGCAGTCCAATAAAAAGCAAGAAGTTAGATCTTGCCAACTGCTGTTTGTCAGGGCTATTGCAAGAACACCAACTCTCAAGAATTTCTCCAGACACTGAAGAAAAATTCTACTTCAGATCCAGGTCCACCATACCTATGTGAAAATCTGAAGAAACCAAAATCGAGCCTACCATAGAGATGTGCTACAGCTCTCCTTGGAGGTGGAGTGGCCATTGCTGTTCCATAATAAAAATCTTAGCAGTATGTACTTGCAAGGACTGTACTCCCGTTTGCTTTAACTTTGTCACTGGTCCATTAAGTTCCACTTTCTCAAAGAGCAAACTCTCAGAAATCTGCCCCAAATTAAACAGTAGCTTCACACTTCCTTTTTTCCTTTGATTTTAGATGCGTTTCTTCAAATGCTTGGCTTATCGCAAAAGATCTATTTCACACTGTGTAATAATGCAGACCTCCTCTCCATGCCTGATGAAGGCTATCCTACGTCAACACGTAACCCGTGATTACAGTTAGATCAGTAGTAACTTTAGAGAAGGAGACTTTCAGCCCTAAACATGATGTCCCCTGCCTCTCACTCCAAATACATACTTTTCCTCCTGAAAAAGGAGTTTTCCATTAATGGCATATAAACTTCCATTACCATTTCAGTTAAATTTTTTTAAAAAGTCTACAAGAAACTTTTCAAGAATACCATTTCAGCTTTAGTTCCCACCAAGAAACACTGGATGACTAACAAAAAGCCACCAAATTCACATGACACATTGCCCAAATATGTCTGTGCTAGACCTACATCTTTCCTATATACTCAGGAGAAATTGATTTTAATATTTTCCAGGAAATGACAAAGTCTTTCTAGTGCATATGTAATTTGGGAATTACTACAGGAGCCTCATGTTAATGCTGTAGCCTAAAAGAAAACGCACATGCTTTCATCCATACTGTTCCACCCTGGGTCAGCAACACAACATGCGTACCATTCCTGTGCAGAAATCAAAACACTTCCAACACCTTTATCCTCAACCAAACTTACATGTCCTAGATCAACACTTTGATTTAAAAAGTAGAAGAACAGAACCTACCTAGGCATTAGACCTCCTCGTCACACAGGAGTTGCAAAGCTTTGAGTTCACAGCAGAGGAAACAGCGACGCTGGTCCAAGTTCACCAAACCACTCAAGACAACTGTTTCAATCCACCTCCACTCAACAAAGCATTTAGACATAGATTTAAGCACTTTCTTGATGTAAAATCTTTCTGATGAGGTGGGAAAATATTGCACATTCAGAAACCAAGACCTAGGAGACACGGGAGGGATTAGTTTATACCTTGAGCTCACTGCCTGCGGTGGACTTAGAGCTGTGGCACACGCTCTTAACTAAACCTAGCACAATTTCCAGGGTCACATAAGATGACTGAAAACTCTTCCAAGAGAAACTACTCTAATTGCAGTGAACAGAAGAATGCTGATGGCCAACTGTCTCAACAAGCGAACTGTGAGAGAAGAGACACTTCGCTTTCTATTTACTCAATTTAATTGGTACAAAGAGTGAGGTGGTTTTCTTTACCTTCTCCTGGTTCAGATTCCCCTTCGACCTTTGATTTTCAGGCTTCCTGAGAAAGAGGCCAATAGCAAAAATTCAGTATGAGCTAATGGTCTAAAACATTCTACAACTTGAACCTCTTCTGGAAAGCTTGGCACACGGCTCCCTTTAGAAAGCAAGTCTGCTTGCATCATATTCTATGTAGTATTATTTTTTAATACTACTACCAGGGACAGCTGAACAAAAGCAGGAGGTGTATTTCTCAGAAGTTCACCTCCTTCTGCTGCTTATCCCCCTGCCTGAAGGCAACTGTGACGAGATCATCATAACTACCTCTGCAGCAGATATGGCAAACAAGAGCGCAGCAGATGGGAAATCAACAGCAGATGACGACCTGTACAGAAAGAGATCCTGTTGTCAACATCAGGTACCATTTGTAAAAACAACAAAAGAAGTAAAAAACCAGAGGATAGGGTTTGGGTAACCTCTTTCAAGGGACAAAGTCAGTCCCACTTCGAAGCAGATTTTTTGGGAGGCGGGGAGGTCCCATATGAATACTGATGTAAATGCAGCTTCCTGCCCAGCCCAATGACAATTTACCAACAGGCGGTGCGTCATCTGGCAATTCTTCCCCCATGGCAGACGAGACATATAGGCAGTATACTCTAAATAGTGTGTTTCCTGACAGGATGAGATATCCGTGGGTGTTTTCAGTCTTGTATCCATACAAAGCTCGGTATCTTACTAATCATATACCCATTCTAGCCACAAAAGACAGCTACTGCTTGCAGCAATGCATCTGGCAACTAGCTAAGGACAACAGGCCTCTGTATAAAATAAATTAAAATGCTTTAAAACTGATTTAGAGATGTGCTGAACAAGACTTTATAATTGATAAAGCCTTTGCTGAAGTCATCCTTGCAGGCAGAACCTATTACTTTGAGTGCTGCAGGTCTCTGCAAATGTCTAGCTGCCTTTGGTACAGAGCAATTCATGTGTGCAGCTTCCAATAAAGAGCAAAGGCCAGTCACTGTTTAAGCTTCCTAGGGCTGGAACTGCAGACGCATCTCGATTGCATGCAGTTAACCTAGGTCTCCTTTCCCCACCATCTGCAAAAGAGAGATTCTGATCCAGGTTTCTACCTTTTAATTCACCCAATTCAAGGTACTCCAAGTTCACACCTTTTTTCTTGATAAAACCAACCTACCTAATAGTGATGGCTTAAGGCAAAGTGATATGTTTTGAACAACAACAACAAAAATATATAAAAGACAGAGACAAGTAGAAGATAAGAAGAGTTATCCAGCCCATCTTCCACTCCATAGTAGTTATACATTACCTATGTCATTCCTGCCAGACAGTTGCCTTATCTCACTACAGTACTGGAGGCTTCAAGCCTCCCTAAGCCATATATTTCAGTACTTAACTATGCTGAATTAGAATGTTTTTTCCCTAATGTCTAACCTTAACTTCCTTTGCTGTAAAAATCAACCCATTAATCCCCAAAGGGCAGAAGTAGTAATAACTCCATTTTGTTCACCTCTGTTCTAGGTTTTTACCACTTTGAAGACTTAAACCCCACCCTTTCTTTACCCGAGTTTTTTTTCTAGCTCATAGATCCTAGTTTGTAGACTTTTGACCTTTCTCATACTCTTCCCTGAACTGTCTGATGAGTTTTTACTCTTCCTTGATGGGTGATGTCCAAGTCTGGAAAGAGCACCTCAGCCAAGAAAAAAGGGTTTCAAGGAATCCCCAGTACTTTACTGAAAAGACAGATAGTAGCATTGAGGTCACTGGAGATGTTTCAAGTCTCCAAAAATCCTGTCTTCTCCACTTGATTTACTCTGAAGTTGCTTGGCATTTAACTTGCTAGCTAGCTTAACATGCTTTTGAGGCTACTAGGATGATTAATGCATGGCCAAAAGACATGATTTTACGTATTCTTTAGAAGTGACCCAATCTTGCACAGCAACTAGAGCCAATACCCCAGCACTTTAAGCTTATATGACATTTACCTTAGCATAAGTTTGGAAGCTTAACAAAAACCGAGTATACTGACTTTTATAATGAACTACCGCAGGTACAAAGATGTTAGGCATATATTTATATGCCCATAACTTGTTTCTCCTTACCACACTGGTTCCTGAAAGAGCACTAAACATTACTAGAGCAAATTCATTCTCCTGAATAATGCAAGTTCTGATTTAGTAATGTATCTCTGCCTACCTATCTATCTAAAGACTGATCATTTCTGTAGAGCTTTTCAAACTTCAAAATGAAGTCAGTAGGTGGCAGGTATTGTAGCTGGCACAGTACCTTAAAAGAGGGGACATTCCAAAACAAATCACACCACTTGAGGATTTTAAACTGAAAGTGAACCCACAGAGAGCAATAAAAAGATTACATTTTCTCCAATTAAATTAGAGACGTCAACCATTCAAGAGCCTGAGAGTACTTCTGTAGCAGCACTGACTTAACATTAAGCAAATGCTGATTGCTTCCCTCTCAAGTCAGCCCAGGATCGCTCTGCAAGTGTCTGTGCACTGATTTACGGTGGTAGGTCACCTTCAGCCAATGAACAAATGCATTTCAAAACAATTTGAACAAAGTATAAATTTTAGGTTTAGGTAGCAGTCATTTGATAATCTGAATGGCTTAATCAGCAAGTGCTCCACTGAAGCACAGGAACTTGTTTCGTAGATTTAAGAGGTCAGAGAGACAGATTTACTACGTATACATAGGAACAATCAAACCTGCATTCTCTCCTACGACTGGAGTGAGACAAGACAATTCTGCCACCTTACTGTTGAGCTATCTATCTGATGACACACTAAAAAAAGAAACGAATAGACTTATGAATCATAAAATGATACTAACTGCAGCAGATGATGAAATTCATGACTCAGGCTACTAAGATTACCATGTTCCAAATTATACTACTTGCATTTCTTTTATGTATTCCTTTGCAGCTAGTATAATTTGTAGTTACCATCAATTAAATGACAGTCATAAATGGAACTTCTAAAAGATAAAAATGAATCGTGATGCTGAGCCAAAAAGCAAATAAAAATGTCAAAAGATTAACTTTATAAATGCCCTGAGGCATAGTATTAAGACATTAACACAACATGCTGGTCTGTCAGTACACTCTGACTGGAAAACATTTTTTCAATACAAGTTCAGCATTTTGGCCCTTCTAGCGCACTGACAGGTTGTTTCCTGCCACTGTGTTCTTGCAAAGGAGAAAAGCTGTAACTTCTGGTAGAGTTAGGGCCGTCAGGATATAATACTGCCACCTATGCTTTGAGATAGCGTATGGGTGGTATGTGTAGACACTATCAAGTACTCATCAGATGTACTGCTTAGAACAAGTTTCAGCGCACATTTCTTAAGCTTCCTGTCAAAACCTGCCTTCTTTTAGAGACTTTCACTGAAACAGAAATACCAGGGAAGGAAAAAGTGCTGTTCAAAAACCAAGACATTGGTATCCAGTATCTCCTTCAGTTCTCCACACCACTTCTGTCTCCAGCAGTGGGAGCAGATGACTATAAATAGGAGCGAGGGTTTTGATCCTATCTTTGAGGATTAGCTGCTTCCCTAGTAGAATAGTGGGACAACATGCAGCATACATCCAGACGAGGCTGGAAGCTTATTATTAAGTTGGAGGAAAAAAGGCTGCTCTGTGACAAATCACTACAGCATACCCAAATGATCATGCACATTAGCGGTCACGTTACTTGCAAATGGCACCATGAAGTAACAGTCTCCAAGAGAACACCAGCACCAAACCATTCTTGCCCTCTACAATAGTGATGTTTGTAGAGACAATGTAAGGAATTAAGTACTGAAATACAAAGGCTATTGAGTCATAGTGATCAAACGATGAGGCCCTGATAGCAAAAGATGTCCCAAGAATTTAACAATATATATTGCAGATATATTACTGTAATACAGCAAAGTCAAGCTCTGGTTAACAAAATATTTCAAGAGAGTATCAGGAAAAAGTCATTAATGTAAACATACTGTCATCCAACAACAACAACTTTGAGATGTTTCTTTCCTTCACGTGATGAGTTGGAAACTGTGGCCCTAGCTGCACCTGCAAGTCACACACACATTTTCTCCTGCTCCTTGAGCATCCTACATGACCAGGTACAAATGGAAGAGCCTGCCCAAAAAAGTCTCAATTCTTCAATGTTCTCCAGTATTAAAAAGAGAAGGAGGACCCTCTGGGAAGGTAATGACTGTGCGTGTCCTTTCCAGAGGAGAGGTTCGCAGACCATCCCAGTCAAAAAACTTGCGCTATGTTCTGTGTGAAACCATTGGAAAAAAGATGGCATACAAGAACTGTCAGAGGCTTGCTTCTCCCTCACTCCCTTCATGGAAGTTATTACTATCAAGAAGTATCTTGCATGGGTAACAGTTGGGAGAGTTGAGCAGCCCTGTGGAGAAGGACTTGGGGGTACTGGTAGATGAAAAACTGGACATGAGCCAGCAATGTGCACTCGCAGCCGAGAAACCTAACTGTATCCTGGGCTGCATAAGAAAAAGCACGGCCAGTGGGTCGAGGGAGGTGATTCTGCCCCTCTACTCTGCTCTGGTGAGACCCCACCTGGAGTGCTGCATCCAGCTCTGGAGTCCTCGGCACAGGAAAGACCTGTTGGAGCGGGTCCAGAGGAGGGCTACAAAAATGATCAGAGGGATAGAATACCTCTCCTCTGAGGAAAGGCTGGGAGAGTTGGGTTGTTCAGCCTGGAGAAGAGAAGACTCCGGGGACACCTTATTGTGCCCTTTTAATACTTAAAGGGCGCTTATAAGAAAGATGGGGACAGACTTTTTATAGGGCCTGTTGCAATAGGAGAAAAGATAATGGTTTTAAACTAAAAGAGGGTAGATTCAGACTAGATATAAGGAAGAAATTTTTTATGACGAGGGTGGTGAAAAGGTGGAACAGGTTGCCCAGAGAGGTGGTAGGTGCCCCATCCCTGAAAACATTCAAGGTCAGGTTGGACGGGGCTCTGAGCAATCTGATCTAGTTGAAGATGTCCCTGCTCATTGCAGGGGGGTTGGACTAGATGACCTTTAAAGGTCCGTTCCAAACCAAACCATTCTATGATTCTATGATAACGTGAAACGTATCCAAAATTCAATATGCAAGTACCAGAATTGATCAATTCACCAAAAAAACTTACACAAAGGTGCAAAGAAAACACGCAGCCACAGTAGCCATTCCTTAGGCCAATGGAGAGGTTAAAAACAGACAAACAAAAGGTTCCGACTAGGTTTAAAAAAAGAAAGAAAAAAAACAACTTTACAGAGGAAAGGTGACAGCTGGAAGAACAAATGAACAAATGAACAAAATGAACAACAGCTCTACCTCTTGCTGACAAAGACAGAGGGTAAAAATTACAGGCAGATTGATGAGCTTACGATAACTGCACACCCGCAACGTGAACATTGGCAACAACCAGCCTTCAAAAAGAGGTTGGCATTGCTTTTGTGGAATCATCATTTTGACAGTTATCTTAAATAAGGAGAAGGAAGAAAAGTTGCTATGGAACAGATCTTCATTTCCCAACAGCAGACTTCAACTTTAAACAAAGTCCTATGGGGGGGTGGTGGGGGGAAGTTTTTCAAATAAAACCACTTCCAATTCCAGCAGCCTCCACCTGCATCTCCTGATATGCAGGTCAGCAGGCTTTTACTTTGGCGTATTCATTCAGCTTTCATCACAGTAGCTGGACTTCAATCTTCAATCTAGCATCTTCAATCTATTTGCTCCAAAGGAACTCTCCTGGTTTCTTTCCTGAGGGAGACTGAATAAATTCTGTAAAACTGAAAGTGAGATACTTGTACACGAAGAAATCCTCTGAGTTGCGTTGGCTATACACACTTACGTTGTACGTGTCTTTTATGCTGCACAAGGCTTCTTGTGTTTCAGCTGGTAGGACTCGCACAGCTTGCAATTTACCACAGTTCATGCAAACACAGCATAAAAATTTGAAGTGTGCTAATTACCACTTAAAAGCCTTCTATTGAACCTCAAGGCACCCGAAAGACCATCTACTGGGTACATAACGCTTATATTCTCCTTCAAGAATTGCCCCTGTGTCTACTCTACTCCTGGCTTACCAGGGCAAAGTAGGGGAGCAGGCAACTTAACCCACCACAGGGTACATACGGCAACACTCTTAAGAACTTGCATTTCAGAGATTTTCAGTTTCTGGTAACACCACAACAGACTGTCCTTGAGAGCAACAGAGAAACCTTATCACCAGAGTGAGGACAGAAGAAAAATTCTCAAGAATTTGGTTAGAAAGAGAAGCTGCAGCAACATGTGGAGGACTTGGTAAGTGATGGAGAGGACATTATAAATGTTCCCTCAGCCCTTGGAACTAACTACATGCAACCATGTACTGATTGCAAGGCCATAACATGCACTTTAACAGCACAAGCATCCTAGACCACATTTGGGAGGACAGACAATCCAAGACACACCTGGTAAGGGCAAAACCTGCTGTTGAGTCATCTAGAGGAATAATATCTTGCATCTCAAAGCCCCAAGGCTCACATGCACCATCTTCTTCCACTTCAAACAAGGACTCTTTCTCCAGAGCTGTCAAGACTGCCAATATCCACTACACTGTCGCCAGGTGGTACAGCTCTTGGCTTTCCTGAAACACCAGGCCATTGAATTGAAAAAGGAGATCATAAAGAAGTCAGAGGGCTGCTGAACTGACAGATTAAACTCGTAATACCATACTCAGGATACAAAAAACTTCTGGTCCACACTAGGACTGTTGAGATGAGACAGAACAGATCCAGACTGCTTGACCATGCTACCGATTGTAAAGATTGCAGGAAAGTTGAATAGCTGGAAGTTCGCAAGTGAAGAAACACGTACCAGGGAGTTTTGGCAAGCTTTCCCAGCTCTGCTGTACAGCAAGTGGAAGGGGGTCCCACTCATAGGCCTCAGGCAGCTACCTAGCTACTGGCAACACAGAGGGGTAACAAGTACAAACCAACATCACTTCACACAGCAGGGCAAATCTTGTTTCTCCCCACCTGCTGGTAACATACTTGCAGCTGTAACACTTACACAGATGCCAGACAAAAGGGATAATAAAATATATTTAAAAAACCCGTTCTAATTCAAATGGTTTTAACTTCTGAAGATGCTTCTATATGGTGTGGTCTTGCTGTACTGCAGTCCCCGAATCTAAAGCTGCCAAAATCCAACTACAACACCTGGGCCCATCATAGTGCAGGCTGGCACCAACAGAAGAGAATTCCATGTTGTAACAGCAGATCTGTCCACAACCCCGAAGGACAGGACAATCTAGCTACGGTGTGTCTGCTGTGAAAAACGCATGTTTCAAGACAAGCGCTGCAGGAGCTGCAAGAAAAGTGTGGCATGGTGCATAACCTTACTGCCTGTCAGCACACACCCAGAAATCTGAGGAAAGTTTTCACCAGTGTTTTAAATTATATGAATGAAGATCTGGCTCTCAAACATCCATCATAGTGTAGAAAGCCATCAACTTGCAAGTTACCAGACTCCTAATTTGAAATCAGAATGAATTCCTACCAATTTCTTTGTAAGTTGGGGAAATGAAGTGACTGCGGAGGAAATAAATCTTTGCCCATTTAGGGGAAGTCCTTGAGGCTGTTGCCTATGAAGGAATATAATTTAACCTGCGGGCTATACAAACTTGCAGCCACCATCAGGAAAAAAATTGTTAAAATACTAGTGAGTGCTGATAAGAAGGACTCTGTACTAGCAGAAAGCTATTCTGAGGTCCAAAAATCCCCACCATTCTCTCAACTACACAGACAGAAGTGTTAAATACTAATGGACTGAGCAGCAAACTACGTGGAAAGATGTAGGAATGTTACTATGGATGTTATGGTGGGTGTGAACATTAAGAGGCAGTGAACAGAGCAGCAGGAGTCTCCAGAAGTGACCAGAGGCACAGCAATCAGAAAGGAGGAGTAGTTCCCACAGCTCCACCCAAACCACGGAGATAAGAAATGTTGATGTTCTCCCAATCTGCTGAAAGAAGTCTTCTTCCCAAAGAAAACCAGCCCTACCCCAGGTCTGCAGGCTAGGTTAGGTAGAGCCAGAGGAAGTGGTTGTTTGCAGGCGCCTGAAGAAAGCATTTCCTCTTAAGTGACTTTGTTACCAGAGCTACAGCCTAGAAGGCAACTGTAGTAGTTGACTTGGGTACGATGTCCTGAGCAAAAGCTGAGATTGATACCAACACACGACTGGTGGACACGAAGGTGAGGAGTGCAGAGAGAACACAAATCTGAACAAGTAACAAAGGTAACAGTCCTTTGTTGAAGGCAGCAAGACTTGGAACTGCAGGCTTACCATTAGAGGCCATAAGAAGATATGAGTGTCTTGGGCTCATGACAGCAACTGAACTCCTTACTTCCCAGTGAAGCAATACTGAGCCACTGAAGGTCTCCCACTGATCTGGTCTGTGCAAGGACACTGCTCAAAACTGCAGAATGCTGCTACCAAGAAAGAGCGAGGTAAGTTTCGTTTGGGCTTCTTAGAAGCAGCAGCAAGTGAGCAAGGAGACAGACCATTCCTACAGGATCATTTCAACCTCCCGTCTCTATCCTCCAAGTGCCCATCTTCTAGCCAGAAGAGATGCAGGTGTGTCTCAAACTAAACAGCAGGCAGTCCATTACCATGGATTAATATTCAGCTTTGGCAGGATAGCTGTGCAACATGACCCTGAACCAACCTATTTTCTTAAGGCCTCTGGCAAGTAAAAAACAAAAAGCAAGCCAGAGCTACAAAATTATCATAAAAAAGGTCGAAGTAGAAACAAACAGAACTGTGACGCTCAGACTGTAATCAACATTTAATTCAAACGGAAAGGCTGTTTCATACCCTGACGCTCATATGTACCAAAAGGTTTCAAAAGTTTTATTGCAGTTTTTTAAAAAAAAAAAAAAATCCATCTCGTGCTCGGTTCCACATGTAAAAATGATATTACTTACAGCTGGTGAAGAGATTTTGAAGAGACTGCAATTTTTTTAATCAAGCATACACAGACAATTCTGGCTTCAGAAAAACAAGGAGATTAGCAATTTGGAGATTAAAGTAGTACACTTTAGGTTGCATGGACTCTGGAGCAAGAAAACTGGGCAAAAATTTATTCTAATATACATGACACAGCATGACACAAACCATCAGGTTAGTCTTCTAAACTCTATTCAGTGTTTAACACTGATTAAAATTAAAGTTAGCCTTTTATTAACAGTGAAAGACTGCAATCAGTATTTGGAAAGCATCCCACAAAATTGCTAAACTGTTTATTTTCATTGACAAAAAACAAGGTAATATTCTTCTGTGATTTCTGTAATGAAAATATTTATCACACAAACCAAAAATTCTACATAAAAAAATATTTTTAACAAAGGTTTTGCTATCATTGGGTATATACACATTACAGAAATTAAAAAATCATTATCATTTAATGAAAAAAGGATGAAGCATCTTACATGCTCTTCCATATAAAAAACGAATTGGTTTAAGGATGGAAAACCAAGTCTAATATCAGAGGTGGATCTGCCAAGGTGGTATCTTCTATCCACTCAGGTACCCACTGTACGTGAGGGCTCCCCAATACCCTTGGTGTTGCTTCTTGTCCATTACATACTGCATTTTTACATTCTTCATCTGACAACATGCAGCTTCAATAATTCCTCTACAAAATACTAGTCTGCCAACAGCGCTGTCCAAGAGCAACACCCAGAGGCTAAATATATTGCTACAGCAACTCCGCACATTTTGACCTGTATCTTTCTGAGAAAGAAAAACCTTCATAAAGATAAGCAACAATTTCCTGTAAAACTAAAGAGCTGACAAAACTCTTTCAATGGTAACGTTAACAGCAAAGTGTTGCAGGCAAACAAACCCGCTCATGAAAATCACATCTTTATAGCTATTGTGAACAACATTTTAGAACAGATGATATATACACACACTTATGTAGAGCAAATAAGCAGTAGTTTTTGCAAATGCGTGTGTACAGTATTTTGGTTGGCAGCAGCACTGCAAAGGAGCAACTAGAAGGATGCCTGCTCTCTAGAACGCCAATTGCATTTTTCAAATGCAGAAAGACAGAGAAGAGGCAGGCTGCTCTCCATTTCCTCTACCAGTTGTCAAAGCAGTACTTTTTTTTTTCCCTTAAATCTTGAAGGCAGTTGCTGTAGGAACAACTTGGCTATGCAATAACAAAAAACCTCCAGCAAAAAGGTAATACCCCAGAGCATCTTTAAGAGGAACATGTTATGTGGAATCACAGCAAGAAGAGGGGTAGAAAACTGGATACAAAAACAAGTCACTTAAAGATCTCTGGCATCTAACAAGACTATTCTCTGCAAATCTAAAGCCTACATAGTGGACAAAGAAAAAGGCTGACAAACTAAGAACACAATCAGTAACACCACACTTATACCCCCAAACACTTATTTAGAATAAAATGTACTTAAAAGAAAATGCAGTGAAGATCGTGTAATCACAAAACATGACTGCACCTACCAAACCTTTTATATTTTGAGATTTCAGATCAGGACAATGATCAAAACCAAACAAACACAGAAGTCTCAACCAAAAACCTGATGGAAAAGTTCCTAATCTATTGAGTAGGGTTTGTTCCATTCTCCTCAGTTAATTGCGTTTTTTTTTCATCTGTCTTCTCAGAATCATGCTCTTCACTTGGTTGTGGTGAAACTGGAATCGCATCAACTATGAGGAAGCAATCATCCCTCAGCACCTGCTCAGCCGTCAGTCTGCTACAGCAGAACAAATTCAGGAGAAGAGATTTCACTTTATCATCCTACAAACAGAGGAGAAAGGATTTCATCAGTAAGCAAAACAAACTCGATTACAAATAACAACCAAGTATTTGGTGAACACATCTTGTAAGTGCTTAGGGCCCTAAGCCCTCACAGAAAGTTGTACCATAGCATTCCCGATGGTCAGCAACACTTGACAATCATAGTGCTCATTAACAAAATAAAAGCAAGCATTCAGCATCAGGTCTGTCAACATGGTATCAGCATACTTCACAGAAGAGCATGAGTTATTATATTTTAAAATATCAATTCACTAAACTACTATAAATTAGAGACCAACTGAAGTTGGTCTTTCTACTGAGAAGGAACAGAACAGGTGCCATTCACCTTCTACAACTTCATCTTTTAGCTTTTGTCATATTGCTTTATGTCTCTACAAGAGCACAGGAAAAAAAAGAAAACCAAAGTAATGGGCTCTAAATCAACAGCAGCTATTTTGCTATTAACCCATCACTTACACTTAGGCTCTTTGGATTTATTAGAAGGGATTACTTGCCTAAATTCTTAGCACATTAACAGTGCTAGACTCCATACACAAAACATAAAAACACAGCTGCTACACATATGCATAAACATCAGTTATTGAAGGAAGAAGAGCACACACTGGATTTGGACAAGGGGACTGCAAGAAAGACAATCTCAAATGCTGATCTAGAGATCTAGATTACCAAAACTCAATGGGACCAGAATCTTTCCATAAGAAGGCTTGCTTGTTCACCATCTCCAGACCAGCAACACCACTGACCAGGGTCAATAAAACAGCAAAGCACAAGATACCTGTACACTTCTCACCTATCCCCATTTCATCCAGACAGAAGAATCACTGTGATGCAAAGGAATGTACACAAGTAGTCAAAAACTTGAAGACAGAAACAAGCAGACAATGTCCAACTCTTCCACTAATTATCAGAGTGAATCTGGAGAATTAGCCACTCCCCAAATAATCTGAAATCTGGGTGAAAAGATGGGATCTGAAAACTGTTGATCCTACAGGCATAAAGGATTGTTAAATGTTTATAAAACATTTAAAATGCTCAAAGGAAAATCTCTAGTTAAGAAGATCCAAACGTGCAATGAAATACATGAGTGAACCACGACTACACACTTCCTCTGCAAAATTCAAAGTGAAGAAAGTCTGAGCATTTAAAGAGCTTGAAAAGCTTTGTACTTGCATATTTGCATTTCATGACACTATCAAATGTCTGTCAACAACAAATACCCCTTCTCACCATCTTCTCACTTTAAGGAAACCGAAAATTGATTCCACAGGGAATACTGCTGTAGGACAGCATTTCATCGTGTTTACTTCATTCCATTGTGTTTGCTCTTATTTACTTTTTTTTTTTTTAAAAAGACGCAAAACTGGATGCTGAAACACACTGAACACTGGCATGGCTAAATGAGTGGCTACAAGATCTTACCTCTAATCTTTGCTTTTCCTCAATAGCTAGCTAACATTAATATCCCTGTTTTAAAGCTTAACATTATTTTCCTGTGGCAATATTACATTTGCTGAAAACAACAAAAATTTTACTAGTTGCAAGTGTGCAATTCCTCTGGGCACAAGACTGAGATGGAAGGGAAATTACCAGCCTGTCAAGAGCCTGCAGATGGGCATGGAGATTAATTCTGAATAAGCTGATTATAGATAAAGCACTTAAAAGCAAAATAGATTTTCCCCAAGAACTGGGACAAGGATTAATAGCTAGAGGTCTAAAAGATTCCCCAAGAAACAGGTGAAAGATATTTATTAGTATTACATTTCATAGTAAAACCCTCATGTGCACTGTGTTCCTGTGCACTGCAGGCAGCACAGATTGCTTTCCAGCAGACTTTGGTGGTTGGTGCATGCGCATGCACATGCATCCAGGATGAATCCTTAAAAACTGCCAACAATGATATATTGATATATTGTATCACCTGATAAGGTCAAAATCAAATGCTGCTTCTTTTCATCAGGGAAAAAAGTTAAAGAAACTTGCTCTTATTAAAAGCTGTAAAATGAATTAATCCCTGCTAAGAACAATAATGGTTAAATTCATTAATTGTCCTTGAGATACAGGCAGCTGTTTGCACTTCAGAAGATACCTGCTACAGAAGAACACAGAAGTACAATACCCTGAAACTGGCCATTTAAACTTTGATTTGCATACTTCAGACCTTATTTGTAAAACATTATCACAGCAGAAATTTTATGGAAAACAGAAGTGAACCAACTCCTATTTTTAATGTCCCAAGAAATCTTTTTTACTTCCTTGAACAATTAAGTTTCCCTTATGCATAAGAGAAAGCTAGGTTTTTCAGTATCTACGGATTATTATGCATAATCCTGAATGACGCACTGGGCAGACGGTTCTGTACGAGTTTTGTGGCATATATTTAAAACCCCCTAGTTAGCCCTAATGGTGAATCATGAAGTACTGAATCTTCTTTCCTATAGTATTGTGCATTTCATGAGATTCATTTAATTTTTAATAAGAAACATAACAACTATAATGAGAGATAAGAAACACTATTTACAGGATCACCTCCCTGCTCAAATGCTGCATGTTTTATTCTTTTATTTTCCATGGTAGTGTCACAATGGAAATAATTTTGCAGAGGGATTTGGTAGACAGTCCTGTGCTTTATCAGTAATACTTTCATCGCTGGAGAACATTGTTGAAATGAAGTTATTAAAAGACATACTGTAGAGGAGAAGAGTCGGCTAATAAAACAAGATTATTTACAGTACTATGTTATGCAGTGATACACAAGTTATCCTGCCTGGACACTCGAAGCAGTACACCTATGTTAGTCTGTACCGTATCATGACAGTTTCTTAACCTAAACACAGTACACAGGATACACTAAGCTCAGTGTGAACACAAGTCCAGTAAATCTGGACCAATTTTAACCCCGTGCTTTCCTAGGTATCTCCGCAAAGCAGGCAAATCATTAATGCACACGTATAACCAATAAACAGGGATTTATTATTAGGGTTTCTTTTGCCCTTGACAAAACAACCCAAATTTATCTGACCAACAGCCACTCCACTGCTTTGTTTTCTACTCTTCCTTTTAAAGTATTTTTCTAGTTTTCTGGAAAATATGGGGATTAACCTCTAACTCTTCCCTATATACCTTAGAAAATTCTATCCATAACCTAAGACTCCACTTAAAAGCTAAACAGTCACCTGCTTGCAGGTTTTTTGATAACAGTCTAAGGTTTGATTTAAGGAGTTTCATGGCCTTCTCAAATCTAGATAAAGCAGTAAGCTCTCACTTAAAGTAATATCAACAGAATAAGCATGATATGAGAAGGAGTCCATATAGATTAAAAAACACAAGGGTTATCCACTCAAGGGAGATGGGAGGGACACAAGACAAGAACAAAGCAGTCCGTAACTAGCCAGACAGAAGTACAGCAAAAAGTATGAAGCAGAAACTAGTCTGGGAAGGCTAGTGATTTGAAAAAAGTCCATAAACCTCCCAGTGAATTTCTGTAACCTATATATGGTGGCATGTCTTCTGTTATTCCAACTTTTATAAGGAGGAAAAGGAATCGCCTGTAGCAAAGGCAGAAGAGGTTGAAAGCAGGCAAGAAAAAAGTCTTAACTCTTGGCCAGAAGTCTGAAAGCTTCTGGGAAAGAGAGTTACACAAGAAAATAAACCCAAGGAAAGACAGGTGCTCAGGTAACTAAGGCACACAGAGAGAAGGCCAAAAATTATCTGCTTACGATTAACATCCAAGAGATAGATAAGTTAGCGAAGGATTGACTTCAAAGTTGGGGACCTAAGTTGGGAAACATCAAGGCACACAGGTCTCTTATTCTCAAAGAGTCACTGAGACACTGGGCAAGGATAAGTTTCAAAAAAGGGACTGAAAATAAGAGTTCAAGGTGACAACAGCTGCTGGCATACAGTAGACAGAGAACAACAGTTGAGAGTAGAAAGAATGAAAGCAGTAACACAAAGTCGTATCATGCAGGGTCCACTTATATCTCTGCATTTGTTTCAGGGGCATAGGAAAGTTAATGTTTCACACAAAAAAACCCTCAAGGGATAAAGGGCACAATACACTTTTACAACTGCATTTAAGTGATTAAAATGGAAGTTGACTGTTTTATTAACGTCCAAGCATTGTCCAATCATTATGTAGTCAGACAGATGAACAAAATCAACTTCTCTGACTTCAGAAAAGACAGGTTTCCTAATTCAAATTCCTCCTTTCAGGCTGAATCCCAGTGACTTATTCCCCAAGTCTGTAACTCGCTGTCATTCCATTAAGAGTTACCTGCGAAGAAGTTGCTCCTTCTGAGATCAGAGTTAAATATTAAGAAAAAACTCTGGGGTTTTCTACCTTCTCAAACATCACTTTATTTTTGCATGCTATTTAGAATTATCCAAATAGTCAATTAAGAACATTTTCTCAACCCAGCGCTTACAATCAAATGTTTGACTTAAAAAAAAAAAAAATCAATTAACCACCTCTAAACAAGAGCAGTCTAATCTTTCTCATCTGATAATTAACATACCATGACAACCACATCCACCTCAGGTGTTCCATCTTCTTTTATGCCAAACTCCTGGTTTTGAACGCAAAGCTGTAAATGAAAAGATACATAATGCATAACACTGGTGTTTTTTTCCCTTTAGTTTAACAAAACCAAACATCAGTCAAGGATATTCCAGGTTTCAAGTGAAAATGGATTGTTATGGGAAAACGGCAGGGAAAGGCTTTTTTCCTAATTTCACAGTAGGGTGAAACACGCAAGGGGCTCAAGTTCCCTTTACACAGAAACAAGGGGAAAAAATTTAGTATCAGAAGAAACTTTTAGAGGTCAAAAGAAATAGACTTTTAAAAATACGACTCAAAGTCCATGCCCAAGCTGGACATTTAAAAAATGCTGAGGGGAAAGTGCACTCCAACAGACAAATGTGAGCCCTGTACTCATAAACAAAGTAAAATTTCCCCAGTCTTTAGTATGGCCTAGAACCATGCCCAAGTATAGCATTTTTCAAAATCCTGCCTGCAGCTTAAGCTAAAAATGCCTCTATTCTGAACAATTACATAGACAGCAAAAGGAAGCATGTGTTTAGTCAGTGCTGGGCTCTTGTGACACAGATCAGTAGAGAACTCAGAAAACCACTGTCTCAATTTTAGAAGTGGCATTGCTGTTTAATGAGGGAGAACACAATTTCAGATGCCCAACATGAAACTGGCAACTGTTGAACATAATACTAACACTTGAGCTGAAATTTTCCATCAGATGATCAATACAACACCAGGTCTAAGCTGGAGATTAGTTACACGTGGATTAATCTGAAATTCAGCTGGCAAACTTGGATGAGGTTTCAGAAGAATGCCGATCTTGCTGCATCCCAGATATTCTCTTCAAGAAGAGCCAGCCATTAGTAAACCTGCCTTTGTCTTTGGATTTGTTTTTTTTGTTTTGGTTTGGTTTTTTTTTTTACTGTTTTTTTAAACTCACTTCTACTTGTAAAAACCTTTTTTCTAGAACAGATGAAGATCTGAGTAGTGGTACTGAAAGTGTTCAACTAAACCGTACCATGTTAATAAATTATAAACATGATATAAAGCTACACTTTAGTTCATCTATTTCAGTAAAAAATTACTTAATTTTAAGCAACTGCTTCCTAAATTGGGAATAAAACATAATGAAGAGTGACTTTTATATGAACCAGCTTCATCTTCTCAGCAGAGGTAACTGATAGAGGCTACCTATCAACTTGCAGTTTACATCTCTGTTAGGAAGTGTTTTTAAGATGCTATGGCGCTTAAGGGATTACTGAAGCCATCAGTGCGCAGCTGATGGAACTGCCAGTGTTTCCCAGGAAGCCCCCCATGTACCTGGAGCTCCAACTGGTACTCAGTGAACCAGCTCTAATACATCAAGCGCTCACGCAAAATCACTGCCTGAGAACATCAGCACTTGCTGGGTAGCTTGTGGCTTTTCAAGTCTGGGAGGTTTGAAGTTTTCCCATTCAGAACACATGGCACTGACACCCTGAGTTGGGGAGGCAGCAATACAGTGCCAGAAGGCAAAAAGGAGATGGAGGAGATGCTGTACAACATACCACCTAACACAGGAAAGTGGATTGCTTTCTCCTCCCTGGCGTAACACGCACTAAGAAACAAAACACCTATCTAAGCACTGTGGCCAGCACCAAAACATATGACAGTCCGATCCTTGCCTTCATCTTCTCTCTCTTTTGATTTGGTAATTCCTCAGGGGCAAGGTCACAAAAAAAAGAAGAAAAAAAGGCTCACAAGGAATGAAAGGGACGTGCCGTAAGAACTGACAATCCACAGCATGAGGAACAAACGCATAATTTTTGTTTATATTACTATACAAATTACATTGTATATTTTACAGGAAAAAAAAATTTTACTGTCTCTGCCCATAATTGTAACTCCCATATGTTCCACACTCACCACTCAGTTGAAAATATGAACACTTCTTTTGCCAAAGTAGTTCAAAGCAGAAGTTGGACATAACATTTATTGCTCTTTATAAGCCTGCTACAGTTCCACAATATTACTAGAAACTCTCCCACAAGCCATAACATACCCAGAACAGGAGGCAGCCATAAGCATACATGTCAGAGGCTGGAGAAGCTGGCTGTCCCATTTTCAGTTCAGGGGAAACTAAGCTCAGGGTACTGACAACCATAGTGTTTGCAGCAGCACGTTGTTCCTATGGGGAAAAAAAAAATTTACCCGTAATTTCAAGCAAGACCAACAGCACATTGAAGCAGATGTATCTCCCTCTCCCTTTTAATGTGTCAGACAACTTTACCATAGAGTTCTGTGCTGACCCAGACTGAAATGTAAAATCCTCCCTTACTGATCAAAAAACAGTGGTGCATAAAGGAAAAAAGAAATAACGTCGCACATCTATCATCTGTAACTGTAATAGAAGAATAGGGATGGCAGATTTTACTCCATACTAGAACTAATAAAGCTCGTAAGGTGGTAAAGAATACAAATTGCAAAACTTCTCAAATTAGGGAAAAAAAAAAATCACAAATATTAAAAGACATTTGGCACTATTTTGGAGAACTTTAGTTCTAAAGTTCAGTTCTGCCAGTTTTCGTATTTTTAATTCTCTCACTTTCTGGTCTTTACCTGAAACTAGCTGCTTCCTCCCTCCTGGTTTCCAGCATATTTTAGGACCGTCTACTGTCAAAATAAAAGCTAGACCCTGAGTTTCTATGCCCCTCCATGACAGCAGCCAGCACCAGCTATAGCCAGACTGGAGAAGACTAGTCTCCAGATTGCCAAGAGTACTCGGTAACACATCAGTTACCAGCTCCACTCGCGCATTTGTGATCATGCAGAAAGTACAAGCACTGAGCAGCACTGACACCCCTATAGAGAAGGCACAAACTGGATCCAGGCTGTGAACCATGGGTGGAACTTTCCTGCTCTATCACACATGAGCTGCTCATAGCACAGCCCATACCTGCAGGGAGGAGTAAAGAGAGGATAGTCTTCCTCAGCTCTTGCAGTTTTCACAATGACACCCTCTGTACTGGGTACGACCTTTCAGAAAATTCAGCTGTCAAAAACTTTTAAAGTACCTCTCTTTAGCATGTTGAAAATTGAAATTTGTCCGAACATTTGACACTCTTCATGAGATTAACAGATAATGCATTTCCAAAGCAGAAATAAGGGTTCTCAATGAAACTTACTTTCATTTATATTATGTTTATTATATTAATATAATGACATATTATTATAATATATTACTATTTAAAAAATTAAATAAGCATGAAGCAGACCTCTAGCACAAAAATGCTGTAGCTCAAACAACTTGAGTTTAGTAAGTCAAAAGGCGACTACAGAAGAGATACCATTATTGGAGAATTTGCTATGTAAACACAATGAATAGTAAGACAATAGCTTGTGTTCTTAAAGAATATTAGATTTTCCCCAAGAACAACTATGAAATTCTTTACTACAGAAACTGAGGACTAAGTCAGAAGTACATATAAATACAGGTATATGTAGGCAACATGTAAAATCCTGTTAATTTACCAAATACCACGACAGATAAAAACACATACTAGAACCCCATTACCTATCAAACCGAAAGGCAAAGACTTCATATGAGCTTGATTAGCCCTTCTTCAAACATGAGTTCTTACTCTCACCTCCGATGATGCTGATTACTATTAAAAACACGAGACAGACAGCCAACAAACAACTACTGCAACTCCTCTTTTTTGTCCCACTGTTTTGCTTAACCAGAACCACACTCTTTTTTTCCCCTCCAAGATTAGATTGTGTTTACAAAAATTTCAGCAAGACTCAAACTGCCCAACCCGATTCAGAATATGAAACAGGAGTCTCACCACTAAGCACAATGCTGATCAATAAATCTTTTAAATTGCACAGTTGTTTGTTTTGATACATATTTCTGACTAAAAGTCACTAAAGGATTTTTTTTTTTTACCTCTGATTTCGTGAAATCAAAGTCTCCAACAATTCCTTGTTTTCGATTCACAGCAAAAACATTATTTCCATGCAGAGATCCATGTACTATATTAGCTCCATGCAACGTTTGTAGACCTTGGGCAACTCCTTTCATCACTTTTAATGCCTCCTAATGATTTAATTTGGGTGTTTATTACAAAGACAGATATGGAAAAAACAAAGCACAGTATCAAGTAAGTTTCCATCCAGAACTAAGACTTTTTTTTTTTTAAGGTTTGTACACATTCAAAGTTCATGCCAATTCCGTTTTATGAAGTATGGATTAATTCCCTGTAAGATTATTATGACTTGCACAGCCAGGCATTAAAAAAAAATTGCAGTCACCAATTAACAAATCACTAACATGAAAAAATATCGGGGGGGGGGAGGGGGGCGGGGAGACACACAAACAAAAACCCATGCAACTTGGACCTTTACAAGTAGATCCAAGTTAGCAAACAGAAGCTTGAAGTCATCAAACAGAACTAGAGAAAAGATTGTACTGGCTTCTAGCTACTGCTTCTTTGAGAAGGGATGACTATCCAAACTGCCTATACGCTGTGTGGGGAGGAGGGAAAGGAAAAAGAGGGGAATGAAGTGAGGGAGGAGAGAAAAAAAAAATTACACACACAGGAGTCCTCTAAAATGCCAGTACAGAAATGCCTGCCCCGAACATCTAACATGTTCAATTCCAGTACTTTAAAAATTTACTAGTAATACAGCTGAGGCATTAATTTCAATAAAAGAAAAAAGTGTATCCAAGTAAAATCTCTTTTAGAAAGTTATAAACTACTGCCTGACCAGATGCTAAGAATACCAGTCAAGCTATCCCGTGCAACTTTGTACAGTCACTGTCAGCCACCAAAGGAAGTACACGGGTGAAACACCATCAGCACCATAAGACACAGCAAAACAATAAGAGTTCAGTTCAAAAACATACAAAATAAAATGCTGATACTCTAAGTCGTTATACTTACTTCTAAAGTTAAGGGCGTATCAGCCTGTAAAGCTCCCAGACTTGCTCCTGGGTAGTACGGGACCATTAAATATACCAAAGGATCAGACTTCAACAACAAAAAAAAAAAAAGGAAAAATAGATTGTTTCAAATATCAGGAATATTGGGAAGTTTAACATGCACTAGATGTGTGATAAATCAATTCATTATGTTTACTAAGTAGACAGTTTATCTAAACTCAGAAGGGAAATATTTTTCTGATTCAATGCTCCAACTTAAAATATGTTAAAGCTTTAAGGTCCAATTACAAGTCTTTCAGCTTAAACCAGAAATCAAGATCATCAGTTTGAATCTTGCCTTGCAGAAAAGAAGGAACAACAGTTGTAATAATCCAGATTTCTCCTTCTGCTGATCCCAAGCTCTGTGATACTTGGCAACTCTTTCAATCACTTTGGCTTCTGAGCTTACAGCTACAGAGTATCCCTTAAAAACAAAACAGATACCCAAGCTATTACTCCTAATGCCTGTAACATTATTGCATTAAACTTTATTTGTTTAATTAAAGAAATGCATATTGTTAGAGGCCATCAAATAACTTCCTCTTCTACTTAACACAAAACTCAATTCCAACTGTCATAGACTGTTTCCGTATTTTCTTATTAACTCTTAGAAAGTCTGTACCAACAAAACAGGAAGCGTGTCTCTACTCTGAGATCTAAATAAGCCAAGTTAAAAGCAGGAAGAATATTTACAGCTATGCTTCTCATAATGTTACATCCCCTCATTTCCCAATTGCTAGCAGATTGGTAGAGAAGCAGAGCAAGGGAAAAGCAACAGTTCCTGAAATTTCTCAGTGAAATCATCGGGAAGACAAATCAGCACCTGCAAAAAGAGACAGGAATAATGAACAGGAAAAAAGATCCACCAGGTAACAGAAAGAACAGACAGTAGAGGGGAAGCACTGTTCACTACAGTAGTCCTCAAAAGAAATGAAAAAAAATCAGTAAGCAACATGGAAGCAATCCAGAAGGAAAACAATGCTTCATGTTCTACAGGCCCCGACAAAAAAATTTGCCATCAGAAAAGGGCTGTTAAACACAGGGATATGAAAGGAACAGCAGAGTTCATTCAGAATCAGCACATTAATAAGCCAAGGTCTCACCTGCAGCGCTAACTGAAAACTAGTGCCAACATTACCTTTAAAAGAACCTTCTGGCCCTGAATTTCTGAACACACTAAAGGTCGCTTCGTGCTCAGTTCCTTCATGGGCTCAGCATCCAAAAGGTCTCGCTCCAGGCTGCGTGTCAGAAGTCCACCTGAGTTCTGAAGCACATGCACACGCAGATAGCCAGGGTAAGCGCACAGCATTTCACAGCTGGTAAGATTCAGAGGCCTCGACTACCTCTCCTCTTCCTCAATCAACTTAGCAAAGCACAAAATCAGTTGGGATGTGTTAAAAAGTTACAGCATCTGTTACCAAGAGGCTGGCCATGATGAGGCAGCTAATGAAATGCATTCCTTGAACATCCCCCAGAAGAGGGGGAGGAGGAGGAAGACCACAACAAATAATGCTCAGGGTATATATCCCCCAAATGGACAGAGACTGTGCAGAGCATTGTTGGTGCAGAGCCTTGATAGTGCCCGAAACAATAACTGACAGTGCATTCAGACACAATCTCTGCTTACCATATAGTTTAGAATTCCTGCTTCTGGATAAAGAAGTGGTAACTCAGGGAACCATTTCTGTACCAAATATGTAAGCTTCTCCTAAATGAAGGAAAAAGGCCCACAGCTTCAGGTCACTAGTTTCTGACATATATAAATATACACTGACATTTGCAATGTATACCCAGGACATTCAAATGCACATTGACCATGACTGTACCTCTTCAACAACATCATTCAAAGTAACACTGCCATTTGCTTTCTAAAAAAACACAAAAAACCACCACCAACAAAAAACCACCACTACACACAACATGAATACGGCAGTTTAATATGGACAGATTTTTGAAAGCTCTGAGGGTGGGTAGTGTTATGGCCCCAAACAGCTCATGCGCTATCACGGAAAACATTTCACCTTTTCTACAAGAGGCTTTAGTAGGCCTAAACAAAGGAAAACAACTTCACTACAGGTAAGTGGAGGAAGACAGAAATCAAGTAGTAACACAGACCAGGCCACCATCTCATGCATCTCCAGACCCCACACAGCTGTAATGCTGCAAGGTAATTATTACACACTGTTACTACATCTGCAGAGGTAGTATATCACCACCACAAATCCTGGTGCCCTTCTACTCGCTCACAAGGCAATGGTTTCCGATTCTTCCCTCCATACAGAGGACTTAGAGAAAGGGTGATCTCCTTCACTTCAGGATAAAAGCCTGTTTTAACCTTGTCACAAGGAAACAGTTCCCCTTCTTGCAAGAAATACAGTCTTTCTTCAGCAACTGAGCTTACACTTTCGCCTGCAGCTCTTCTGGGTTGAGAACTACAGCTCACATTTTTTTCTCCCCTCACTTCCTTATGAAGGGGGAGAGGGGGGAGAAGGTCTGAAGAAACTGTGTTCAAATAGAGATAAAATTGATCAGCCTCCATGCCCTCTCCCATAGATTTCACCAAAAAAGGGCCATCTTAACATTCAACACTATAAAAATCGCATTTTTTATTTTATCCAGAGCACGCACTAAAGCAACTGAAATGCAGATGTGCCTCATACAGGTTTGTTTCAGTTGCTTAAGTAGTTTAATACTTACATATTCTTCTTGTTCCTTGGATATTTCCTGAAGAACCCTATTTCGCAGATCAGCAATTTCCTCTTTTATTCCTGTCATTTCAAACTCACTGTAATCATCAGACTGCATTAGGAATAACAAAGTTAGTGTATAATTCTCATTCTGCTATTATACCAAACAACAGTAAACTACTATATCAGGATTAAGAAACAGCTTCCGTATCACAGTTCTGGAGTTGAATGTATTCTCAAATGCACATTTTACTCCGTCTGCTTCCTGGAAACCCGAGAGAATCTCTTAAAACCTAATCACTGAGAAAGGTGTTCCCTCTATTTATGCGACAGACCAAATGTTCTAGCCCTTTGCCTACTTGTTTCCTAAGTCAAAGAGCGTGTTTTTTTTTTTAATTAGCTGATTACGTATAATCATAACAGCAACATCATTCATCTACCAGCAATGCCAGGTTCCATAATTCATTCACTTTTTTCTCCCATAAGCAGGCACGTTCCTCATGTCACTTCATTATTCAAGAATCCTTTTCCCAATGGGTTTAATTAGCATATCTCATTTTAAATCCCTCTTGGAAGCTTACTGTCCCTTTACAATGCTTACAGAGAGACACATGCAGGTTCTTTTTTTCCTTAAGCATCACCAGAATAATTAATGTGCGATCAAACAAACAGCACTGAAGCTGGGGTAATATTTACATTCTTTGGACTTCTCTGAGGGGTAGAGGGGAACCCTGAAAACTAGAACAGATGTTGACTTCCGTCACCAAAGGGGAGGTACACGCATTATTAACAAAGTAAAAACTTAAGTTTTTACTTAAGTAAAATGTAATCACACAACCAGCACTATAAAAAGAGCTGGAAAAACTGTTCATGCTGTGAACAGCGAACGTCACCAGAGGGACTTAGTTAAAAGCACAGTGCCATGGCTGGGGACTGAAACAGAAAAGTGGCTATGTACTGACTTCTTTTTTTTTTTTTTTTTAAGCCATTTAGGCTTGGTCTCAGGGGCCTGTAAAACTTCCACAGTTAAAGGCAAAATTCAGATCAGAAAACACAAACTATTCTATGTAGTTACCACTTACTTGGAACAGACAAAATTATTGTTTCTAAACCAATTTAAAAAACAACAGACAAAAAAAAACAACACTGCAACATTTTCATACTTCCTCCAAGTTGTTCTTTTCAACCAGCTTCCACCTTAACTGGGCCTTTAAGCTTTTCATAGTTTTCTTAATTGATAGTAAGTTGTTAATATCAGGTCTTCTATTCAGCCATTCCTCAGCCTGTTTTTTGAACTAGGAGGAAAAGGAAAAAAAAAAAAAAAAGAAAAAAAATCAGAAAGTGTTCAAGCATTCTATTTTAATATGCTTTAGTCCAATGCATTAGAGAAACTGCCTGAAGCCTATCTGAATTCAGCTTTTCAGGGTCCTTCCCCACAGAAGAGGGTTTTTATTGTGTTTCATTTTAATTACATTAACAACCTTCTGGAAAACCAACATTGTACTTAAAGCTCAATCCCCTTAAGTTACATACTACTGATTTGTAATGAATCCAGAGATTCCAGCTTCCACTGCTTTATTTTTTAAAAAAGTATCTTTGTATTTAACTGAAATGAAGCATTGGCTGAGGTAATAAGACAACTGCAATTCTCAAGCTTTAACCCAACCAATCTCACATCACCATATACTCCTAGAATTTCCTTATAAAACGATAAGAGGACATCTTTCAAAGAGAAATTATGTCAGAAAGATTTACTAGTATAGATCAGTGTGACAGAAATAAATAAGGCATGAACTCACCTCAACACTGGCCAAGTATCTGTTCTGTATGACAGTGATCATACTTTGCTCCTGACGAATGTTATGGATAACTTTATTGTAAGCACTCATAATTATTCCCCTCTCTGCTTCATCATGCTCCTGGATTGAATTACAGAGGGAGATTAAAGATTGAGAGTCGTTCTTCATTTATACACACCAACGTTTAAGATGTAAAACCTTTACTGAGAAATTCCATTCTTAATGGAAAAAATCATTTATCAGATTTTTCTCTCTCTTCTTAAAGAGATTCTAAAAGGGAAGTTAGCAAGTCTAAGAGTTCATCCAATAGTTTCAATTGAATAAAACTGATTGGCACTTCTATGCAGAAGTCCAATTTCATATTCCACATGCTATGAAAGAATTTTTTTTTCAGGATAGCATGGTTAAATAGATATGAAGCATTAAAGCATGCAACCATTCTTCTAAAAGAGTCACTGGTTCTATTACAGAGAGCAGTCACAAGCAGACTAAACTGCTGGTTTGTTGTTAGTATCACGCTACATGAGAGGACAGGTTCAACTTGACAGGTTCAACTTTTGCTGACATGACCATTCTCTGGCACAGTAAGGACTCTCATTGCAGACACAATGCAAGTACCCCAAAGAGTTAGCAAAAGAGAATGGAGGAAATGATTATCAGAAAAGGTAAATAACTGGGAAAAAGGCTGACACAAGCATAGAAAAAGATTAACAGTAAGGCAAGAACACTCATCTCATGCAAAATGAAAAGCTACTCACCTCTAAAGACTGGAAAAAGCAAATTTATTCATACACATTCACCCAGAGAGGTAATCCCATTATTTTAAACAGAAACTTACTTTTCATCACCTGTATTTTCAACACAAGCACCAAAACTCAGTAAAGCTCAAAGAAAGCTTCCCTGCACATAGAGAGGGAAGAACCAGTTTTCCCAGTATTTCTTAGTTAAGCCAGTCATACGTAGAGCTAAGTTCCTGTAACCCAAAGCTGTCCTTGCCTGTTGCCCGGAAAACACATTCTCTTCTCTCTGGGGAGCAACCTGAGTGACTTTATCACATTTCCACAAAAAAAGATGCTGCCTTGTAGCGAATAAACTCATCTGATACATTAAGAAAAGCTTTAAACTGAAATCAAAGATGTATAAAATATATAGAAGTCATGACACAATAGGCATGATTAGAACTTACATTTAAGTCAGTATCCAGTTCTTCACAAATAGCCAGCTCAACCTTTCTGAGGATTTCATCTGCATTGCCAACCACTTCCTCTAAATCTGAAGATGCTTCTGACATCAGGTCAAAATACTTCAAAGAGGGAAAAAAAAAAAAAAATCAGTCTTGGAATTGAGAGTAAGAAGTTAGCAAGCAGACAGCAAAACCAAGTAAGAAATACAAAGAGTTACAGCACTACTGGAAGTCTAAACAGGATTTGTGTCAGATCTCACCTTTAACTGCCTCACACTTGATATAATGGTTTCTAGAACTAACAGAGTTAAGATTTACCAGGCAAGAAGAAAGTTGATTCTTGCCTTGATCGGGTTTTCTTTTCCTAATCACATTTTGATTTTTATCAAAAATGAAACAGTAGAAGAATCCCAATCCTTCTCCTACTGAGTTTCATATCAAAAATCAACATGTGTGCTGCCCACACAGTGATACACAAGATGCTTAATATGGCAGTTTCACTATCAAGTGGGCTTTCCATTCCTATGTAGTACTACCTGAGATAAAGACACATCCTGGGATCTATTTCACAGTTTATCAAGTGTGAAATAAGGTTAAAGATATCACCTAAGTATTTTCATAGAAGTCAGAAATAACTTAGTTTCAAGATATCAGATACAGAAGGTGCCAGAGAAAAATCAGTAAGATCAGCTTATAATTACACTGAATTTTGTTTTCAGCAAAGTTTTGTTACTCATATCTGCAGAAGAAGAGATATTTCACTGGCAACTGTAACTAAACTGAAAATATGGTCCTGTATTTAACATGCAAGATACACAGTCATAATAGAAACCTGCAAATTCTACCTCATTCATTCACCTAGCATGTGTATTCCACTAAATATTGTGAAAATATTTTATTGCCTTAACCTTAAAGGAACTGAAAATAAAAACAGTTCAAGTTCAAACAGTATGTTGCTCCCCAAAGCCTGGAGTTGCATACTGGAAAGGAGCCATCCAGTCTCTGAAAATTTCCGTCTGTCATTGACCCATTTCCTATTGTAGATTCTGATCGATGCTACACGAGATTAATTTGGATTCAGACAGAGAGGAAGAGGAGTATCTGTTTAAAATAAGGGGAAACACTTCAAAGAAGCATTTGCTCTACACGATTGTTCACACTTTTTAATAAAAGGAGCTAGAAGTTAAATTGCAACAGAATAATCGCATATCAAAAGCTGAAATTATTAAGATGGATAAATGAAAATTTCTTCCTTGGTCTACCTATCAGTGCCTTACCAACCCACGCCAAAAGTCTGTACATTTCCTGTGTCTCTGAACTGTTTGCGGAAAAGTTCAGATTTGAAACAGGTAAACCAAAGCTCATCACTACACTAAGAAACTTCAGTCACTTACATACACTTACATACACTTTCATACATTTCAGCACTCTGAATTGCACCCAGCAATCACAGAAACCCACCTGCAGGTTTGTTTGCCCCCTCTAATAACTGACATGATTATAAACATCTGTAAGTAATTACATTCATTAACATTACACTGCACATGACATGCATCTAGTCTATACTGCTGCTGAACAGCATTTATTGACAGGTCAAACATTGTTATTCATAACAGCATCTGGCCACAGTAAATGCTCTGGGTACCATGAAATGCAAGGGCAGAAAACCCATCTACTATGAAAGGGCATGACGCTTGTGGATTATGTACAATTCACATGGGCAGGAAGGTTATACTGACACAAACTGAAAACATTTACACACAAGTGCAACAAGAAGGAGATCAAGGAAGCTGGGCCTGCAGGAATGGAGGGAGAGCAGCTTACAGTCTTTCCAGAAAGAATAAGGGTCCTGAACTGAACAAGAACATAGATATTAAGCACACAGACAGGAAAGCCCCAAAGTTACCGTCCTACTTTGCATTTTCTTTACAAGCAGAACTCAATGGATGGTAACCTACTTCCACCATCCATCTCCTTTTAAGACAAATAACACGCACTCAACTTCAATGCTCCAAACCTCCTACAACTCAGACAGAGAGACACAGCATCAGAATGGTATTCCAGAAAATATTGCAGGACATGCAAATAGAAGTGGACAATTTATTTGCATAAATTCTCCACACTCAGCATTCAATGAGGAAAAAAATTCTATTATATATTTGTCTGCAACCTGTATCTAGATCATGTCAAGTCAGACTGGCTGCTTCTTTGCTGTGATCTTTCATCAGCTCTCTCAGCAGCATTTATGAACTAGAACCTTTTAAAATCTGAAGTCTTACTATCCAAAGGCCACTTGAAAGGACTAATTAAAGCATTTCAGTCACACAATGAACAGACAGAGCACACCCATACAAAAGTTACACTTGCATAAAAGTACTGATCTTTATACAAAAGAGGTCCTTTCATAAGAAAGCATGAACTCTGGCTCACCGCAAAGGTACACTAACAATAAAGGTAAATTAACACTCTCTTCCTCAGTGCATTACCCTTCCCTCTGTATTGAGGCACTGCCATTTAGTGCCACTGCTTATATGCACAGTCTCCCTGCCATAGGTAGTTGTCCCTACTAATGCCTACTCCTCACAAGCTCGGTTAGACGAGTCATACTTCATCTTTTTCACCAACAGGAAAGATTGACTGTTCGCCTTACCTTTACGATGCCACCGAACCAGTCAGCAAGAATTTGCAGAGCTGTGTCTGTATCATTTCTGACACAAATTAATTTCTTCATTTTAACATTCTTCCACTTAAAGAACTGTTGAAATACCTCCTCAGAGTCATCTGCTTCAGAACCTTGACCATACACCATCTCCAGAGAAACAGACAGTTCCTGTGCATCAAGGGAATCAAACAAAAACAAAGGTTTGCAGACAAGAAGAATTCTGTAACAGTACACTATCTATCTATAAAAATCAAGACATTTAACACAGAAAGAGTTAGCACTACCTGCTGGCATAAATTTATTTCTACTATAATTTCTATATTCTACTACTATTTCTACTATTTCTATATTCTATTATTATTTCTATATTTCTACTATATTTCTTTCTATATCCAGTGAAGTGTATTTTATATTCCACTTTCCTCTCAAATCTAGTGGCAGTATGTCTACCAGAAAATGCAGTGCAGAAAAGGACTTCACACAGAGATCAGAGTCTGATTTTCCCTTCAAAACATGGAAAGAAAAGACACCACAAAAAGCTTAAGAGCTCATAAGAAGTAATTTGTATTCTAGTTTCCTCTTCCCTATGGATTGGACTTTAAAGTCATACTCATCAGGATAAAGAGCAAAATGGGGTTCAATTTATAATGCTCCTCATAGAACTGCTCAAATTCAGAAAACAAAGTGAACTTGTACTAAGAAACAAGGCGAGCAGCCAGACACCCAAGGAATGCTTCTGGACTGATCCCTCCCTTCAAAAGTCACTAGTCAAATCTCTTCTGATGCACCTTCATCGTCACAGATTCCTAGATGGAACAGCAATTACTTATGTGTCTGACACCTGAAGGCCGTCTGAAACAAGTTTTACAGTCTGGAAACTTCTATTTCCATCTAAAAGCCAAGTATATTGCAAGTATATGAAGCACAGCATCCACCTCCTTTTGACTTGCATTGGAAAACAAACTGAAATGCTACACATAAGGGAAAGGAATCAAGGCTAAAGCTCAAGGGAAACAGAAATCACTTTTAAACAAAGGGCGGTCTGTCAAACGACCTGAAGAACAAGTGGGGTCAGGGAGAAATGTATCAGTCAGTTACCAGTGGAGACAACATCCTGACAGAAAGCAGCCTTCCTTGCACCTGGGTGGAAAGTCCCATGCTGAAAAATACTTCAGAGCTACATTGGTGTTTGCAGGCAATTCGTTGTAGTTCGAAGGAGAAAATTCTCCCTAAACAGTGGGATTTGACTGAATGAACCTGTGCTTTTGTAATAAATAGCATCCTTCAGCTTTCAAAATCCATCATTTTACTTATCCACATCATTCCTGACATGACTAAAGAAACCCTAAGAAAGGCTGCTGACAGTTTGCTTATATATAGCATTTCACTTTTTTTTCCTTTCTCAGATCCCAGAACATTTGAGTTAAATATCACAGACCTTCCCAAACAACACCTAGGTCACGTAGATGAAGAAAAACACCAAAACACCTCTCTCTCCCCTCCTCTTGAGAGAGGTTTTCATCTTTGCATCCCTTCAGACTCAACAGCCAATACTGTGGAAAAAGCAGTATGACAGAACTTGAAGTCACTTGTCACGAGCCTTTCAGACACTTGAAACACAGAGGTCATATGAGCAATCAAATGTAACTTAAAGTAAAACAGACTGACACTACCACCACAAGCCAGAACGTGGCAGCAATGAACTCCCCTTGCTGAGGACTGCAGGTACTGCGGAGGTGAGGAAGCAAGCTTGCCCAATTTTGTAGAACTACACATGATGACATCACAACCAGGCCCCAGCTCTACAGACACAGTACAGCAAAAGTTCAAACTGGGACCAAAAGCATAGGAATTTCCTCACATAACTAAGTAAAGACAGTGACCACGAAACAAAACAAAAAAAACCCACCACCACCAAACACACAACCCCCAAAAAACCCTAAACAAACAAAAAACCACACCACCAAACTGTATTTTATAAAATTCTAAAACTAATTTCATAACAATAGTTACTATAATGAACAGCATTCATTTAGTACAACAGATTGTTTAAAACAGCAATTTCCAACTGAGCCAGGTGACATGAGCTTTGTACAAATATGCTTGTCTATAAGCAGATACAAAAAGTAGGTTTGCGCCAAATTTACGGAGGCTATTTACATCACTCAAGTGCACAACAGATTTTTCTCACATTCTTTTTTGAACAGCTGGATTTTAATACACCAGGATACACATGGATAGAAAATGGCATGGCAAAGGAGAAGCCAGGTTCAAATGGAACTGCTCAGTAGCAGTTTCATATCCAGTACCACATCCTGTTTACAAAAATAACAGCACTAGTTACACCAAAGAGTATCTGCATGCATTCCATCAGACTGTCCTCAAGGAAAGAATCCAGTAAGTTACATCCTATTTCTACCCATTTATTTTTCATACTATAAACACACTTCCCTAAAACATTAGCAACTTCACCGGCATATGGATACAGAAACAGGCTCCAGAAGGATAACTAATTACCATATGAAGATGGAGCAGCAGTCTACATGAACTTGTCCCAGTCGCTATCTCTAAGCGTGGTAACTCACAGGGAGCACAGAACAAGCTACTACATGCTGTGCATGGGGCAGAGGAAACGTGCTTACAACAGCTAACACAGAACAGCTGACAACTGTTCAGATCATACCCTAGCTTGCTTTAGAGTAACTTAGGTGTATGCTCACACTCTCGGCCTTCCTCTTAACCAATGTAGTATCATCGCTTGGAAAGCATGGAGCTCACCAACTGTTTATTTCAGTCCTAGCCAGTTGGACCCAGCTGTGGCCGAAGCTGTTTGCATTTGTCTGTAGTTCAGGCCAACAACAGTTCTCACTGGAAGGCATAAAACATAACTCAGAAGAGATGTGTGATGCAGAAGAGAGGTTGGCAATACACAGCCTCAGTGAGAGAGGCATTAGCTCCCACGCTCCTGTTCTTCTGAGAGACATTGGAATAACACTCATTTCTCTAGGACAGCACAGCATGACCTCCTCAGCTCTATAAAACTGCAATCAAGGTTCTCACTGATATTTGGTAAAAACTTATTTCTGTTTCCCTACTTGGGAAAACTATTTTGATCTTCTAGCTCCTAAGACAAGAGAGGACCATCAACACAGTTAAGCTAAAGCCCAAAATTCACTTATCACACCTAGCAGCATTTCAGTACCCCTTCAAATATTTTCAAAAAACTATTTAAATTCCACTGCAGTACAATTATCTAGAAGATGCTTAATGCCTACCACCTAGTGGATCAGCACAGCATAACCTTTAAATACACACCAAAAAAAACCCAACCAACCATAAAAAAGAAAAACCCCACACAACAACACAGCATAACTTTCCTCTGCCTGAAGAAGCAGAATCCACACAGGGCCTCCAGTGATAGAAAGCCATGCAATGCTACCCATTCAATATCTTTTCTAATTAGACACCAATCTGCATATCAGACTAGAACCAAAAAGTAACTGTATCAAAACATTTTTTAAATGGCATTGAAAAATAATTCCATTAAAAGTTGAGTAAGTAATTCCATGAAAATTTGAATGCTTCAATTTATTAACGCGGCTCCAACCTTATATAAACTTATGTGCAGCCTGTAAATCTTGGTGATTTTTCATAAGAAGCCCATCTCATACGTGTGTGGACAAATACACCTCTGGAATTTGTACAGACTATTGCCAACCTTTTTGCCCTCTCCACATGCAACTGCACAGTCAAAATAAAAGCAAGTAATATTTCTGAAGTTAAAAAGAAGAAAAGAAATTATTTCTAATAGCAAAGGCCAGAAACACCAGCTTGGTTAACAATTCTATTGCTAAAGTCCTCTTCAAAAGTTCTTACTGCCTCTACAGAGCTGACTTCCCTGTCTACTTCCTCACTTTCTGTTGTTGGTTTGGCTGGGAGAAAGACAGACTCTTGGTATAAATATGTGCTTCTGCAGTGTTTTACTCTCACCTTAAAAAAAAAAGGCAGCTTTAACATTTTACACTTTGCTACACTAGTCCAAACTACACAGCCATCTTAACACAAAGGGCTAGGAAAGTGTATAATCCAACCATAAAACCCACTGCCACAATTTGCATGATAACTGCATTGACTTTTTAATTGTAGGTTCTCTTATTAACACCTGCCTTCTACTAAATATTCTGTGCTTTGTGAAGTCTTGTTAGTCACCAAACACAGTACCATAAGAGAAAAGCTGTTGCTCAAGTCCAGGATCTAGATAATAATTCGTCTCTAGAAACAAAACATCTAGGAGACCAGGATCACAAGTACCAGTGAGAACTACGGGTGTCAGATGTACAACTTAACTCAGAAGTGTTATCTAAAGCTTCATCTGCTGCTGTCGAGGTCTCCGACTATAAAACGTTTAACATTTAAGAAACCCTCTCTCAGGTTCTCAGTGTTTCAGAATCAATACTGATAAAAGCAACCTCCTTACCTGTAACGTTCTTGAGCGGCCAGAGAGGGGCAGTTGATCCACTTCCAAAATTAATTCTTCCGCTGCTGAGTACAAGTTCTGCTGCACCTCATCTCTCTTGGTAATCAATTCATCTCTTTCATCCTATGCAGAAGGAAAAGCAAGTCAGCAACTCACACCCAAACGCCACATACACAATGTGGAAAGTGATACAAAAAAGCGTTAATCCCTGCGAAGTGTGAATAGTACAATACATGACTGACTAGGAATGAGTGAAAAAGCAAATTTTGTTTTTAACCTCTACTCCTATGATATGACCACCTTGCACAAATATAGCATCCTTTACAGTGTAAAAATATGACTACATTATCAGAAAACTAAAGAAACAGTTTCTGCATGACTGTCAATAACAGTGGGAGTCCTAACTGCCACTGTAAACTTCAAAGGTCCTAGTTGTCCTGCAGTTTTTATTGTATTGCAGATATTAGGATCTGGATTATCTACACTTCCATACATGCCAAATTACAGCCACAAAGTCAGATTGCAAAAGATTTCTTGCTGGAGAAGAATACTCTAGAATCAAAAAAATTCTTTTACCAATTTTTTCCTTGCCTTCTAGCAGGAAAGACAGGTGATCTGTGAACTCCCTGCTGATTAAGATTAAGATCATTAAACTAAAGATAATTTTCTAGAAACAAAACCAAAAGTTTCGCTTGGTGCCTGGCAGGATTAGTTCTGCTAATGGGAGAGGAACCCCAGAAAAGGTACCTAACAGACTCACCAAAACCAAACCTTTCAAAATGGATGAAGCAAGTTACTCAGAAGCATGTTTGCAGTGTTCTTTTCACAGTGGTTTAACCCAACATGCCCATAGAAATATGAAAATATATATGAACATGGAAGATCAAACTACAGCTTTACAGACCTGCTGTGAAGATTTGCTATTCCCTTCTACATACATCTCCAAAAATTAAAAAGTAAGTAAAACGACTCAAGTAGCTATTAACACACTGTCCTGACACTCGTTCCCTTCCCCACCTCAAAAAAAAAAAAAATCTTGGAAAGTCTAGTGTGAAAGGCAATTAGTAAAGAAACAGAAAACAGCAGAAGAGTTAACCATGGCACTAATACCAGTTTCACATGGAGCCAAAGAACAGTCAAATGAACACTTCCTACTAATAAGCAATATATAATATAAATATATCTGTAACATAAATATGTATACACAAATACAGGTTCTCAGAGTTTTTAAATTCAGTTTATCCAGTGAAAGCTTAGAAGTTGACTTAATCAGGAGTTTGTAAGTATCCATGCAAGGTAGACGAGAAACCTTTTGCCTGTAACAGACAAGGGCAGAATGAGATCCAATGGTTGGAAATTGAAAGATGGACAAACTCCAACTAAAAATAGAACCCTAGTTGCAGTATACACTGCTTTAAAACTTAGATTAGCAATTGAACAGATGTTGCAATTCAGCCAGACATTAGTAGGCTGGGTAATAAATATAAGTGGATTAAGTTCTACTATAGAAGGTGAACACAAAGTATTGCTTCAGCACTTAAAAACATGAAATAACAACAACAAAAAAAAGATTTAATAGGCACTTCTGCACTTTTTGGGCATCTCTGGTGACCAAAAGCACACACAATTTTTACAGGCTTCCTGCTGTTTTTCCTGCATAAGACAGGAGCTAGTTTGTAAAAGAATACTGCAACACACTGCATGAAGTGTTCTTTATGACAAGGGGTCCTTATTCCTTTCTAAGACAAGATTTCTGCAGAATATTACTTCAAAAACTAGAGCAATAGAGACTTAACGTAGTAGAAGATTCAACCAGGCAACCAAACTCCAATTAATACCAGTTCAAGCACTAGAGTAAATTTAACAGTCTACACATGACTAAATGACAATCCAGGAACTCAACAGATGGGTTGGGAGCCACAGGACAAGTCTCTTCCCAATGTCTGCCATTTAATTGGGTACACGTGACAGTTCACGGCTCAGATAATGCCTGTTGAGTAACAGTAACTTCAGAGAGCACCAAGTACACACGCAGTATTTTAATAGTCTGCTTTACAAAGATGTAAGGCTTAACACAACAGCAAACAGTAGAATTAAACTCATTTGGAACGGGCTAAAGGCTTCTCAAACTACAAAATTTATTTTATTTTGTGTCTGGTCCATCTTACATCTCTCAAAAAAAAAAAACCAACCCACAAAACACCAACTCCACAAACAACCCCACACAAACAACCACCAGATTCGGTCATACCAAATGCCAAGCTAGCTCACTATCTTGTTTCAGATAACTATAGAAACACTTATGAAAGTCCATAAGAGCAGGATATGTATAGTGCAATCACCTCATCAATGCATTCTTCCTTTAGTGTGATTTAATGACCTCATAAGCAAGAGAAAAAAATAAATCCCCCTCCATGGATAAGTTCTAATCCATGGATAAGTTCTAATCCATTTTTAGAGCCTATTTCTACTTTTGGCCCCAGTTTTTGGCTCCCTCTAGTTCAAGTTACTACTTTGCAGTATATGGAATAACTAAAACTAGCTCTGGCATCAGCATCCTCATTAAACGGCTCTATTTATCCCACCCTCCGCCACTTTCCTTTTTTTTTAAGTGAGCAACTGAATAGTTCCCCTTTTTTAAACATTGGCACGATTATTTTTTCATCCTTCCCACAAAAAATGCTGAATATGTACACTACAGTCTCCAGTAAGTTTCTAAATTGAAATCATAAATTAAGCGACACATCCATAAAACACTACAACGTCTGAAAAGTCAGAATTTGTATTACATCCTATTACTACGAGTATCTGCCTACATTGCTTTCAGGGGAACTTCTCATTATCCTTGTTTTTTCATCTGTAAAGCTGCCATCCTGGCAGTTACATTTCATAGGAGAGCTGGTTAAGTGATCAGCACCACTACCTTCCTATTTGGACACAGAATTTACATCAAATTCTATGATTAGTTTTAAATACATTTTTAAGCATTTCCACTCCAGAAGAACCATCTTTATTATTTTCATACACACCATGCCCCAGTACTACCTCAGTTTAGTAATTATTTTTTTATGTTTCCAAGACATATGTTACATAAATACCTTATTAAGAACAAATGCTTCTGTGGCCCACATTCATTTTTGGGACAGTATCTAGGAGAGACCCAGTTAAACCAGCATAAACCAACTAAGAAAGCATAGACAATGAAAACTGAAAAAATGCCATTTACTCTGCACTCAAACTTCACTGGGTTTACCGATGCCTGTGATATTTGTTTAAGATGCATTAGGTCTCCCCCAAAGCAAAACAAGATGTTCACTCACAAGAGCTTACAAACAAATAAGGCTTGTGACAGTGAGAGAGGGCATCAGCACTCCAGGGAGGTTAAAGGAAGAGCACATCGCTTAGGCAACTGAATAGCAAGATTTAACTTAGTAAAACCATTTTTGACAGCTAGGTTGACAGATTAAGCAAACAGAGTCTGCTATAGTTTAATAGCCAGCTATTTCATCCATCTGTTTGGCTTCACTGGGCTTCCTGTACACTGGATTTACATGTGCCTCATTTTAACTGAGCAAGAAACACAGTTAGTGACATCGACATACTTGGTTGCACTATCAAAAATATTTGTTAGCCTACCTACAGTCAGTATAACTTAAGTAGGGATGACAGGGAGAATAACAAGCACACCCTTTTACTGTGTGCATCCTGGACATTTCTTGTATTTGAAAATACAGTAGCCAAGATTCTGTGGCATGTTACAGCACATAAAATAGATCTTTAAAAATCAAAATGATTCTCAGGGAAAAAAAAAAAACAAATTTAAGTCACTACATTGCGCATTAAAACAGGACAGCCTTTGTGGTACCATAGTTCTAGCATGATGCAACCAAAACTCTTGTTCTGTACCCTTGACTTACCAAAGTCTTCAAAATACTTAAGACAAATTCCGCAAGAGCGTTGAGACGTCCTGCTTCCAGCTGCTACCAATTCATCTTGAAAACTAAATTAATTCTTCAGGAAGCTCTACACTTCCACACACATTCCCACTTGCGTACCCTTTGCAGCACTCAGGCACTGTGGGGGATACCCAACATCTACTTTTCTTTATTTTTTCCTGTTTAAAATATTGGTGACACTACCAAGACAACTCCCCCTCTTCAGATAGCAGTAATTTTTTTTACAATGGAGTGCTCCTGAAAAGTCGTAAGATTTCATGCCACCGTTCATTTACACCTTAGCTTAGGCAACCAGGAACAATGCCGGGGGGGGGGAGGCGGGTGTGTAGCCCAGGGAGATGATGTTGATTTCTGAACAAAACTAGTTTTCAAGCCGTGTATGAGGTCGCACCTTGTCAACACAAAACAGAGGGCTACACAAACACATGTGGAGCTATCAGAAACAGCATAGTGCTATAAGCTCATTTCAGCAGTATTTCAAACATTTTGGCAGTGTAACGCACTACAACGCATCATGCAGACGACTTCATTGTTAGCCGTTCACAGCTGAAACGGGTGACAATGTCCAGACTAACATATTCCAACAAATTAGTCCATCAGAAAAACCTCAAGCACTGTTCAAGAATGAAACCTCTTTTCATTATGTTTCTCATGGAAGAATGCTGCTTGCTGGGGTTGGCAACTCAAAAAAACCCAAACCCCAAAACAACCCACACACACTGCCACCTGAATGACACCAAAGCAACCATCTCCTCTATTGACTAAACACTTTGAGACCCCCCAGTCACACCACTGTATCTGCATCTGTCCTAACTCTTCTCCACGTTGAGAGTTCTCTTTCTCTCTATCCCCAGCCCAATTGAGTCAAAGCAAAACTGGACGAGGGGGGCGAAAACAAGTTTTAAGACAGCTTTGCTTTACTTTCCTGTTGTTCACCAAAGTTTAGGGACCCGCTTGAGCTCAACCATCCCATGTAAACTCCAGAAGATTTAAACTGCTACTATTTCACCTGGGATCAGGAATTGACCCAAGGAAAGCTTGTGCAAGTAAATCCCTAAGCAGCCCTGGTTCCTGGGTACCTCGCAGACTAGCTACTCTTCTACACTTTGCTCCCCTATACAAGATGCAACACTAAAACGTCATCTGCTTATTAACACTTATCTTAATACTTTAAACATTTGACTTTCTTTTGTTTACTAAAAACTAATTCTTTCCACCTACAGCAATCAAATGTATGCCATGCCATAGATGTTTTAATACTTTTCCCTGCACAAGCAACAGCAGAACTTACTTGGGTTCTCCTCATGGCTCATTATTTTCTAGTCCATTTCATGAGTTGTTAAATTCAGTGTAATACAGCAATGCTTCTTAAGCAAACATGTTTAAAATGTTTTAGGTTATACTTGAAAATAATCACAACACATCTGCTGTTATTCTCCCAGATGCACAACGTCCATCCTTTCCCTGCCTTGCCACAATGCCTGCTACAGAGGTGGGAACCTTCCTGTTCCCAAAAGCAGCATCGCCGCACACGAGAGACGCAGTACCTAACCATCCTTATCAACACAGCCATGCCTACGTACCCAGGCAGGCTTCTTCAGAACTGCGGTTGCAGAGAAGTTGCACTAGATGGCAGCTTTCCTCTATACAAGTCTATCTTCCTATACGACCGCATTTGCATACCGCTCTCCCTACGCCTCCCCATACGAGGGAAGCATATACTAAGTAGTGGCATGCTGCTTTAACAAAAGGTTTTGAAGACAGACACCGCAGCTGGGCAGCTGAAACGGTTTCTATTACAGAACGGAAAACTTTTACCTACCATGTTCTGATTTCCTTATACTTCTCTACAAAATCAAGACCTTCAATAGGTCTAGGTTTAACACAAAAAATAACACTCCACAAATACATCAGTTGTGGCAAAGGTAGCAAAGCCTCTGACGTTATCTAGCAAAGGACAGGTGTTTCCATGCTGTGCTCATGCTATCCAGCTACACTCATAAGACTAAAATACTTTGTCAATAGCTGTTAAATTATAACTCTTGAGAAAAAAATAATTCCAACCTACCACATTTCTGCATAACCGAAGCCTCTCTTGAGCCAAGTTATACTCTGTCCAAGTCTTCTGCAATTTTTCCAAGGAACACGGAACAGTGAGACATTCTTCTGTAACTACTTTTATGGCTTGTGAGAGCTGCTCCCCAAAACAACTGTTCTTATTCGTGTGCCTAAGTTGCAAGAAGGAAACAACATTTTACCAGGATTTTTTTTCCCAGAACTTAAGCAGTTTAAAAATCAATGCTACTCAGACCCCCTGAACACACAAATTTTGAGATAGCACTTGCCATTCTAATAACCTAGTTTCTTTCAAAAGGTAGCAGCAGCAATTTGTCTCATTCAGCTGTTAAATCTTTTTTTGAGGAAGGAAGAAGGACCAAGAATACATTCGTTATACCTCAGTATTGACGAGGCTGTACATGGAAATTCACTCATGCTTTTAATTTCCCTTTTGTCCTATTTCCTCCCTTGGTATTTTTTTTAACTCATCTTCCACAAACACATACACCAATATATATATATACCTTCTTAAAGGAGCTGATGGTCATTTCTATATCAAGCCTTTTTCCCACTGCAGTTTTGTCCCTTCTTTTAAAACTAGAAGGGTAATTTGGGCTACCCAAAGAGATACATCTCTCACAACAATACAGATACCCAAGGAACTCTGACTACCCAGTTACTTTTAACAACTAGCTACGTTTACTAATTAGCCTCTTCCTTGAAGATGGAATTGAAAGCTCTGCTTACAACAGCTATGGTAAAGGAACAGAAGTGAACCTAAGTCATCTGACAAGCAGGCAACGCAAATGCCGATGTGAGCTTCCAAAAAGCTCAGGTTTCAGCCTTGCTTTGTGAAATGCTCCCCTCTGTATACAACACTACATTTTTCTTAGAAAATGAACTAAACAAAACTTTTGGGAAACAAAAAAGCATGCATGACTTCAAGAAATAGGGCAATGATAAATAGCACTATTCTAGAAAAAAAATACATACCTAACTTCTTTCAATGCCTTCACCTGAGCAGCCAAACTTCTCATTTTCATTCCAATGTAAGTACGTATGGTTTCCTCAAAACTTTCAGCAGTTTTCCTGGATGAGTCCTTCTCTCTCTGAATTATTTATCATTTTTGGAGCAGTGTTTCAACAAAGAGAGGTAAAGATAAATCAACAATCATAACAGTCAGCCAGGGTTATTAACAAGCAGACCGTAATTTAGACTTTTGAGAACTGCAGATAAACACACACATGCCTGCACACACATACACACACACCCCCAAAGCTGGCCCTCTTCAAAACACTAACGAAATGCCTAGAAAGACATACAAACCAATGAGAATAATTTTATTTTCTTTAACAGCTTCTTAAAGGTTAATGGTTCATTTCCTTCCTCTCATTTCAGAAGTGACGTGTTCAAGCGTATTTCTTCGATTACTGCCCGTTTGCTACAAAGTCTTCAGAGGACATGGAATTTTTTCTTTCCTTGATGAAAAGGAAATGGGTAGGAAAAATTCCTACCCATTAGTTCAGGGAAATCAAATCCAGGACCTCATTAAACTCCTTACTCTCATCACTACCATACCTCAGTATGGTACAGCAAAATAAGAACTCTCGCTATATGTACAACCAACCTGACCTTCCTAGAAGGAATATTCTTAAGACAAAATAACGAATATTCTTGACCCAAAAAAAGCCCCCACATCACATCAGGCTATATTCCTCAAGGAGCAACCTAAATTTAAAAGCTCTTGCTCTCATACCACAGAGATGCTTTTATAAATTCCACTTTAGGTAATGAAACACAGTCTTTAAAAGTTGTTAGCCTTTCAGACTCACTACATATTATATTAAAAAGAACAAAAACACCAACGAATAAAAAAACAAACATAAAATAATAAATAGTTTTATATTTGCAGATAAGCATCCAAAATCTCATGACTTTTCAAGTACCCCTCAAAGCCACCACATCACCCTTCTAGAACAAATAATTGCCTACCATATTGTTTTTAGCAGGGAGCAAATATTTTCTTACTTAAAAGAATATCCACAACATTTTCTTTTAAAGCAGTTTACTTGCATTCAACACAAAAAAGTAATTAAAACTTGTAGAATACAGTTTAAAAAAAAAATCATCAGACTATAGATAAGAAATGCTTCTAAATTCCTTGCATTCAAGTGTTTTTTCTTAGCTGCAGACATACGGTCTGTTGCTTGTTAATTTAGTTTGCATAGAAGTGCACAAATATCCTATCTTCCATTGATGGAGAATGTGTGCAATGATAGGTTGTATAGGTAAAAACACAGGTGTACTAGGTAGAGGTAACGGAGTAGCAAAGCTGGTTATGAGTAGTTTTACTCCACAAGAAAGAAAAAGGAAACAGCTGTGTGCAAGTTCAGGTTTGGGGTGTCAAAGGGATTTACACAATGGCAGATTTTCCTTTCGTATCTGTAGAGATAAGAGTTTGCACAACATTTTTCTGAAGTCATGCAAACGTAACATCCTGTCACACAATTTCTTCTTACTATTGCTGTTTATCACACTTAAAACCATTCACAGCATTTTTAAGCCTATCAGTAACTATTACTAAGGACTGTGCTTCTCAGATAGTGCTAGGAACTTCCCCTGGAAAGAAACATAAGCATCTTTTCTATTAAGCAGCAATTAAGAAAATAACCATTTTTATCCAGTTCTAAAATTCCACAGCTGCTATGATTCTGTGATGCTTAGGAATTTTCAGCCCAACACATAGAAAGCTGTTTTTCCTCTAAGTGAGCAAAAAAAAAAAAAAAAGGCAAGGATTACATCCTTACACACAAAGCACGTTTTTAATCACAAAGTGCAAAATTCCACATTCAAACTGAGTATCTACATCCAAACCAGCAGCTGCATTAAGCGTGGTGGCAGGCCAGTAGATACACCAAGGGGAGCTAGCGTCCAACGTGGACTGCAAAACGCGTGCTGACACACACTGACAGCATCTCCCTACACCAGGGCAAGACAAGTCTTCACTCAACCAGTTTAATCCTTCTGTATTCCAAACAACAGTCCACAGCAGAACTGCAGCACGATGAAACCGTAAGACAGAAGCATTGTCAGAAACACTCGCATTGAGGAGAGAAGCATCCTCTTCGCATTTCCACATACCTGAAGTTCACGTTTCAGCTGTTGAACCTTCAGTTCTAGTTCCTTCTGCCTCTGCAAGAGATTTACATTCTCCCTTCTGAGAACTTCTTTCTCTTCGGACAGCTTCTGATCTGGTCTTATTTGTGCCAAGCTGGTGTCTGGCGCTGAGGTAGAAGCTAGCATTTTTTCCCTTTTAAAAATGAATTAAGAGGAATTAATTACCAAAAAAAAAAACCCCACCCACCAAAAAAAGCAAAACACGATGTGCATTCTTTCATGCTATTGCAATTTCAGTAATGACTATAGAACGTCCCATCAAAAAGACTACAGAAGCACCTATACAATCATGCGTTACTTCTTCAGAATTTGTATCCCTCTCCACGCCAGTCTTTACAAAGACTGTTACACAATACCCAGGGAAAAAAACACATCATTTGAAAACAACCCTTTATATGTTTTCACAGTCACTAACTCAAAAGTCTTTCCGATCTGAAAAACATCTTACGATACCACACTGCAGACCCAGAAAAGTCAAGGTCCATTGTAACTCAAATATACTGTCTACTAAATAAGTCAATGCACTTTAAGGTTAGCGTTTTGGATCTATACCCTAAGAGTTATTTTTATAACGAAGAAGAATGATGTGAAGCCATCTGTCTCAGAGTACTGTGACAGTACTATACAGTACCAAAGCTCCACCAGACCCCACATCAACTTCATCCTCACCTGCATGGTTTGGTTACATCCTAGCTTGCTTTCTCAATTTCCTTCACAGGCATACCACCCCAAAAATGCCTTTATTTAACACTATTAAAAACTCAAGAAGTGAGTGCAAGAAGTTAAAAGACACCAGAACATACAGAAACGGAATAAAGAATCTGCTGGCTGCCAGCTGCTCAAGCCAGTCAGGATAGCTTTGTACACAAAAGTATCTCAACACTGCATGCCACAAAGAAAAAAAAAAAAGGCTCTTTCTTCTTTAAAAATCAGATTCAGAGCATATCTGTAACTCAGAAAACAGGGCAGATCACAGTATCAAAATAATTCAGGATGAGGCATTTTACTATAAATTTAGACTTTTTTGAAGAGCACCTCATTTCATATTAGTATTTGTTAGCAGCATAGACTTGCCTAAATGATCTAATTGTAAAACAGATTTGGATACCACGCTGGTGTGTGGAAGGGCGTGCCCTCAGGTGATTCATTAAAATGTTTGAGAAGCTCAAATTATGGAACATTAGCAAATTCTAAACAAGTTTTTTTGGAGAACGTTACTTCTTACACCATCTCAACTTTCTGAATGCCAAGTACCATCTTTCCCACCCACAAAAATTTTTCTCAGTAGCCTGTTGCCATGGCAATCCTAGCAACTGTAGGACAAGTCTCTTTAAAAAGATTTCTGACAACAGCTGTAACTGCCAATTACCACCACCTCTTGTCAATGTAATTACAAGTTGCAGAGACACTGTTATGCCCTAAAGCTTACTTCAAACTGTGATTGCTGGCTTTATTTCTTATAAGCACACATTGTTACATTCCTACACAAATAAATCACCAAAATATGTTTGTCCTGCTAGGTAAATGTACTTTAACATTCCACATTTGTGTCCAGTGAGTTTTTAATAGCGTTAAATAAAGAGGTGATAGCTACAAAACGTCTCAGGGACAAGCCTATGGAAATTACCCAGATGCTAAAACAAACATCATTGCACTGCCGATCACCGCAAAGTCTGCTAGAGGCCTGGTGTCCTGCAACCTTCGTTTTCAACTAAGCTTTCCGGCATCTTCTCCTCTGCTTACCAGCTGCTACCCCTTCCTTTTTTTTCAAAATCTTGCATTAAGATACATAAGAACAGTCTGTCTCTGGAAATCAAACGAGGAAGAGCAAGCTATCCAACCAGCAACAACACTAATGAACAGTTTTCTACAGATTAATGTCCTAATTCCCACTACCACAGCACGCACACACACACACAGACTCACATATACTTCCCTACCATTGAGTACCAGTATTACTTAATTCTGGAAGGACAGAAATTGAGCTTTGTATTTTAGATACATCTTCTCTCTTCTCATATACCCACATCCCCTTCCATCTTCTCATATACCCACATCCCAGCAACTAAGCTAATCAGATCACTCATATAAAGTTTTCTATGACATCCCACTGCCTTACTTTGGGGCAAACGTACGGTTTCCAGTAGAATTCTGATTCCTTGCGCTGGCAACTACTTGGTCAAAGCGCCCTCTTGGGATGCTGTACAGCGCGCGATCAGACCTGTTTACCCACAGTGGAACTGAAACTTTTATCTTCTGATGTTGGTTTTGCATGACATCTACTTTTCTCTCTTCCACATCTTTAGCGTTTCCTGGAGATGTGCATTTTTCAGCAAACCCTGCCTTGGCCACCTCTTCTCCAATATCTATTTTTTCATATTCTGCCTGGGCAATAACGGTACCATCTTCGTGCTTGGCTTTGTGACGTATTTTTATTTCTTTTTCAAAAACTAGGCTGCTCAAGAACTTCTTCCCCTGTAAAATAAAAATACAATGAAATTGTGTACTGGACACTCTGAATACTTTTAGCTGAAATCAGCCATCTTTCTTCTAAGAAAAAGAAGATATGTTTAAGACCAAAACCCAAAGAGCTGCACAGGTAAAGCTTATGATTAACGCATTTATTCTGGAACAATGCTGTATCTGTACAGTTACAACTGTACCTGATCTAATCACTGTCAATGCCAGACTGGACTTCAACACCAATAGCTCTCCCTCAATGTTCAGCTTTGAAGAATTCAGTATCATTTACAAGTGACGGGCGTCCAAAGTCCCATCAACTCTCAACAGAAGTTGGCAACCAGGTTATCCAAGTCTTTTAGAGAATACTAGACCAACTATTTAACAGCATTATACAAAATAAAATGAAAAAATAATTTTAATTATTACATTGTTTAACAGCCTTTCAGTAAGTGGCGCAGAAGTTGAAATAGAACATAGCGACAAATGAATTATTATGTGCATCTACCTTACGGAAATCTACCTTACTGAAACTACTCATTTAGAAATTGGGAAATGCTGGAATTGGCAGCTATCAGTTTCATCAATAAAATCAAAGAAAAACAGCTTTGAAAGACTGGGGAATGCACTCAAGACCTTCACAAGACATCTGGGAGAAAGTTACCTTTTATTAACAGGGCTTTTTCCTTTTTGCCGCACTTCTGAAAACAAGCTGGTTTTGCTGAAAATTAAGAATGGAAGGGGTGGGGGCAGGAAAGCTATACAGAAAAAGCAAATAAACCTTTACCTCAAGGAACAAGAACTGTTTAAAAAAAAAAAACACACCACCACACACAAACAAAACAAAAGCCCAGGGGATTGAGAACAGAGATTTTCACCTGTCTTAAGTAATCACATTAAGCAATGTCAATAGGACCACAGGGACGAGACCATACACAAGGGGTCTCAGAATCTCCTCTAAATGATAGAGGGATACGACAAGGGAAGCAGGACAGCTGCTTCTGCCCCCTCCTCCTCCAACTGCTGCTCCCAGGCCACTGGCTGGTGAAGCACAGGCAGTGCCAGTGACAAGCCTTGGAGAAGCATGCCATCAAGACTGTAAGTGGTGTCCCGGAAAGGGAGACTGCCACTAGTAAAACTTGACCAACGGTCACCAGTGCCACTCAAGAGAGTTCAAAGCTTTTACCAGTCCTGCTGGCATCAGCTCCCGAGCCTTTCACGTTCATTGCTGGCCCGGGATGACAGGGTTCCTACTACCACTCACATTCACCTGCTATTCTCTCTCCTGACCGAAAGTTTGTACAGTACCCAGGCACATGGCATTCAAGCAGCTCACAGACTTAAGTGACTTTATCGCAGGTTCTGTGACCAAGGGAGGTCAGGTCCCTCTGAAGGGAGAGAAACAGAGGTACTTTGTTTCCTCAGCACCAGAAAGAACTCGGGTCAGGCAGAAATAGACCTGAGGCTCTGAAAATGGCAAAAGCATACTCTAAAAAGCATGTCCCAGCACAACCTGAAGAGTTTGTGACAAAACCATTTTAGTTTCTAGAGCACGTTCAGGGCAACAGATCAGACAGTCCTTCCCAGCATGCCCTGCCTTCACAGTTAAACATCCAGCTCTTAGAAGACTCCTCCTGGTGACACTGTGCTGGTATTTGGCAGCATCTGTTACAGATCCCATCATCTAAATGCTTCAAAATACGTTACTCACCTGGTCAAACATGTTTAAGTTCTGATCAGTTGGTAGCTGCAGTCCCCAGAGCCTGTACTTCTTGGCAACACTCGGACATTGCAAGTTTGGTGGAATTTCAACTATGTCTGACCTGTTCAGAACCTCAGAATTTCCATAGTCAATGTACAATACCTGACACTGCAACAATAATATAAATCAGCAGAGGTTACACAAACCTCCTACAGAAATATGCGCTGACAGTTACTAGAATATAAGCATTTTAACATACGTCCATGTTGCAGAGATCAGAGTCTTCCCTACTAAGCCTAGACACCCTTCAGAGGAAGGAACCGAGTTAGAGAAATCTCTTATGTTGGCATCTGTCTAAAAGCCTAGCGACGAAAGTTTAAGTAACAAAACAGATCTTTGCTAGCAATTTCTTTTTTCTCTAAGGGCTACAATTAAAAAGCAATATAGAAGACTTTCTTCAATGGATAGATATGCAGTCTAATGTTTCCATGCCAACCAGCCTGCCTAGAAATTATCATTTTAAATAGGAACTACTAGCCTTCTGTATCAGTCACCTAATGCCGATTAACAACTCTTTCAGGTCATTTGCATCAGTGCTAACATGTCACATGAAGGCTGCCATTTTCACCACTCAGAAGTTTTGAAATTAAATTACATTGCTTAACCACATTAACTACCATTCACGAATCTCTTTATCAAGAGATACAAACAGCATTTCGCAATTATGTCATGTTTTGCCATCAGCATTTTTCAAAATTACAGGTCACTTGAATTTGTGTCCCACATGTATATTCGCTGTTTTTAAATGCATTCACACAGCAAGTTTCAAAAAAAGGAGGAGTTGCATTTATTCCTATCATCCTGCATGTAGAACTGATACAGGAATAAAGACTTTAAAAAAATGGTTCCTGCCTTTTCATTGTTGATCACTTGCTGTACCATACATCTATACCAACATCTATCTTCAGAAAAACAGCCACCATAAATCTGGAAATTAAGAAAAAAAGATCAAGAATAGCATTCTGAAAATATAGGCATACCTCATTACAAATATTATTTTCACACTCTCCTGTAATTATCCCAACAGCAGTATGAAAACAAAGTAATGATTTTGATATCCTATCTCTCATAACAATATATGCTAATGCTTCAAAAACATAATCCTCTACTCCAAAAACAATAGCTCAAAGAAAATTTTGCAACTAGAAAAACACTAACATTTTACACAGCAGTCTCCCACGGCTTTTCTGTTAATGTGTTGCTACAAGACTTTATTGACACTGACGGCTTAGTAAGCCCGACAAAGGAACAGGCCAGTCACACCACAAACATGCTGGGTTTGCTGTTGGTGCATTTTTTTCCTTTTCAAGAGGAATGTAGAACGTCATTTACCTGCACACACAAACAGTTCAGACAAATCGTTTTATTTAAACCTTACTCTGCAGTAAGCCATCAGTAGTTCACACACAAAAATGAAAGTTGCCATCACTCTTTGTATGCTTGTCATAGAACTGCTATTAAATATGTCCTTGTTATCTTCTTAAGAGTACTTTGTCCAGCGCATTTAACATTACAGGTTTTTGTAAGATCTTCCACACTTCTTCAGATGGAGCAAAGAATCACTTCTCTAAAAAAGCATTACTCTCTTGTTAAAGACAACCCATAATGTATACTGGACAACAAAAGAGAATTCAGCATTCTGTATATTACCTTCTTGTAGTATTTCCTGAGTGTTAAAAAAAAAAACTATGGTTGCATAATTTAACTGAAGTCTGAAGTGCAGAAAGATTTAAACTTGCTCACACAAAATAAGTCAGCAGTTCTTAAAGAGATCTTAAGAGAATATATCCCACAGCATAATCAAAGATCAAGAAAATACCTAAGAAAATGGTTGCATAGAATTAAGGTTTTTATATCCAGGTGAAAAACAAACTCCACATGTACACAACCTACTTACCTTACTAAAATCAGGTTTGCCAAAAACTGCATTAGCCCGAGGACAAGCTTCTGCCAGCGCACAACTTAATTTCAAGAGGTCATTACATCTACTGACATTCTAAGAAGTGTGGAGAGAGGGTACGAGTTATTAACTGTCACTTTTAATAGATGCTTGATGGCTTGTAACAGCCAGAAATTAAATCAAAACAGTTTCACTGCTGTTGAGACAAGTAATGCCCCACCTTAAGCTTTCAATCTTCATGATTTTAGTAGCATTTGTAAGCCTGCTCTCATTTTCTTCCAAAAATTAATGAAACAGATCAGGGGCAGGTAATGTACCCCAGAGAAATAGTTTGCAACGAACATTTTTAGCAGTTTAATTACCAGCTTCTGCAAGCAGTATGCATATCTTACTTATCAATCCTTCCTCACAAATTTTAGTATGTATTTGGCATTCTTCTTCTTTCTCTCTTTAATACAAGGAGACAACAGCTCTGGCATACCCCTTGTTCTCTTTATATGCAAGACCTGGGGTTTGGTTTGGCTGAGAGAAGCAGAGTATGTCCAGTTACAACTTGGTATCTGAACTACCGTAAAACTGGGTCAATTCCAGTAAAATGGCAATTACTAGACAACATTCTACTCTAATTCAAAGGAAAGGATCCAGAGCTCAGAGCAGGAAGGAAAACACTAGTGCAACTTAACATTTTGTTAACCTTAGAAGTACACTCCTAACTTTTGTACCTTCGATTTTAAAAACACTGTAACTGAATCTCGGAATGCCAGGTAAGAACCTAAAGGAGAATTACCTATGACTATTACAACTAAAAATCCCTTATTAGATGAAGCTATTCCATAAACAGAATGAGTAATGTTTGGTCCCCCTCCCCAAATTCCTATTAGGTACATGACAAGCAGCATTACCTCCTCCAACTGGCTCAAAGCTACACAGGTGTTGACTAATATGCACACACCAATTAGCCAGCAGACCAAATAGAAAAGGTAAGCTTTGGTACTCCTTCTGGATTTTCCCCTCTCCCTGCTGCACCCCCCACGTTAATGAAAACTACTCATTGTTTTGTGTTTTTTTACTTTTCCTTACTCCCACCGTCCAACATCCTCCTGCCCATCTAAGAAGACTTGAAAGGACCTAGCATCTTTGAACCATCTCCATGTCAAGCTTCATTGAAACTGCCCCACACGCTCAGCTGTTAGAGGGTAGGGGATCCACCCCCAGCAGGGCTCCAACTGCCTCCTACAGTAGTTGTCAGTCAACAGCAAGTATTCTAACCCTCAATTATTTTTTTTTTGGCATAGGGTCTACCAAATATTCAAGAAAACCCAGCTACAATTCAAATGGATGGACGAACAATTCTTTTTGACATTTCAGAAAAGAATAACTGATTTCAGTTTAAAATGGCACAATACTTGCAATTCTGAAATCCAAACTAACTTTTTTTCCCCAACATCAAGTGCTATCATTTATTCTCACTTCTACAGAAACTTGCCGGGAGGGGGGGAGGAAGGGGAGATAAGATTAAACACCTTAGTTAAAATCAAATAGTTCTCTGAATTCACCTGTGCCCAAAATGTTACAGCATCTTCGACGTGACAGCCCACAACATCTTCAACTTGAGGGAGGGGAAAGAAAAAAAAAATTATTCTCAAGTGTAAGATTGTGTGTGTGTGTGTTTGTTTGAAAAACCACCTCACATTACCTTTGTCATGCTCTGAGTCTCCATCCATGACAACGGATTCTGAAACATTACAAGACGTATCTATAGTTAAAAGAGAAATTAAGGTATTCTTCCAGAGGCCCGTGGCGCGGGGAGGTACACGCACCTGCCTCGCAGGCCCACGCGACCTGCCCCTGCCCTAAACACTTCACGGGTTCGCCCCTCCGTGGGCTCCCGCTCTCCTACCGCCTCTCCACCACGTTTCCCCTCGGCCCTTCTCCCCGCCAAGTGAGAGGCACCCGTTTCTTTAGCGAAAAACGCTTCTTTTACGCGAGGAAGCGCCATCAGGCTGGCACGGCCGCCACTTCCCGCCAGCAGAGCAGGGCCCCCTCCTCACCGCGCAGCCCCGCGCCCCTGGCAACCCCCGGGAGCAGGCCCGGGTGCCGGCCTCCCCACGACGGAGCGGCCCCGGCGTTACCTGAGGCGGCCGGGCCAGCTCGGGGCGACGGGCCCCGCGGCGGCCGCACGTGCTCCCGCCACCGCCGCCACTGCCCGCCGCCGGCCCTGCGCATGCGGCCGCCCCGCCCGCCTGCCTGCCCAGCGCTCGGCGGGTCTTTCAGCGCTGCCGCCGCAGCCAGTCCCCGCGGCTGCCCGCCCGGGCGGTGCCTCCCCTCACCTCCCCGCCCTCAGCGGGGGACGTGAGACGGCAGCGCTGGGGAGATGGCCCTCCTTGTGCCTGCGCGGTGAAAGGGTCGCTGCTCCCGCCTGCGGACAACCCCTCACCTCAGCCCGAGCAACCCTACCCGGCGCAGGGGCAACGGGTGCTCTGGAAAGCTGGTAGGCACCAGGCTTTTTCGGCAAATCCATGATTGTATGCCCAGGTGCCTCCTTCGCCACACACAAGGGTGGCGATCAGTACGTGCTGATCCTGGTTTTGAAGCAGAAACGAAGCAGCAGCAGCGGGAGGCTCCTGCGCCGAGGTCGTACCCTCCGCCGGCCTCCATGTACCCCTTGAACGCGCTCATCCGATTCCCCTTGTGCCATGTGTCGGTGCTCATCTTTCGGTTTCACATACAGTGATTTGCAATTTTCCTGTCTTATTTCATGAGAATGAAAACTGACGAGGCCATTAGCGAGGGAGGGGTGCCAGTGTTACACAGGTGGCACGCGTGGCTGAGTCTGGGACTTCCCCTGGGGAGGTAACTGCGGGAGCACATGGGCGTAGTGCCCAGCCAGGGCCCCCGGCACAGGTACAGTGAATTAGAAATCAGAGCTAAACCCAGTGTAAAGCAAGTAACGATGTACTCTACCAGAAGACAAATGCTACGGGCTCCAAAGCAAGAGTAAGCTTCTCGGCCAAAGTAGTACCTTTTGTTACCAAAAAAAAAAACCAAACGGGTACACCTGTGCAAGGTCTTGAAAACCTTTGTTGCTCCTTTCAATTATATTTGTGCTAAGAAAAAATACTATCACTACCTGCAAAGTTGTCTCTTTCCTTGGGCTACATGGCTACAACAAAACTACCACTAGAGACTACAGGGACATGCAGACACGAGGCCTGCAAACCATTTAAGATGCACAACGTGCTGTAAAGACACTGACAACTTGCCAAAGTAATTCTGCACGGATGCCGTTACTGGCTGTGAATTCACACATTACGTTCCCCTTCCTCCCAAACCTAAGATAGATGCATTTTATATTTAGTATCAGAGAAGCACAGAAGGGGAAAAAGCCCCTTGCCCTCCACTTAGGATCACTGACCAGTCTCTACTATCATAAATAACCAAGGTACATCTAAGCCTTTTCATAGGATAATTAAAACTAGTGAAAAAATAATGTTCTACACTCTAGGAGTGTTATGATAATGGCAAAATATTGATTTGAAAGCCAGCTATTTAAATAATGAGATGTGCTTCAGCATTGCCTAAGACCTACGCAGTTAGGCTTTACCAGCTCAGAGCACTCTTGCGTATGACAAGAAATCATTTCTCCTGTGGCAGGTTCCTTGGATTAGAGTCAGAAATGGTTAATGCGTCTAGCTGAATGACAGATATACGCCCACAAATAAATCATACAGATGAACCGATAACTTACCTGTCCCATGATATTACGTTCACAGTTCCTGACTGCTCTCCGGAAGACAGACCATCAACAAGTATATGTCAAACTGAGCTCTTTATTTAATGACCACTGTTAATGGCAAACATACTAGCATTTGATTTCTGCTTTTACCTTTACAAAAACTTTCTTAATAGAAGTATAAAGAGATTTTTCAATAGAATGGGAAGTTGCAATTTTGATCCTACAAAACGATGATTTTTTTTTTTTAGGATAAGAGTAATTCCAGTTAACTGCAAATTTCACTTAAGACATGACATCAGTGTCCAGTTTTCACAGCCAGCAACCTTACCTGGTTTTTCATGTATAGATATGAATAAGAATTCTGCAAAAAAGTACTACATGAGTACATAAGTACTACAAAAAAGGAAAGTGAGTTTCTTTTACTTGGACGTCATGAACATGGGTGAAAAGTGGTCAGAATTCCTAAGCAATATTTAATGCAGTTGATATTTTTACGATCCCACCTGTTTTCCAACTAAAAAGAAATATCATAAAATAAATGTAATAACTTTTTAGTATTATTTAAGTGGAAATTCTAAATAAGTTTAAGCACAGAATAAAATTTTTAAGAATTGACTTTGATAAAAGCAGTTCATGATGATCAAAGTACAGTGTAGTAAGACTGAATTTGGCAGAGCAAACATTTAGAACTGACAAGTATTTTTAACTCAAAATGTCAATAAAAGCACAATACATTATTTCCTAAAAGTAAAAAGTTATATTATCAGTATAAAAAGAAAAACAAGTTTTTTGTAACTATTAAAACATTTGTCTATAACAATATTTTGCTGTGAGAAACCTCATCTCTGACAAACACACATGCATTTCTGGAACTGCATTCCCCAATGGGTATAGCCACGGGGATAAATACGAAAGTAGAATAAACTTCTGCTATTAAGCTTGTAATAATCTCTCTGAAGACTGAAATAAAAATATTTTTTCTATATTTTTATTTACCCTTTTTTTGCCAATGTTACTTACATTTGTTTGTTTCTTGTAATTCTGTTGTGAAATCCCCATTTACGTACGAGACTGAGTATCTGTAGAAATGATTGCTTATTAGGACCAGAAGAGGGAGCTCAAATTAATATTTTTATTTATTAAGTTAAAGCAGTATGTTACAGTGTGGAATTTAAAGGTAAAGGTACTTTTAAAACATTCATTAGAATCTTTGATTTATTATGCATTTAAATTAAAGTAACAGATTAAGCTCTCTGATTGGCATCTGTAGTATAGCTTGGAGTAAAGGTAAATGGCCTTTTTTAATTTTTGAATTTGGGCAATTGAGCCTTCCATTCCCTTCTCACTCAGATTCCAGCCGCCTCCATCAGTCACTATACGACTTGCATGCACTCCCAAGAACTCTCCTTCCCTCCAACAGCTGATATCTGAACAAAAAAGCAAGTTGCCGTGCACCAAATGCATTCAGCGTCACCTCTTTTCCTCTGCCGATCAGGCACATAAGGGCATCGGGCACACAGAGGCATTCTCTCAGATGGGAATCAGAGCTTTGTAAGCTTCTCCCAACTCTTGCTGTAAAGTCTCAGTACACACATACCACCTGAAAAGTCTTCAGTCCAAGAGACATCTTCAAGTATTTTAAGGACAAACTGACTTACACCTCTGTTTTCAAAGGAGACTAACAAAGTTAGCTCAGGCTCTGCTTTTGCCTCCTGAACTGCAGCCTCTGCCAGTTAGTACTAAGTTCTTGCTGTGCTGCTTACAGATTTAAACCACCACACAAATTTACCAAATTTTAAATTTTCCTGTCCCCTACCTTTAATACAACATATGCTGCCACAGCTGTGAATATGGACAAAGAATACAAAAGCACATCTCCCTTCTTGAGGGACTCGGTCTGTGTTGGATTAGACATGATGAAAGAGTATCTGTTAGACAAGTAAGTTTATATCAAACACTATATAATTATTTGTTTACATGCAATAAATAGCATAATCCATTTCCACTTAATGTTTTCAGAAGTTCAGTGTAATAGAATCATTATTACGGACAGTATCAGACAAACAGAACTGGGAGAATGCTACTGCTAGAGAAATCTGGAATGAAGTATACAAGCAGGATCCCTTCAAGTAGCTAGTAAGTATGTGTGGAAATGGGTTTACATGCATACAGAACTTCACATGTAAAAAATATTTATACGCTGGCAAGAACAGAGCCTAGAGAAGTGTGAGAGAAGAAGGGTATGTTTGAATTTTATGTAAAGATGATGAAAGCAACAGAAAGGAAAAAAAAAAGATTTAAAGAAAAGATTAAAATGTCAATATTAACAGAAAAATCCCACGAAGTAAAAATCCATGAACAAGATGAGTTCTAAGGACTCTACAAATAAAGAAAGTGCATCATAAAAGTCTAAGAATAGGACATATGTTTTCTTTGCCCTACTACAATGTAATACTTAAATATTCTCTCAGATCTTAAATAGCAGTTCTGTAAATCTCTACATATGATTTTCCATTCTCAAAGGAATATCTATGTAACAATTCTGGAGATTAGAAACACATTGATTAAAGTACCAATTTTATTACAACAAAATTATTTCATCAATAGACCAAACCAGCAGAATAGAGAAATGAAGAAATACAAATATGCAGGTAGGCACAGCGAAAAATACTCTTGAATACAACAATTAACACTGTGCCATATAATAAATATTTCTTTATTAATCTCATGGCTTCTTTGATGGTAGTGAGCTTTTCTCTTTCTGTTTAGCCTTCTCCTTTTTCAGCTGTAACAAAGACAGACACCAACAGTGGTTCAAGCATTAATTTGCAAGTCGGCTAGTAATGCAATATTAAATCTCTACATCCAGTCATAAATTTACCAGACTGATATATGCAATGGAGAGAGCTACAGATCATTCTTAGCCCAACCTAACATTGCTTACTTCTGCATCACGGGTCAAAGGAGCACTTCCATAGCTCTGCAGCTGCTCCCCTATTCAAACCAGGGCTGTCTTTATCTCTGATAACGGCAATCTAGGTACTCATGTATCCCTCAAGGCCAAAGTGCCTCACAAATGTTCACGGTTTTGTCTTTATGTCACAGAAAGGTAAAGAAGTTTTATTACAGACATGAACAGACACAGTTAGACTAACCAGCATGCACAAAATCACATAGAAAGTTTGTTGCTGAAGTGGATGCTAAACCTCCATCTCAGGGCCTCCTCACTGACCCACAAGGTCACGTCTTCCCCTCACAAGATTTTTTTCTACACAGTAGGCTCTTATAGCATGGTATGATTTACCAACACACATACATTTAACTCTGCCATTCTGTAGTAAGACTATTAATCCAAACAAATATATCTGTTGTTTTTAGAAGCAACAGTTGTTCTCAAGTATTGTTACATTAGTGAATGAAATTCTATTTAGAGCAATTATATAAAAGGAATGCATGGACTTTTGCATCTCATCTGCCATAAGATACCATGTTGCTATCAAAAATGCAAGGAAAAATAAAATAATATTTTTAACATGCTTTTTTTTCCCCATAAAATAGTGTCAAAAGGAAGCAAGGCCCCAGTCCTGATTTGGATGTCTACAAATGAACTCACTGCTAAGCAATCCTGTTGATGATCTACACAGGAACTCGTTTTAAAACATTTTTCCATACTTGGAGGCTTGAGGTTTGTATCTGAAATTTCTACTACCTTTTGCAGAGAAAAGAAAATCTTAGGTGGAAAAAGAAATGTAGCAATTTGGATTTGATAGTAACATGTTTTCTCCTATAAACTGATACTATATTTGTAACATCTTACCATATTTTGTGATGATTTCCAAAATAAAGAAAATTATTTAAAATTCCATAAAGCTAGAACAGCTTTCTCATTAACAAACACCTTGTTGCAAGCAGCTAGCATAACAGCAGTTAAGATGTTAAAAGTTAAGTATGCAACATTGCCTTACAAAAGAATTCATAAACAGTCAAGACATACTTCCAGCAGAGGTGGTGGACCTAAGGAGCTGATGTGGGGAAAGAATAAGTATTTAAGCATCTAAGTAACCTACACCACAGGGTATTTAAATTTACGATACAGACAGTGGGGTGGAGGAGGCACCTCTAAGGGGGGTGATTCAGATCATCTAAGAAAGACGCACCAGATTTAGCCCAACTACACAGACATTCGTAAGGAAAAGAACATCATAAAGTTTTAGAAATGAGGTAGCAAACACACATTCCTAAATGTCACAGGTGACTTTCTGTGAGTCTGCTTTGTTGTTTCTTTTTGTCACATAGTAAAATATTTTGGTTTTCTGTAATGGAGAGTTACCTCAATAAAAATCTGCCCAGATGGGATGGGGTAAATACCATCCCAGACATGACTGACCTCTGAAATCCTGCAATAGCTCATAACTGTATTTAAAACTTTATTTTAAGAAGCTAGTGTTTTCTCGGGAAGAGAACAAATGATATAACGCATTTATATGCCACTTAAATCACACATTTATCTTTTTTAGACATCCTCTTGTGAAAACATATTTGAATTAAGCAATAAATGTAGTAACTTGCCTGTTCTTGATAACGTTTTTCAAAGTAAGCCATGTCATCATTTTCTGAATGCTCTCCATGAGAAGCTTGCCTTGTGGCACTAGAACCACCTGGAAACAAAAACAAAAACAAAAACAAAAACACAAAACAAAAAAACACAACACTTTTTTCATTAATAATACCTGCTATTCCATTAGTTATGTTTCACATCTGGCAAAACACATTTAAAATGAGAACTCACCTTTATAGGCAAGTAACAAACTCCAGCAATTTAGATCAAAGAGTAACCTCTTTAGTCTAGGCTAGCTGCTATTATAAATAGTCTCGGAGGAGTTCAACAGTTATATTAATTGCTAAATTCTTATACTAAATAAGGGACATAAAATAAGCATAACTGATCCATAATTCCATGCAGAAAAGACTTTCTGGCAGAAGGCAGTTTCACAGGATTGCGCTGAATCTGTACAATCCATTCAGATATGATTTCCTTCTAGTAGGAATTAAAAATTTAAAAAATGAGTAAGTGACACCATTAAGGAGGAAGATACTAAATGACAGAAAAAGATCATTAAAGTTAAAAAAGCACATCATGACCAAAAATAACAAGCAGTAACAAAACAGTTATTTTAAGCACTTCAAGTACATGAATGTTGTACTAAATTTTCACATAACAAGGCTTCAATACTCATTTTAATTTTTAACTTTGATTTTAGCCCTAAGCACCCTTCAACTCATAAATAAAACCAATTAATTTTATATTAAATACTTTTTGTAAAACAGTATTATCCTCCTAATATAGCACCTGCTATCTGTGAGATGATTTGAGCAGAACTGGAAGGTCCCTGAAATGCTTTTAGAAATGGATGATCCATGCTGGTAACAGGGGATTCTAAAAGTTCAGCAGAAGGAGCCCCTGTTAGAAAATAAGTTGAATGAAAACAAAAATTAACTTCACGAGATATATTAAGAACATACATGATGGAGTTAAAACAAGGCTACAGATTAATATCTACAACACTCAGTGCAGATACCATAAATTTGAGTTTACAAAAGCAAAAAAGGCTTCAAAAGAAATGAAAAGCTTTGTTTCTTTAATTATTATGGCTATGCTATAGTTTCTAAACTTCAGACAAATCCAGGAAACCAGATCAGAATTTTAAAAAGAAATAATGAATACATGGCAATAATAAATAAAACAGTATTTCAGGACAAAATGTGTCCATTACTAAATGACACAAAATCACAGAGCAGCAGAGGTATCGAGGCCAACTAACATGCCTGTCAAAAATAAAGTTCTACAAATTACCTCTTTTTTTTATGCTAACCAGCTATTAACCTTTGAATTTGGAAAAAAAAAATGCTCTAACTGTATAACCAAGAAATACCTGGGCAGTATTAGACTAAAGGATTAACATAAACATATCATGGAAGTATTAAGAGAAAAACAGAAGTTACAGCGTTCTTTCTAAAAGATATGCTCCACCAGAAGCTACTGGACTGAACACCAGACTATTGATAAAGAGTTTTTTTATCAATTCACTACAGCAAGTTGGACAAGATGGTCATAGTGGTCTCTTCACACCTAAGGACTGCTGGGGAAAAAAAAAAATCTGTCTTAAGTCCTACTTCTATTGATCCAGCTTGCATTCGAACTTTGAAAGTCTATGTTGAATTACTACTTTTCAAAGCTACTTAGTTGGAGAATTAAAATTTCATCTCGGGTCAGCTGCACTTACCTATTCCACTGTCATCGAGTCTCATGTAGCCTTCTGCTAATGAACTAAAACCAGTCAGTCCTCCCATAGCAGCATAAGGAACATCCTGCCCCACGGGCTTTCCTTGGGCTAAGCGCTCTTGTTTCGTTTCCACGACTGTTTCATGAGCATGTGTTGGCTGACCACACGCACAGGTAAAGCAACTATGAAAGCCCGAACACTTGGAACCTAATTAACAAATAAATAAGTGTAATGAGTGAGATGATAATGGAATTTATACTTCATTGCAGACAAAACGGTGTTTCCCTAAATTGATCTTGTCAAAAACTAGAGTTCCTTCACTGGAAAAGCATCCAGCTATGCTTTCTGTTTGGAAGCACATACGTGTTTTGGTGCAAAGCAATCAGCTGTCTTTGCTGAAACCTTTTACAGCCTCTTTTCATCACGATACAAAAATGCTGTATAAAACAGGAGAAAGGATGAATGTGGGGATTAGATCACAGGGGTCGTCCAGTCTCAGGGTCTCATTCAGTCAAGTTTTGAGTACCTCCAAGGATGGAGATTCCACCTCTCTGAGCTGCCTGGACCAATGCTGGTCTTCCCTTGGAGCAGACATTTCTTTCCTAATATCTAATTGGATTTCCTATGTTGCAACTTGTGTCCATTGCCGTTAGTAACACCCTTCTCTATCCCTCTCATGACAAAAAAAACCCAAAAAAATTCTGTCACTGGGTAAAGAAGACAACCTGCCAGCATTTTGGCAGTATTATCTCCAAAGGTGTACAACGTGTCAATATTGCATGGCCAGAAAACTTCAAATTGCAATTCACGTATGATACAAATCACAACGTAAATGTCTTTAAAAATTAGCAAAATTATCTGGGTAGTGAACAAAGGCTGTGGCAACAGCAAAATAGGTTCTACGTAAGAGTACCATTAGACTGACTTTCAGGGTTTTTTTTAGCTTACATAGCCACAGGATGTAACTGAAACTTGACGATGGCATTGGGGGTTTAAAACAATTCAGAAATGTGATTCTGGAAAGGGTTTCACTCGCTGTCTCCAAGCCGAGATTCGGTGCTGTGGCGAAGTATATACAATATATAAAGCGCAATAGCAATATTTTTTCAATCATAAAGACAGTACATCTCTAATTTATCTATCACATTAGATTTATACAGGACTGGGCTAGACTAATACCACTACATTAAAACACCACCAGTCCAAAATAGAAGCAAGTCTTGGCACTTCTCTGTGTAATCTTTGAAGCCCTCAGAAGTGTCAGGTATTTTTGAGAAACACTAGAAAAAGTGCATAATGTAAATGATTATTAAAACCACTGTGTTCTAAGGATTCAGTCTGAATCATCCAATTGCATATTTAAGACTTTCATATTCCTTAAAGCAAATTATTGAAAGGGTGTCATATAAATATTTTATTTTTTCTTCTGGGGGATATGATTCTCATCCAGCAAAAGCTGTTTATTATTTTCCTGTACAAATTAGACAGACTTCATGAAAGAAACTTACTAACAGTATGGAACACTAACAAAAAAATCTTCAGCTTATGTAATTTGAGGTTTCAAACTAAAACATCTTTATGCATTATTTAGTTTCTATGGTTAGTAATTACTGCTGTTTCATTACAATAACCTCAAACAACTGAAGCAAAAAGCTTCCTCTTAATGCCTTCTCAAACCTTTTGCTTGAAACTCCACTCCCATTTGCATTTCTGGACCCACAATCTGTATGCTCGGGAACTGCTTTGTTAGAGTGCTGACAATAGTACTATTTAGGAACCGAGCGCTACTTCCTATTGAGTTGAGAAAAGATATAAAAATACATTAACGTTATATTCAACCAGGCAACAGAGGAGCGGAGATCAACACTTCTCTCTCTCAAACTACCAAGTTCAAGTAGAAAAGTCACGTGCATGCAGCAGTGGAAATGACAAACTGCAAATGGCGTGCTTTCATCCTGCCTAACTTTAGGTGGCTGACTCCATATGTATCTAACCGAATCATTCAGAAACTTAACGCTCCTTCACAGAACTTGGGGAAGCTAAGGATGTTGTTCCAAATCCTCCTGTCTTCCTTTCCATTTCCCATCCTTCTGCAAGGACCAAAATACGCATCAGTGACACGTGCAGCACATACCTAATACTCTGGATAGAATACGGATCCCTAACATGCTGTTCCTGTTAAGTTTCCTAGCAAAGAATGCTGCAAGTCCATCAGTAACTTACAAGAGTTACATGAAAATCCAGGGGCTGCACTGTGCTGATCAGCAAAGTGTTTGCATCTACAACGGATGGGCTGTGTGCCATTTAGAGGGACATAGTGATAGGACTGGCACGGACAACGGCTCACTCTACAAGGCACACAAATAGGACGGTCTTTGGGAATCACTTCATAGTCCGTTCTGTGTTGTTTATACCTAAAACAGGCAAAAATAACTTTTATAACTTTGTTAGTATTTATCAGAAAACTACCTGAAAGGCTTATAATTTATCTTACAAGTTCTGTTTTGAAGTATCTTTACTTATATTAATTACTGTTAATAGTTAATTTTAAATTAAATTCATAATATCAGGTGCTTTTACATCCATTCATTACATAACTGTCACAAATCCTTATGTTTCATTTTGACAGCACTGTCAGAATCAATCTGATCTACAATAGCTTGTGCCTTGAAGCTGAATTTCTTGAAGACTACAAAATCATTCTGGTCTCAAAAAAATGTATTGAGATTTAGATGTAAGGACAGTTCTTATGATTTAAAACCTAATTTTCTCAACCCTTAGACCTTAAATTAACTTGCCTATACTGTACTGTAAAGTATCTGGAAACATTTTACATTTTCCTAATTTAAAAAAATAAAGCAGTTCAAAAAAATGAAAAGATTCCTACCGGTGAGTACAAAAGCACAGCGTCTCTGGTCCCACAAGCTTACAGTCCATGCCAGTTGGTGATCTCCAGCTCACATACAACCTATTCTGTAACCGAATTGGTAATATTTTTCTTTTGTACTCTTCATATTCCTCAGGGGTAAAGAGCTTTCCTCCATCATCATCACCTACAATTCTGTAAGCATGTCATTATAAAAAAAAAAAAAAGATAATGAAGACAATAAAAGTAGGTTTCTCAAGATATTTTTTCAAATAATATATAACAACACTTTTGCTGTAAATGCAAAAAAAAAATCTTACCTTTCATAATACAGTTTTTGTGATACACATTTAACAGAACTGTAGCTGAATTTTAGAGAAATTTTGTGAATAATGCTCTTTTAAAAAATTTGCTCTGATAGACTGAAAACGAGGGTTGTAAGAGAGAAGGAAAAAATTAATAAAGCAAACTACCAGGCTCCTTTTCATACAGGAGAAAAAGCAATGGGCATCAAGGGTTGTGTAACCGGGCAGCTCTGCCTCAGACTTCTTGAATGACCCCTGGCAAGCCACTTCACCCATCTGCACCTAACTGTACTGCAGACTTGTATCAGGTTACCTAAACTTAGTATAGTCTGAGCAAGATTATTCAACTGGAAGTAGAGAACCACATTGCCATCAAAGTAACAAACAATACATCCAAGCTGTCTTCTACTTTGCAAGAAGACTATGCAAGTTTCTGTACATAAAGTTGATAGCAGCTGTATCCCACACCTCGGACAGGCCCATGTTCAAATTCAATAGCTGGAACTCCAGCATCCAAATTCTGCATTTATGGAGACAACTGAAGACAATAAGTAAAATCTGTAAATTACAATTTAAACTTAATTGCAGCACTTAACTATGCTGAAGTTTATTAACGTTTGTAAATATTTCAGTTATTATTTGTTGGGTGTGCTAAAACATACTGAATGAGTGATTCTTTGTCAAATATTCTGTGGATTTGTACATTGCCAGTACTGTACAGCACCAGAATAATGTGTCAGCACATCACTGTCATTTGCACGTCAATCCAGCTGACACTCACTGAATCAGTGCATAACTACTTATGTAAGAAATACCACTGTGCCTACTACCTCTGATGTTTTACCCAACGTTTTCCTAAGCTAAATTAAGGCATTTCAGTATAATGACCGAGTTCGCGTTTATTTTTGCTCAAGATCAACTCTTCAAGAGGAGCGATGACGCGATTAGCGAAGACACATAGGAGCATAAGGGCACACGTTTATACGCTGCAAAACTTAATTCACGATGCACGAAAAGCCCGTGTTCCAGTCGGCAGATGACCCTCTCACACCGCATCCCACAGGCGCACTGCCAGGCCGGGACGTGAGAAGCGATGTGCTGCCCCCCCCGCAGCCAGCCACCGTTCACAACATGCCCTCGCACCGGCGAGGCGCACAGGGCTCCCGTCGCCAAGGCCTGCCCCTCCACCGCAGCTGCTTAGGCCAGGGAGCTCTGCCTTCTCCGCGAAGAGCCACTCGCGGGCACCTTCGCGGAGTTAGTCAGGGCACTTCCGATAAATGGCGGGGCTGGGGGGGGGGAGACGGGGGATGTGACACAACGAAGCCGCCGCTTCAGGCGGGAGGCGAGGGGAGCGGCGCCCGGGCCGCGAGGATCTTCTCAGGCGAAACCTCGGGCCGCAAGCAGGGCGCAGGGGAAGGGAAACCGCCCCGGGCCCGGCGGCAGCGCGGGGCGGAGCAGGTCGCCAACCGCCGCCGACCCCCACGGCCGGGCTGAAGGCTCCCGGCCCCAGCGACCCCCACCCCACCGCACCGCCCCTCTCCCCTCCCCGGCAACGACGGGCGGGGCCCGGCCCGGCCCTCCCCTCCCCTCACCGCCGGTACTCCGCGTACTCCTCCAGGGCCGCCGCCTCCACCTGCAGCCGCTCCATGCCTTGGCCCCGCCGCCGTTGGGCCGCCCGCGGGCAGGGCGCCCGGAGCGCCGGGCGAGGACGGGGAGAGGCAGGCGAGAGACGGGCGGGGCGGCTGCGCGCCCGCAGCAGGTGGAGAGCGCGGAGCAGCGCGAACCGCGTCTGTACCGCGGGTAGGCGGCTGGGAAACGCCCGTGTAACTGCGAGGGCTGTGCCAGCCTGTATGGGCACGCGCGCAGGCGTGGGTGCTCACACAACCGCCACGGGGTGGTGGCGCGGGTCACCCCTCGCACCCTGCTGTAAGATTCGGAGAAGACCCCCTTAGTGAACTACGGCGCTTGGGCACGGACACACGCGTACGGTGCCTCAAAGGGCACCGACACAGCCGCCGGCAAAACCAACCACCCAACAAAGCACGTCCACCCCAAGCCCTCCTGTCCTCTGCCCCTGCACTCACATTGTCCTGAGCGGCTGTTCCTATTTAGACCTTACCTAACCACGTTTCTGGTAGGTAGGTGAGGGGTATTTTTGTTTGGTCATTGATTCCCTGGCAGATGTAAGGGAGGGAAACCTCAGGAACGCTCAAGCTGGAGATGGGGAGAGCTCAGGACCTTTTCTCACAAGGGGTTAGATCCCTTTACGTACGCCTTGAAACCACACCTTCGCTGCCCTGCGATTGCGTGCCCAGTACAGAGCATGCAGAAAGGCCAAATCTACACAAGAGCTATGTTGCAGGCATAGGAATACTTCTATAACATCCGGGCAAAGTATAAAGTACAGTTGTGTTCTTTGCCTACAAAAATGTCCTCCAGGCTGCCTGAACTAAAAAAGAGCCTTATTGCATTCACTCAGAAAGCACAGTTGTGATGATCTCTAATTGCTCCTAGCTGACACCGCTGCATTGAGAAAAGACTGTTGCATTGATCCCGTGTAATGACACGCCAGTGCTTCCACACAATATGGTATACGTGAGCCTTGTTTTTCTCCGCAGTGCAAGGCAGTATATATTTGTTCTGCTACTACATGTTAGCTCAGAGGCGCAAGTTTTCAACAACAGTAACATTAACCATGTTAACACTATCATTCTAGTAGTAGGGTGAATTTCCTCTTTTTAGTTACTCCTTTTTCTTGTACATAAACAGCAAGCCTATCCTACAGTACCACGGCCATCTTCCTAGAAGGTAAGTGGACTGCCATCACTTTAGTCCCACTAGGCATAATTAGTGTGTGTTGGTAAGGCTTACTCAGGCTCTAGTTGCTGCCATAGTCTTGTTTAACCTCTAAATTCCCACTCAAGCTAAATAAACAAACCATGTAAGTTACTAATTTTCACAAGTTCCATGCTCCAGCCAATACACATCCTTATTTGCTTCCGATTCTGCTGTAGTGCACTGTAAACAAATAAAAGGTCCTGGGAATGTACTATGTAAAAGAAATGCTAACAAAGTCATGTATGACTTGGCTTCCATTCCTTATTCAAGCAATATAATGAAAGTCAACAATATTATTCTGTTTATTAGGGGTAAAAGGACAGGGTATGGTTTATAACTATGATGATGAGCTATAACCAAGTGGACTATTGCCAGGTGACAAGTCTTTCCTTTGTTGTGGATTACGTGTTTAGCTTTGCAAAGTTTATTGAGAAGAGGTAACATCTTTTATTAGATCAACTGATACAATGGGAAAAACAGACAAGCTTTATGGCAAACAAGACTTTCTTCAGTTTTAGCTTTGACAGACAAGGTCCTAATGCAGAAGGTTCTTTGATTTTTACAGATTGACTTGACAGCAAAGATGCTAGCAAAAAGAAAAGCACTAATTCAAATGTTAAATTATTTTCCTGTCTTAAAATTCTAGTGTTCAGTTTGTTAACTAGGCAAAAATTACACACCACAGAGAAGTTACAGCCTTTGTATAACGCTTACTTGAAAAGACAGTCTGAAAACACAATTTTGGCAGAAGCATGACCATTTCTCCATGTTTTTTCCCTATTCCAAATCTTTTTAATTTCTAGTTTGAGTAAAATGAGGTGACTGTAAAGAAATCCATTCCAAATATTTACTTTTCAACAAACAGCTTAAATATTTAACATTTTGAGGCAGGTCTAAAGAACATAAACGGCATAAGATGCAATGTACATTTAGTTATTGATGTTTAGCATAATGCATTATATGACTTCTCCCATAATGTTTACATTTAACAAAGAAACCACCTCCCTTGGATTTCCCACCACCACCTGCCACCCCTTCACTTGTTGTTGTAGATCTTGAATCTCTAAGTTACCTCAGTGAGTAAGTTTATACCTATGGAGAGTTTCACTCATAGTGAATGAAGGAATCTACAGAGAATGTGAAAAACATGACCCAGTTACAGCATCAAGGAACTCAACTGTAAAACTCTTCAGAGCAGAGACAGTCCCCATCTTTGTGTTTTAGAGATAATCCAGAGCTGTTGATCCTAAAAAAAAAATTAAAAAAAATACTGTTGCCATTTATCTAGAACATGAAAGCTGCTTCTTGATATCATAATCTTACCTCAAGCTCACTGATGTTCTTTGAAAGCCCTTCCATTATAAAATATGTTTTGTTCATAGTTCAAGGTAAAAGGAGGCCAACTTTGGGTAATACTCATAACTGGCAACCTGCAATTCCCAATTCCTCTCCATGTGCCACAAATAATGCCACCATGTTGAAACAACTCCTCCAATGTGATTGAAGGCTGTAGTAAATAGACCACAGGCTGCTATTTCTGATACTGCACTATCTGTGTAAATTGACTGCTTCCTCTTGATACAAACATGTTGGTCACGTAGCGACTGAATATGTGAGCAAGAGATGTAGTATGATTTTCTTAACTGAGCTTCAGGAAATTGATATTTAAATTGTGCTCTGCATGTTGGCATAAGCTATGAGCCCTCAGGCTGTCAAAATGCGACCCAGGAGGGTAGGCTTTTTCCATACAATAAAATGACAGGTGCCTGTTGAAAAAGGTACAGCAATTCAAGGAAATCTCCAGATTGTTTTGCACTGGGCAAGCCACCAGCAACGAAGCAGAAGGTGAAGAGAGATGTCACAAGGACCAAGGCAGTGTTTTGCCAAAACATCCCCCAGAGAGAGACGAAACAACAGGGAGGCTCTCAGGTTTCCAGCAGTATCTAAAAAAGGTGATGGGGCATATGGTCTGGGCATTTGTCCTGTGGCTATGCCACATGTATAAGAAATTTCAGCAGAGCAGCCAGCACTGCAATACAACACGCGTGTTCTGTCACACTGAGATCTGAACACGTACAGGTCCCTCTTAAAGGTAGAAAAGATATGGGAGCAAGTCATCACTGCAGTCAATACATCTTCAAGTAAGCTAGTAGAGGAAAATAAAACCATGCAAAAAAGTCAGGCTTGTTTCTCCAGGGAAAAGAAAATTTCTCCTGTGACCAAAACTTCGAAAAAGAAACAGATGGGGAAAGGGGACCTTGAAAGTAGGACAAGAAGCTCTGCAGACAGGGAATTTTAACATACTGAGGAGCACACTGCTGCACTGGCGCTGCACAAAGCTGAAGATCTTTGAGATACCTTATCTGTATGCACATTTCACTGGTGCCGAGATCCCAGCACTGCCAATAAAATGGGGGGGGAGAGCTCTGGCAAGCCTGGTTCACACAGAATGAGCAGAGCTCCTATGTCATGAGTTGATGTACCTCATCTGTGCAAGGTCTTTGTTAAAAACAGTGCTCTGAAATACAGTTCTGGTTTGGACAGCAGAGCCATGTTTCTGAATTAGGCAGCTTTTGGTGAGGCCTACAAATGTTTGTCTATATTGTACTTTAGTGTCAGATTACCTATGAACAGTCAGTGTGAAGGTGTTGAGAGTAGGCGATCCAAAGTAATTTTTTGTGGGGCACCTGTCCCATGAACTACCTCCCATCTTAAAAATTGAAGATTTATTCCCAGATTTGATCACAGCAAGTGTTCTCTGCAATAAAGAATTATTATTATTATTGGCACCCCAGCATCTGCTTGGATCCAAATTTGTGCTCATAGAATTACTTGGGAACAGATGTAAAAGGTGAAAGACTTTGTAATTGAGAAACTGAGTTCTTAGCTAATAAAGGTATTTCAAGCATGCACTGTTTTGCTGTCATAGCATGAGTATTGAATACTTTTTCAGAAAACCCTCTCCTGTCTCCCATCCCTTCTAAGAGATTGTTAATGGACATCCAAAATAAAATTTGTTGAAGATCGAGTCAAACGAGATTTTCCATGCTAAACTATCAAATAATCTTGAACAGCAGGAAACAAAAAAAAAGGCTTTCTGCTACTGTAAAGAGGCTGTGCCACAAGGTAAGTAAAAGGAACAGAAATCCAGATGGCATGTTTTACCTCCTATGGCTGTGATGTAGCATACGGATTGTGCTGGCCCAAGATCTCTGAACACATCAAAGTGAGTTGAACATATGGACACTCACTTACAGTACAGCTCTGTGAGACCCAAGGTGCTGCCTACACATCAAAGGCAACAGCTTAATGCTGTGTAGGGTGTTGACAGTCTCTCTCAACACCCTCTGTTAACAATAAAATGTGTGACCCTTTAAATTTTTTAAAAGGTTGACAAGTGCTTTAAAATTCATCTCAGTGAAATACCTACGTAAATTGAAGATAGCCACTTTATTAATGCAAGAATAAATAATTTAGAAATAACTCTTTTAATATTTTAGACCTCAACTCATCATTTTGAAGTAGTAGTTAGTCATTCCATTTCTATGCATTTGGTCAACGACTATCTCTAATTAGCTCTTCTGAAAGTGAGAAGAATTGAAGTGGCGTACAGAATAATGGAAACAGTTTCCATCAAATTGTTTCCTCCCTCCACATTTGTTATCAATATTCTGATATACTTAAAAGCAAATGCAAGCAGTACTCAGGCAACGTCTAGCCATGACCATACATTATGCTACAATAAAAATTAGTTTGTGTATTATTAACCCTAGTTTACAGGCATTTTAAAATGTCAACATGTTTCTCTTCAATTTTGCTACCAGAGGAACAGAACATGATTAGGCATCTACTGAACAGAGTAAGTTGATGAATGTCACAGGGAATATGCAAGCTCATACACAAGCAAGGGTCAATTAATAATGAAAGGGTTTTGCTGGAGGTACTGACAAACATAGTTGGGAAATTTGTAGTAATTAAGATCACTAACAGATAAGATAATTCCATAGCATGTGATGCCACTGGTGCTTAAGTAATGTGTATGTAATGGGATTTTTTTTTTTTTACCTTGGGCTTCATTTTAATAACCTAAAAGATATTTTTAAACAGATACAAATGCACACGGGCACCATCCCAGACAAACTGAGATTTAGTGAAATGTCAATTCAGTAAACAGTCTATTCCACATGAGAAACATTGCAAAAGTCTAATTCACCTTCTTAGCTGCTATAAAAAGTCATCTCCCATTTCACTCTTGCCTTTGAAAAAGTATTTTACATACTATCAAATACATTAAATTGAACACCGCTGATAGCAGATGGCGTTTTGTGAGGCACAAACTAATGAAAGGACACAATCCCAGGTAAGGAGGTTATATTTGGATTAATTGTTAAAGATTTCAATAGACACTTTACATGACCTTTAAAAAACCACACCAATTATGTAAAAATGTTTTAGAGATCTAGCTCATTCCATTAATTTGAGTATTTTGAGGGAGTGTTTTCTAAAAGGTTTTTAAGAAAAACATAATAAATTGGGATCTTAAATTTTATGTAGTCTTTTTTCTAAATAAACTTCTTGTAGAGGTTCCCAAATTTACTCTGCTTCTGCATTCCTGCAAAGGCCGCAACAGCAGCGATTACCCCCAGAATACGTACCTGCACAGGAAGCACTTGGTCACTTCGGCAGCTTGCACACATCACAGACATGATGCAGTTTGGAAACCTCTGCATTAGCAAATATTTTCAATCAGAATTTAGATCAATCTAGCCAGCCTCTTTAAACAATTGTGTTAATGAAAAACAAGTATTTAGCAATTACTTGGAAAAACAGACAACTGTGCAATATGTTAGGCATATTACTGGATGCCAAGGATATTGATGTTTCACCACACTGATTACAAGAACCTCTACATCCTTGTGCCACGTTTCTGTATTTTTTCAATTATTTCATTAAAAACAGATCAGCAAACTTCTGTGATCCTAACAGTGGATAAGCAGCTCGTTAAGAGCTGTCTCAGTGCGTTTCAGTGGAGTATCTGTCTGTCTGTCTGTCCATCCATTCATCCCAAAGGTTCTTCAGTGTGGAACCACTCAGCACTTTTTCTTCTTCACACACAGTTGTGAGACAATGGTTGGATATCTTTATTACATTAAACATTACTATGGTGAGATTAAAAAATTATTTTAGACGAGAAAAGCCACAAGAACTAGAGAATCAAGACAATCTTCCTTAAGAAAGATGTGTGCCTGCCAGTTATTTGGTTGTGGAACTCAAGAACTGTATTGAGACCTGTGGCGCTTCTAGCTGTTTAGACAGCAATCAATATACTCTTTTCTTTCAATTTTTCTTCATTAGAACTTTTGTTTGGGAGTGGATCTTGAACATTTTTTGCTACCTACATTAAACAACCATTCACAGGCACAGAAGTACTATCAATTACCTAGTGAAATCAGCTGGTAAACACTCATGAGGCAAATTACAGCTGGGAAAACTCAAGTCTTATAATTTACCAGAAGATTTAAAAACCAAAACCAAAACAACCACCACAACCCCCAAATTAGGAGTTCTTTACATAAGGGAGATTGTATGTCCCCCTGCCCTCCAAAGAAAAAGAAAAGCGAAAAAAACCCGAAACCCAATCCAGCCTAAGAACCAACCAACTTTAAGGAGATTCCGTATTTCACAAAACTTGAAGCAGGTCACTTTGGGGGGATTTGTGATGTCATCTGAAATGGGAAATACATAGCTGCATCATAAATACTGTAGCACAGCAGAAATACTATTTAAATATTCCTTAAATAAAAAATTAAAAGATGTTTGGCAATATAACCAAATGCCGTGATACTATCAAGCATTTTGGACCCGAGGTGAGTTGGAGGCTCTCTCTTGCTTCTTTTTCACAAGTCCTTGGGTTCTTTACACAACCTCCTGCCATTGCAGGGCTGCCACACCTCTCAAAATATCCTATAAAGGAGGCTGCAGATGTTTTCTTGCTACTGTTGTTGATAGAAAAGGCAACTGAGACCCTCCCCTTATCCCTTCCTTGTCCTCTTTTCCTTAGTCCGCACACGTGAGGTTTAGTTTTGCCACTCTGAAAAGTGCTGTCATCTCAGCAAAAAGGATAAAGCTCAGGTTCCACCTTCTGCACTGCTGGAGCACAGAAATCACAGTAGTAGTACTGTGCTAGACAGTTGGTGAAGGGAGAACACAAGTCAGAGGCACGGCATGGCGATACAGCACAGAACAAGACTGGCCACAAAAAGAGGGGCAAGACGTATCACGGACACTGATGTATTGCTGTATCAGACCCTAATAATGCTGGTTTCATGTAAAATTAGATGTAGGATGCTCCTAGAGTATTTTTAACTTGCTTCTTGAGAAACAGTTGTTTCAATTATATTCATGAATGGAACATTTGTGCCCTAAGATATAGGTAGTTCACAGTTCTCCCTATATATTTGTCAAGTACAAGCTAATTCCAATAAGCCATTGTACTACTGAAACCTGAGAGAAAAGCAACTATTTGCTAACGGCACCATGAATTACTATGAGGAGTACATAACTGCTTTTAAGTTAGTATATCAGTCTCCAAAATCCCCACATAAAACAAGCTGCCTGTGCACGTACTGACAAATACTCACCTTGCAACTTTTGTTACACTTGTTTAACAATCCTCAATAACTTTAAGACTTCAGATACCCTTACAAGAAAAAAAAAAAAAGTCACTTTGCATACACACACAAAAACTACTCATGTTTATAGCACAAAGGGACACCACATACTACCACCACCACCTATCAAGGTTTTGGTTGGTACCAATCAAGTACTCAGGGAATAAAAAGCATACATGGATAGATACAAAAACCTATCTTCACATTGTCAGTAGAGACTTGCAGATTCAAATGAAGTTATGTACCTGTCGTCTTCACTCTTAAAGAGTGAAGTCTTCACCACTAAAGATCTAAAGTCTTCGCTGGGTAAAAAACTGGCTGGACGGCCGAGCCCAGAGAGTTGTGGTGAACGGAGTTAAATCCAGTTGGCGGCCGGTCACGAGCGGTGTTCCCCAGGGCTCAGTACTGGGGCCGGTCCTGTTCAATATCTTTATCAATGATCTGGACGAGGGGATCGAGTGCTCCCTCAGTAAGTTTGCAGACGACACCAAGTTGGGCGGGAGTGTTGATCTGCTGGAGGGTAGGAAGGCTCTGCAGAGGGACCTGGACAGGCTGGATCGATGGGCCGAGGCCAACTGTGTGAGGTTCAACAAGGCCAAGTGCCGGGTCCTGCACTTTGGTCACAACAACCCCGTGCAACGCTACAGGCTTGGGGAAGAGTGGCTGGAAAGCTGCCCAGAGGAAAAGGACCTGGGGGTGCTGGTTGACAGCCGGCTGAACATGAGCCGGCAGTGTGCCCAGGTGGTCAAGAAGGCCAACGGCATCCTGGCCTGTATCAGAAATAGTGTGGCCAGCAGGAGTAGGGAGGTGATCGTGCCCCTGTACTCGGCACTGGTGAGGCCGCACCTCGAATCCTGTGTTCAGTTTTGGGCCCCTCACTACAAGAAGGACATGGAGGTGCTGGAGCGTGTCCAGAGGAGGGCAACGAAGCTGGTGAAGGGCCTGGAGCACAAGTCTTATGAGGAGCGGCTGAGGGAACTGGGGTTGTTTAGCCTGGAGGAGAGGAGGCTGAGGGGAGACCTCATCGCGCTCTACAACTACCTGAAAGGAGGTTGTAGCGAGGTGGGTGTTGGTCTCTTCTGCCAAGTAACTAGCGATAGGACAAGAGGAAATGGCCTCAAGTTGCGCCAAGGGAGGTTTAGATTGAACATTAGGAGAAATTTCTTTACTGAAAGAGTGGTCAGGCCTTGGAACAGGCTGCCCAGGGAAGTGGTGGAGTCACCATCCCTGGAGGTATTTAAAAGACGTGTAGATGAGGCCCTTAGGGACATGGTGTAGTGGGCATGGTGTGTTGGGTTGACGGTTGGACACGATGATCTTAGAGGTCTTTTCCAACCTGTATGATTCTATGATTCTATAAAGTCATTTTCTTTTCTTTTCATTTCTTTCTTCCCTCACCTCTAACCTGAGGAAAGTTTCAGGATATTAGGATTTCAAGAGCAAAAGAATTCAGTGATCAAGCAGGAAGAATACCAGATAGACTACTACTAAGCTTCAGAGACATACAATTTTCCAACCCAGAAACACCTAGAGCACATGTAGCGAGAATGACAAGACTGTTAAAAAAAAAAAAAAAAAAACAAACAAACAGGAGCCTTTACAAGCGCAATTAAAAATTTATTTTTCTCTTTCTGCATTGAAATGAGTACATGTTTACACACAATGTGACAGAAAAAAAAAATCATCTTGATGCTAAGGTTGTAAGTGTATTTTTCCTTTGTAACAGTCCAGAATATCAGCAGGGAAATAGAAGAAAAGAAAAAATACATAACTTTTTATAGTATATCATCCAGCACCTCCAGTTTTACTGGTGGGTTTTTTCCCTTAATTGCTTAGACCACCTTTTCCTTAATTGATTAGACCACCCCCAACCACGCCCAAAAACCCACTCACAGCACACTTTTGGCAGAAATCCCTGAACGTACCCTCCCTCCCCCCAAAAACATTCAGTACATTTTAAAAAACAGGCTCAGTGGCACTTTCTTTTTAATATAACTTCAGTAACATTTTGAAATACAGTGCATCCACGCTGCAATTCACTTTGCTGTAAGGCTAACTTAGACATAAGGCAAACATTACCTTAGCTCTCAAATATTCCGTGATAAGACACCCTTAGTACATATATCTCTGTTAAATGCAGAGATGCCTTGTTTCCCTTCATTGCTTTTCCTCCTGATCAAAAAAGCAATTCAGGGAGATGGTGTGCTATACTCATCACAAATTGCAAGGTACTAAAAAGTTAAAAAGAAACAGCAATGAATAAAAATAAACAGTATCCACATATCCAAAACTTATTTCCATCACTTAAATAATTTCATCTGCAATTACAAAATACATACACTTAAATATCTTTGTAAGAAAGAATCATCTAAGATATCACAGATTATGATTTGCTTTTGATAATCTAACTGCCCTAAATCCGGCGTAAAGATATACCTGGACAGTGTTACTACCTAGGATGTTTTCCTATTATAATTAATTTTCTTAAATATACAGTAAATTCTCTCTAGCTATTCAGACAGATAGTGCAAATAAAGACATTCTTTGGGTCACAATTTTAAAATATTATCACCAATGCTATCCTCAATCTAATATCGTTCTAGTAAATGAGTAACAAAATATTGTAAGTATACACATTTTCTAACATCTGTTTAACAATGTGTTTTCCTCAGTTACCTCGGCTTAACGCAGATCACAAAAAATGAATAAGCTACAATACTGCTCACCTATCCAAAAGATATGTTATATTTATACTTAAATAAATATATTTAGAAACCTACCTGTAAGTTCCCCATTGCTTTCCATTTATTGTTATTATCCAATGGCATACTACATCAAATCATGATATCAAAATATCTTTAAGGACAACAAAGATCACTTCAGAAGTACTGCTCAAAGGCAATGAAATAATGCTTTGAGAACCTATGCACATAAGTTAGGCCAACACAGATCCAGCACATTGTATAATAGAATAGTTTACACTTCATTTAGAGTCAACTACTGCTTTGCCCTAGCCAGAGATAAAAAGCTTATCTTAAATATTACCTATCATAGATGTAGCAACGCGAAGTGGCCCGGTTTGCTATCTAATGTTGCTTGCTGGTTTTACACGTTTATTTGAAGTTACTGGCACCTGATTGCTAGTTCCATTAGTGGTATTTGTTGCTGAGCCATTCACAACGATGTAATCAACTTTGTTTTCCAATTTCACGAGGCGTTGTAAGATGTCATCCAGAAGAACAGCAATTGTTCTCTTAAGATCAGCTGAAGATAATGGAAAAAACAAATTAGATCCTATTGTTTACTATATGTGGAAGAGAACTGCTATTTCAACATACTCACATCTTAAAACTTGCTATCTTCTATACTTTTTGGGAAAGAGTGCAGATTAGCAAACAAGCATAGAATTAAATAGCTGCTTGATTTTTCTTTAACATCATTTTCCTTGTTATTTTAGGCAAGGAAGATATCACCATAATAGTGAACTGTGAATGAAGCCAATTAAAAATCTGAGTGTCAGAACAAAACCACTAGTTGGAGCATTAGACTAGTGACTATTCAAATGCAGTATTTCAAATTTCATCCAGACAACAGCACTAGAATACCCAGCTATGTCACCTTTTATGCTTGGACAGCAACAGAATAATTTAAATACTTTCCAACATAAAAAGGTAGTTCTTAAGAGCTTTCCTTTAAATAACAGATCTATCCCACAGAAAAACTGCCATGAGAAAGTATCTTATCACTTCTTAGATAAGCTATAAAGCAGGAAAAAAAATTTCCATGTATTTAGGCCTATATTGATTGAAAAACAAGAGAAAGGACAGTAAAAAAATTCCCATATTCTCGAACACAAAAACAGTAACAGACCTTTCAACAAAAGCTAATTACGCTGTTGTCAATATTCATAACACTATCTTCTCTCCGTTTTGAAAAAAATGAACAACTTACTGGGCTTTACAAGGTGTTAAGATCCCGCCAACACACAAAGACGCAGACACACACAGACTCCCTCTCTCCCTCTCTCTCTTCCCCGCCTACCCTCTCATCAGTTCTTAACTAACCAGAAAAATTGGGGAGGAAAAAAACAGGTATGAAAGTGAAAAAAGAGGAGTAACCCAGATAAAAGTAAAACACTAGTAGTAAATTAAAAAAAAAAATCTCAGGTCAGTCCCTGCCTCTAAAATTAACTAGTTCTTGCTTAGTAATATCATCTTGAGGGGGGGAAAAAAAAAATTTGCTTTACAATTCAAGCCAGAGCAGGGTCTGCTGTCAATGACACGTTGTGGTCATGTACTCTGTAGTATCTCTCTGTGCTCAACAGTCTGAGGGAAGGGATTGTCTACTCAAGTTGTAAGTCTGATGATCAGCATGTAGATCAAGAGTTGACTTAATTTTTTTATTAAACTTCAGACAAAACCTCAGAAGACAAATGTCATTTGGAAATACATTGTAAGACTTATACAGCAGTAGGAAACTGCAAAACAAATTACACAGAAAAGTAATTACACAGTAAAGACAGGAAATCCTTGAAGACAAAAAAAAAGGGGCGGGGGGAAAGGGGAAAGAAAAGAAAAAATAGTCTCTTACTGTGGCAAAAAAGTTAACTTAATGAATGAAAGAAGTAAAGGCTAAGACATTTTGAAACTGTCCTCCTCCTCTTGGGTTGCTTCCTTGTCATCACAGACTTGCCTCCCTGCCCCTGAGCAGCAGCGAAAAGAGTTCAGACACACTTTTGCTGTTTGTATTCTACCAGAGTGCCTATAAAGGGCATCCTACAACTGGTAGAGCCCACGCTTTTAAGGATTCCTTAACAAGGGGATCAAAGTACATTAATATAAATCTTCACATATATATTTTTTTTAAATATTTCTTTTTAAGCCTTGTACTACCCTTATTTTCACAGATACATTTTTTCCTTTATGACAGAGCACAGGTAGTTTCTTCAAACCTAATCCCTAAACTAGAGTTCATTGCAGCCTTCCCTCAAAAGAAGCTACAAGGGACTAAAGAGTTAAAATTATTAAGACATTTTTATAGCTTTGCTAAAAAGATCTCAAATAGTCTCAAAACTATCTTTTCTGTATTTCAGAAGACAGGCACAGGCTCTAGTGAATATATTACCAGTGAATACTGGAAACATATTCATCAAGTTAACAGGTAAATCAGACAGAGAGATACGAGGCAGCAAGTATCAAAGCTCTAGAGACAAGGGACCTTATCTCTAATGGCTACTTCTAAAGCAAGGGGAGATTCTGCTAAATTCATAATTGCCTTGCAGTCTCAAGACTGCAAATTCAACTAGTATGTTGCTTTCCCCTCCTTTTTTACTACTTAAAGAGAAGAAAATTAAAGAAATAAAAGCAGAAAGTTAGCAATGACACACGAGAAGAATCTGGAATGCTGAAGTGACTTAATCTAAAACTTCATCCCCGAATCAAGCATGTGCTTATTCCTCAATAGCTTAAGATTCAGAAAAAGCAAAATGTTGCTGTTAATCCTGTAAGTAACAGTAGTCATACACCTGGAGATATCTAAAAAATTCCCGGAAAACAAAAATTTCATGTCTCAAGCTTGATTTTGCACCACATCTTAATCTTCAACTTCAGTGAATAAACTAAAATCAAATTGGTTAATACAGAGAGGTTTTCCCCTTAAAAAGCAGTATATATTACTTTAAAAAAAAAAAAAGGTGTAACTTCACAGTTTTTAGGAAAAAAAGATACTTGAGTAACTTGTACGTTTTTTTTCCTCTTACCATATCCTGCCATAGAGGCTCCACCACCACCATTCATTAAATTTTTATTTTCTTCTGCCAGTGCTTTGACATATCTTTTACTTAGATCTAGTATCTGTCCACGCAACTCGGCACTGCTTTGGCGTCTTGGATACTGGAAAGTGTAGCGTAACAACATCAAACCCCAAATGATTCCAAAAACTAGTAAAAACATACTCAGTTTCTGGGACATATTTTTTCTTGAAAATGTTAGAAACATTTCTGGTGAAGGCCACAGGTGTGTCTTAATTTCAAGATAAGTAATTGAACTTGGTTTTGTCAAATTATATTACATATTAAACAAAAATAAGATTTCTATGAAGTGAAAAATCTTCTGGCTGGATCATCTTGAATACATCTTCTCTTGTTTTAGTTGGTCTTAATTCCTGAAATTTGTAAAATATCACATGGTTATTCAAAAGTGCTACACTTGTTGAGATCAAGGACAAATACCAGTTTCCAAATGCAGTATTATTGCATAATCTAGCAAACAGTTGTGGATTTATAACTGCCTAGAGGTGCAGTCATCTTTCTATCTCACCTGTTGTTTGCAAGGTTTCCTCTTCTGATTTTTACCAATTTTTATTCTCCAAAAATCCAAACTTCTATGCTTCTACGAATCACCTTAAGTATTTTAAATACCATGATTTGAACGACATTAAACCCAAATGCATTTAAAACAAAATGCAATACCTAGAAGAGACTTGTAAAACACTTATACACAACATTTTGATGAGTTATACATATGTATCTACACACAAGAAAAAGATCTTATGAAATTATTCACTTGATTCTTATTCCTCGCTTAGAAGCAAAGGGCAAATATAAACAGATAAAACGCAGAACAAAGTTTCTTGGTTGGTTAGTTAGTTCGAAGTTGGGCATCATCCGCTTCCGGTTTTGTACAGCATTAAGATTTTTTTTTGTTTTGGTGTCTTGCTAATAAATAAAGAAATAAAACCAAAATGAACTGGCACATTGCACCCACTTCTAGCATTTTACTACCACTTTAAAAAAGTCTTACCATAGCAGCCAATTCTGATCCCTCAATAGATTAAGGCTTCAGGAAAAAAACGAATGGTAGGAAAGCTTCAGCAGTTAAACTGTCTGGACATTTGCTGTTTGAAGCAGTATGAGACAGACATCTTCAGGGAGCTCTGTATTGGGAAAAAAAAAATTTAAACAAAACAAAGTGCAGGACTAGAGAGACCTTCATTTTCACATGGAGTGGTTGAAGTTAAGGGCTTCAAACCACATGCTTTTAAAACAGAAATACATTTTTAAACCTAACTGTTAGGGAAAAACATAGAATCTATTTCCATTTCATTATAAATGCATACATTTGAATGCCCAATAACTGATTTGAACATACTTTACAAAAAAAAAATTGGTAAGAATCTCACTGAAATGTGTCCCTCCTCTTGTGTTATAAGACAGTGACAACAGATGTTCCAGATTTATCATATATGTATATACACATATATTTACATATGTATCATTCTCTTCTTCATTTTTTCTCCTCAAACAAGTTTAATCTTTTCAGTCTCTTTACAGGTGTATACCTCGTATTTCTCATTTTTCAGCCACCTCTGAAACTTTCCAATTATTCAATACTCTTTTGAGAGGGAGTTTCTATTATTTAACATAGTCTGGATAAATTTTACCTAACAGTTATGTTTTCCCTGTTATTCCCTGTTCTTCCCCACATCTTACCTGACACGAGCGCTTTTCAGACTGAAGTTACACATTTAATAGAGTTCCCCACCAGACTTTCTATAGTGGTACTTAGGTCTCTGTTTTTATTAGAATATTGAGACCAAATTTCTTACCCTAAGCACTGATCTAAACTCAACTCCGCCTCCACGGTACTTTTCATTGCCTCTGCTGACCAGTTCAGCTGGCCTTGTGCCGACACACCACGGTCTGCTGCAAACACAAGTGTCACTGCCAGCAGGGCTCCGAGCTGTGCTTGTCACTTACCCTTCACCTTCACTCTTCAGATAGTCCTCTCAGGCCAACATGACTGATTCAAGTGGCAAATTTTCAAAGTGCTCTAAAATCAACATGCATATCTAAATTACTCTGAAAATGATCAACCCAAGGCAGGGGAAATATTAGGACTTGGACATCAAAGTTGCCGTAAAGTAACAAGTTATTCTGTGTAAAATGCGCTATAGTAACTGCTAGTACATAAAATCTTCCTTCTACTGTTGGGAGTACTAATGCAAGTGGCAATCACAAGTCACTGAGTGAGGAATAGCTTACTTCACCTTAACTCTGGGATATGACCGTGCACATGGACAGATGATAGCCAACATGCAACAATTTGAAATCCCCCTGTAAATTCAGTGGGATGTACTTTGTTCAAAGAATGTGCTTATCCCCCAAAAAACTGTTTTTAAGACACAAATTTGTCTTAAGTACATAAAATGAGAGAGAAAACAATCAAAACTTATATTCTACAGTATCAGCACAAATATTTGGAATTGTGTGGTTAAAGATTTCCTGAAACAGACCCTCCGTAAATATGATCTAACCAAAACTTCTTTTCCCTATCTCTTTGCCAAATCCATGGCTCTGCACTCAGACTTTAAAGCATAAACTGCACCTACATCATTATGCATCTACATAATCCCTGAATAGTATCAAATATGATTTTAAAACATTTACATATGAGGTCCAGGAGGAGTAGGGTATTCACATGATGGCTCAGAAGACCAAACAGTATCTCTCAGGGAGAGACCACAAGTTTCAACCCCCATTCCCAAAAGCCTACATTTTATATTATTAAAAAAAAATTCTCTGAAAATAACAGATAGCTCTTGCAGAATTTAAATTAAGTTCCACATTCCACTCTCCACAGATCTCCAGCCATATCTCATTCTGAAGTATTTAAACAATATTACTACAGAGCTTTGGAGTGGAAATAACTCTGCCATCACGCTGTAAATAAGACCACAAGCCAGGGTAAGAGTCCTAGCCAAGAGGAACAGATCGAATAAACTCCCGCCAAGGAGCAGTAGGAATTGCAGACTGGGTCTTTGCCATGTATATTTGATTCACAGTGCACACGCTGACTACTGAAACTAACAGAAATCAAGGACTTAACCTGCTGGGCAAATGGCGTAACACCCAAATACTGACACTGGGCAAAGGAACTGGGAGTAAGGTGTACCAAAATGAAGGGAACTATTTGTACTTGTCACTTTCCCCATGCATTTTTAGAGGCCATTCCCCCTTAATGAATTCCAGTATAATTTCAAAGTTCTGGAGGTTTGGTCTCCTCTTTCTTCCTGAAGCATGCACTTCTAGTGACCCACAACACGCTCCCTGCAAGACCCTTCCAAGATTACGGAGTGTGGAGTAACAAAAAACAAAAAAAAACAAGCAAGCTTATACCCACGTGATTTGCAAGTAGGAAAAAAGGGTATCATCGAGGCAGCAGGTGTACATATTAGGAAGAAAATAGCACAGTAAGTAAGATGGATGGATTGGAATATTCTTTTACCTCTTGTTGCCCTGAAAGGTCAGCAATTCTCTACACGAACATTATAGTTTAACCAAAACTTGTCCTCAGAATGGACCTTTGTTTCCAGTAATCCAGAGGTAATATCCCGTGAGGTAACAGCATACATGTAAGAAGGAACACTGACTCTTGTCATCTTTCTTCTCTCTCATTCTCTCACAGCTCCTCCTTACCCACCACTCCCTGAGCAGGGGAAAAAGGAAGCTGAGGCTTCCTTCTTCACACCGACTTAGCCTGGGTAGGAACCCAGGCTTACCACTCTCCCAATCGCAGCTGAAGGGCTTTTATGGCAAAGGATGTCAAAGCACTGCAGAGAGCAACAGGAAAAAAAGGCAGATCAGAGCTACGCCTTCCTGGAATTCCTACCATCCCTAATCATAGGGACTGAGACAAAAGGAAGAAGACCATGAAGATGAAGGAGTACAGCCAGGACAAAATTTGAAAATCTGAGGAGGGAAAGGAAAAAACAAAAACCAAACCAAATCAAACCAAAAAAACCCCAAACCAAAAAACAAACAAACAAAAACCCCAAAACAAACCAACCCCTCCCTCAAATCCAACAAAAAACCAAACCCAAATCAAACAAAACCCTTGACCTGACTCTGCAGGCAAAATGGCAATCCAAGAATCCATGAAGAAGAGAGTATCTTCCAGATAATCCTTTCAATAGGCAGCCTGAAGTGCTGCCTATTGAAAGTGGTTCAAGTGGCAATTTTTCAAAGTTCTTTAAAATGAACATGCATATCTAAATTATTCTGAAAATGACAAGCCCAAGCCAGGGGCAGCATCAGAACTTGGAACTACAAGCAATTCCTGAACAGAGGATCTGAGACTAGGTTTGCCTTTCACAGACACATAAAGAGTTTGGTTTTCTTCACTGTTGCCACTGCTGGTTGTCTAAGAAATGTATTGCCAAACCCTGCCAATGTGGATTTAACATTGTCCAGTGGTACCACAACAAACACTGACACACATCTGGCAATGAAAGCAATGAACTAAGGCACTCATCCTCTCCAAAATAAAATCATGTCTCTATCCTCTGAGCTGTGTTCCAACATCAGTCATATATAAATTATATTATTGAGTGCATGAAACGAAAGGAACAAAAGCCAAAGAAAAAGCAACAGAAAATCCATTACATGTTCCGTAATAAATCAAAGTTCTAGTATCTCTGATGCTACTTAACTAAAGAGTAGTAGCATCGGACTTCAGCTTCAATACTGACCTTCTCCATGGAAACCAGCCCATACTTACAAAACATCATACTTGAATTTTGTTGCAAAGTCTTCCTCAGATTCTGCCTTACTCATTCCCAGCAAAACCCAGAGATTATATTCACGTACAATACAAAAAATGCAACAGTCTGTAAGGCAAAGGAATGCCTCACACATCCTATGAAACAATCTCAGGTTATCATGAAAACAAGGCATACCCAAATCCTTAAAAGGTTACAACGCACCTTACAGCACTGTCAGTTCTGCTAGTCAGTCAGCTCATGAAAGACCGGTACATATTCATCATCATTTTTCTAGTCTGTCCAAGAGATCCCAGCCTTCCTAAACCACTAGAAGTGGTTATTGGCATCTGCAGGGCAAATTTAAAACTGTGCTTCAGAGATGGTGTGTACCTTCTAGTTTTGAAAAATGTACAGGACAGATGAAGATGATTATTTCTAAGAGAAAAAGAAAGCTGCAGAGGCCCATCAGGTATTTTTGGTAATTATTAGTAACCAGCTTTAGCAAAATAACCGAGTCAATAAGAGGTGAAGAATAGAGAAAACTGAAGCCTGAGAATCCCATTCCCTTCAAGGATCAAAAAGACTTTAAGGATAAAGCCAAGAAAAATGCACTGAAAATAGTATTGTTAACATACAGTCCAATAAAGTCACCTCCTTGGTTATATATTTTGAAAGATAGAATGCCAAATACTGAGGCAGCAGTTCCTCAGTGATACTCTAGAGACCTATATAGGTCTCTAATGAACTAAATATATTAAGACAGTAGCCTTGATAAATGGGAATTTTTACTCCATCTATTACTTACTACCATAATACTTATCTGTTCCTCACTGCCAAATTACAATCAACAACATGACACAGTGAATTCAAAAGCAAGTCTGGCTTTGCGACCAATTATTATTATTAACTGTATAAACACAAGAAGTGATTTCTCAAGACAGAGATTAAAAAAAAAAATAAAATGCTAGATATAATTATAGGAGATTGCATCCAACTACAAACATAGGAAGGGGCGAAAAAATCTTGTAACAGAACAGACAGCAGACAGAAATTAGGGCAGTACAAATAAAAGCTGACACTAATAATTACTATAAAATAATTGTACAGTACAAAATTAGAATTTATTACAATCTCAGTGGGAGCGTAACAAGTTTATGAAATTATTAAGGATTTAAAATTAACATACTAAAACTATGTCTATATGAGAAATTTCTATTAAATTCATGGCAGCAAACATCTCCCAGTACAGTGAAGGTACTATATTAGTAAACAATAAGCTGTGCTGTAAACAGGCATGATGATACTTCATTGCAATAGCCAATGAACATTTCAGGAAGACAAAAATCACAAGGCATTACACAATACCAGGAAATATTTCCACAGTTCTATCAGCTCGAGCCTGTTAGTTTTCTTTTTTGCATCTATTTAGAGTGTGCTTCCCCCAGCCCATTTACCTCTGTGACCTCCAAAACTTCTGTTTTCTGATTTTCCAACAGAAAACTTTGAGCATCACGGTCACTCAGCTGACAGACATCGCACTGACCATTCTGAGAGCAGACAGGCTAGTTCTACATTATTTGGAAACCTATCAGCACAGTCGCTGTGCAGCAATGAAAATGGGAAGTCTAAAGAATGACTGACACACACAAAAAAAGCATAGAACGTATTAACTGATCAATTAATCTTTGAAGACAGGAACAATGAAATAAGCACCTAGAAGCCCAAAAGCTACGTGATGAGCCTTTGTGGAAGAGCAAAAATGATGTTTGCGTTCTGGTAATTTGCAGTCTTAGATGGCTATCGGTTTGGCAGGAGAAAAATCTGCACCAGGTGCAGCTGACAAACAGGTGCCCAAAGAAGTTAAGTATATCCTGTTACACAGGACCATGATTCCTGGCAATACACAGAAACTTCAGTTCTCCATTCCTACACGAAACACAAATTCCCTTTAACAAATCATCTTATCCACATCATTCATATTTAAAACTGGTGCCCAAGGAAGAATCACATTCCTCATATTTTTAAGAGGACATGAGTTCTTGAAAAGATGCCAATAAAACCATTTTCCTGTACTGGCACATCCGTACTGGTGACTTTTGCAGACCAACACTGCCCTTTGGTTTCCAGGTTCACTCAGACAGCTGCATAGATCATAAAAGAACAGAATATTCTAGTCGGAAGCAAATAATTAACAGCAATGTGTGTCCCCAGACAAGCAAAACCATGTTTGAGCTGTCTTCTGACATGATCAACTCTCAGCACATTAAGTATTCCTATTATGGTTGCTGTAAAATTTGGTCAACAGAAAAATGTCACCAGCAGAGAGGGAAAAGAGAAGGATACCCTATTGACAAAACCTCAGCAATGCCTGACACAACAGAGCCTATCAAATTGTAATACCTGTGTGCTGATGAGACTCTTTCGAGACTGCATCATAGATCAGTCGACAGAAGAAAGAATTACTATTAATACCTGCTAGGCTCAAGTGAAAAGAACAGCACTATACAACACACTGCAATCTTCAGAATAGGTAAGAAGGCATATTTCTGGCAAAAAAAAAAAAAAAGGCTGCCCTATCAGTATGACGGCTGCTGGACTGCAGGTTTTAGCAGTTCTGTACCACTTTTGGAAAGCACTGCCAAAGGAGTTTGCCTAGTGCTTGGTGTCTTTTCCAGGACATCTATCTTTATACCTTCTCCCACAGCATATGTTCCTTCATTCCCTGCCTCCGCATGCCCTAGACTTGCAATTACCAAGGAACACTGAAAAAAATAAATTATCCCTTTGCCTTATTGCTACCTGTCTTTCAGGGAATACCTTTAATGGATATTCCAAGTGAAATCATAGAAAGTCATTAGGTTTAAGGGAATAGCAAAAATGGGTAAGTAATTACCAAGAATACCTATTCTTCTACAGTGCTGCAACAAAGAACGAAGACAATCTCCTTGTGTGCTCCCACCAGTCCGTGTCTCTCAATGCAGCCAAAAGATATCTGGGCCAACGAAAGTCACAGCTCACCAAGCAGACAGATACTGTCACTGCTGACGAGCTGCTGGGACTACCTCAAACATATCTTAAACCAGGAACAGTTTTACCTCCTACAGGCTTCTAAGAACAGCACGCAACCAATTTGTTTTGTAGCTGGACTTTGAGTTGAAAGCAAAAACGTATTGCTTTATACTTGAAAATCCACGCATCAAGTTTACAGTGGCTCTGGTATAAAATCATCTGAGTGCCCAAACATTAGGCGTTTTGTATGTCAATATTTTAGAAATGGTGACTTGTTTCTATTTTGAATGTAGTCCTATTTGCATTGTTTTTATTTTACACTTTCTGCCAACAATTGTTTTTATTTTGCATTACATCTAAGGAGTCTGCTTAAGTACTTTTTGGTACCTTAAAGTATCCTGGCTTTTTTTCAGCGCCTCCCCCCTTTATTTTGCCTACTACTGTCAGCGAATGCTTTTAAAATAAACCAACTATTTAAAAACAGAAATTCTTTGTTCCTTGCCTGTGGGCAGTCAGCCAAGATTCAAGATTTTGAGAGGGGAAATGACTTGGCAAGGGTTGTGAAGAAAATTAAAGCAAGCAGATATCAATGGGGACAGTATATTATACTTGCTGAAGTTCCCCTCCTCCAACTGGGTCCATCTGGGCCTCAAAACGTTTCTATATCTTTGTATCAGCGTCTCAAAAAAAAAAAAAAAAAATCATCTCAGCTTCATTCCGTCTGGGACACTTTTCTTTATTTTTTCTTTATGCTTTATTGCTGCCGTTCAGGACACAGTAGGATCCTTGCTCCTAAGAACCACAGTTATGACAGAGCATGAGGTACCTTCTTAGCTTCTCATTTCTCAGTAAGATTGCCACAATTTTTTCATTGCCGTTGAACACTAGGCTATGACAAGTACTCCCTTGCAAAGTCCTAACTAGTACCTCTACTCCCTTGTGAAATTTCACAGCTGTGTTTGCATTACACTTTCCAAAGCCCCCGGGACTCCAAAACTTCCTTCTGAGATGATAATGTTTGGCTAATTTTAGCTAGTTTTACAGAGAGCCATACCTCAAGATCATGAATGTAGGCTACTGAAAAGAAAGGGATTTTCACTGAACATTTTAAAGAGAACTAAAAGCAAGGGGGGTATCATTAAAGAGAACTAAAAGGGGAGAGGAGGAGGAGTCAGCTAACAAAGTGATGGCTGCAATGGTGGAGAGATTGCCACTGCAGAACTGGTCATACATGTACACAAAGTGCAGCATCCACACAAACACTATTCCTGCAGAACAGTAACTTTTTTGTTACTTTTTTGGGCTTGTACCACTGGGGAGAGAGGAAGAATTTAACTTGCCTGGTTTTGTTTCAAGAAACCTGCAGAATTCAAACTTGAGTTATGGATGTGTGCAACGTGTCCACCAAAAGTACATTTCAGTGGTAAAACTACAATACAGACCGGGCCTCAGATTCACACTCCCTCGCAGAAGGCTGATCCAGTTGAAGATTTTAGAAAAATAACACTGGAGGCAATGTTGAAGACAGAAGTTCTTTTCTTCTACATCTTTTATTATCTCTAGATTGACTTGCTGGTTTATCTTAGCATAGCAAGGGTTATGACAGACAGTAGTTAACCATAGCACCACAGTGGTGTGCACTGCAAAATATTTTATTGTTAAAATTAAGTAGAAGGTACCCAGAAATATAACTGGATTATTTATATCATGGTAGCCTCTTACTTCTTCATTATTACTGAAGAGACCAATTTCAGTGGAATAAGTTTTAAGTCCTTCTGTCTAGGCCTCTAGTCTAGGCCCTGTTTTACATAGGCAAAGTACCATTTAGTGCTGAGCAATCCAAAATTAATCTTTTAAATTACACAGGCAAATGATAATATAAATAATTTTTTGCAAAGTTGACCATCATAAAAGAAAATTTAGGAGACTATTACTAATGCTCAGTTGAGGAAACCCAGCCCACCTAATGGTACAAGTTTTCAGTCACAGATGAAAGAGCTTGTCAAATAACAAATACCATATAAAGTACATTTTAGCAGTAAATTTGTACCAGCACAAAACATGTTCATTTGAATGACTGAGCTCCACAGATTTTTGACAGCTACTGGAAACAATTTAATGGCTATTTTTGACACTTCCTAGTCTTCAGATATGTTGACTACACAGCTGACAATTTAACCTGACAGGATGCATTTATCCTACTTACAGTTTGGGCAAGATGCAAGAACTAGTGCCCTTAACTATTCTTGGAAAAGGTACAAGTGATCATGAACTCCAGGGGAAATATTTTACTTTTAGCAGTTAAATGATATCCAATCCCCAAGCTAAATCACAATACTTGATTAGCTGATACCAATGCCCCCTTCAAGAAGCTAAAAGGCAAAGGGAGTCTCTAAAAGCAGAGTCTCTAAAAGCTTTTTAAAAAAAAAAAAAAAGGAATTAGCTTTATTTCTGCCTGTAAAAGCTTTAGGAAAAAGACCTATTTACTAGACCAAAGGAATTCCAGCATAATTGCTTAATCCTCTGGAGTTCTCAAGTACCTGAAATGAATTATTAAACAATTATATATTGTAACACATAAAATAACAAAAAAAGGCCAGAATAATTTAGGCTTTATACACATGGGTATCTCCAGCAGTCAAAACGGGAATAAAGGTAGCAATAAATCTCCACATTTGATCTAAAACTGCAATTGCTCCACTTCTGACACTAGAACAAGATGCTACTTACAACTGTTATCATCTTCATATTGTCTCCTTTCTTTGATATTCTCATGAGAGTGAAACAGCAAATCATGACATTTGCTCCAAAATAAACACTACATTACAATTAGAACAAATCACATGCATGCTTAGCTATTATTTTCAGCATGTTCATATTCTGAAGGTTCTGTTAAAAAAAAAAGTCACAATTCCTACAAAGCTCACTTTTCACAGTGAAAAACTGCCCCCCCCCAATGCACCCACTAAGGGGACAAAACAACAACAAAAAACCAAAACAACAACAAAAAACCCCCCGTTGTTAACCTGATGTAAACTGCACATCAAACTGAAAGAAACTCCACATCATGTCGTAGGACAGAACAAAAATTCTCTCTGCTTTGCTTTGTGGCACACAAACACAGAAATTACACTCCATTCTAGCTGTCAGTATCTTTTAGATTACAAGATAGACAAAAGAGAATTTATAGGATGGTACCATCTTAGATTAGGAAACTGAAAAGAAAGTTTATTAATAATGAATGGTTAACAGAGCTACAGAAATAAGATAGAGGTAATAGTATGTTATAAATATTTACAGAAATAAATTTAATGGAAGATTAAAAATGTAGTTAAAATATCATCAGATGTTGCATATAAAAGCAATTTTATTATATTGTAAGAAGGAAGCATTACTCCACAACTCTTGCTGTCAGGAAGTTTCATATTTTATAATCTCCTAAAATTAAAACAAATGTTTTGCCCTTTTTTTTTTTTTTTGCCAACTTGTTAGTGCCAGAAGATCACTTAACCTAACATTACTAAGGATCCTGCCTTTGCTTGAGTATGGATTAAACAAACACTTTTTTCTTCCTTCTAAATTCCATCACATCATTGCAAGCATGCTTTGCCTCTTTGAGAGTTAGGTCCTTACAGCACAGGAAAGACATCAATCTTGCAGAGTCACTGCAGTCATGGTTTATGACAGAAAGGCCACTGCAAATGAGGAAGGAAACCAGAAAACCCTTGTTTCCTTCACTGCTTCCTCACCACCCAAGGACATTGCATCACAGCCCTGGAACACGGTTATCCAGCCGAAGGGAACGTTTAGCCACGGCGGGCGGCAGAACACACCGCGCCCCAGCACCTGTAAGAGGGGCCTGCAATAACACCGCCACCAGCCACCAGAAAGACCCGCGCTGCCACCGATAACCAGAGCTTGCAGGGCGGGAAAGGAGACCGACCTGCAGGCAGCACCGAGCACTCACGCAGCCCAGCAGCACGACCCACTGCCGAAGGACAAAGGGGGGGAAGGAGGGAAAGCTGACAGCTGCACAAACGCCGGCGGGGAGGCAAAACATGGCCGAAGCCAGAAGATAAACCCGTCCCGAAGCAGGGGGCAAGCCTGAGGGGGAGAACAAGACGGGGCGCTCAGGCGAGGTGAAAACCTGGGTTTGCCTGGCAGCCGCAGCTGCCACCCGGCTCCCCCCCTCGCCACCCCTCCGCCGAGCCTAGCGCTTCGGCCCCCCCCGGCGGGGCCGCCCCGTCTGCCCACAGGGACTGCCGGGCCTCCGCGACCCTAACGCCGCCCCCACTCAGCTGGAGGCCCTTCCTCGCCCCTTCCCCAGCCAAGGGCACAGCTCTTCCACACCCCGCTCCGATGTGCCGCCCGGCACGGCGCCTGAGGAGGACAAGGCGGCCCCTGGACGGGGCAGCCCCTTGGCGAACCCCCCCGGCAACCCCGCGCTACCTCCGCTCCCGGCCCACACCCGTCTGACAGGCGCCGCTCGCTCCGCTTCCGCCCGCCTCGCGACACGACGCGCCACCTGAGACCCCGCCCCTTCTCCCCCCCAACCCGTCCCGCTCAAGAAGGCTGCCGCAACACCACCCCCCCCCCCGCACTGCCTGCGGCGCATGCGTGGCCGGGCGCCTGCCCCCTTCCCGCCTCCTCGCCCGTTGGGGGCGGCGCGCGGGAGAGGCGGGAGCGTGAGGAACGGTGGCCACGGCCCGTGACTGCTCCTGCCCCGGCCTCTGCGGGCGCGGGGCCTCGCTCGGGGCGAGGAGGCCTGGCCGCAGGGCCCTTGGGCGCAGAACCGCCGCCGGGCCGGCGGGGAGAGCCGCAGCGCGTTGTCGGGGAGCGAGGCAGGCAGGGGGGCGAGAGGGCAATACATAATTGCAGGCCTAGCAATGGAAACACTTACTGTCGGGCTCCAAATAGGAACCCCCGGGGAAGCTGGAGAGCTGTGTGGCTGTCGATTCCCATTGACGTAAAGATTACCTCCAGAAGTACAAACCGGGAAAGGTGTCGTTTCTGCCCTCTAACGGCGTAAGTTAATTTTGACGGTGGCCTCAGAAATGAGTTCTGTCCCTTAGGTCCGGTGCAGGGACAGTTTGCCCTTATCCGTACTCTCGTTCTTGTAACCCGCAGCTGCGCAAGCTGGACTGTTCGTGGCTTGGACAGTACTTAAACTCCCCCCGTGATAGTCACGTAAATAAAATCCGTTGTGGGTATAGGACTGTGCTAGCAAGTTACCTCAGGCTCTTCCTGCAAGGTGATATCTAAAGGAAATTGGTATCAGTTAACTAAAGGTGAACGTAAGGGCACATTCAACAGCTGCAGTGTTGCAGCTGCAGGAGTATCTGTTGTTTACCCCAACTTTATCCCTTCACATTGTTCCTACCTAGACAAGCTGAGGTACTGGTTACAGGCCAGATGTTGCAGGTGGGGTGTAGGGGAAGGTTCTGTTTGCAACATTGCATCCTCTGTAAAATAAACACAGTTACAGCAAGTGTTGTCCTGGCAGCTTGCTGACCCCACCACCGCTCCACCTCCCCATTGGTACCCCCGCACCTGCACTGTACTGCAGCTTTCCCTCCCTTCCAGTGTGTGTCAGAGGCTACCTGGCTCCTCTCTGGTTTTCAACCTTTTACTTCTGCGTGGATTAGATGCAGGAAAATTCAGCATTTAAATCCGTTGCTCTAATAGAAAAAGGGATATTGATACATCAGAGGGGTTAGTGGCTTAGACCTAAGTAGATAGACAAAACTATTGGCAGGTGGTATCATGTCAGTCGGTGAATCAGTTGCATACAAAACTTTCCTAATGTCAACTAGTTCTCAGTCCCTTATTTCGGAGTCTTGCGAAACATATTTTGGAAAAGTTGGTTGTTTCTTTTCTTGTTGGTCAGGAAAATATTGGTGTTCACCTGAGAATTAATTTAAATTTGAGAAAATTAGGCAATTGTTGAACTGAATAGAAGGACGTATTCCCACAGAGAATTCAGAAGAAGCTGCATTAAAGGAATGATGTATTTATTTGATTATGCAATCCATCCCATGGACAAAATTCTTTCACTAAACTATACAAAAAAATAAAAACTATAAGTAAGCTATTGAGTGAACAGATTGACTGTATATTGTGCAGCACCAATAAAATTGTTGCTAGAAGTATTTTCCAAAGCAGAATCACCTCATGAGTTTCTGTGGGTATTTTCTCCTGAAGATTTCCTCTTGAAAAGATCAACACCAGACGGTCTAAAATGGACTTCACATAACAAACGTACTGTAGCTATTTACTGCCATTTATTACTGTACTATTTGCTCAGTGATTAATCCTTTATTTTCACAGACATGCAGTGAACAGCTGTAATGTCTTTGCAAATATAATCTATATGGTATTTAGAGCTTACTAGGGAGAGAAAGGGAAATCTGTCACTGGTGTAATCACAGGGAGATTTGCTTGTGGAGGTCACAAAATTGTATTAAGAAATCTGTCTCCATTATAAACATACCCTCTATTGACACAAACTCTCAAACATTAATAACGTTCTTAATTCCTATTGCCTGAAGGCCTCATGTATTTGGTCATCTTTCATGAACATGTATCTCACAATATTATGTGATACTTTTTCGCCTTATCCAAGATGTGTGGTAAAAACTATATCACAAGATAATATCAAGCACCTTGTTTCTCCTCAGTGACATATGAAAATAAAATCTTAACAGTGTTTACATGGTCCTCATATTTGTGGATAATAATATTCTCAGGATCATTTCAAGGAATAGATAAAAGCCCATGATTGCAGGAATAAAATCTTGCTATACTGCAGCATCCTGTATTATTTTTCAAAATCCAAAGAAGCAAGAATAGGTTGGTGCTCCAATGTTATCTTTGTTCCTTTCCCTTGCCATTCACTACCTGTCCTTCTGACATTAATTTGCATAGCTATTGCTCTGTCCTTTTCAAATATGTGTTAAGAATTTTCTGTTTCATGATATGTTTAAATTGCTTAATGGTAATGGCTGGAGAACAGCACTCTGATGAATACGCTTTGTGATTAGTATACCTGCTGCCTTCTTACTTAACCGATTAATCCTCTAATCTGTATATGTAGACAAGAATATATGCAACCTTATACTTTCCTTACTGCCACTCCTATTTTTCTCTCTTTTTGATCCCTTACCAGTAGTTTATACCCTTTCACTTTAGGGAATGGGCCTGATCTGGGCCCATCCTTCCCCCCAAAGTGCATTTATTTCCCCAAATTGTGAATACTCTATACTTACTACTGCATTAAAGCGAACAGTGTATTACAACAGTATATTAATATTGCTTGAAAAAACTCCATAAGGCATGCTTGAAGTGCATGTAATTATGTTAGTGTACCCTTTAGGCCACCTCTAGCTGTTTTATGTTTGAACCATCTTCCATTTAGCAGAGAGGCTCCCAAAGACACAGATCAACTTTGCAGTCTTACCAACTAATCAATCGTGAAAGTTGAAATGTAATATCAAATAATTATTGTCTTTATACTCCAGGAAACTACGGTGAAGTTATTGTAGAGAACAATGAAGGCAGAAGAGTTATAGAAAAAATGGTGAAGAGAGCTTGTAGTTTTCAATTTAAAATGTAAACTTGATTAGACTTTTTAAAAATAGGTATTTGTATCAGTAACTGCCATTTTTATTTTAAGTTTAATTGCCAGAGCATTTTATGATCACAGCAATGAAAAAAATCCTGGTGGAATAATGCAAACATCTTGAACATGTGCATTAGTATTAGTATAACTCTCAGGACTTGCAATTTCAATCTGGGTTATAGCTAGATCTTATATACGTACATGTTAACAAAAAGTATATTCCTGTCCTGTGTTCTCCTGACCTTTTCCCTCCCTCCCCTGCTTGGTTTTTTTTTGAGTGTAACCATTATGTATTTTCAATGGGTTCTTCATATTCCATTTTTTCAGTGATCCACCTTATGGTAGAAGACTGATAAGCATTTTCATCTCAGAATTTAAGCCTGCCCTTCATGCTCGTTCCCTTTTGTTCCTGGAGTTAGATTATGGGCAACATCAGCTAGGATCAGAATCAGATTACGCCAGAACAGTATGTGATCTTGCAGTAGAGTAAGTGCTTTATTAATAAAGTTACACTTGAAAAGGAAGATAAGCAAATCTATCTACTGGAGCCGAATAGAGTAGAGCTGGTGTAAAAGACAGATTATGACACGGATTCAGAATGGCTTTTGGAAAGTGAGGACAGCAGTGGCTAAAACTCAGGCCAGCCTCCTAGTAATGAAAATTTAATTGTAATTAAACAAAAACCAGCTAAGGAACTGACTAAAACTTTCGAAGTAAGCGGCATGCAAGAAACTTTCAGCCAAAATTAAATATTTTGCAAGCCTAGAGGACAAGGAAGATCTTTCCCCTATACTGCCGCCTTTACCATTGCAAGCTAATTTACTCTTTAATTGATTATTTACTTCTGATTCACCAAGCAAAAAGAGGAAAGGCTGGCATGTACAGTTCCAGCCTTCCATTTACAATAGATGCAAGAAATAATCAAGATCATTTATGGTCCAGGTAGGAAGCAATACAAACCATTTCCGTAAAGACGAGCCTACGTCAAGGCTCTGTTAGAATCTCAAGCTGTGGGTCGGGCTGTCTGCGGATGAGCAGCGTGACCATGGCTCCTCTGCTGGGACACCTTGCCAACGGGGCTGTGCTACCACAGCAGCTCTTGGAAACCCAACGTCACGGGCTGTGGAAGGAGAAGTGACCAGTGCTGGGGATGTGGCCGCTGCCTAAAGCCCTGGGAGTGTGCTTCATGTAGCAAAGGCATCTGATTCCTAGGGAAACGTGTCTTGCCTGTGAATCGCCCTCAGAGCTCCTCATTCCTTGTTGGGAATACTCACTGACATGAATTTGGGCAGAACAGCTTCTCAACCACAGGCAGGGAAGCTCCTGCCTCTAAGTACACGGAAGACACAGAGCTGGGGCAGAAGCAGCAGCTGAGCTTTCTGCTACCAGCAAGAGGCTGGGAAAGTGGGGCGGCCACTGCTTCTGGACAGGGCAATCTTCAGCTGCAGCTGCTGGCCGCTCATCTTCACCTGCTCTCCTGGCTTTCTGGTGCAGCCAGAGCAAGTCTAGCTGTTCCGTCATCTCTGGAAATTTTCTGACCAGAAGAACTACCTGTTTGGCCTCGGTGCTGAGGCTCTGCTGCCTACAAGTTATTGGTGTGTGCTGGAGCTTGAACTGCCAAAAACGCACAGGATACGGAGGAGGCACAGGGAAGCCCTTGCGATGCGGCTGAGCACAAAAGATAAGCCTTTCAGTAAAATCCCGGTTAAAGGGAAATTCTCGAGACTGTAAGTAAAAATTTAGGCCTTTCTTTCCTAGAAGTATTCAAAACTGAATCACATGGGTTCATCTTCAAATTTGTACAATAAAAGCAACCTTCCAGCCTCGCACATTAAACAACCTTTTGCCGTAACAAAACACCACCGATAACGGGGACCTAAACGTAGTAACTTTAAAAATCCTTCCCTGCGGTGCAGAAGCAGAACCCCGGAGAGCGTGCCGGGAGATGAGAAACAAGGCTGATGTTCACGGCGTGCAGGAGCAGCGGCCCTGACGCGAGAGGCCGCCTTTGCACGCGGAGGGGCGGGGGACAGCCCCCGCACACCGGGCGGCGGGGCGGGGCGGGCAGCCCGCTCGCTCCCGCGGCGGCGCGACCCCGAGAGCCGCCGCGAGGAGGCGGGGCGCCCCCCTCCCTCCAGAGGGAGGGGGCTGCGCATGCGCGGCGAGCCCCCGTGAAGCTTGTCGCAGCCGCGCTCGTTGTCCCGCCGGCGGCGCCTCCTTTGTGACAGGCGGGCCGAGCCGGGCCCCGCCCCCCGCGCGGTGTCGGGCGCAGACGGAGCGGAGGCGCCATTTTGCGCTGCTGCGGGAGACGGTTTGGGAGGCTTTGGCGGGAGGGAGGTGGCAGCGATACCGGTAGCGATAATAATAATAGCAACAATAATAGCAGTAGTGGTCGTAGGTGCAGTTGCTGCTCGGGACTAGCGTCCCCGTTCGCCCAGCCCCGTGGCCAGGACTCTGCCGACATGAGCGACGTGGAGGAGAACAACTTCGAGGGGAGGGTGAGTGGCCGTCCCTACCCGGGCCGTGCTGAGAGGGGGTGACCTGACCCGGGGAAGGGGGGTGGGGGCGTTCTTCTTCCTCTGGCCCGGTAGGGGTGGGGGAACGCAGCTTGTCTCTAAAATGGCTTCTTCAGGCGCCCGAGTCGTGACTGGGCCGTGGGCGATTCACGTCCCTCTCCTCTCCTCTCCCCTCCCTATCTCCCTCCTTTTTGTTGCCGACCCGGCTCTGAAGAACTGGCCCAGCGCGGAGCTGAGCTCCGCTGTCTTAACCCTCACATGCTTCCTTCCCCCATCACGTCTCTCTGTCCCCATCCCCCTCCGTCGGGGTGCGGGCCCTGACCTCTGGTGCTGCGGGCTCGCCTCCACCCTGCTAGCGCAGGTTTTTCTTTTAAGAACAGGGCTTAGAGCGCTGCTGTAGCCCGGTGTTTCTCCCCGCGTCTCTCTTTATTTTCTTTCCTTCCCGTGATCCCGAGCCGTCCTGTTGTCCCGGCCCTCTGTTGTCTGCTGGGTCTAGGCTTCGGGGTCGTTGCCCTTCCCCGTCCCCCCTCTGCCTGCGGGCAGTACCGGTCTCCCGGTCGTGGCTGCGAGAGCGCGGTCCCGCGCAGTGTAGCCGAGGCCTCCGCGCGCGTAAAAGAGGAGGGACTGGGTCCTTTTGTGAGAGGTGCGCTGCCTCTCGTGACTGCTGGCCCGCAAACAGGATCTTCTTCGGGCCAGGCTTCCTGAAGCCATCGGGGAGGTATGGCCTTCGTTGTTAAACCGTTGAAACTCATTGATCACGCAGCTGAAGACTTTCTCTCAAAAAGCTGCTGTGGTTTTGTAACCTTGTTAGGCCTGCTTCTTCCCTCTTCCTTCTGATTGCTGCGGTTTTTCATGTACACGTATGACTGGACCCCTCCATTTTCATTGTTTTTTTTTTTCCGTAGTGATGATCAGGGCAAGCAGGAATTAGAAGCTGCTTGAAAGAGCAATGAAATGTGTGCTTTGTCCTTGTTCCATCACTATTTACTCTTTTTAATTTTGCAGAGATTTTTTTTTTGTTCACTTTTTAAGAGATGCTTTAGAGGAACACCTGAGCATCCTTTTGGTGACTTTCTCTGATGAACCAGTGACAGCAGCTTTGCAGTTACATAGGATTACTACCTGGGGAAACAAGCAATGAAACTTTGGAACAGCAGTGTCATATTCCAATAATTATATTTACACGAATATTGTTACCCTTTTGTAGTGTTAGTAAAAAAAAAAAAACCACATTCCCTAGGCTGAGAGTGCTGTACCTGACTGTGCAGTGACTGCTGCTGGTTCCTCAGGTGAGGTAAACAAAACCTGTTCTTGTGTTGATTGCTTGGACAAAGATGGCTATATAGCTAAGCTCTTTTCAGCTAAATAAACTAATCTCTGCAGGGAAAACTAACTAGTCTGAGAAAGTTGAGCAACAAATACGCTTTGTTGTTTATTTTTTAAAATTTTTACTTCAATCTCCCATTTTACAGTAAGATTTATATTTTTAAAAGTTATTTTCTTGTCTGTATTCCCACTGTGGTTTATTGTTAGGAAATATTTATGTTAGGTTCATTCACAGAACATTTGTATTAGGTTCCTTGACGGATCTGTTGTTCGTGTTACAAAGCTGATACAGCTGTGTGGTTTCAGTATTTCTGCACTCCTCCTTCTGCCAAATGTAGAAGTAAAATAATGTTTTGAGAGTATGTGAAGTCTGAAAAGTCCTACGTAGCAGATTCTGTGGCTGCTACTTCTTAGTTAACTTGTTCTTTTTTTTTGTGGTGGAAAATTTACCTGTTGGAAGGAGCTGCTGACCGTGTTGAGTCTTCATTTGGAAAACTCCTATTCTTTTCTCTCCCTAACACTGGGATTTCTCAATCAATTTGGCATGTGGCAGTGTTTTGTCTACTGGTATTTTTTTATAACTGAACATAATGGCAGGTACATAATGGCAGGTATTTATAGTTTGGGGTTTTTGTTCCGCTAATGAAGGACATTTGTAAGCAGTTCTTTTTTTCTTCAGTAATACTTTTTTTGTTGATGATGATGCTACTAAAATACTTGAAATAAGAAATTATATTTCAGGCTGTAACATACTATATTTCATATTCGGTGAGAGTGCTCACAGGCATAAAATTAAGCATGTGTAACTTCGGGGCTTTAGTGTTTAGTCTGCTATTCCCAATTGGATAGAACTCTATTACGCACTGAATGTCCCGGTGCTTCAGTTTGTTATATGCAGGCAGGTGGAACTGAGAGAGTATGGCACAAGTTTCCAATGGGAGAAAGAACTGCAGAAACTGGAAAAAAGTTTGTAAAGAACCTGCTTTCCTGGAAGTTGCCACAAATAAGAATTCTGAGTACCCTTTCAGTTCTCCCCCCCTTCAGTTTAAATACTAAATAATATGATGTGCTTTTAAAAACCTAAATGCCAAAGGAGTAAGGGAGTTTAAGTCCTTTTATATTCTATCTGTGTAGATGCATATTGTCCCAGAAGCACTTCAGTGAAAGTTCTTGCAAGTTGTGATGAAGTCTGATACCAAGATGAAGGTGCTTATTAATATGTATAAAGTTTTGTCTTAAAGAGAGGTTAATTAGAAAGTGTTTTCCTGTTTTGCCTGCCTACTTTGTGAAGAAAAAATGTTCATATGTAAATAATGATAATTCAGTTAAATTTTTTAATTTTCCCACAATATGATCAGGAATTTTACTTTTTTAAAAAAAAGCTTATTTTAAGCAGCATTAAGATACTGTCCATGTATATGCTTTGCCTATAATTTATGATTCTGAAATTATAATGTTAATTAATCTGAACAGGAAATTTAGAATAATCATGGAAATAACTTTCCCATGAGATTGCATAATTTGCACTACTTAAAAACTTGCATTTCTAAAGTGTTGGGTAAAATCAAATCATTGTAGGCATTATAGAGGGTTTTTTTATTATTATTATTATTGAGCTCACTCATTTCTTTTTTGACCTTTTTTTTAAAGCAAATGTTAATCAAATATGCTCAGACTAATTAACATCTGCTCTGTTTTTGTGTCATTTTGTTTCAACTTAAGCAAGTTCTGTATTAAGAATGTGGCTGGTTGAACAGAAGAAATCCCCCCCCTCAAGCAAGCATGGTGATTTAATGGAAAGAAATTGACAGAAGAATTAGAAATATAGTGGATGTGCTAGAGCTGAGTTTATGGACATTAAGAAGAAAAAAAGATTTTAAGTCGTGCTTCTTATCCAGTGACTTGACTTTTGGAAAAGTCATAGGATTTTATCATCATTGAATGTTCTTTGTGAGCAGGTTAGACGAATGAGGCTTTTTTATCTTTTATTGCTTTCAGATGACAGACAGTTCTTATTTCCTTTCATATTTGTCATTATTTTTAATAACACATTGTTCATTTTGTGTGCATTCTGTGATGCAACTTTATTAAAATGTTTCCCAGAGCAGAGAACAAGTTGGAGTCCGAACAAACCTGCACTTCAGAAGCTCCACTTGAAACTTTGATCAATTATTTTTTTGAGCTTCTGATAATGTTTGATTTCTGTAATCCTAAAAGTTTAGTAGTTTTCTACCAATATCTGTGCTATTTGTCTAAATAGGTAAAAATTTTTATCAGATCAAAGATAGAACTCCATTTTAGAACTTCACATTGGTTGTCTTCCTTCATTCTAATGAGATGCCTCTTCCTGCTCTGTGCAGAATCTCACAGTGATCTCAATCTAATAAAGCACTTGAAGAAATACATGATTTTGCATGCGAGCCATCTTGTTGAAGGAAGTATGCGTAGTTCATATGTATGCAAGCAGCTTTTGGATTAGCTTAACTGTGAATGTGTCTTGTATTTGCTTCATGAAGCTTATATGCAAAATACTTAATTTCATATGTGTTCTAATGTTAGTTACCTAAATCTGATCAACTTTGAGATCATTTCTTTGGCAAAAAAATAAAAAAAAAAAAATTGGAGGGGAAGTCTGTTTAGCTATTGTATTCAACCTCTCCTGTAGTGGCAGTTCACCACCTCTGTGGAAAGGAAGGCCCGTTGCTTTCCATACCTCTTGAAATACAGGCTCGACGGTCTGCTTATGCTCAGGAGTTCTGCATTCACTTTGAGATTGCTGTGATCACCCTGTGGTTTCTAATGACCAGTGTGGGAAAGCAGACTTTTTCTGGAAGTCAATTTTTTTCTTAATCAAGCTTAATAAATTCTAGACGCTGTTCTGGACTGTGTCAGCTGGGAAGACTGCTCTTTTTGAAAACAAATTCCGCTTCCTATCTTCCATATGTGATAAAAGAGTGACTACAGAACCCTCCCTGAAGAGGCGTATTTTCAAGCCTCAATGAGAAGATTAACTTGTAATTTCAAAAAGTTTATTGCTGAAACTTCCTCTTCCCTTTTTTTCTTTTCTTTTTTTTTTCCCCCCCACTTTTAATCAGAGCAGTATTGTTGATAAATGCATAAAGCTTGCTGATGTTGGTAACTTTTAAAATATACATGTCTTCAAGATAGCACAACTTAGAAGTTGTTTTTTATGCAGAAGCCTGTTACATATACTATTGAAATATTTATAGAAGAACAGCTAATTAAGGGAACAGTTTTTATTATAAAGTGACAGAACATAGTATGAAGCAAAAATTATTTAACTTCTGTGAGTTTCAGGGAAAGTTGGTAGACTCCTGTCAAAACAGTGGTTAAAATGTAGTCTTGTCCTTTCTCATAAATGAGATGTCCCTAAATTGACAGTTTTATCCAGTGAATGTAGGCTGCTGCTATATTTCTCTTTCTTTTTTGACTGCTTATATTTTTCTGTCCCCTTATAAAGTTGGACTTCATCTATTTTTTTAGTTTGGGCAGGAGTTTTTAGCAGGATTTTTGTAAAGTCTGAACTATCATTTTGCTGGCTTAATAGTATTGCTAGACTACTTGTTGTCCTGTCCTTTTTTCACCCCATCTGTATTTCTTCTTAACAAAGTCAAATGAATTTCAACTGACATTTGTGTGTGATTTAATGATTTTTTTTTTTTCTTTCCCATTTCACTCCCATTCTTTGCTATAGAAAGCCTAATTTAAGCTTATTCAGTTCTTTTTATTTAGTGTCTCACTTTAAATTTTGATAGCCTTTTCTGTCATACTCTGAAATGGTAAGGTGTGAGGTGAGGTAAGGCACAACAGAAGTTTGGGACAGAAGAGTGGTGTAAAAGAAAGAACAATCTGTCTTTTTTTTTGTCTTCCCCCCCCCCCCCTCCCCCCCCCCATGTTCTTTATCTTACCCTGTCATGATAGGTGGAAGACTGAAAGAATACTTCTTAAAGACTTTTGCAATTCTACTTTGCATAGAAGTGTCTTGAATGCTTTTAAAACAGTAATTATATTGGAAAGTAGCATTTCTTTTGAAGGGTGCAAGGAAGATAAATGGTAGATATAACTTGCATCAATTATATGGTTTTAGACAGTTGTACCAGTATGGATGAAACGCATTGACATGACTGACATCTTGTTCAGCTGGACCATCTGAAGTTGTTGATAGTTGTTCAATGACTGGGTTTATGTGATCATGAGGTAATGGGGGGGGTGGGGAAGATACCTTTCCATACCACTTTGTTTTGCGTTGCTCTTTCTGGGAAGAGACAAGGTAGAAAGGATGAAAAATACTCTTCAGTGCTCCCTTGAAATGCGTCTAGCTGTGCATTTTATTATTCAGAGAATCAGTAACTGAAGCTGCAGTCTTTAGGTTTTGTGTTTACCTACAATTATTTCTTTGGCTCCAAGTTCTACTTGGTGAATCATTAATCTCATTTCCTGGTATGTCCTTGAAGAAGCCACCACATTCTGAGGAAGCATGCTGTTCCAACTGAGATTTTTTAAATTACTATTTTAGGTGGGTTTTTTTCTGGTGTGGTTTTTATTTGGGATTTTTTTTTTTGTTTTGTTTTTGTTTTTTTTTTTTTTTAGTTTTGCCCTGGGAAAAATGTTATTGACAGATGTAGCATTTGTTTTGAAAGGGAAGTCTGAGCTGAAGAATATTAGGAAGTTAGCGGACTGTCTCTTCCTACAGGCTGTTATGACAGCAAAACTAGATAATTTGACATGGTCACAGTGAGTATCTGCCTGTAAGTTTGTAAGGGTGAAAGTAGTGACTGGACAGTTGCATAATAAAGCCAAAGGCATTAAAATACATACTGTTTTGTAAAATAGTTGTGGGATGAGAAACTGAGTTTGAGAAATGCAGTCTTATCTGTGGCCCTTGAATGACTGAGGATCTTTAGAACAGAAAGATAAGAAAATGTTGAGGATCCAGAGAGAAATTTTAGTCTGTCTTAAGCAGTATTTAAATTAATTTCTGTGATAAAGGTGGAGCCAAGTCAGAATGTATAGATTGCTTAAAGACTAGTACAGAATTGAGAGATTTTAATGCTTTGGATAATGGAGGTGTCTATTTTCTCTTGTTAAAGATGACATATTAAGAAAGAAGGTCAACTATTTAATTTTCTCGTTCATATTGCAGAATGGATATAAATTGTTCATGCAGAACAATTGGGTTGGTCTGTGATATAGACTAAGATATAGCTTGCTAATTATTTCCTTATAGTAGGAAGTAGAGGAGGAAAATTCTTTAAAATCTGCCTTTGTGACTCCTTGAAGCTCTGAATCTCTTAATCCCTGCCTTTAGTTTTGCTGATATAAATCTTATTAGGTACTTTTTCAGCGTCATCCTTAAGTCCGTAAACTCTTGCAGATTATTGTGATTCCCTTAGTCTCTCCTTTTGAAGCACTGTAGGAGATATAACTAGGTGATCTATGTTGCATCAGAAGATGAGATGTAATTGCCTGCCAATGACAGACACAGTATGCAACTGCTAACAGGTAATCTCTCTTTAGCTGCAGTTTACATCTACAGTTACTTTGTTTGAGGAAGTTTGAAATGTGTAAGACCTTACGCTGTCACCTCTGTCACTCCAATTTTAAAGTTGTATGTTTGTGAGTGCAGCCCTTAAAGGGTTTAAACAGATTGTTCCAAAAGGACTTGACCTACGTGAAATGATGTAACATTTGCTTTTGGCAACCCAATACAGATTCTTTGTCGTAACTGATGCTATTAGAAACTGTACGGGTGGTGTCATAAGATGCTTCAGTTGAATAGATAAGGACACTAAGCTAACTTTTACATTGTATGGGAGTGGTTGGGTCCTTGGTATTTTTGGCACCTCCCAACACTTACAGATTGTGCAGGATCTGGTTTTGGGGGTTTGTTTTGTTCAAGTTTACAAAGTTCTTGTTGTTCAAGAGTTGATCTTTCAAATGTAAAAAGTATGGACAACACAGTATCCCCATGAAGGAGTGACTGAGGAGGGTGAATTCGTTGTCTTTTTATTGAAGGATGTTTTCTAAATTTGAATGATGTCACATTAAATGTTTTTCTGTATTGCTGATCACTTTTACTAGGGAGGGAAGTGGAAATAATTCCCAGAGAAATTGGTAATTGTTGCAGGGGATGAAGTGTAAGGGGAACAATTAAGGAGGCTATCAAACAATGAAGAGTACAAACATAGAGGCAAGGTGATTAAAAAGCATGTTAGTGGTTCTAAAAGGAAATGTATTTTTTTTATAGTGAACAGTGGATTTCAAATGTAAAAATAAAAACACTAAATAAAATTTGGTAATATTTAAGTGCACATGCATCCTTTTATTTTGGTGAAAGTCGTGTAGCTAGATCAACAAATAGCCACCTTAAGGGTAACCTGTAATGCAGACCTGATTATATGGTCCTTGTGTCACAGCCAAGCTTTGAATTTGGCCTTCATTGATAAGTTTGGCAGGCCTATCATCCCAATAGGTGACGTTTTCCAGGTGTCCCTTGTCCTTTTTATTGAGATAAAGGGGAAAGGTACTGTAGCTGTAATACTTGTTAGTACAGAGTCTCCCGGGTTCCATTTCTGGTGGATTTATTGTCTTGAAATGTGAGGACAGCATCCTTTGAAAAGAACTTCAGCCCAAAGTACTGAAGAATTTAACTGCAAAAGAAAATGCAAATCTGGACATAGGCAGAGTAAGAAATAAATTGAGAGAAACATTGTGAGGACAGGCGGGAGGAGAAATGATGCAAATAAACATGAAATGTAACGCTTATGGCAGGGGAATTTGCTATGCATTTTTTTCATTAAGATTTTTGCACATTTTTTGTGAAGTTACAGATATATATAGCATACTATTCTGTAGGGGTTTTTTATAGTTGAGCTCTCTAGAAATGCTGTACGCTATAAAATGTGAGGAAATCCTAACCTGCTCTTTGTTTGCTTGTTTTCCTAGTTTTTCTCTTGTGTGCATTACCATGCAAGAAAAAAACCCTCCTGTCTTTACTTTTGTTGGATTGCTTTGAACTGTACTATTATACATCTTGTTTTATATGGATTAAGCTGTATGCAAGGAAAACAGGATAACAATGAGGAACAAAAAGTAGGAAGAAAAATAATTTATGTTGCATATATCTATGTGCATGTATTATGCGAGTAAGTATGTGCATAGATAGGTTTTGACTGGAAATCTTTGGCCATTCTGTTGAACTGAGAGTGTCTTAGTAATAATGTGTAGGAGTAGAATTTGGGATATTTGATACTGAGAAGTACATAGTTATTATTTTAGGGGGGAAATCACAGTTATTGATATCAATCCTTTAATATATTTGTGCTAATTAGTTTTTAGTGTATCTATGTATCTTACAAAAAAACTGAAAGGGGAGGAGGGTAGCTTTGAAAATACAGTAAAACACTGAGAACTCAGTAAGCTTATTGTTAGAACATAGACACTTATACAGTTTTAAAGATATTTTTAAAAAAAAAAAAGTTGTTTTATAAAATAGTTTCTTGCACTTTACCTGCTGGCTTTTCAATTTGGTAGATAACATCTGAACTCCAGCAGAGTTTTATAATCCCCACGTGCTTAAATATACTAAATGTTCTTTTTCCATTAAGGTTAATGTTCGTGAAGAAATTGAAGAGTTTTTTCCAAGAATGTGGAAGATAAATCAAGATAAAAGAAGGCTAATGAAAAGTATTAAAGATCAGAAAATTAAAATTGAATGGGGGAAAAAATTGAACAGAAGATTGGTCAGATAGAAGCACTTGAATATTTTTTTAAGGCTATAATGAATTGTTTGAATTGGGGAAGAATACACGAAGTATGAAAAATGAAAAACTCAATGAAGAATGAAGAAAAGTAGAAAGCAAGAGTGAAGTAGAATTAAAAGAATCTGGAAGAATGAATGGGTCCTAGGTTAAGTAAATGTATGGTTTATGTTCCAGTGTCTGTATGATCAAGTTGTAGATGAATTTGCATGATTACTTAGTTAATAGAGAATTGGTGATCTGGTTCAAGCAGGGATCTATTTGAGGAAAGCATACAATATTAACAGTGGGTTAGCAAAATGAAATTTGTTTTGGAGGGTATTGCCTAACCATTTGTTTTTCAGGAGCAATCAATATAATAGAATTACTGTACTTTTAAATGTTAGGAGTTAGGCATTTATACAACCAATACCATTTTTAATACTGTCTTTTTTGTTAGGAGTCTCGCTCCCAGTCAAAATCTCCAGCTGGGAGTCCTGCTCGTGTAAAATCGGAGAGCAGGTCAGGATCTCGCAGTCCATCGAGGGCTTCCAAACATTCTGAATCGCACTCTAGGTCAAGATCAAAATCAAGGTATGTCCAGGAAGTTATTCATGTTCATTCAGTGTTATTGCTTATGCCTCTTCTTTTGGTACATTGATGAGATTTCCCCTTGTTGTAAAAATTATAAACCTTCTGGGGTGTATTAACAGGGCTATGTTAATTTGCATGTTAGTGGTTATATAGGTGGACAAAGTTGGGGAAAGATTCCATAAATAATAAAGGATGGGTGTGAATAGAGAAAGTAATATAAATAGAAGAAGTAATGTAGAAATCACAACTAAAATTTGTAGGTTTATCTCTTCCAGAAGAGAGAGAAGGGATTGCATCTCAATTCTGTAAAAGCTCCTGCCTCTTTCCCCCAAAATCTTTTGGGGGGGAACTCTAGTGTGGACCTCTCCTTTAGGAAAAAAAGAAAAGTCAAGTGAGAACTGCAGCAAAGGTAGTCTGGGTTAGATAAAAGGAGTAAGCTCTGTAGCTGTTGGAAATGTTGGAAGACGCTAGTTGGGGAAGTTCTTGACATTCCTTCATTGGAGGCTTTAAAAACAAAATCTAGGCTTTAAAAACAAAATCTAAGAACTACAGCTTAAATTGGATGTGGATAGCTTCTTGATTTGTAGGAGCTTTAAGATTTAAATTCATTTTTCGATGCTGTACATATCATTCTCTGTCCTCTTCTACGCCAAGCGTGTGTGTGCAGAGGCAAAGTTTATAGCTCTCAGTTCTGAGAGCTTGCTCAGAACAGAGGAGGAATGTCTGTCTTTTTTCCTCTAAATATGTCATAAATATTACCTGGCTTATACTACCTATCTTCTCTCTTCCCTTGTATCATCATACTGATGAAAATGGGGAGAGCTACCAAATCCTTCTTTCATCAATGGAGAGAGAAACCAGAAAACAGCGTTTGTAGCTCTGGAGAGGGAAGAGGAATTGCATAGTATTATGCTACTGTTCCTCCTCAGTTCTTGGGAGAGATCACTAATCCATCTTCCCTATTTATACACTTTATACCAGGGCAGCTGAAAAAGAGTTACTGTGCTCTGAATTCCCAAAATTCAGCCTCATGCTATAGCTTCTCTTCTTGCAAGGTTTAGCCAGATAAGTAACTACCTGTTGTTAGGATATAATGCCTGTATGAAATCATGCAACTTTGATGGAATGATGCCTGTTTAAAACTGAGCTTATCATTGGCTAGATGTCTGCAAAGAAATGCTTGAGGAGTTAAGCAGGGTTTTTTTTTTGGTCTTGAATAATTTTCAAGCCTATGTGAACTTCATTTGTAGATACAGTAGAATCTTTCGATTTTTCAGCCAAGACAGTACTTTACAGTGTGACATATCTGGTTTCTGTATCGTTGTGCAAGTGTTAGTTACATGTGCAGCCAAGCTGATAAAAGTTTAAACTTGGAACTTCCCGAAAACTGTTGCCAGAAGCACTCTCACAAAGTTAAAAATGATGCTACTGAGCAGGTTGTTAGAGATTCGCACAATCTTTACATGTGCAAAGTAGAAGAAACTTAAATATTTTAGTTGTAGAGAAAGATTTTTCTCTAGGAAATGTAAAGCTTACAGTTCAATAGATTATGTGCATATGACCTAACTAAAAGCTTTCTCTTTGTTGAAGATCCAGGTCCAGAAGACATTCGCACAGACGTTACACTCGTTCCAGATCCCATTCCCATTCTCATTCCCATAGGAGACGTTCTCGAAGCAGATCATACACACCAGAATACCGTCGTCGAAGGAGCCGTAGTCATTCTCCAATGTCCAACAGGAGAAGGCACACTGGCAGCAGAGTATGTCATGTTCATCAAGGCTGAGTATCAACCAAACAATTGCTGCTTACATCAGTGTAGTCCAGGTTACCTGCAGGCTGAGTGTGACCTGCTGTCTTTGTCACTGAAGGATATGGGAATTTGCTGGGGGGGAAAGCAATCTCTGTCCTTACAGCTGGGGGAATTGTGAATTTCTTGGGCCTGCAACTGGCAGGGCAGTTGTAGAAGTTCATTGAAAATCATACCATTGCAAGTCAGTATGTGCAGATAGGGTGACATCTGCCTCTGTCTGCTCTAGAAGTTGAACCCCTTCTGATTTTCTTTTTGTTACCGTTCCTAGTATATGTACCCTTCACAAAAACGAGACCTTTTCTGTGCATGCTTGCAACTTGACAGTATTGATAAGATTGACTAGAGGAGCCAAAGAAGACAATTCTCAAGTGTTTATTTGCTTATAACATACAGCATATTATGTTGACAGTTGCTTGTGATTTTATACCTCTGACTAATTAATTTGGTTTAACTTGAAGAAATAAACCCATGTGTTAGTAGCTAATGTGTAAATCTTAATAGACTAGAAAAATTTACAGTTATGAAAAGGATTAGTAAGCCTCTCAAAATGTAAATGAGAAGTATCTCTGTATGGACAGGAGGAAGTATAGGAACACCAACCAAGATCTAAGATACTAATCTTACGTCATGCCGAGAGATTTCTCCCAGTGACCTCCTTTATAATCCGTTTCAGTGCCTTAGCTTCTGGTTCCACATCACTTCAGGCTGATCTAAATGAGTGCTGTTACACACAGGTCTGCCTCTTCCTTGATGAGGGCCATGGTACTTTTCTGATCCTTTTAATTTTAATCTGGTTTAGTTTCTCCAAATTTTTTGCTAATACTGTCAAAAAGAGTATAGTTTTTTGCAGGTTTACCTTGGTGAAGCAGCTCACCAGGACCAGATAATACCAATGTGAGGGAGAAGACAAGAGTGTGTGGAAAAGGGCAAGTCTACAGCAGTGCTAATGTTCAGTGGCTTAAGCTATTGTGAAGCAATGTTCATAGTTACACTTTTTGTGGATTGTTGCCAGTGTGTAATCATGATGTAGTAAACATGAATCTAGTGTCTTGAAAAATTGGCAGGAATAACTGAACTTCAAAAGGGTTAGCAGATTTCCTGGTGAAAGGTGAATGAATCCACTTTACTACCTTAGGAAATATTAGGATATTGTGCTCTGTGAAGCCTTGGAAATGACTCTGTGAAACATGAAACTTGTTTTCACAGTGAATTTCACATTAATTCTAATGAGTGGTTCTAGTAGTGTCAAAACGAAATTCAAATCAACCAGATTTGAATCCCCTACATAGCAAGGTCCTAAAGACCTTGGGAAGATTGGTAGCAATTTTGCCACTTCTGATCTTGTAGAGAGAGCTTGCATACTGTGTTGATGGGAGGCAGTACAAAAACCTAATATAAAAGCTGTCTTTTAGTCCTCCACAGTCAGTTTAATTCTTCCAATGGTGATGTAACTGTCACTTGTGGCTTAGGGTCTGCAGACTGATTCTCAGTACTTTTCTTGCCTCAGAAAAGGTAATAGGGTTTAAGTGTAAGGGGATTGTAAAAAAAGGACAATACTGATATGTGCTGTGTGGAGGGACTTGTCCAAACAGTGATTTAAAAGACTGAGAGTTTTCATTAGACTCACAAGAGTTTCAGTAATAAAAGGAATATAGCTGTTAATGCCACTGAATTATCAGATAGACTGAAATATAGAGTAAAAAGAAACCTAAACCTGTATAATTAAAACTTTTAAATGACAAACTGCCAGCTTTTGTTGTGCTCTTCAACTATAATAAGGAATTGTAGAAGATTCATGTCTTAAAACAAAAGTTTGAACTTTGACAAATGGGAAGAAAGGAACTTCAAATATATGAGTAGTTTGGGCATCTTATTTTCACAATGGATTCCTGAACAAAAGCTCTGAAAAGAACACGATAGAAGATCTAAACCTGTTCATTCTTTGAATCAGGCTGAAAGGCAAGCCCTGAGGCATAAATTACTGTGCATCAGTGGCTTTGAAAATCTGAAACTGAAATACAAATTTCAACTGTGTCAACTTCCAGTTACTATTTTAGCAGAAACATTAAGATCTCTATGCCTGTTGCATCTAGTATAACAGGTTGCCAGAAGCTTAACTGAAAAAAATGTAAATTTTGATCAAAATAATTCTTACAGTGGAATTGGCATTACATGAACTCTCTCACATGTAGGGAAACTTTGAGCCTAATAGAGAAATTGTACCTTGCACAGTTGTGCAGTTTCATATTTGACTTCCTTTAGTTGAAGCGAAATGTATTAAGTAGATCTGTACCCCACATCATGTTAAAGAATCAAGAGTCTCGCTCTAGAAAAGCGTGCATACTTTTGGATTACAGTTTCACAGAACTGGCCTTCAACACTTGTTACTATCTAGATAAAAGAAGCAGGTGGTTTTCATCCAGTTTACAAGTGGAAAGAGATAAACTTTCAAATGTAAATATTGACTTTCAGTATAGTTGGGTAGGGAATGTTGAGGCAGAGGAAGTTTTGGTAGAAGCTAAATTACAGTTCAACTGTCCGTGCTTAGGAGCTCAAATGCATTTAGTGTGTGCAAGTAGAGGGAGCGTGCACTCTTTAGTACCAGTGGTGACTGTGCAGAAAGGCTGAAGGTGGGAGTTCAGGCTGTCTGACCTGTTCTTAGCGCAGACTTGTATGTCATGTCTGCAGCTTGGTGATTTGAGTGTAAAATACTAATAGGTTCCTGTTATTCTATAGCTTTGCTGTAATCAGAAGGCTTAATTTTTATCAACTGAGTTTTTCACCAACATGAAAAGTTCATCTTTGTCTTTTTTCTAAAATAAAAATCATGACAGTAGTTGCTTTTTGAAAATATCTTACAATTGGAATGATAACTGTTGAAGCATTAAGCTTTGTAATAAACGATGTTTAGTTTTCTTCAGATTAAAAATTTTTAATAATTGAGAAATTTTGATCTGAGAATGTATAATGTTGTTTTTGAGAATGTTGTTTTTTGTGAACTTAATTGGAGTTGAATATTTGTCTTACCAGGCTAATCCAGATCCTAATACATGTCTTGGAGTGTTTGGTCTAAGTTTGTATACTACTGAGAGGGATTTGCGTGAAGTCTTTTCCCGTTACGGACCTTTGACTGGTGTCAATGTGGTTTACGATCAACGGACTGGACGATCAAGAGGATTTGCTTTCGTTTATTTTGAGAGAATTGATGATTCTAAAGAGGTAAATTCATTTTTTACTGCTTTTAACAGGTGTGCTCCTTGTGCATTGTCTTCATGAATGTTTCTTAAAAAAAAACCCCACATATTTTTGAGTTTGTGTTCACTAGCAGGTTCTCACAGTGAGATTAATTTAAAATATTTTATTCAAACAATATCGCACTTTTAAACAGATGAAGCATTTTAGTTCAGTGTTCAGGTGCTTGGGCAAATTTTGAGCATGAGCTGTCTGTATTGAATCACTGATGAGCATTGGGCTTTGATTTTAGTCTGTTAATTCAAGATGAAAGTAAATTTTTAGACAGACGTAGAAGCTTCCTAGTATTTTTGAAGTATTTGAAAGTTAACTTTTCAAAGTAGTTTTCTGTATCTATCAAAATTCTGAAGATTCTCTTAACTTTCCATTTTCTTCTCTACAAGCATGTCATTGTGCATTTGAAAAATAGTGTGGGGTTTGTCTTGATTTATGCCTTGGTCAGTGACTTTGCTAGTTATATGGATAATTGTTTACAGCTGAACTGAGTTCTTTTTAGTATAATTGATCTGTAAGGAAAGAATCAAAGAATACGAACAGCAGCCTGTATTATGGTTCACCACAGTAAGCAGTACTTTTTTTACCTGTGTAAGGATACTGTGAGCGTTACTACATTTACTGAAATTTATAGATGAAATTTCTATTAAAAATAAACACACATCCTTTTTCAAAAAAAAAAATTTTTTTCTTTAAGCCTTCACTGTGGGATTGTCTTTCTTTTGGGCAAGCTGAGTCACTGACTTCAAGCATCTTGTTTATGGATTAATAGTCTTGGGCAGATGTTCTAGATTTCCTGTTTGATTCTGTTTACATTTTGTAAGTATATTCATAATGCTTCGATATGATTCTTCTCACTTGGCATTGAAGGGAGGGAGGGTGACAGCTGTGGAACCTATTATCAGGAGCTGAAAAACAAAAACTCTGATGCTAGTTGATGATATTTTAATGAAAAAAATGTTTTATGAATGACTTGGTTGAACTAGACTCAGTTCTGATCTTTGACTGATTTCTGGTATGATCCAACAGAGAATCAGTTTATGGGAAGAGTAGGGTTTGTAGATGTATATATGTGTGGTGGTTGCAGGTTATATAGGGGTAAGTAAAAACTTCCCTTAGTGTCCTTTCTGCATTTTCCCACTATTACTTGGACAGGTTGAGAGAGGAGTTGATGGGGTGGATAGTTGTATATCCGTCTTTAGTGGCCTACTCTCTTCTAACTTTTAGCCTTGTATTTCTTTGCACTCTGAGTTCAGTGGGTTTTTGAAAATGTGACTGTTTTGTAGAACGTTTAACATCCAAAATACTTGCACAGTATTTCTTGTCACGTTCATGTGCCAGTCCTGTCTATTTTACAGCTTCACATGTCTTTAGAAGTAGGGTTTTTTCCCTAGTTGCCATGGGCAATGGTCATGCATGACACCCTGCATTTCTTAAAATGTTCCGTGTAAATAGCATGAAGTAATTTGTTTAGTATAAAGCTGTTTTGGCAGATACTACAAAACTGGAATGCAAAGGAAAAAAAATGGGATCTTCTTGCAGTCAGAAATACAGAAATAAAGATTAGCACCCTAAGCAGGAACTGAAATAATTGGGAATGTAACTAAACCTATTTTTTTCTCCCCGATGGGCTAGTGCGTGAAGAAGGGGAAAGGGTGCAAAACCTCCCAACACTTGGAATTTGCATAACTGAAATACTTTGGCAAAAAGGACAGGAGAAAAACTTGGTCATTTGACTTATTTCATGGGCCTTGAGGACAGATTTGAAGATGGCAATAAGTGGCAGCTAGTGTAGAAAAAGGGGGTATAGCCGTAGGCATGAAACTCTGTAACAGGCCCTGTAGGAGAAAGCTGAAGGACATGAAGTAATTCTCTGTGTGGAAGATAGATCAAATCTGAAAAGTTGAGTATGCATAAAAGCAATGACACTTGAATTACTTTTGTTCTGAGTAAATGCCTTTTCTCTTAAAAACAAAAAAAAGCACCAAACAAAAGAAAGCACCAAACAAAAAAAAAGCACCAAAACCCCCACACCCTATGCGTCCGAATAAAGAGACTATAAAACTCTAGATGAGATCTTGAATTAAATTCCAGCCCTTTTAAAGCAGTCATAGAGGAATTAAATATGTGTAGGACTTTACAGAAAAATGAGGATTTCACATCATCTTCACTATTGTCCTTCCAAGAGAGGTAACACAGCGAAGCCTCTCAGCTGACATGCTCTCAAACGCTGTTAATATTAAAATTCAACACCAAATGAATTGTGAGTAATTATGTTTAAACTTTCATAACTTGGTATAAGATAGGTCACTATTGTGTGGGTTCTGTGGCACCTGAAATCCCTCAGGATCTTTGTCCTCACTGATTACCACTCTTACAAATTGGATCCGATATTGAGCTGGTTAAAATGTTGCAATCTGTCAAGATTCTGAAACCAAGCAATGCAATGTTTCTAGTTCCATGTGGTGGTAAAGGCATTTTGAATTGTCAGCTAGCTCGATGTTGTGGAAGTCCATAGACAATGTAAAACAGCATTTCTTAAAGGTGATACTTCGCAGTGCCCTAAAAATATCAAAGGGGCAGTAGTAAAGTTTATTTTCACTGGTTTAGACTTTCAGAACTTCAGATTGATTATGACACCACAGAAGCCTTGTCATTAGCTGTTCATGGTCATCTTTGTTATAAAGAGGAGCAGAGATTTAGTTTTTGATAACTACTATGTGGAGCAGCTGTCAGAGCATCACAGTAGCTTCAGTCATTCCACCTTAACAGCACTGGGAGAGAAATGTTGGATGCATGTATCCATTCTAAAGGAGATTTCTTGTGGAGCCTCTTCTGCTCTCTTTGAAACTGCCAAGATTGAGATGAAACTTTATGGTCTGACAGAAGATTCCTTTTCCATCAAATGTCTTTTATTGCAATGGTCTAGTGTTTGCAAGATAGCACATGACTAGATGGTTATATTTTGACCCATATTGAAGATGACCGTGGACACTGTCTTTAGTTCAAAGCGTGATAGCAGACAATAAATGTTGAGGATTGATGGTTGAAGTTTTGTTGTCCTAATGTTATTTTCAGTGTGCTTGTTCAAAGCCTATTTGAAAAGCTTATGTTATTATCTGCCTCTTTCTAGAAGAAAGGGTATTGTCTCTTATGGGTGTAGTGGTTTTCATTTTTTGTGAAGTTATGTTGTTTTTCTTAAAAAAAAAAAAACTTTTCTAAGTAATACTTGGTATTGCTTTTTTTTGCCTTGTGTGTTGCAGTGTCTTGTCTTATGTTGGCCACCCTTCTGCTAAGTCTTCAGAACCACATGTGCAACATTATGCAAAGGTCAAGATCTGTAAGCATCTGTTGAAGACCTTTTTCTCAAGATTGGCATTCTTTCTTTTATAGTTCTCAGTATTGGCAACACTGGCACTGAGCCAGTGTTGTAATATTGCAGTTTTGCAATATTTTCACTAAATCGTAGAGGATGTTCACCTGCCCATCACATTAGGGTTTTCTTCCTGTGTTTAGAGGAACAAACTTCTATGTACTAGGATGAAAAGGAAAAAAAAAAGTTGAGGGGGGGGCTGGTTATCTCAAGGTTAACAATAAATTGAGAGGATTATGACTAAAAAGTGCTGGCTGTTCTAGGGAGATGATTCTTACTACAGTTACCAGGGATTTCATAAGCCACTATCCAGCTTTTCGGTAACTCAGAATATGAAGTAGTAGTAGTTGTTTAAACTGAGGCTACTGTGAATGTACTATGTGCCTGTAGCAAGAACTCATCTGAGAAGTATTAGCTACAGCAACTGTTGGCAATACGGAATTTTGTGTTTTTTAATGCTAGTTATATGCTCTTTACAGTTTTTTATCATCTTTCAGAACCGTTTTCTGAACTAGTGTTCATTAGCAATCAAGACAAACTTTATGCAGACAAACTGAACTATTAACATAATTCATTTGCCAAAGACCAGAATAATAACAGGGTTTATCATTTTAATTTGCAAGTCATTTAATCTGTGGTGCAAATGGACCAACTTAGAAGCATCATTATTGACCAAAACTTCTCCCATAGCTTGTTGAAGAAATGCTTTAAGTATTGTTTGTGGTGTCAAAAGGGACCCTTGATATACCACAAAAGAACACAAGAAGGTCTCAAATGTTTGGAATTACAAGTTACAGACTTCTGGAGACTCTGAAATACCATGAAATTGCTAATACTTGCAGAAACATATCCAGTTACTCATTCTGTTTCTCTAAAATCCTGTATTCTTGACTCTGAAACTCTTCAAAAAATGCTTTAAAGATAATACGTTTAATCAATAGATGTTTAAGCTCAGAAAATTATATATTAAGAAATTATCGTTGACAATATTCTAATAATATTTTAAAAAACAAAACCTCAAACTAGAGAATATAAATTGACTCTTGTTCAAAGGTGAAATGGACACTTGAATTCAACTTGGCAGACTGCAGTAAGTGTAAAAACCTGTGTTTCTTAATTTCTTTTTTTCATCCCATCAGATTTTTTGATTCCCCGCCCCCGAATGTCCTTTCAGATGTCCTCGATAAATCTAGACCTGAAGTAGCGGTATCAGTATACTGGGGGGAGAAAAGCTAATCTATTAGGTCTGCTCATCCCATGCTGTAACTGTGGTACAGTGGAGATGATGTTTTTATTGGCGGCATTAAATACAATATGGGAAGGATTTCAGGTAAAAAATAAACAAACAAGAAACCCTAAAAACCACAGCAAACAAAAAAAGACAGTATCTTATATAGTTATTTTTAAATCATGAAAATACATTTTCAAAATGAGTCCCAACATACATTGCTCGTTTGACTATTCAAGTGTATTCAGTCTGTATGTCACTAACTTCATAGTGATGTCACATTATTGCAGTAATTCAAAGCAGTTAGATGCAGTTGAAATGAAGGCTTGATGATCTTTTGTACAATACAAATGGTATTTTGAACTCCATAGTAGAAATGTAAAGTGACTGTGACATCAGCTCTGCCAAGTCCAGTTCTCTCCCTCCCTCCCTCCCCACACTGTTCCACCACTGACCACACTGCAGGTTGCAGAAATTTCCCAAATTGTTTCCTTGTCCAAGCTGCTCTTTGTGGCATTATCCAGACTGAAAGATGGTTTAATTTCTTTCAGTGAATTCTTGATTGCTTAACTAATACCAGTCACCTGTGTAAGTTTGTGCACATAATTAGAAGTCCGGTGTTTCCAAACTTGTTTTACTCTACTTAAATGCTAATACATGTTGAAAACACCACATACTGTAATAAATATCAAATGAAATTGAAATCTGTTAAATTTAATGCTTTATTTCTGACTGTTTTGAGCCACTGGAGGCTCTGATCCTGACATTTGGGAACTGCTCATTTTGTCAAGCTAACACATTACAGATGATAATTTGAAGGAGTCTTGTTATTATGGATAGACTGCTGTACATTTAAAACTGTAATCTAAGATTGAATTATTACTTGTGCCATTCCCAATCCTCATTCTCTGTTTTCTGACTGCAAACATATAGATGTGGATTCTGGCCTACAAAGTCAATTTTTCCTTAGAATTTGCAACTAAAACTAGTAGTACATGTTTATAGGAATCCTATTCACTTGCTTGCTTACTGTCATCTTGCAAAAGACATGCGAGTCTTTTAACGACATTCAGGTGTTTGGAAGAAAATCCAGGTTGAAATAAAAATGGACGGTTGACAGTTAAAGGCGCCTAAGAGGGTATTGTGTGCCCAATATAATTTGATTTTTCTCTTCAAAATGTTACGTTTGATGATGTGGAAAATACACTTCTATCTTTTAAACAGTATTTGAGAATGTCTTCTGCATTGTTAAGGAGAATGTGCAATTTTTTTCCCTTTGACATTTAAATGTTCTTAACACAGCATTCATCATACCAAAAACAGCAAGAAAAGCAAACTGAATTTGTTTTGAATATGACATGCTAGTCTAATAAAATTGTAAAATCTAAAATTTGATTATAAACTGTTTTAACTTAAAAAAAAACCTACAAAAATGTCAGTAATTAGAATCATTAATATGTTTTTACAGGCTTTGTACAAAATAAATACTGTTGTAATACTTGTCTGAAACCAGGTTTTCAGATAGGGCTTTTGACCATATTGCAGCAGTCATTAGCTAATAATGTCAACTTAAGTACTTCGTTTTAAAGACTTGAGATGTGCACATTAAGAACGATGCAGAGAATTTGAAAACATCTTTGGAAGGAATTTCCAGTTGTTAATGACTGAATGTGAGTGATACATACTATCAATTATTGTTGGATTCATAATGGCTTATTGTAGGTTTTGGCTTTTCTGCATTTGGGGGGATGCAGTCAGAACTGTACAAGCCTTTGTTATGTCTGTATATCTATTAAAGATTTTATTATTTTAAATTTTTTTGTTGGCAGTTATTGCTGACAGCTGTTGAAAGCTAAGAAAATTAAAGTTTTAGTATTGGGTAGATCATTAGACATTGCAACCAGGGTGTCTGAGTTTCATGCAGACTGGCAACTATGAACTAATCTTTATCCACTGAAATGTAACACATTTCTTGGTACTTTTGAAACAAACAATCAAGCCTCAAAATTATCTTTTCATCTGTCTTGCTGGTATGTTGCTGTTCTCTGTACTGCTCCCTATGTCAAAGAACTCTTCCTCTTTGAGGAGATTGTTCTTTTAACTAAATAAGACGCATGTGCCAGATGTTCTGGGTTTGAGGTGGCTTCTTGTCAGCTGAGCTTATTACTCTGCAAGTTGTTGATCGGACATAAAAATGCCATGAAGCAGAAAATTCCTTACCTTTCAAGATAACTTGCACATTGCTGCATTTCCAGAAAGATGCTTTTCATCATGAAGTTAATTTTTCAGCCATCTATTTGCAACCTTCATTTTTAGGTTTGTGCACACATACATTCCTTGGATGTACGCACAGATTTATTTTAATTTGCATCATCCTTGTGGAAGAGAACTTTAAAAAAAAAAGTCTTAAGGCTAGGAAACTAAAGCTAAGGATCATGTTTTATTCACAAAACATACTTCAGTGTATGTTGAAAGGCTTGAAATGCTCTTTGGCTCTGCCTTACAGTTAGCTAAATGTAGTTGTTACATTTTTGTACGGGAACATAACTCACTAGGTGGCGATATAGTATAGATACAAACAGCATTATTAAAACACAAACTAAGTGTGGTTAAATAGGTTAGTGATAATTCAGTCACTTCCAGTTTGGGGACGTCATGGTTAAATTATGTGGGTGTCAGGTTTTTGTTTCCTCCTCTATAACTTGTATGTTAATTCAATAAGGTTCTTGTTTAGAGAGCTATTTCTGAATAGTCGTTTGTTTCATTATTTAAAAAAAGAAGAAAAAAAATACTCTGCTTAGAGGCACATTCATGTTTTGAGGTTGTGTATTATTCCTCACAGTTAAATAATAGCAAAGTGGTTGTGTTCTTTAACTCAAGATTGTAACAGCGTCTCTTCTCCACACATGAAAAATGAAAATAATGTATATTGGACTAAGTGCTGTGGTTAGTGTCACGAATTAAGTAGTGTGTACTAGTATTTCAGAGATCCTAGAGCAGCTGATGAAAGGATCAAAAAAAAAAAATTTGCTTTGCAAATTTTAATAGCTTTTAAGTCCAGCATTAACTGTTTGTTAAATTCTTGAGGTTGTGGGTTTTTTTTTTGGGGGGGGGGGAGGGGGGTGTTTTTTAAGTTACTGTTGCATGAATATAATTCTCAAAAGTACACTGTGCTCCTTCGAAAAACTATTTTCATGATTTTGAGTTTGTGAAAGGCCATTGTATTGATTCTCAAAGACGAGAGAAGCAGGGGCTAGAACACCCAGTGAGTGTGTGCACGGGCTGCGGGCGGGTCTGAAGGCACAGGCTTCTCAAGCGCGGACCCTTATGTGTATCGCTTTAGCAAGCTGCTATTGTGAGAGTGAGTGGGGAGGAAGGTTGTAATTAGGTATCCATGTAGGCTGAACCCGCCATTTTACTAAGCTCTGCTAGAGTAGGTCCTTGTAAGGGAGATGGCAGGAGGCTGGGAGAGCATGAAATGGCAGCCGACTAGCAGTAATCCGGCCATATGCACCCTACAGGAAGCCACTGTTCTGCACAGCTTTTGAATCCGCCCGTCCCCTCTGGGTCAGAGACGGCAGTAGGAAAGATGCAGTTTTCAGAAAAAGCTGTTTGGACTTTCAGTTTACCTTTCTGATGGGTAGAAGACAAAGTCTAGCGAAAGTGACTGTGTTAGTGGTTAGCACCGTGCTCTCTTAATGAGGGATTGCGTGTCACGTTACTCCGGCACCCCAGTGCAGTCCTGTAACACTGCCGGCACACAGGCCAGGGGACAGAGATGAGCCACTCGCCACAGTGGGGCACTAGTAACCAGTCTAAATAAAACAAGTTCAGAGCTTGTATTTCCGATGGAAAATAATGTGTTTTGTACATAGCCTTCCACAGTTACCAGTAGGTTGCACATTTCACATCCCTGTTCCTTGTCTCTCCTGCAGGCAATGGAGCATGCAAACGGTATGGAGCTGGACGGCAGGAGGATTCGAGTGGATTACTCAATCACCAAGAGAGCACATACACCCACCCCAGGCATCTACATGGGCAGGCCAACACAGTAAGGACTAAAATGGATTTAAACTGAGTGTTTGGGGTTTGGTTGAAGAAATAGAGCTACAGATACTTTTTTGAAATTGTAGAGTTATGCCAATTGTATTTTATCACAAAGTTACTAATATAAAGAATGTGTTACTGTGGTTCACATATACTATTAAATCCTACTGTAGTTTATTGTAACTTTATTTATAAAACAATACTGAAGGAGTTATTTAAAAAAAAATATATACCCAGCACGGTCAGTTAATGCACCGTTAGCTTACTGAAATACTAAGGTGCCCATTTGCCTTCGATTTTGATGGGAATTAGGCTCAAATCCCTGGTGGGTTTTCTGGGGTTTTTGAAGGTGTTTTTCTTTAAATGTTTCATTGTTAGATTGTTTCATGGCATAGTCTTAAGTGTCTGATTTACAAGAATGCTTTAAAAAAGCTTTTAAATAATTTAAATCAAGATGAAGAGTAGATATCTAAAGTAATTTTTTTGCTTTTTCCCTAATAGCAGTGGAGGAGGTGGTGGTGGTGGAGCAGGTCGTCGCCGTGACTCATATTATGATAGGGGGTATGACAGAGGATATGACAGATATGAAGAATATGACTACAGATACAGGTATTTTATTTCTGTAGGAACAGTGGATTTGTTGGAAAAACTGACGAAAAATGTTACTCAGTTTGTAGCAAGATTCTGCATACATGCCTGCTGTGTATTAGAGCCTCATTACGTTAGGTTTTGTGGGATTAAAGTAGTTGGAATCCTCAGTGTTTATGTAACTCGGTTATACAGTAAACAATTGGGCAAGGGGTTAATTTTGCTACCTGAAGGAGGTAGAGCATCTGCCCTACGACTCTCGTGGACAGATAGAAAGGGAACTCATTTTTCCATGCTGTATATAGAACCAGGGACAGCTGATACACAGTGCTGTTTAAAAAGGGGTTATTTGTAGATGGGATTTTTAATGCTTGACATTTCATAACCATCTCACTGTTTTGAAAGTTATCTAGTTTCAGAGAATGTTGTTCAACAAGAATTGTAGGCATCTGGAAAAGCACTTCATGTGTTTGCCAGGCTAGTGAGAGGTTATTAAATTCTTTGTCTGGGAATATCTTACAGTTTTAAACACATCAAATAGAGAAATATAAAAGCATTTGTTAAATAACTGTAAGCCACAGCCAAATAAAGCTGAAATCATTCATGCAGGCCAAGTCTTTCGGTGCTAAGGAAATGGTTCTGTTCTGTAGAAGTGATGTGAATAAGGCTTCTTTCATAATGGATGTTGTTGGGTTTCTTTTCTAATTTCCTTTAAAGGAGACGATCACCATCGCCTTATTATAGTCGATACCGATCCCGATCAAGATCCCGTTCCTATAGTCCAAGTAAGTAAATACAAGTGAATAAATAGAATCTAGTTGGTTTAAGCCTTGTTGTTACTTGTATTAATCGATCAATGGAAACTCTGAATGTGAAAGCAAAAAAGCTGGGGACATTAAAGCTGAGATGATGTGTGTACAGTTAGTTTATAGTAATTGTGTCATCTTTTTATTTTTTTTCCAGGGCGCTACTGAAGATCAGAAGAGTTACAGTTGAGGACATGATTTTTAAATACAAAATTCAGATCTTGGCTTCCCTACTGCTTTCTCTCTCATCCTACCTTCCTTGTCCTCCATCCAGCTCTTTTACAAATCTTTGGTTCATTTAGAATATACATATTTTCAGTTGAAGTATTCCTGTTCTCCATCCCTCCTTATTGTAATACTCTTAAATATTGTAATTGTTGTAGTTTTTGTGTAGTAAAACATCTTAAGCAAAAAGAAGTAGAGAACCCAAAGTGCTGATGCATTTTGGAAGTCATTCCTATTTTGTTTTTAAAACAATTGGACTCCTGACTAATCAGAAGAAAGCGTTGATATTTTTAAAGCTTGCATGTCATATGTAATATACACACTCAGATACTTTAATATAAACCTGCGTTTCCAAGTAACTCATTAATCTTTCTGTTAAAATGTTTACCTATTACTTTGATAAACAAGTAACGACTTTGAGCCTTTTCTGTAATGACAAATTTGCTTAGATAGTCATGAACCAGAGGATTTTTTTTTGTCAGGTAGTTGCTTTGAGTGTAGACTATTTGAGCTAGAGCAAAATTTGGTATTTGACTGACTGGGAAAATAGATCCTTGTACACTCAAAATTAAGGCTGTGTTTTTTAAATAAAGTTTCTGGATTGCTGCACAGTGGATAACATTTGAAATTAAAACTGTAAAAATCCTGGGGTTTTTATTGTACTTGGTTGAATATTTCCCTTTAATTGGTGCAGGAGGAAAAATATTTATTGAACATAGCAATTAGTTGTATAATTTGCTGTTTGTTTGAAAAAAGAAAAAAAAAACACAACAAAACCCACCAACTTTTTGGTGTTGCAATAATGATTAAGCAAGTTTTGTTTCCAGTCCTTTTTGGAGTTTTGAAAGTATGGATGGAAGAACCTACAACTACATGTAAACCTTTTTTTTCCCCTCAATAAAAGTTAATTCCACTGAGATGTGGTTTCTTGTCTTTTGTTCTACATTTTGTGTCACCTTGGAATGTAGGTTAAACAAGACTTGATATTGCTGTATGGATAATAAAGTCAGCATTTATCTGTCTTCTCAGGAGCCTTGTCTTCCCTGAGAATCAGCATGCGGTCATATGGGATGGCAAAGCAGAGCAGGTAGTCCATCTTTGTGCCATCTCTTGTGCCATCTTTGGCACTTGAGATGGTTTAAGGAGAGAAACACTATGGACTTTGTTTGCATTTCTGCCAAGTTTTGCCCTTTGAAATAACTCGCCATGTGGCTGGTTGAATGTCGATGTTGGCGCAGCAAAAGGAATAGGACTACAAAGCCCTCGCAGCAAAAATCATTTCATCCTGATTGTTAAGGAATGCCACCAAAAGAGTTTGTCATAATTTTAAGAGGGTAAGCGTATGGAATGTAATTTTGTTAACTATTTCTGAATGTCAGTGCCAAGAACTATTAACAAGTAATTAAAAGAAACGCTAACACACATCCAAGTATTTTAAAAGCTTGATGCAATATACCAGGAGAAATTGGTGGCGAAACAAGTTGTAACTTACTGGTTATTGCGCAATACTTTGTTTTATCTATAAATTGCAGTTGAAAACTCTTAGTTAAATGAAAGCAAAGGATCTGAAACACTGAAGTTAAATAACCTCCAATGATTTTACTGGTATTTATTGGTGATCCAGATAAATTAGGAAATCTTAAGAAAATTGTTCTCTGTAAACCAAAGTGCCGAAGTCCCAACATGGAGAACTGCTGGTATTTTTAATTTTGTTTTTGTTCTTTCAAAATTAAGGAGAGTAGTGTGCAGAAACAGTGAGGCAACTGGATGCAAAAGCATGGGAAATAGCTGCAGGGCTGGTTGGGGGAGGGTCAGGGAATTACGATAATAGGAAGCAAGAGAGAGGTGGCTACTTCTTGCCAGGTTATGGCATTTGTGGCCTGTAGTTGTCAAGGGTTGAGAAGTTGTACTAGTCAGCTAGGGAGCAGTTCAACAAATCTGTTGCCTGGAAGCTAAAGCCAGAAAGGAGCGTCTGAATACTTAGCTTGCAGATTGTTTCTTCCAACAGTTAGACCTAACGATCCTATTTGTCACGGGTCTGTATCAAGTTGTAAGTGGCAACAGCATTGTAGTCCGTGGTGCATTTCGTGCTTTGGGTTGACTGATGTGATACAATCCATTTGAAGAACAGGTGAAAGTGGTAATTATTGCATTGGACATACTTGTATGTGTATGTAATGAATGAATAATTGTCAGACTTAAATGACTGTTTCTAAAACTGTCAATCCTGAAATGGGAAAGATAATTCGTAGCTGTTTCCTCATTTGTGTATTTTTTTATTTTTTTTTTTTTAACTGAGATCAGTTGGGCAGAGATCTGTGTTAGCAGTTTTCTGTAACTTCTGTGGCTTGCGTTCTCCCCAAGGATGGGAGCCTCATCTTTGCTTTGTTGTGAATGGATTTAGTAACATTGTTTATATAAGCTCCTGATGCTGTTTATGAAATAAAATAGTCTGGGTAACTCTTGCACTGTGTCTCTAAACACAGCTCGTTAAGCAGATACATACTTTCTCTAGTCACTTTCATATTTTCTTTCGTTCTAGATAAGGAATTACAAGCATACTCATAACTCTGAGCATACACTAAAGTTTTGCATCAAAGTAAAAATAAGTCAACCTAAGTAACAAAACAATAGTGTTACTTTGTGCTAGTACGCAATAAGCTTAAGTTCACAATTGAATTGCAGGGAGTATTTAAATACCGACTTTAGACAAACCTGACAGTTCATCTAGCTTTTTGTATAGCCTCAATTCTAGGCTATACATTCTATATCCTATAGAATGCAAGGATATAGAATGCAAGATAAGACTTGCTCTTAAACCTGTGTTCTAAATGCTTCAAAGAAGTGGCCACAAGAAGCTCACAACAGCTGCTGCACAGGCTAGTACGAGACTGTAATGGAAAATTTGATGACAACAGTTAGAGGCATACTGGTTTACATGTTGGGTCAAAATAACTTCGGAGAGTGTGTGTGTGTGTAAAGATGATATGCATAAGGTGAAGCTTAGTCAGGCTATCATTTTGTCATTTGTCCTATATAACTATACGTCAAATCTGTAATGACGTTAAGCCTTCAGTCTTGCAGTACCTACCAATGCCTTTGACTGCATTGCTGCATGATATGGAAGAGGTGTGACCTAGTCAGCTGAAGAACGCTTTTTGGAAAAGCATCTTCTGTTGCATGGCTTCAGAAAGGAAGAACGGTTAGGTGTACTTACACCACCGCCGCCCCTTACTCTGTTTAGCTGCTACAGTCCTCTAGAACTAATGTGAATTCTCAGGACCAGAGAAGGAAAACAATCTGGGATAAACGTTTTCTATTGCTTCCTACAAAAGCAACTTTTTTTTGGTTGGGCAAATGGTGTGAACAGATTTTCCTCATGCACACAGTCAGCGCCCTTGTCTTTTAAACAGCAGTGTAAAGGAGAACATGAAATGCAGGCTGAAGCCACACCATCTGCAGTACCTGTAGACATCGTTTCTTGCATTGCTTACATTTTACTTCTGCATAAAGTATTTCAGGTAGGACTACCTCTGTCTACGAACAGGTAAGGACTGTTAGGGTTCAGCAGAGGAATGTTTTTCTGAATCTCATACAGAGCTGTAAATACAACACTTTGATCGAGTTTAGGTAAAAAGCAGAATTTCCCTTAAATAGGTCAGTGTCCAGACAGTGCACACTTCCTCAGTTTGGGTTAAACTTGTTATTAAACTGGAACAAATAAGCCTTAATACTTTTCCTTCTACTGCTTTAGATATACAAGATGAAACATTCATTAAAAAAACTGGCCTAGAAAAGGCTATGAGCCACTTCAGTGGTGGTGGTGAATTTCTTGAGGAAGTGAGAGACCACCTTACACAGAATGATTTCTTAACCCGTGTGGTAGCAACTGAGGGTTACATCTTTGGTATCTAAGAGCAGATATCTTTCACATTCAAATTAACAACCAAATTTAATTTGCAAAACATTAAAGATCATCTTCATTAACTAATATCTGCAAACCTTTCTTTAAATCAGTTCTTGAAGAACAAGCGGCTACGGTGGAAATAAGTTTCCCACTGTGAAAAAGGCTAGGAGTGCTTCCTGTGTAAGGTTACTTTTTAAGCTTAAAAAGTAGTTATTTCTCAGTTGTCCCATTTTTTTAAAAAAATTTTTTCTTCTTTTGTTTTTGGTGGAGCTTCCGGCTGTGCGGGTGTCTGATACGTTAGGGATCAAGAATGGAGAATTGTGGTCACAGAGAACCAATATTGATATAACTGTTCCACCAGCCCAATCTGTGATTCCACCCTCATCCTCCTCCCAGTACAGCATTAGGACCTGGATGCATATTCTCTGCGCAACATCTCAAGTTCAGTAATTTATGATCTGCCAAAACTTCCAGGCTGAATTTTCTCATGCCATCCCAGTCCCATAATACATGGAATATAGCATCAGCAGTAAGCAGCACGGGCAGAAGAAAACCCTCCAAGATGCTTCAGTATCTTTGTATTTCAAGATTTACCCCAAAGGAAAGTACCGACAGAGAACTCCTCAAGTTACTTAGTATCAAAGGCACTTGCATGGGTCTTTATATTTGCTTTAAAAAAAAACAAAACCAAAAACCGCAACCCAAACAAAACCCCACATATAAACTCATTGGGGTAGAACAATGCGTCAGTGCTATGTAGAGACCAGTCTTGCAAATCTCTAGGTGGAGGAACCATGGGCTGTTTGGACCCCTCTTTTTCACTGTTCCATTTTTGCTCCTGTTCTCAGCAAGGTAATAACTAGCCAACCTTTTACTGGTTTGGCTTGTGGATCCAAGGTTGTAAGAGAGATGCTTATTACAGTACTTCCTCAATGACTGTAAGCTGGCCCTGTCTGTCTCATGGTAGAAACCTTGTGAACTCATGAAGATAAAGAGAACCTGAAGGATGGCTAAAGGTAGCCGATGTTTATGCCCTATATGATGTTAGGCTTTAATAATTTGCGGTGGCTCCGCTATCTTTTATAGGTTCTGTGGAAGCAGATACCTAACTCTCGCAGCAATGCAGGAAAGAAGAACCACTGAACGTTGATTAGTAAATCACTGTTGATGATATACGATTCCACCACGCTGGCAACACAGATCTTTGCAAACATTGTGTGGTACCTAATCTCACAACAAACATACGAAATGCCTTCATCACGGAACGTTCAACTGGTTGATGGCTCTCACGTGCACTGCTGGGATATTTTGGTGTGATCTGGGCTGCGGCAGGACGGCATCAGAATGGAGGGCTTTGTCAGCAGCTGCTGTCTCCTGCTTGTCAACTTTCACAGTCTAATGTGCTTTCCTAATGTCCCTATTTCTCTTCTGCTCCTTGCTCTAGATGTCAGTTTTTTGCTTTCTCCAGGCTACCGGATTCAGTGCAGGATTGGGCAGAGAGGAGCAACATCTAGGGAACAAAAAGGTGATCTGTTTCACGCTGAAAAATCCCAGATGCCAAATCCCATGGTTACTTTACAGCTGAATTCCTCCTGGTTGAGGATCCTCTCTTCCATAAGGAAGTGCCAATTTGGATTTCTAGGTTGTGGCTTTAACAATATTGTATAGTAAATGCTTCGAAGCTGGTCTCAAAAAAAAAAAAAAGAAAAAAAACCAATAACAACAAAAAAAACAAACCTCAAAACCCCCAAGATTTTAACAGTGCATCAACTACAACTTCAGTATGACTGAATTATTTGTATAGTTCCACACAGCATGAACACCTCTAACAGTTTTTCTTCCTATAGAGCAATTAATTCACTTTAGAAGAAGGTTCATTACAGATAGTTGAGCTTCTCATTAGTGAAACACTGACTTCCCCGACTGCTGCCCCTAGCCAGGTACAGAGTTGCTGCTCAGCACCCCTTGTTCTCGCTGGCTTTCTTCTTCCCCTGCTGCGTGGTGTGGTGCACAGGATAGTGCATTGAATGCTCTGTTCTCCTCGGCCAGAAGAGAGAGGAAAAAAAGCAGAGATAACAGGTCCTAACCTGCACTTCATGTTCCAAAGCCTTTTCTCCTTGTGTATCAGTGGGCATCTGAAGAGTGAAGATGCCAGCCTCCTCCCGGTGGACCACGTCCAAAGGAACATCTAGCAGACCTGCTGTCTCTTTAGAGCCGGTAAGGAAGAGTTATTTGCCAAGCTGAAGATTGGCTTCTTGCTTGTGTCGAGGTGTCCTTCGTAAGTTTACAACAAATATAAGTAATAAAGTGGCTGATACCAAATCTTCTGCTTGAGCAGCAATGGCAGCACGAGTAACTGTGGCTATTGCTGGGTGGCTGGGGTAGCCCTGGCCCTCCCTCCGGTGCAGCTGGCTCTCCGGGGGAGTGTTTGATACCATCACATTAGCTGCTAGCGCTCAAGGGAAGAGGTAGCAAGAGCAAAGCTTCACTAAAAAACAAAAATCTAGTGCTGGGCTCACACTCACAGTGGAACATAAAGTGTAGGGATTTTTCCTTGTTTTAAAATAAAATATCCTTTCAAAGTCTGGATTTCCAGTCTTATATACAGTGTGTTTAATTTCCATCTACTAGAGGTTAGAAAGGAACCCATGCAGCAACCCATTTGAGGATTTCATAGAAAGGAGACAAGAATAGGTCTTCAAAATATAAAAAGACAAAACCTTATGGAAGTTAACAACTGGACTAGATATTGATACCCACTGAGAATATTCCCTGGAAAGGGAATTTCATGCTGGGATAGAGTCACCCTATGTGGTGGGGATGTAGGAGGTCTGGATTCAGTTCCTACCTCAGCCTGCGTGGGTAACCTTGGACAGAATATTTAATCTCGGTTTTCTATGTATGAAGATGAGATTAATAAATACTCTTCCATCATTTTTTTTATTTGGTCTGTTCCAGCTTTGGAAGACAGTGGGCGATTTGCGAGATGATCTGTGAAAGATGATTAAACAACTTTATATATATCTATAAATAAGTTTAGAAAGTCTATACCAGTACTGACAGATGCAGAACATGTAAGAGTGGTCACACGTGCACAGGGATACCCTTAAGGACTGGGCTATCTGGTCCCAAGCAGACGTTGCAGGAGAGGACGTGTTTTCAGAGAGTCCAGTTCTGGAACTAAAATCCCAAGGGGTTTCTTCCTCACATGGACACAGACTATGAAGGAACAGACAGCTTGCTTCAGCCCGGGGAAGGGGCTGAGCCCCATTTCTCAGCCCATGCTTATCCCACCCTACCCCTGATGTCCCCACCCCAGTGCGGGTGGGGAGGGCTCCTCCTTGCTGAGCACCCGTGCTGTGCCTGCAAGATGCACATTGCAGAGCAGCTGGAAACGCATGCTCAAACGCCAACACTTTTTAAAAATATTACAGAATCCATGCTTTAGTATTCCCTTAAACTTCTGGGGTTTAGTGCCACGCTGTTTTTGATTGTACCACACAGTTAGTTTAGCTCTCCAAAGCCAGAGAAACTGGGACCTTTGCTACAGAAATCAGGGTCACTCGAGACAGTGGTTAATCAAAAAGCAGTTGTACAGCCCGGTCCAGAGGCTGACCATACAGTCTAACCCACAAACCTCCCACCAGTAGCACCCAAATGGGTTTAGGCTCCCTCTCCCCCCGCCAACCCCCTAGCACAGCCGCCCATCACCAAGCAGGGGTCCCTGGGCTGAAGCCATCCCCCTCTCCCAAGCTGGGGGGCTGCTACCGCTGCTGTGGGCAAGGCCTGGGGGCTCCTCTCCCCCCCCCAGCCCTGGGAAAAACAAAACACTCTCCCATTTCTCTACTCCCTCAGCCAAAACCAGGGCTCAAGCTAGAAATGCTTGAAATAGAAATAGAAATAGAAATGCTTGAAATAGAAAAGCTTAGAAATAGCTTGAAGCACTCATGCAGCTGAGCACTGAGCGATGCTGGCTGGGAGCACCCCGGAGACCCCCACCCTCTGCCCCGCCACTCGCAGGGGAAGGGGGAGCGAGAGCTGCAGCCCTGGGCCTGCCGGGGACTCCGCAGCTCCTTCCCCTGCTCTGGGGCAGCTCCGAAACCCACCCACCCAGCCGTGCTGCGAGCCCAGCTGCTCCTGCCTGGGCAGGTAGGACTGGGAGTAACTGGTATCGTGTTTGGGTTGGGGGGGGAAGTGTTTAGAAAGCTTGAATTGTGGCCATCGTATTTTGTTGTTTGGGTCCTGTGGGAAGATGGTGCTACTTGTGCTCCTGATTTTTATTTCTTTTTAAATGGCTGGAGGAGTCCAGAGATGACTGAATAAAAAAATTAATTTTTTCCTTAAGAGGGTCCCCAGTGCCCCCCTCTGACAGGGGAGCACAGAAGAAGAGCCACCCCAGCATCTGTGTCTGCTTTTGCCTCCTGCCAGCCAGCCCCCTTCCCTCTGTGCTTAACCCTCGCCTTGCCATACACCTCCTACCCATGCCTTCCAGTCTGCTACCTTTTTCTTTTCTTTTCAGTTTGAAAAAGATATTTCTGTATTGCATCCATGAGGAAGAGTCAGCGGAGCCTTCATCCGAGGCACAGCCATGGTGCAGCACAGCGCTGGCTCCAGGTGAGCCTGCACAGCGGCCAGCTGGCACGGAGGGCAAGCTTGGGGGGCTCGGACCCCACACCCAGGCACTCCCCAGGCTTTGCTGCCAGCCTCTCTGGGCTGTGTCCAGGTAAAACATCAAGTGATGGTTTAGCATCTACTAGGTGTACCTCCAGATGAGCAAGGGATAAACACGGTGTCACTGGCTCTCTGTGCCCGTGTGCATCTCAGCTGCCTCCAAAAGCAGAGAAGCAGAGGTTTTCGCTCAGAGCCCGGTGCGGTGACACGGCCAGGTCAAACCCTGTTCAGAGAGGACACGTCAAATCCTGAGCCCTTGCTGGGGAAGAGATGAGAACAGTGAAACCGGGAGGCTGATACCCAACTAGGATGTATCAAAACTTCAAACTGGGGAAACTTTGGATGAAATCGTTCTACCTGAGTTCCCAAACTGCAAAAAGAAACAACTTCTCCGGGCAATAGTGGATTTCCAGCTGCTCACAGAGAGGAAGCCTTCATCTCCTGTTGGAACAGCACAACAAGGGATGCAAAGGCTGGCAACCGCCTGCTTCTTTGTCTTTTTCTTTGTGACTGTTGCAAGTCTTCTTTGACTAAGAATATCATTAATCAATTGAATTAACTAATGGAGGCAGGTAGCTAGGAAATTGCTAGACCTATGAAGGGCATGCCTGGTTTTTAGATGAACTCCCCACAGCAGGCAGATCCTTGCTTAATTATTTCCTCTTTTAGCTTCTTCAAAGTATTTTTCAACTGTGGGCATTGTACAGTTCTCCCTTGTTACGGTCCTTGCCGTGGCCACTAGTGTCCCACTTCCTGGGGTATTGTAAGCTGTGTAGGAAACAGGAAAGTGCTTGAGGCATCTCTAATGCACAAGAGGAGTAAGTAAGCAAAAATAATGAGAACTAAGTAGATAATAGGGCTGAAGTATCTGGGGTGGGGTAAATGTGTAAGAATCAGCTAAATGAAGACTTAGCTAAAGTTTGCTGCAAAATGGGCAGGTCAAAACTTATCTAAAAGCAAAAGCTTTGTTTTCTACCCATGCACCTATCCCTCTGCCAGGGGTCCTAAGCCCAAACCCCATGGAAGAAGGAGCAGAAGAGCTGATGGTTTTGCGCTAACCTGCCTCAGAGCACGGGGATTCCCATGCAGAAACGTACCTTTGGGGAGGTGGAGAGCATTAACATCAACTTTAGAGCTTAGCAGGGAAAGAAAGCAAATGTGAGAGAAGGTTTTTTGATGAGACGGGCACCACAGAGATCTGGAGGAGGCAGATCTTCAGGCATCCTTCCGGCATTGTCACGGAGAAAACTCCTGCAGTAAGGCTAGAGATGAGGGGTAGGTTAATGACAGACAAATAGGAACTGTTACGTTCTGCACTTAGTGACGTATGTCACTCAAACACATTTCTTATTGCTCCGCTGTGACAGGAGGAGCAAAACAGTGGCTCTTTTCCCCTACCCTGTGGTCAGAAACCCGCTGATGGTCTGTAGCAATCGAGACTCATCCTTCCAGCAGGAGACAGCAAGAGTGAGTGGGGGAACATGGCTGTGATTCGAGTTACTGCCCGGCACTCCGTGTGTCACTGGGGCAAGATGCAGCTTTTCCCTTCCGAGTAGGATCAAACTCTGCTCCAGCCTGGATTCAACCTCTCTGTTCTCTTTTAAAAGGCATCTCTGGCTTTTTCTTGAGCGGAACATCTGTTGATAGCTGTCCTTCAAGGAAATGTTAATGGTGACTCCCTTTCTCCTGGAATAGGTGCAGTTTCTGGAAATCCTTGTGACAACTGTTAGTCTGCTGAAACAGAGGTGCTGCGAAGAGAAGGGAGGATGAGGATGGGAGCAGGAATGTATCCCACCACTCGCTTCCTGGAAACAACTGCAGCTTCTTCTGGCTCACTGGAGCGATAGACTGGGAAGTGTGGCAAAACAGACTGTAATATTATTTATGTTCTTATTTTTAAACAAAACTGGTGAGGTTCAGCCATCCTAAGCAGAAGTGTTTTGTTTATATGAAGTGTAGTAACCCTCCGAATGGCACATTGCTTGGAGTAATCACTCAGAGAGTCATCTCATCTCTGCCTGTCCCTCCCCTGCTATGAAAAAAACCCCACTGAACAGTATTTTTAAACAGCAAGCTTCCAAGGTGTCATAGGTGTTACCCTCTTTAAAAAAAAACAGTCCAAATTACCAAATATCCCCTTTGAGACAGTTTCACTCTGTCTCTCCACCCAGATAGTCCGTGTTACCCCAGGAATAAGCTGGGCTAGGTTAGCAGAGGAGGAGCAGAACAGGTCTGATGGCTTCCCACCTCTGCGCTTTGTCTCCTGAATTGAGACACTGTTTTGCTCCGTGGCTTCTGCACCCCATTCAGCCATTGCGTTAAGGGATGTTAAGCAAAACTGCTGACACTCCAAGCATTTAAGATATCCCCTTTGTAAGGTATGTGTACGTATTTTTACATGAATAAAACCCATTCCCTATGTTAATTTTTTTTTGGCAGCAGACTGAGTAAACGGGAAAGTTTCTCAGGAGCACTCTGCGTGTCAGTTGGGTGCTGTGAAGGTGCCATTGCTACCTTCCCAGGTTTGGAAACATGCTTGTTGCTTGCAGATGAATCAAGTACAGGAATTCCCCTTTAGTAACATTATGGCAAAGTTTGCACAATCTTTTACAGGAACAGCGTGGTTCCAGTGGTGTAACTGGGATGGCTTATGAGCATAAAGTTACTCAGGTGTTTGATGGACAGGAAAATTATGTATATCCCAAGGACACTATAAAAAACCTCTCCAGCTTCTATGAGAGCTTGCTCCCTTTTGGAGGTTGGTCTGGATGAATTTTCCTGCAACACCTTCTGTTTCTTTACCCCTTCTCCCCTCCTCTGTAAAGCACACAGAGGGAGGGAGCTCCGGGAAAGCGTCCCTGGAAGCCCTGCAGACACCTCGTGCCTCCTGCGCTGCCGGGCTCCCTGTTCGCCTGGGACAGACCTCCAGTTCCAACCCTCCAACGCCTGCTGTCCGTGTTGCAGCGATCCCTGTCCTGCTCAGGAGAAGCATCTGGCTTCTGCCCCCCGCCCTCCCAGCCCGTCCAGCCGCACGGTGCTGAGGGAGGAGTTGTGCTCCCCGCCAGCACGAGCTTGTGAGCCACGTCCACGTGACAGCCCGAGATTAACATGGGCTACAGGTGATAAAATGATGGCTGTCTCTGGCAAAGTCTGGGTCCCCAAGATGAAACCCACTCCTTTCTACAGTTTCTGGAGGAAAAAGTAACTCCTGGCTGCTGCTTCCGTCGCAGCACACCGCACGGGGAAGCTGAGCAAAACCGAGGGAGAGGGCTGTTACTGCCTCTGGTTGAACCGGGAGCAGCTGTCGATGGATCCAGCTCTGGGCTTCACCACCCACCTAACCCATCGGGACTGGTGAAATGGATACGGGGCGGTAACCAGGGTCTAAAAGCAGCATCTCTGCTCATCTCCCGCTGAGCCTGGTGAGCGGCAGAGAGGATTTCCACTCGAATACCTACCCGAATAGCTAAAATCATCCTCTGTGGCATGTGGAAATATAAACCTCCATTTTCCCGCCTGCTAAAGCCACCTGCTGTTGTCTCCTCCTGTTTTCTACTTTTAGCTCATTAGTTCCCTGCGACTACCCTGTGCTGTCCCGCTGCCTTGTACCGAAGGCGCGTCAGAGGCAACTAAATGCTTCCGAGCAGCTGTTTGACCCGTTTGCTGCTGTATAGCAGGGCGGATCAGCATCGAGTCCCTGCTGAGTAACAGCCCCAGGGAAGAAGCAGCCCCAAAACTCTGACGGCTCCAAACGTTACCAAGGTCTTTTTGTCACAGTCTCCTCTCTAACTTCTTCTGGGTGAGAAAGATGAGCCTCCGTGGCTATAGCGATAATTTTATGAGATGGCTTCTTAAATATCATCATGACAACTGCTCATTGAAGGATGCTGCCAGCTTACTTTCTTGATGGTGATATCCATGCAAAAACTTCCCATAATCTACTAATCACGAGGAATGTGAGTGGGACTCTGAAGAGCTACCCAAGAACTTCCAAAATTTCATCAGGTGCAATAGATCAGGCTTAATCGGGGAAGGCTCCACTTAGATTCCCTTCCTTTGCTGGGAGGGTAGTCTTCCTCTCTAGCAAGAGAGAGTTATCTAAATCAGCATCACCTTTATACTCAAAATACAGTTCCTTCCTGTCAAAGATGGAAGAGAAAAAGTGTCATGTAGAAAGGGTAGAGTTAGACAGGCAGGATTTGCTGGTCGTCTGGGTGTGTGGCAAAAGCTGAATGGCATTCATGAGCTTCAGCAACGGGAAGAATAGCGAATGCTCCAGAACTGAAGAGAGAAAGGAGGTGTAAGAAAGGAATTTCTCATTGCTTTGCTAAACTGTACTGGAACATGGGTGGGGAGAGGGAAAAAAAACCTGCAGGGCTAAAGACAGGCGTGCAAACTGGGAAGTTCAGGAGTAGCTCAGGAAGTTACTGAAGGAGAGGAGAGGAGAGGAGAGGAGAGGAGAGGAGAGGAGAGGAGAGGAGAGGAGAGGAGAGGAGAGGAGAGGAATACGGGGGACACAGGAAACAGAAGAATCTGGAGAGCAATGGTTCTTGGAGAGAAGAAATTTTTGGAAACACCAGGGGATGATCACAGTGCAGTGAGAGCAGGTGGCTGTGGAAATTTTGTGACCACTGTCTATGGAGGAGAGTGGGACTGAGCAGGATGAAGATGCAGAAGATGTTGTACTTGCCCAAGAAGTCACCTCTGGCAGTGGATGACACCACCTAGAGCTTTCTGCTTGATCCAATTTTCATAACCAGTGCTAAGACTTTCCTTACCTGCCAAGCCCTCTCAGCGTCCCCTTGTCTCTCTGCAGCACTGACAACTAAGTCACCTTCTCGCCTCCAGCTACAGTGAAGTTTCTTATTACAGAAAGTTGTTTTGTGATGAATCCATTTGTATGGTATTTTGCTGAGTACAAACTATTAACATTTGAATCAATAACCATGGAACTTGTAAAATTTCAAAACAACAGAGAGGTTTGCAGAGAGGAGAAGGTGATGTTTACAGTCCTAAAGGGTTAGCAATAATAAAGAAGCAAAACTTCGGTTTCAGAGAGAGCTACAGAAATAGTCTTATTTTTCTTCTTGCAACTAATACATTGTTTTTCTTCTGGAGTCAGACAACTCTTTAGTTACTGGGTGAACTATATGGATTTTTCACTACTGCCCTCCTCTTTTTTTTTTTTCCTTTATGCTGGCATGAATTCGCTCTTCCTGTCAGACATCGGTTACTGCAAACCCACAAAGATCTCATCTGCTTTTAACTTCCTCCTCTCGGCTCAGGGTCTGCACTGCTTCTTCTCCAGCGTAGTGCCAATTTCTTGCCAGAAACGGGCTCTGCTGTAGCTAGCGTCTGCCTGAGCTTGAGAGCACGCTGACCCCAGCTTTTCCGTCGGCGGCAGCTCCCTGAGCCTACAGCTGCTCCACCCAAACCTCTGGTGAGACATTACCACCACTGGAGTCCTACTCACAGGAGATCAGTCATCAAAACAGAGCTGTAAAATATCTGAGTGCTGTTTTTGAAGAACAATCCCCTGAAGGGGCTGCTCAAGCATGTTATATTGAACTGGTCTTTCACTGCCCCTTGGTGCTGCCTCTTCTCTGCCCTCTCCAAAACCCAGTTTGAACACACAGGGTTTCCTCAGAGCAGCAGTAAGGCTCTGGCAAAACCTGACTTTCACCAAATCTGTTCTCAGAGGCAAGTGGAAGCCCTGCAAATGAGGAGACCTACAGAGGCACGAGGAGTGCTTTTCCCCATAGTTCATTGCCTAAAGCGCAATCATATTTGTGGAACAAGTGTTGCACCAGCTACTTGCAGGAAAGTCTAAAACTGGGGTGCAGGTAGAAGGCAGCGCCCTGCACAGGGCTCCCCAGGCATGAATCATCTATCGAAGTCCTGATAAAAGACTTCACTTTCTGACTTCAGCCTTCTGGCATGGATTAGTATGGCAACAAGATAAAACTCCTGCCACAGGACGTGGGTACCAACGCACAACAGGACTGAAATAAACCCCTTTAGGAGCAGAGGGATGGAGGCACAAAATACTGTTCAGTAAAGAGGAGAGGGGAGGGATGCAGGCAGAGAGAATGGGAGACAGGGGATAACAGCTGGGGAAAGAAAATTGGGTGGGAGCTTCAGGTCAGTGGTTGAAAAGGGAAGCAGGGTGGAAAAAAACAGACGAAACAGGAAAGACATGACTACGAGTTGGGCAAAGGAGAGTAGAGACTGGATATGAAAATAAGCAGCACCGGAGGTTTGCCTTGCTTTTTCTGCGTAAATACACATTAAACTTCACAACTAGCCACCCATGCTGAACAGCAAGGATCCTGTTGCCCTGAAAACATGAATGTGAAGCCCTTAGGGAGGATAGGACTGTATTTTATGAAAAAAAGAGCAGCTGAACAGCTCTGCAGTGACTGTGACAGTACCTTGGGTGTGTTGAATCCAGCCTTTTTATGGGGTACGGCTCCCACAAGGTGACTGGCTCTCTGTTTTAGCACTTGCTACCCTTCTCCCTTTGGCTTTTGCTGGAGGAAAAGGAAACATTCTGAAAATCATTTTCTAGGACATCAGCCTTTCTAAGATCAGATTTACCTCTAGCACTTGGGAAGGATGGTGTGTTTTATCTATGCAGGGATGTAAAATCCACTTTCTTGGGAACCACACATGTACACACTCTTCCTCTGGCTCTGCCATCTTCTCTTCAAGACCACAGCCAAAGAAAATAAGAGAAGCCAGCACCCCTGCTAGGGGCATATGTCTGAATAGGCACAAGCTTAATAATGTCCCTATTTAAATATGTATAGAGCCAATTGTGAATTGTTAATGTAAAGCACGCACAGTCTAAAACATTTTGGGGTGGTTTGGCTTTCCCTTGGCAGCGAGGTTAGGGCACCTTCCGTGAGGTCAACGCAAAGGAAAATATTGGTGTCTTCCCTTCTCCCACGGCTTTGAAATCAGGATCTCTGTGTGTTTTTTTTTTTATTCCTGGTCTTTTGTGGCTACTGCAAAGGAGCATCGTCCGGAAGGCACCGTGTGCTTACTCCCCAGTGGCTGCCGCCCTCCCGGCCCCTTTCCAGCCGGGGGCCCCCCGCCGCAATCTGCCAGCCCTCCCCGGCCCCACCGCGGGCAGCCGGCGTGGGCAGGGGCTGGGGGCGGGGGGGGAAGGGGCTAGGGAAGGATTTCGGTGGGGTGTGAAGGGACACCGGGCGGGCGAGGGGGGATGGGAGAGCAGCAGGCAGCTGGGGAAGGAGGGGCGGCGGGGGGCCTCGGGGGGCCACGCCGGTGCGTCCCGGGGGGCCTCCCCGTGCCAGCGCCCACGCCGCTGCCCCACGGCAGAGCCGGCCGGCCGGCCGGCGGCCACCCCCGGGCCGCCCGCAGCCCGCGGGGGCCGCACGAAGCCCCACCGGCCATTTTTTTGAAGGGAGGGCTCCCTCGGCTTTGCCTGGGTGGCCGGCGGGAGGGTGGCGCGCCCCGCGCTCCTCCACCATGGGGGGCTTGAGGCTGCGAGCGAGCCAGCGCTATGGGGGCTCGGGGGGCGGCAGGGGGGCTTCCCCACCGCCCTTGGCTTTTCTGCACATCCGTGCCTGCCGGCTGAACCTCACACGCTATTTCAGCGCATGAACCCCACCCCCCAGAATGGATCTGACTGTTGTTGGAGGGGAAGGGAGCCCGGAGGTGATCCCATGAAGTGTCCAACAACCCCAAAGCCAACTTTGCCCCCAGCAGCCCTGCTCCCTGCTTCTCCTCACCCACCGCTCCCGCTTTCCCAAGGAGTCCAAAGCGGCGTCAACCCTCGGCACCCGCTGGTGCAGCTCTGCCTCAGCCAGCCCTTCCCTTCCCAAGACAGAAAGATGTCTTCCCTGCTCAACTTCCCCAAGTAAAGCCGATCACCTAATGCTTTGGCAGATTTCTTAATTAATCGTTAGGCTGCAACTGTTGCTCTCAAAGGGGAAGAAGAGAGTGGAAAGCGTCATCTATTAATTTTAAAAGTCTCCCCACTCTTTTTTTGGGTACTTCGTAGGGTCCTCGCAGTCAACACCCCACCTACTCAACTGGACGTAGACGAACTCAATTCACCCCGAAGAGTTTTCTATTGAAATGCCCGGCTGCAGGGGGACGGTGCCTACATAAAACCAAGTCCCTCTACTGCCCTTAAATTATCTGTTAGATTGGCCATGTGTCTGCGGAACCTGTTTTATGGGCTTGTAAATGCCATTAAATCTGTTGGGTTTTAGCAGGTAGTGCACATTTCTATCCAGCCTGTCTTCAGGGATGTCCATAGTAAAACAGGAATATAGAAAATTTACATTTTGGAGTTGCAATGGTGTATCTGGAGCCACCTACCACCCACAGTAGCAGTGTAGATTTGACTCCATTGATGGGGCATGGCTGTTCTTTCTAAAAAAATACTACATGATGAGTGGAAAAAGGATAATTTCCCCCATTCCCAAAGGGCAGTTCTCCGTGCCCACAGGCAGGTGTTTTGGGATGTGTCAAAGAAAAGGCAGCATTTCATCTGTGATGCTAATGAGCTGCACTGGCCACTATTGCTCTATTTTTCCTCTAGGACGTGGTGGTTCCAGTCAAAGGCAGCCCCACCATGTCTGTCCACGATATTTCTTACCACATTACGCTGTTGAGCTTTTTTTCCTGAGAATTGTTGAGCTTCTTCAAAAAAGAAATTTGCTAGAAAGGAACCCATTCTTATTTTAGGACAACTCCTTACTGGTAAGAGAGCACACTGGCCACAGCTGAAAGGGGTTTAAGATTTTGTGTTAATATATTCTCTCTTGGTGCTGTTTTCTGTTTAATTTAGTTACATATAGATCAGAGTTTAAAATAGCAACTAACCATAATGCAGGTTCTCACTCCAAGGCAAGGAAAGGTTTTCATCTGTCACTTGATTAGTCATTGATGGGGATTTCTAATGCAGTCAGGAGTACAGTGTTTTGCCATATCTAAAACTTATTCCCAATTTATTTCAGGGATCATGTAAAAAGAGTTATGGAAAAGAACGGATTTTCTGGAAAGACTAAGTGCTGTATTCAGTATTTAACTGCAAGAAATGCTTCACCTCTCACACAATACAATAAAACACCCCTTTTGTTTTACTCTGTTGTTACTGTTTCTTAATTTTTTAGATTATATCTTAATTTTAGACGTTCTTGTTCAGGATTTAAGAATGTTTGTATCCTTAAAGTGTATAAAAAGAAGATGAATAATAATAATAAAGATATAATCTATAAAGTTGGTTTTGAGATTACACAATTTTAAAAAAACTTACCAGAAAATGTGCTAGTAAAAAAATATTAGTAAATTAACACTTTAGCAAGAACAAATTGATACAGGAGAAAAACTGTACACTTATGAATTGTAACACAGATCCAAAAGAAAATATTAGCTTTATTAATGTAGAAGTTTTGAAAATAAACCCTGGATTTAGTATATATTCTTAAATTTCATGTATGGGTTCTGCATGTATGATGTTTACGACCAGAAATAGTCATTTGATAACCAGATCTCAAAGGTGTTCAGAGTTTTCCACTGCTTGACCTACAACTTCAGAACTGCAGAGCAAGTCCTAGCTTGTTTTGCCTCTTCTCCAGGCTCTGCAGAGTTTTAAGATGAGACTATGCGTGCACAGATAAGATGTCTTTTGCTATAGGTCTGCAACAATATGTCCAACATTTAAAAAAAAAAAAACCCAAGAAAGAAAACCCAACATTTTGTATAAGAATAAAACTAATCAATTGCAACTTTATTTGCAGCAGATGGAAACAGTGCGTGGCTGTACAATAGGGTTCTTGTGGGGATTTCAGGTATAAAACCTCTTATCTTTTTCACTCCTTTTTTCACTCATAATTTATAGAGAAAACAAAATCTTCCCTCAGGCTACAGTTTTGTCAAATTTTTTTGCTTCCTGCTCAGAAGAGTTTCTAAGCTGTCTGGAAGCATGTATGGGGCAAAATGTAGATTTCATATTGGAAAAGAAAGGGTTGTTCCCTCTTTCCTAATTATTAAGACAACTGAACTTTGAAACTTGACATTTTGCTGCTTCTCGTTGGAATACACCCATGAACCACTTCGAAGTTAGTTTGAACCTCTGCAAGTTACTTACAGGACACCATAAATTAGGTTGACAGCATTTGCATCCAGAAAGCTGATCTGGTTTGTTCTGTTTCTTCGAAAGCCAGCATTTGAAAATCCGATTTGTAGCTCGCGAGCATAACCTTTTAGCCAGGCCAGGGAGAGATTTCCTAAGAAACTGAGTGGGCACCTGTTGGCCTTTGACTTAGCGGAGCCAGGAAACACTTTTGTCTTATTCTTTCCGCTGCTTAACTCCCTCTGTCCACACTTTTCTCTTTCTCAAAGTAAATAACCATAACTTGCTGAAAACACATGCATATTCAAAACCAGTAGGATTTGGGCTAGTTTCGCCTTCCTAAAGCTTAAGGCAGCATTAAAAGTCTGCAATTAAAATGAAAAAGGATATAAAAAAGTTATATTCAATCAAATAATTAGACTATACTACTGATATGAAACATCCCCATTTATTCTTATCGTCTTAGAAATACAGATTCAGTTATTTTGATTTTTTTTTTCCTACTTTAAGAAAGAAAGCTCTGTATTTTTATTAACTTGCCAGTGCTGCAGGAAATTTAACTAGAATTTCCTGAATTTCAGGGTTTAATTAAACAACTTGAACACTCAATTAAATCAAGTTACATCTATGTTTCATTACAATCACAACTGATATTTGGATTTTTTTGTTTCAAAAAAATTAAGATCATGTTTTGACTAGGACCATATTTCTGTTCAAAGTTAGGATTTCAGCATTGAGTATTATTATTAGAAATCCGCACAAAGCTAAAACAAAAGAATATGAAACTTCCAAATTTTCCTGGATCCATCGTTTAATGTAAGAGAGTAGATCGAAACATGCAATTAATGTTTTTTTTCACCCAAAGAACAAAAATAAACAGATTTTGTCATTTCTTTGCTAACACAACTTTGACTATATTTTGACGTTGTTAACTTCTTGCCTCTAGCTGTTGCCTATGAGAATGTTTCACTGGCTGTTTACATATAGGCTGGGGCTTTATCACAGGTCTGATGCAAGAAAGCTGAATTTTTTCTCTGGCCTCTGTGACCCCATTATGGTACTTTGTTAGTGTGTGTTCTGCGAGCTCAGCCTCACTCCTACAGCACGACTATACGTTCAAACAATGGACTCAAAACAGACTTACAAAAAACAGCTTCAAACTAGACTTGCAGACTTAGGTTTACCTAAATATAGAATTTGTTTCAGGTTTTCCTACTTGATTTTTTAACTTTGGTTTAAGTAGTACTTTAAAAGCATTTAAAAGCTCAGATAAACTGTTTACTGTTGCAAAACTTTACAGAAACCAAAAATATTTCTTGAAGAAAAACCTGAATCTGGAATTTGTAGAAACTACTACTTAGTTTAAGATACATTTGTGTGGCTCCAGTTGTATCAGGGATTGCTCAATTGAGATGTAAATTGAGCTTTAAAACAGGAATTAATTAGCATGAATGTAACGCTGTATGTATGCACTTTAATTTTGTCAGACTAAGACTTGTATTTATTTTCACAGGCTATGCCTTATGGGGATGCAGGGGATTTTTGTTTTACAGACCTCTCTTCTCCTACTTAAATACTTACTTTTGTAGAAGTTTTAGTTACTTGACTTAGCCACTTTTGGCAATAACTAGGCTGTACAAAAAATGTTTTAGAAAAAATAAGGTCAAACTTCATTGACTAATTAACTGTCAGAGAACCATAACTTGGGGGAAAAAAATATAGGTATTTCCTTATATTAAAAGACTGCGCCAGCCATTTTATACTGACAATACCTACCCAAATAGATCTCTTATAATCAAAGTTCCCTAACATTTTATACTGAAAAATATGTACAATATACTAAGGTAACCCATTGCAAAGGAAACAGTTATATGGTATGGCTTTCATGAGAACCACAAAAGACTAAACCTAATTTATTTTAAACCAGATAAAGAATAACTGAAATGACCTAATGAAATTTTTCAGATATAAGCACTAATGTCTGCAGGAGGAGCCAACAATCCTGCTGCTCAGCCTTCAGCCTCACAGGTAGTTTAAAATTGCCATATACTCTATAATTCACAGACTCAACTATTCAGTCTGCTTAAGAAACGGAGCAGAAACAAAAACTCGACTGTATTGAACGCTAGGTTGCTTTCTGATCTTGAGAAAAATAATAAGCAGCAAATGATAAAATATATACTGTGTTGGGAAAACACATTTTAAATACAAACATTCATGACCATGTTCTTCAAAGGATACATCTATTAATGGCCAATTTTCATGAATTCTACATCAAAATTGGAACACTTATTCCTGATGAAATTTGTAAAAGATATAACGAAAATCTAAACCAAACTATTGCCTGAACTGGAAGGCAAAGAATTCTTATCAACCTCAGGCAACAGAATAAATATATTTTAAGATATTCAAACAAATTAAAACAAAAAAATTGTAAACTATGAAACTTCAGCAGCTAGCATCTCCAATTTTGCTTTAATATAAGAAAATAACTAATTTATATCCAAAATAAGATTTTTTAAAACATTAAAACCAAAATGTTGCAGAGTTTATTCGAAGGTCAGCATTACACCAGAATTTTTAGAGAAAGAGAGATGGAGATTTTTTCTTATTAATAAATAATGGCTACTTGGAAGGAATTCTGGGCATCAAAGTCTAACCAGTACCAGGTATTAAAAAGCAAATTTAGCACTCCTTCCCTATAACTTTAAGATATGGAAAGTCCTGGGGCTGAATTCACCATAGACCTACGATACTGCTAGCTGAAAACACCTCTATCGTACTGGTAAGGCAAAACAGATTCTGGAGAGGAGGGTCTCATTGTTCTCGCCAAAGGGATTTCATGCTTGGGTTGCTGCCCCATTTTACTCCCTTACTTGATATTTTTTTTCCCTTGGCAAAAGATCTCCTTGATCAAAGGAGGAGCAAACAAGAAATACATTTTGATTTCTCTAAAATGTAAGAAAACAAAACAAAACAAAAACGGAACAAAAAACCATCTGAACTGAGTTAAAATACACTTGACTAGTGAGAAACACTTTTACTTCTGAAATAACGCCTTCATTTTCAGTTCTCCACTCCTTGTAAAAGCCCCACAAAATATTTTGTAGCTAGAGGAAGCCATATTGGCAATTCTTCCTGTCACTTGATCAAATAAACTTCTTAATTTGGCTGGCTGTATTATACACAATATATTTATATTTTCTCTACAATCTCTTTCCACCACAATTGCAAAGATCTCCGGTTTCAGATATCAAACTGAAATATGATTTCTATTTTGAAAGTCCCATTTTAAATCCAGCTGCACCAAGCAAAGTGAACACTGATGAAAAGTTTATGTGCATATATATTCAAAAAAGACTGTAAGCTATTTTCACGTAATTTAAGTGTACGTGATCAGATTTTTGTTTTGCAAGATCTGTTTGCAAACGTTTGAAAGCTGAAAATAAGGTAAACTGAGCAGTCAGTACTTGAATAAAGAGATCCCTGGACAAAATGGAAAAAAATAAAATACTTTCAAATCAGCATGCAGAGATTCATTCCAAGCCACAGTCACAACGTTTTATATACCGGAATACTTATTGAGAAATTGTTTGTATTATGTTAATACAATAATACTGTGATAACATTGCGTTACAAAATAAAGAATTCCTGTAACTTTCCGGTAAGCAAAACAGCACAGGCAGCTAACCTCTTTATAATTCTTTTTTATTGGAAAAAAAAAACCTCGAACAGAGCTGGCTACAATGTTTTGTCTCAAGCCCTAAAACTTCCGATGCAACCGTGTGATTTATTTGTTTCATTTCACATCAGCACAGCCACCCGCCGCGCTCCCACTCGCTAATTCACCAGGTTTTGCAGTATTTTGTGATCAAAGCTTTCAGGTCGGAGCGGAGCAGGTCCCCGTGCTCCAGCCGGCACTCCGCCGAGCGCCTTGCCTGCCCGGGCAGCCTCAGCGGTTACGCGGAGCTCGGCTCAACCCGCTCCCAGCCCCGGCAGCTGAACCAGCCGCCGGCACCGAGCCGCCGCCGCCTCCCCGAGCTGCCCGGGCGGGCTGGCGGTGCGCGGCTTCGAGAAGCGCGGCCGGACCCGCCGGTAGCACCGCTCCAGCGCCCGGGGACGCCGACCCCACCGGCTGCGAGGGGCCGCCGCCGCCCCCCCCAGACCCTGGAGCCCCGCCGCCGCCCCTCTGCTCCCCGGTCCGGGCATCCAGCAGAGCCGGCCGCGCTCCCCCGCTCCCGTAAGGTGCCCGCGCCCCGCCGCTCCTTTGTTCGCCGCCCTCCCGGCACGGCTGCGGCGCGGCGCTCGGGTCCAGCCGCTGAGCCGGAGGCCCCCGGAACCGGTACCTCTGCGGCGTGGCACCCACTTACCGCCTTACAAAGCCCCAGCCCGCCGCCGGGAGGGAGCGGGCCGACTCTCCCGTCCCTGCCCTCCCCTGTCCGGTGGCGCCGCGCCCCCCTCCCGCCGCCGCCCCCTCCCCTCACCGCGCCGCGCCCCGCCCCGCCGCCGCAGCCGCGCGGGCAGCCGCCCCCCGCCGCCCCCGCCGCGCGGCCGCCGCCGCTTTCGCGCCACGCGCCGCAGGGGCCGGCGCGGAAGCCAATAGGCGGCCGCGCGCACCCGCCCGGCAGCCAGTAGCGCCCGCGCCGCGGCGGCGGGCGGCGCTGGTAGGCGCAGGGCGCAGCCAATGGGAGCCGGCGCCGCGCCACGCCCCGCGCCGCTTACTACGAGTTACTATGGCCGCCCGCGGCTGGGCGCGCGGGGCGGCTCCGCGCCCCCGGGGCTGGCAGCGCCTGGCGACCGCGGCGCGGAGCAGGGGGAGGGCGGTCGCCCCGCGGCAGGGCTCGGGTGGGGGCGGGGGGTCGGTGCGGTTGTCCCGTCCCGTCGGCGGGGGTGGCCGCCCGGCGAGGAGCGGCGGCTCCGCGCCCGCGGCGCCATGAGGGGCGGCGGGAGGAGACAGGGCCGGCGGCAGCGGCACCCCCGCCGTCGTAGCGGCGGGCGGAGGCCGGGAGCCCGGTGGGTGGCCGCCCGGCGGCCGTTAGGCCCCGCGGCAGCGCGGAAGGCGCCCGCCGCCCCTGCGCCCCGCGGTGGCTGCCCGGCCCCCACTGCCCACCGCGTGGGCGTCCGCGCCTCAGCCACAAACCCACGCAGGAACCTTCCGTGGGCGGTGGTAGTCCAAATCCCCCCCCCCAAAAAAGACACTTAATGGTAAATGTTGAGGCTGCGGACAGTGCAAGGTGCTACCCACCCACCGTGCGCTGAGAGGGGAACCCCGCGGGAGCGGGGGGGCTCTGGCCTCGGGAGGCGGGGAGAGAGGGAGCGCCCTGCCCGCCCGTGGCCGTGGAAGAGGGGGTGGATGGACACGGCGGAGGCTTTCGGTGTCTCACCCCGGAGGTGGGAAGAAGCACATGGTTGAGTTTTAATTCTAAATGGCAGACTGTTGTAAAAGCCCCTGCTAATTAAAGATTGGCTTTGCTTCCTTGTGTAGAATATTTATGTAAGTATTTTAACTTCTTGGTTTGTGTGGGTGATAAACATAAACGTTTGAAATACGGAAAAAAAAAAGAAAATTCTTATAATGCCTTTTCTTACAGAGGTGGCTTGAAAAACACGTTAACTGTGAGAATGCTCTGATGTGAGCTCATGCATTTGATTTGTGACTGCCAAAATAAATTACATCTCAAATTGTAAAACTGTATTCTCAATAACGTTAAGATTTGGGAGTGCCCAGTTGATCTGAACTCTCTTCATCTGTACGGGGAAGCAGAGATTTGTCAGGCAGCATGAGCAAGTTTTTGTTGTTGATTTGCCTTTTTTGGCATTCAAGATTTGGATTTAGTCTTGAAACCACTAACCAACCCACACTTCTCGACAAACAAAGCTATACATTATTTAGCTTTACAGAAAATATTTCAGCTTATTAGCAAGATGTTTTCAGAGTATCAAAAAAAAAAGGGGTTGCTAATAAGGTTTTTTTTCCAATCATCTGATTACAAAGCGGTTTATGGTGTTGTTGGACAACTGATGTATATTGTTATCAAGAACTCTCAATCTTCATTTCTTAAAAAAAAAAAAATCTTCCAGCAAAACAGATTATCAAACTAGAATGTTAAATGAAATATATAAACCCTGTTCAGCAGTTTTAAGAGGAAATACCAGATAACGCTATAGACCAACCATGTAGAAATGAGCACATGCAGACTGCCTTATAGATTCAGTACAAATCAAATTTATAAAGAATGCAATTAACCTGCAAGAACAGTGACTAATTCCTTTCACAAATTTAACTAAGAATTCAGTAGTTTGGAGGGGGCTGTTTTTAACTTGGACAGGCAATTGTTTATTTTAGCCAGAGTACACGGGACAGGGTTCTAAAATACAAATTAATTTAGGAAAAATGCCACATCCAGCATCGAAAAGTCATAAACAGGTTAATACCGTAGGAAAAAAAAATATTTCTCTCTATCCCCAAGATAATTATTTGCTAATTTTCTACAAAATGGAAGTTGTGATTAAATGCTGATGAGTGGAACACAAAACACTCGCTTTCCTCAATCACAAGCTGACAATTAAAAGTTCATAAAAATGACACTGAGATTAAAGAATGGGTTGAAATTACAAATATTAGTTTCTCGGTAAACCAAGCGCTTGGATGCACACAACAAAAGGGCCGTATTTCCAACTCACTGCAACATTCACCCAGCCCCTGATCATTTCACAATGGTCTGGGGCTCCAGCCCTCACGGTAAGACGTGTCTCCTTGCATCATACCACCGCAAGCGAAATCTTCAGCGACTTTACTCCCTCTCCCCCGCGCCCCCTCCGAGCCCTGTGTACCACCACCACCACCGTCACCGCCGCCGAGCTGCAGCGGCCGGAGCGCGGGTAACAAAAGGCGGCCCCTAGCACGGCTTCCAAGGAGGTTTAAATCACCCCTCTTTAATTGTATACTTGTTAAGAAGTTAGGCACAAAACTGTGAAGCGTTCCTGTTTACTACGGATTTCCAGACGTACTGCAGGACATGTGGAAATCCATTCACCGCTCACCAATACAAGTATTTAACCATTTTCCATGGATATGTCTATTAAAACGTACCGCAAGAAGCCTACCACGGAATAAACGAAACCTTCGGCTAAAGTGCGTTGAATTATTAAACAAAACCTACTAGATCGCTATATTAAACACAGTGCTGGCTTTCATTTCCGTATCCTTTCTTCATCTTCAGGCAACATTTTGTTTGCACTGGAAAGGCTCCACACCCCCAAACCCCTCCCCCACAAGCCCACCATTGTATCCGTACGAATGTGGAGAATTATGAATGGTTCCTTAAACCGGGCCGGGGGGGGGGGAAAAGACGGGGGGGGGGGAGGAGGGGGGTCGCCAAATCCCTTTGTGTGCCGTTACCAGCCGAGGGCAACGGTGCCTTCGCGTTTCCCCCCCGCGCCGTCCACCATTACCCAGCTGGAAAGGGAGCGCGGTCCCCCCGCCCCTCCCCGGGCCGGGCAGCGCCGGAGCGCGGCTTCCTCGCCCCAGGACTCTCCCCTTCTTCATCATCCCCCAACTCTCCTCCACCCCTTTGTCTTTTCCTTTTTTTTTTTTTTCCCCCCTCCCCCCCACCTCCTCCTTTCCGTCAGGCTCAGCGCAAGGGGCACTGCGAGCAATGCAGAAACATTACCATATGGGGCTCCTCCGAGGCTGGAGAGACCCCCCGCCCTCGCCCCGCGCAGCCCCCCAGCACGCAGCCGCAGCGGCGCTGCGCGGGAGCGGATCCCCGCTCTCCCCCGCCGCCTCTCCCCACACCCCCGACCCCTCCCCCCTCTTCTTCTTCTTCCCCCTCTTCCTCCTCCCCAACCCACGGTGCCGGGGAGCGGGATCGCCCAGGCACGACCCCGATGAATAATCCCCACAGCCTGGCACGGCGGGGGAGGAGCGGGGCGGAGGGGGGGGCGGGCATTGCGGTGCCTTTTCCCCTCCCTCCCCGGGATCACACCCCGCTCGCACGGGGGGAGGTGCGGTCTCCCAGCCGTTTTTGGGCGGCGGGGGCGCGCGGAGCGGACTCCCCCGGCGGAAGGGCAGAGGCGGCGCAGACCGGAGCAGGGCCGGCGCCCACCCAACTCCGGTTTCCCCTTCCCCCGTCCTCCGGCCCTCTCTAAACTTGTCCTGTCCTGTCCAGCCTCCCCCCACCCCTCCTCCCCGTCCTTCACCCCGGCCCTCCTCCTCCTCCTCCTCCTCCTCCTCCTCCTCCGTGAGTGTGTGTGCGCCCCATCCACTCGCTAATTGAAGAGCTGGGATTCCTCACGTGAGAAGTTGATTTGTAGTTTGAACACGTGGCTCATTCAAAAAGCCGGAATATTCAAGTAATTTTTTTTTCTCTCCCTCCCTCCTTCCCTCCCCCCTCCCCTTCTCTGTGTTTTTTTTTTTTTTTATATTGAGAGGCGGCGCCTGCACGCACGTAGTGTGACATTTTCATAGTCCGCCTGCTGCTGCCAAAGGGGCTTGGGGGCAAGACAAAAAAAGTAGTTTTTTTCCCCTCCCCTCCTCCTTTTCCTCTCTTCAGCCCGCCATCCGCGGTCCGCGGCCCCGGCGCTGGGTGTTTCCCCCGCGCCCCCCATGCGCCCGGGTAGCACGGCAGGCACTTAGGGCTCCCGTTTGGCTACGCTTTTTTTTTTTTTTTTTTTTTTTTTTTTTTTTTTTTACCCCTTGAGAGAGAGAGGGAGGGACACAAGCTGCAGATCTGATCCCCCCCCCCCCCCCCGTCCTCTCTCTCTCTCTCTCCTTCCTCCATCGCATTTTGTTTTATTTCCCCCTTCCTCCCCACCTCCTCTCGCAAGACGAGGGTTGCAGCCCGCGGTGCGCGCCTCCCCGAGCCGCCAGGAAGATGAACAAGCTCTACATCGGCAACCTCGGCGAGAACGTCAGCCCCCTCGACCTGGAAAGTCTCTTTAAGGACTCCAAGATCCCCTTCTCGGGCCAGTTCCTGGTGAAGACGGGGTACGCCTTCGTGGACTGCCCCGACGAGAGCTGGGCCATGAAGGCCATCGAGGCACTTTCAGGTGAGCGGCCCCTTCCATCCCCCCCCCCCCCCCCGCAAGCCCGACGGCTCCCGCCGCCCGCGCTCCTCCGCGGCCGCGGAGCTGCTGCAGCGGCAGGCTGGGCCGCGCCGCCGGTCTGCGGGGGAGGTTGCGGGGGGTCCCCTGCCACCCTGCCCCCCCGTCCCCAGGTGAGGTGCAAACTGTTGTTTCCCTAGTGCGGCCGGAGCCGCCCGGCCTTCCCGCGGAGGCTTTGCGCGGGGCTTGCGCCGCGGCGGCCCCCCGGGAGGGGCCGGCCCGGCGTGGCGGGGGAGTGGGGCCGGGGAGGGGCGGGAGCCTGGGCCCACGGACCCGCGGCGCGGCGGCTCCCATGTTTTTCCACACCCCACGGCCAGCCCTGCCCGGCCGGGGGCCCTCGCTGCATTGGGGGGGGCGGCGGGTGCAGTGAGGCGGGGGCGGGCTGCGGTGGCGGAGCCCTGCGCGGGGCGCGCTGCGCTCCGCGGGGCAGCGGCTGCACCCCTCCCCTCCCCCCCCCCCCCCCCCCCCCGCGTTAGGCACAGCTGGACTCCCCCGCAGCCCCTCGCAGGGGCCGCCTCTCCCCGGAGCGGGCTGGGGCTCCCCGCGGCTTGGCGCAGGCCGCAGGGCTGGGGGCGAGCCGCCGAATTGCCCCAAACTTGGGAGGGGGGGAGCCCTGCCTGCCCCCCGCCCGCGCTGCCCTGCTATTTATTTCGGTTTCTCTTCGCTGCTCTCACGCACCCATCATCGCTTCCAGCAGCGCGCCGGCTCCTGGCCCCGACATCCTGTTTTTGTGTGCCTAAAAAAAAAATAAATTAAAAAAATAATTTTTTTTTCGCGTGAAGCGGCTTTGCGGAGGTCTGCTGGAAGAGGCTCCCTCGGAAAAGATGGTCTCGGGCTGCGCTCGGTGTCTCTTTTCGGCTCCCTTCCCGCCCGCTTCCGCGCACAAAACCGCCCGAAGTTGGAGGCCCGGCGGCGGTGCGGGGGGCGGCGAAGCCCCCGCTCTCCCTCTCCGAGACGGGGCCGAGCCCGGCTCCCGCACACGGCATTTCACGGGTCGTTCTGAGCTCGGGGCTGAGGCGGAGGAAGGGGCCCCGCCGAGGGCGGCCCCGGCTCCCCCGCGGCAGCGGCTCGGCGCCGGGCTGCGTCGCCTTTCCGGGCGCCGGGTCCCCGCTCCGCCGGTGCCCGGGTTGCCGATGAAGGGGCTAACGTGTTGCGCTCCCGTTCCCTGCTTTACACCCCTGCTAAACCCACTCCGGGGGACGGGGTCGCGGGGGACGCACAACCGCGCTCAGATATTTTCCCCTTTCTGTTTATCTCTGCAGGTAAAGTGGAGCTGCATGGGAAACTCATAGAAGTTGAACATTCAGTCCCTAAAAGACAAAGGTAATTTATTTTTATTTCCCCCTCCCTCCCCTTGCCCTCAGTTATCCAGTGAGAAGCAATTTGAAAAATGCTTAGGTTTGTGTTTCTCTTCGTTGTAGATAAATGGACCGCTTTCTTAAACCCACAGGCGTGCACTCTGTGCTTGCTGTCCTAGAGGTTTTCTAGAATCACCCCATGTATTTCTAATGTAGTGTCTTGGCTGGGCAACAGTGGTAGTATTTGATTTATTTAAAAGAAAAAAAAAAAGGCTTTTTGTGGGAGAAGCAACTTATTATGATCTGATGGCAAATGATTGTGAAGATTTTAAAATTTAAAGTTCCATGAGAAGAGTTAAAATCTGGGTATTAGCAGGAAATGAAATGTGGTGTTGTGAACTGTGTAACGGGCAAGCACACGAGCTTTGCTCCAGCAACAAAAAGCATCTTGTAAATATACTGGTATACATATTTTTTTGATCCTGCCATGTTGGAGTCTGCAGCATTTTTATAGGCACGTAGTAGAAGTCTCATCTGTATTTGAGAGGATTTTTCATCACAATTTTGAGCTGGTCTATAGAAGCAGCAGGAGAATGACTTCTTCCCAATAAGGACAGGATTTATGCATCCTTAATTTCTAAACATATGTTTAATTTTTGCAAGGTAGTAATTTTGTTGGGCCTCATGTAAAGAAGCAATACTTGCAATAGAGCAGGGTAGTATTTTTATACTGCCTATAGCAATTCAGCCTGCTTCTCGGACAAATATTTAGATTATAGAAAACCTGGCGTGCACTAGAGAGTAAAAGCAAAAAAAATAGATCAAACTTTCCACGTGCTTGTTCCTGTACTCCATTATTCAATCTGGGAAGTATGTCTGTATAACTTTGTTAACAGGGGCTTCTACTATTTCAGGGCTATTTTAAAAAGTGCAGTCTTTTTAAAATAGTTGATTTGAAAAGGTGAATTAGCTGTCTTGATGGGCATTGTATCTTGGTATTTTGAGAATTAGAAGTTTAATCACTATTTAGTGTTAGGGGAAAGCTTCGCTTGAGAAAGCATGGAGGAATTTTGCTCTAGTTAAGGGAAGGGGGAACCCCTCTCTGGACCAATTCATAGCATGCTAATCTTGATGGTTATATTTATGTAATACTTTTCATTGGAAATTAATATGCTGTATGTGCTCTTTCTCATTTATTATGCAAGGTATATGGCTTTGATTTACAGTAGCCTATATTTCAGATCTTTTGTGTATATAAAAATACTGTTGTAGATGCAATATATTTTTAGACTTAAGGAGAAAGTTCCATGGCACATAAGAATTGATCATTTCCTATTAGTCCCTATAATAAATAAATTTATTTTCATGCTTATTAATCTTAGCTTGCACAAGTAGTATTCTATTTATGCTGTTCAAAACAGATTCATTTCACTCATATAAAGGTAAATTTAAAATCACTGGTGGCCCCCTCAACTTTTTTTTTTTTTTATCATTGTTCAATGTGTTTAAAAGCATTTTCCTGTTCTTTCAGCTGTCAGCTGAATTGGTGTAAAAGTCCATTCTTCATATTGGGTAGCATGTCTTCATATTTGGCTGTGAATTAGCAATTATCAGAAACATGCATCCGTCTGTAACTTGTTGAAAAGAATTCTGCACTGAACTTAAGCACTCTTCTAGGCATGCCGTTGCCTACATATAGGCATAATATTGAAAAAATTGCAAATGTAATTGTATCCGCATACCCATACCGTTTCTCCCAAAGCCCTTATTTGTAAAACACTGTTTGATTGTGCAGTATCATGTTGGAATGTATCAGATATAGTTCAGATTTATACTGCTGTTTAACAGAAAATTAAATTGCATTTCTCAAACTGCACTTCCTTCCCCTTTGTTTCCGCTCCCCCTCTCCCAAAATCAAATATAGAAAGCCACTTAAAATTCATTCAGTGGTCCCGTCTGTAAAAGTGACTCTCCTGTTCCTTTCATAGATGTCTAATACTTTTCTTTTTTTTTTGGAGGGGGTAGGAGGTGGGGGTGGTGTGTCAAAAAGTTGGAGATTTTTTCCATGTCTCTAAACATTACTTACTGGGCGTGTGTTTAGAGTTGTAACATACGTGTAAAAACACAGTTTTCAAATGTTGAGTATTTTGGTGAAACTGGTTATTAAGGTGCTTTCAAAGTAACTTATTTGAAGTCTTTGTATCTTTTGACACAAGGGAAAGGTGTCAGATGCAGCCGGGGGTGTGTGTGTGTTGCTCACCAGGCCCACCCAGTGTGTTTGCACGCTGCAAGGCTGGGGAACGCTTTCCAGAGAGCCCAGTGTGTGAGATACGGTTAGAGCAGTGACGCCATTTAAAAGGAAAAAAAAAAAAAGAATGTGTCAAGTCTGTCTTTTGGCATGAGTGTACAATTAATAGTTTGGTCAAATGATTACTTCATAAGAGCAAAAGTTGTTTTGTAGTGCACTGAAATTATTCAATACACTGTATTGACCTCTGTTGCTGTGAGGCTGCTTCATGGAGAGTCCTGGCTCCCCTCCTTACAACCCCCTTAAATATGATATTTTTTTTTTTTTTTTAGCAGAGTGCGTATATTGTCACTTGCAAAGGTAGTTTGTGGGTATCTTTCTCCAGAGGCGGCTGAGGTGCATGGGAGGAAAGGGTAAGGGTTTGGTAATCCATATCCTTGTCACATAAAGGAAGGTCAAGAGGTGGTGTCAGCTAGGGTTGCCATAAAGTTGAGCTGAATCCAGAAGACAGTGGAGTGTGCCTGGCTTGTTATTCAGGGTGAAATTCTTAGACCCAGTAGTCACTGCATTCCAGCCCTTGCTGGATCTTCAGATTTGAAGTGGGCACACCCAGGTTTGCAAAATTACCTTCCTACCTGCTGTGGAAGGAAGGCGAGAGCCCCTGTGTGGCTTTCTCCTTCCCCTCCCCCCTGGAAGCATTTAAAAACAGACAAGGGGATACGCTGCAGTTGAAAGAAGGGGCCTGGTCAAGGTTTCCTTGATGGAAGGGTGGAGAATTATTCTGGGGGAGGTGCAAAGTATTTAATAAGCTCGGAGTAGATTCCTGACTTACTACTGAAATCTCAAGGGAATGCCAAAAGAATGCAGCATTTCTGCATTCAGACCCCTCTGTGTGGAGGAAGGCTATTGCAATATTTAAAGGTTTAGGTCACTTTATGCAAAAGTTGGAGAAGGCATTGTAATAATTCTGACCGCTAGTCATGCTCTGCGAGGGAAGGCAGGGCGCTGTTAGTCACGATCGCTACTTAGATGGGTTTTCTTCCCGCAAAGCAGCAATGCGGGAGGAGGATGGTGGTAGCCCATATCGTACGTGTGCCTGTGCCCATGAAACTTGTGGTGCAAGGCTTTGGGTACTACCTCGCCGCAATCCAAGAGCAGCTGGTATCTCGCAAGGCAATGTACGCTGCAATCTGATTATTCAAATGGCCCTGATGTCACTTGTGTGTGATGAGGGGGGAGGGCAGGCACTAACTCTGGGCACCTGGGGATGTGCCTGGTGCAGCCTCTCGGCCCTGGCTCCCACCTCCAGGTGGGCTTCCCACCCAGACCAGGTCCACCTTGCCTGCTGCTGGGGCCTTCAGGTGCCCGAAATGTTCACAACACCTCAATTGTGCTAATGAGGAGGTGTTTTTACAATTAGAAGGTTAATGTATTTTTTTCCCCCTGCCTCCAGGGCTCTTTGTTGAGAAAATAAATTCACTATGTCTCTTCTGGGGAGTTTGTTTGGGAGAGGAGCAGGAGAAGAGGGTAGTGAAGGTGCACCTTGTAGGTAATGCTGCCTCGTAACAGGCTGCGCTAAAGGGAGCGCAGTGACCTGCCAGCTGTGCTTCACCTCTAATGCTGAAGTGCCTGAAGGCTGATTTGAGGAAAACAGGCCCCAAATCCCTCGTGCAACCATCTCTGTTCCAGGGGTGAGCATTACGCTGTTGGATGGGCATCAGACTGTGTTGCTAATTTTCAGTATAATGAAGGTTTGTATCTTGTGCGCGCAAGGCGGTGGGAAACGGCTTTGCGAGGCTGAAGTATGTATGGTAGCTACAATGGTCACAGTTATTAAAAAAAAAAAAAAACAATTTAGTGGCATTGATTTTTAGTTCTGCTTCTGTAAATATCAAGCAGGGAGAAACATGCTGTATGTAAGAAGATATGATAGAAAATGTCACTTATTAGGCATATTCGTGCTCTTTTCTGCAGAAAGAGGTGGAGGACCGTGCCTGAGTCCAACTAGAATGTTTTTGAGAGTGAAAGGCCAAAACTTTGCATAGTGATTTCAGGTTTTTATTCTTTGTTTCCACATTTATTTTTGCAGATGTGAACAGGAAATTAATTTTTTTCTTTTTTTTTTTTTTTAATCTTTGAAAGCTTACAATTAGAGTGGAAACAAACCTGGATAATTGTGATGATTCCTACATGGACAATGAGTCGTTATGGCAAGAACAGACAATTCTTCACTAACCACGTTAACTGTTATATTGTTGGAAGTTTAATTTTTATAACTCCTCATACTGTTTGATCATTTAAAAAAAAAAAAAAAAATCCCTTCTTGTTGCAGTTTTAAAAAATAAGCTGGAGTATACGAAACACAGCTCTAAACACATGTCCAGTAAGGTTGGTCCTGCTCTCTTTTTCCTACCTTCCCTTTACAGCAGGTACCCCGCAAACATACTTGTAGTGAACCTTGAATTGTGCATAGATATGGTAAATGTTGAAGGGGTGGAATAAAAAATAACATTTTGGAAGTGCAATTTAAGGGTAGTAAAATATAATCAGGAAATGTTTAAATTTTTTTATTTCTCCCTTTTTTTTCCCCTCAAGCATGGGGTAATAACATTTTCCACATTTTTGAGACCTTGAAGGTGGTATTTTTGTAAAATGGGGCTGTGTTCATTTCAGTTGCTCTTTTAAGTGCAGAGCATAGGACTCTACAGTGCTGGAGTCCTTTTATGGCTTCTGGCTAGCTACTGGGTGGACTTCAAATACTTAGTTTTGACCTGAAAAATTCTTAAATGGCCTGGGATTTACCTACCTAACAGAAAATGTGAAGTCTTCCCATAATGGCCATGAGAGAGGGACCCAGGTGGAATTAAAATACACCTAATACTTAATCACGGACAAGGTTAGCCCTTCAGGGAACCTCACAAAAAAGATTTTTCACTCCTTAAACCTGCTCCTCTCCTTAATGTCATCCTAGCTTTTAGGATTTTATCCTCCTGGGCTTTTGGTAACAAATACGTAGTGCCATGGAGCACAGTTAAAATCTCTCTTCTGGTGATTTCATCCTTACACGAGCCCAGTGAGATGGGCACAGGGCGATATTGATGTGGGATTTTTTTCTTGTGATTTAAGAGTCAAATTTATTATTGGAATTTGATTATTCAGAATCAGTAAATAGGTGGAGAATGGGTGCAAAAATCAAATGCTGTAAAATCTAAGTAAAGAGGATAACTTTTCATGTTTTAAAGAGGGAGAGGTATAGATGGAAAAATTTGAATAGAGTTGATGCACTTTAGCAATATTCAGGTGCTTTTTGTAGTTCCAGAGCGCTTCAATACAATTCTCTCTTGATGTGTGTTCTCTCATTTTGTTTTCATATGTGAAATGTTTATCTGTGTGTCAGTCCATTCTTTATCTTGAATGATGCAGAGTATAGAATTATATGTTGAGTTACATGCTAATTACTGTTGAAAGCTAAGATAAAACCGTAACTTTTCCTTATTTCATCTAGAAATGTGACATTATTACCAGAAATACTTGTGCGTTATTTTATAGTTTTACTCTGAGGCTTCTATCCTTATCTTTTTTTTTTTTTCCCTTCCCCTGGACGTGTCAAGTGTATGCACTTGTGTACTTTTCCATCCTGCATCTTTGCTGTATGAGTCTCAGGTTTGCTGTCCAAATAAAGAAAATATTGTTGAACGTGCCGTCCAAAATCTCCCTAGGTGTCTGGGTTTGGGGCGTGCTGGGGAGATCAGTAAGCCCAGTGCTTACTGGTGCTACCCAGCCTCTCTGGGCATGTTTATCCGTGTGGGTACTTCAGCAGCAGTTGTTCCTTCTCATCACCTGGAGTAAGTAATTTGCCTTGGAAAAGTTTCTGTATGGGGGCAAGAGCTCCTCTGTGTTTGGATACATTTCGGGTAATTAACAAGAAATTATTTTATTGTATTCTCTCCTGGTTTTGCTTCTTTCCAAATCTGTAATATTGGTTTGTGAGTGTGTGTTGAAAGATGCGTACCTTTAACCAAGAAGAAAATCTTGATGTTTGTAGTTGGATACTTCGCAAATAAAGTGTGTTACCAGGGTCAATATTGGGGTAAACGTTAAAATACTGCACATGTAACAGCAATAAAAGAGTGGGGCCAAAAAAGGTGGTGTTTTCCAGTTTTTTTCTGCAAGTGTGTGGAAATTTCAAAATGGAGAATTATATTAAATTATATTATTAATTGTTATTTTGCCGAAGTGTATTATCACGGCAGCTGGCACAAGAGAAACCTGTAGTATAAAGGCTGTCTCCTGTGCAATGTAACCTCAGCAGCAATATGTCTCCCCTATTGCCTGCCTCTTCATGGTGCAGTGGAATTAGCATCAACTAAAACTGTCCTTTTGCAAATCTGGATGGAAAACTGCCTGTAACAGGTAAAATAAGGCATCCTGTATTTTTAATTAAGTTAAAATTTGGATAAGAGCACAGATAACAATGAGTCAGAGAGGGATCTGATTTTTCTTGGGTATGGGACTAAGTATTGAAATGAAACTGTCTTGAAATGAAAGGTCTCAGCTGGGAAGGGCCTTACTCAATTTTAATTTTTTTGGTATCTTGAACATTTTGTGACTGTGGTCTGATTGGTGAGAAGGCAGAGAAGTGTTTCAAAAAGAATGTGTATGTGTCTCTCTGTGTGTGTGTATATATATACACACACATGCATTTTAAAAGATTATGTTACCATAAAATAATTTGCAGTTTAAGAAGAGACCAGCTAAAAATATCTGGAGAATTTATAAAAATAGTAAGTTTTTTTTTTTTTCTGCTAGTACTAGTACACTTGAACACAACTGGAGCTGAATGTTCACTTTTGAAAGATTAACTTTCATGCTAAGCTGAACTTTAGGAACGCTATTTTAAAATATGTAGTCTACACCATGTGTCTAATACATTTTTCCCCTTTGTGAAAATAGCAGTGCTTTGTTCTTTTGGTAAATTGATTTTATTTTAAATGTTAAACGTACAGGTCCTTTAGGTTTTCCCTCAAAAATTGAGCTTACTTCACCTTAATGGAGCCTTAAATATTGTAGTGCAGAAGTCAAAATTCCAGTTAGAGGGAACTCTAGTCTGTGTGAGCAAAAATTTCTGTTGGGAAAAAAAAAAAATCTTAAGTTATTACTTGGGTTCACAATTACTTATTTTCCTGATACTTCATGTTAAATAACAGCTAGGGATGAAGTAAAAAGCTTGTTGTGCTTGGGTTTGCAATTGTCTGTTAAATATCTAGCATGTACGGATCAAGGCGGGACTCTCATTTTCTAGGAATAAGCAGGGCAGGAGGGCTAGCTATGAGAAGGAGGGGTGAAAAAACCCCTCGAGTGAGTTGTGCTATGCAGTTGCTCCACACAGCTTTCATCCTGGGGCCTACTCCTGCGGGCTCTCTGCCCCTTCTCCCCTGCCCTCGGAGGAAGTCCTTGGCGTGCTGCGGGGAGGCCCTTGGGAAACCGAGTTTGCAAAACTGCCCCAGCTTTGACAGGGAAAACGCACAAACCATCTTGCAAAGGCAAAAGACGCAAGTGTTCTTTTAAAGAAAACAGTACTTTTAAAACTGTTGCAGAACAGATTATCCAGAAACTTATTTTCGGTGATAGAGTGGATTATTTGGTTTATACATGTAGGGGAGATTTCTACGTGAATGGCGGCTTCCTGGTTATTGTGGAAGAATAGTTCAATTTTTCCTCCTACGTCTAGAGGAAAAATTTCAAAGCAATGTCTCTTTAGGACAGTACTTGAAAAACATAATCTGTAGTATGTTTGAGGAATTTAGGTAGTAGTTTAAGCTAATAGACTACACTTATAGTGTAAACCATGTCTTGTCTTTTTCCTGATGTGTGTTTAAAATTCTGATAAAAACGCTTTAAATTCTTTTCCAGTGAAAGTTTTGTGGCAACCTTAAGCAGGTAATGGTTAGGAAAAAAAAATTAAAATTTATTTGTCTGTGTCTTGGAATACTGTTACTAATTTTGAAATAATTTTTCAGATGAGTTCGCTAATTGTATAATAGCATACACAGGTTTCCCCCTGCCATCGAGGTATTGGTCTGTTACAGATGTCTGCTGCTGCGCTGTAAAGAGCACATGGGTCTTTCTTGCTGAGGGAACTGGATCCCTGAATGAACCACATCTTTCTTTGTGGAAAACCACCACTCTGGTGTGCAGAGGGAGCTATTCGCCAGGGTCAAGTGAGAGGAGTTCAGTACAAAGTGTCTTTTAGTGGTATTGATCACAGTGGGTGCTGATCAACGACAAGAGTTCTTATACGGTGAGCTTTGCGTTAATAGAAGTTCAGTTACTTAAGCAAGTTTAGGTGGTGGTGGGCAGCTGCGTAACTTGGTGACAGAGAGCTAAAAACTGCCACTGCTAACCAGGAGGTACTCCTTTTGACTCTACAAAGGTGCTGGAATATCTCATTACTTTTTTGTTACCTGATTGTATGAACCTCACACCTGCACAGAAATTTTTAATGTAGGATACTCTCAAGAAATATGCAACTTTCAGGAGTGCTAGGTGTTTGAAACTGTATACAAATTCATATTCTCTTTCAATTTCAAATAGATACTAAGAGCTGGTAAGCATGTAGTTTAACATGTGGTCTGTAGTTTTACTAACACTTAATGAACTGGAGGATCCTAGGGTACAGCACAGGTATTTAAGTTGATTCTAATAACCTGTACAAAATAAATCAGAAATATTCTTAAAGTCAAAGCAAAGATTTTTTTTTTAAAATACTGTGTGCTCATCATTAAATTTCTTTTCAGTGTTTAATGTTAGTGCCCAGTAGCAGTGGTGTAAAATTGTTCTTGTACTGCTAATACTGGTCCATTCAAAGATGCACCAGAATGCTTATTCTATTAAACTATTGCTCTGAAAAACAAAAACACTCCTCCACCCCAAAAAAACCCCAAACACCCCACATTAAGTTATGATAGTCAAAAAATAGATGACCCTTCGTTTATTTATGAAATACTAAGTTTGGTTCTCAGTGATGGTCTGAGTCCTAATAACAAATGGTGAAGGTCCTGTTCTAATTTGGTAACTTGTTTTGGGTTGCTGCTTATTCTGTTTGCATTAACAGTGTGTTTGCTTAGAGTGAGTTATATACCTCTATTTAGAAGTTCTCTTTTTTTTTGTTACGCAGTTGAGAGGGCATTTTTATAAATAATGTGATTTCTACCCCCTCTTCTATCCTGGCTGCTCCTTTAAACAAGAAGTGACTGTTGACATATAAATATACCCCAGATTCTGCATTTAACATAGAATTGTAAGCTTTTACCTGAAGTTGTGGAGTACGCACCCTTTGTACAACTGCGCTTGATGACAGTTGCCCAACTGAACTCAAATCATGACCAAAATCGTCCTTTCAAATATGTAGCATGTACTTAACCTATACAGGGTTGATGTTACGCATCACTCCTTGAAAGTAATCTTGGGAAAAGATTTAGAAGATTTATCATTATAATTTGTAGAGCCCTTTAAGCTTTTCCATTGAGTTAAAGATTGCATTATCTTTGTGTTTGACTACTTCAGTAAAATCACAAAATTGCATTTACTTGCTGTGGTTGGCTTTTGCCTGCCTCTGTGGCAAATAATAAGCTTTTCTCCCTGGCCCTTTTGCTCACATCACCTGGTCCACACAGTTCACTTACTATGACTGTTACTGATTTTGCATATGTTGGATTAAGTTCAGCATCTTAACATGAAAATGCTACTTCTGAATGCATGAACGGCAGTACAGATCCAGCATCACACGTGTGGTTACGTCAGTCTCCTTCTCTATACCAGTGCTGTGTTTTTACTGCAGCTCTTCAAAATGGCTTTTCAAATGAAAGTTCAAGCTATCTTAACTTTTTAGTTCTAGAGTATTGGTGGAAATCACATGTGGTTCTGTATTCTAGAAAGCTGTTCTTTGACGTAGCTTTGACTTGTGTCACTGGGTGTGTCATTTTGGGTGGTACCCTTTAAAAAAAAAAAAAAAAAGGAAAAAAAAGGCAAGGCATGGAAAAGTCTGTCCAAAACTTAGTCATGTTTCACCACGATGAAGCCCCGCAAGTTCCTGAGGAAGAAACGGCGTTTGAGCAGTGACAGTTTTCTGGAGACAGCTGTGGTGCGTGTCCTACCTGGTGAGACTTGGGCTCGATGAGGAGAGCTTTGCCTGGTCCAGGGGGGCTGAGCAGGTGCCCTGACCTGTTTCTTTTCCCTCTAACATCCAGGCCTGTGACCTTTCCTTGCACTCTGTGGATAACGTGCATATGGTTACAAACTATTAAAGCATGTCTTTGAGGTTTGGGGGAGAAGAGGGAGGGAGCGATTGCTTTGTTCTGAGGCTTTTGGTAGCTCCAGTTCTGGTTGTTACTGGTAGTTGTCTCTTATTGTGTAGTCCAGTACTAGGCATGAAGCTGGTGCCAGCATAGTTTGAAATGAGCTGAATTTTTGGGGGGTGGGGGAGTGGTGGTGATGGTGGGGGAGATGAGTGAAGAAGACATACAAACAGTAGTGTTAGCAGAAAATGATCAGTAACTCCTAAAGAAGAATGACTTCTTTCTGTGGTTGAATATTTATCTTATAACATCATAGTCTTCCTTATGCTGATTTTTTTGTGTGTGTGTGTAATTCGGTATTTTTAGCTTTCTCCTGCTCTTTATTTCTTTAAAATGTTCTTCTTAAATCCTCAGTTGTTGGGCGTATCTATATGCAGATGGAACAGTTGAATTTCAAACCTTTGAAAGGCGTATTTAAACTATGCTAAACTATGCTCTCAGGTAAAAGCAACTTGATCTACTAGTGGGGGCAGCTACCACCTAATTTAGGTATCTCTTAACAAATCAGCACTGTATGATTGTAAAAAGAAGATAGTAATTACTGTCTTGGTGTGATAATAAGTTTGCACATCTGTATACAAACTAAATTTGAAGTAATTAACTGCTAAATAATTTATTAAACTTGGTCAAAATTATCATCATCATTCATATGAACTTTGTTCCTAATATTAATTTAAATATCTAGCAAAATGGTATGCATTTGAAAATTACAAGTTACCAAATGTAAATAACCTTGATGTTAATGATGATTAACTTGTAAATTATACTTACGAATTAACTGGTTAACTGTAGCACAACATAGGCCTTTTCTCTGCTTTGAAACTAACTGATCCAAATTTACAATTTTGCACTGTTTAATACAAAGTGAACTAAAATAGTTCACTGCCCTGTGTGGAGTGCGGCTTTTAGTGCAGAAATGTAAACCCTATTTTTTGTTCTCTGATTGTAACAGTGTATTTAAATCTACAATGTCAGTGAAAAAGTCAATGCTTGCTGTGATCTTCATCCTCAAAACATGCACTATATTCTATGTTTTCTGTGAAAAAGGAAATGAAAAACAATGAAATTATTTAAAAGGTGATAGTGGCTATCCTATAATTGCTTTATATGCCACTTCTTAGAGTCATGGCAGTTTTTTTTTTAATATTATGAAAGCAGGGGGAAATTATTAAATATTAACTGTAAAGGTTACGAAAGAAAATACACTTACACCTCTTACATACTGGCGATTTTTCAACATGACTTGACTTTGAAAGAAATTGTAAAATTGAAATGTTGCAAAATTTAAAATTCGTGAACAATTGAATTTTAGTTGTTGACTTTTCCAGTTGAACAGAATGAAATGATACTCTAAGGCTTTCATCAAGGCCTGGTATGAAAGCTCAGAGATTGCTTTCATATATTATACTACGTAAGCCTGTGTGCACTAATCAAAGTTGCTATGACAAAAGCACAGAAGATTGGTTTTGTAATTCTTAAAAATGAAGCTTAATGAAAGATATAATTAACAATATTTCTATTAAGTAAATATAAAAAATTGTGAAACATTCTTTATGCACAAGCTGTGGTGCTTTAACTATGCCAGTACAAAATATTTACTTGTGAATGTGCATTTACTAGTGTAGATGTACTTACCCTGACCAAAATTATTGCCCTGTGAAAAAAGGAGAAAATAAGCTTTGTGGACAATAGAAAACTTTGCATGGTTGTCATTACTTTATAAATTTAACTTCTTAACACATGTTTAAAAAGTTACTTTTTTCCTAGTAACCTGTCTTTAGATCAAAACTTAATGTAGAAAATATTGTGTATGTGTGCAAAGCGTGTATATTATTTAGCTCTACATCCCAACTGGAAGACGGTGCATTCTACACTTCAAGAGTATAACATTTTTTGAGGGGAGATTACGCAGTTGTTCTAAATATGTAACTTTTCGCTCTAAGTACAGCTATGAAATAATTTTATTTGGTGCTGTTCTGTCCACACAATTTTTGTGTAATTGAATAGGATTTCATTTTTGGGGGAGAACTCTTCAAAGAAAATTACTTAAAAGAAATTACAATAATGTCTGAAAACCATAATTGTTTCTCTTTGCAAGTAATCTATGTATAGAAAAAGTAATGGCGTTTTTTTTTTTAATTCTGCATCTGGTGACATTCAGCATAAAAATGACAAAGCCAAACAGCATAGTGGTCACTTTCTATGACTTTTGGGTTTTGACAGGGCACAAGAAAGGAAGGAAAAATATTTGGTGGTGATAGTGCAAAACCCACACATTCTAGCGCTCTTCTGGTAGAGGCGTTATATCTCATCTGCTTTAGATCACTTGATCAGTTTAAGGCCATGTGGAATTGCCATCAGTAAGGGCCAGCACTTGAGTACTATTTCTTCTTGCTGGTATTCAATTAGTACAACAAAGTGTACTAGTAAAGTAATTACTAGAGCATCAAAGTGAGAATTGGTATCTGTGTGGTGTCTTAGTTATTGTGTGCATCAGTTTATAGTTTAAAAGTTTCTGGTTTTTTTGTTTTAAACTTTTCACTTCTGTGAATAAGGTTTATTGTACTGAATCCTTTGAGATGGAAGAGCTTATTTATTTTAAAGCAAAAATAATAGGAAATGTACAGTAAATTTGACATTTCTTCTGTTGTAAAACTGGTGAAGTATTAATTCTACTTAATCTATTCCTGTTAGTGTGGTCTAGAAGGTTTAAAAGAAGCTATTTGTCTTGCTAGTGCTTTTTAAACTTTTCTTGATTTGTCTTGAGATTGAAAGACTGAAGGGTGGAAAGTAGTAATGAGGAGATAGGTGTGTGTTTTTTGGGTTTTTTTTTTAAATATTAAAAAAAACCTTAGCCACGTGAGCAGGCTAACTGCAGGTCTTTTGTTAGGTTTTGCTGTAACATCAGATGATGAGCATAGTATATCTCTTAAATGCTCAATTATCGTGTCAGCATAAAGCTGTGCTCTTGCAAAGTTGAGTAATATACGTATTTATGAAAAAAGTAATAAAAATTGAAGTTTCAGCCAGAATCAATGCAGAATGAAAGCCATGCATGCATGTGCATGTACGTGCACACACGCACTACATTCTTTAAGAGTAGCTTTAAACACTGGAAAGAGCCTGAAACGTGTGGCTGTACATCTGAAAGTGTTGATTTACTCTGTGCTCTTGTTAACTCTGCTTTTGGTTTATTTTGTTCTTTTAAGCACTAGGACTTTATTAATATTTTTAGATATTATTATATAGACAGTTGCCTAAATGAAGTAGTTTGCCCTTGTTAATATCCTCTTATATCATGGAAGAGACTTGAAAATACTAGCGAGCCTGTCTGTTAGCTGAAGTTTACATATACACTTAAAATCAGACTAAGCAAGATTTTTCTTTTATTCTAGTTATAGCATGTAAGCTTTTTGAAGTTAGATGGTGCTTTCAGCAGCACGAGTGTTTCGGTGTGTTTCCATTTCCCAGACCCCACAGGAATCTTTGTTTACTGAGATCATTTTAGGAATTGGACATTAATTTGTGTCATTTTTTGTAAAGTAGCCTGCGAGGCAGCAAACAGGCTTTTCTTTAAAAAGTCTGTGTGTGGGGTGAAACAGCGAGGCAGCAGAGAAGTATGCGCTGGGATGGCTCCCTGAACTACCCTAACACCTCCCTCAGTTTAAGCTCTAAAGTAGCTTGCTCTCAACCTGAAAGGTTTAAATCAGAAATTTAATAGCAAAAAAGTAGCAAATAGAGGCTCCCTGCTCTCTGAGCCTATGTAACAGAGTTCTTGCAATTACATGCTATAAATGTATAGGCCGAGCAACTCTTGCTATTTTACTTCAAGCCTTATTTTGCTTCCCCTCTACCCCTAAAACCAGAACTAAATTTGAATAGTTAATTTGGAGCATATGGTGAACTTAAACTGAGTATGGACCACCTTAGTTTCACTTGAGCCTGACCTGAAAGAGACCAAAATGGGCTAGACTCCCTGTCTATAGATGTGGCATAAGGAATCTGGAAAGCATTTCTGATGTTCTCTGCAAGCACAGGCTCGTGGCTGAGCAAGTTGGTCTCAGCAGCATGGTGGCTACTGAGTTTGTCTATGAACGCTGCTAATTTTATTTAGCTATTTCAATCTGAGAAGGGTGAATCACTGAGCTATTGTTAAGATAAGATCTAATCTGGTACCTCAAGTACCAAAAAAAGTTGCCAAAACTTTTACATGGTACATGATATCTGTGTCACTTATTTCTGTCGGATTTCTAACTGATGTGCAAATTTCTGTGGAGTAAGTGATGGTAGTAGGGAAGACGTGCAAAATAAAAGCACTGTGAGGGTATATCCAGCAGCTGCTTTGTGAAACAAAGTATCTTGTTGGCTTTTTTAATTATTCAAGCCTTGGTACCCTTTTTTGCTTCAGAAATGACACTGAAGTATCCTATGCCATTTCTTTCTCCTTCTTGAGCTCTTTAAAAGGAGCTGAATTCACTGAAAATTAAAAAAAAAAAAAAAAAATTCTTCTTTCCTTATCTAGAGCTCCCCAGCCCCTAACTTGGCCATCTATTGCAGGAACATCATATTCAAGTTTTGATCTAGAGCTGCTTCTTACAGCTGATGTAAAACTTCGTGGTTAGTCTGTAATGGAAATATTGACTGTCCATAACAGAAATATCGACTGCTTCAGCTAGCAGCCCCTGTGTATGCTAGGAAAACAGGTGAGGGGAGAGAAGAAGCCTTTAGCTATTTTGGTGGCTGAAGGGAAGAAGGGGTAGGGAGGAGAAAGATAAAAGATGAGCTTTGTGTCCCATCATTAGGGGATTACTACTTCATACCAGTTAGGATTTTAAATAGACCTTTTTTTTTCATGTTTAGAAGCACTTCTGCATTTAAAGATGTTATTTTCAGTCCTTCATATACCTCCTGAGTGTTTTCACGGCTATCCGCACCCCAGTTAATTGCAAGTTAGTGGTGGGGTGGGAGAATAAATGGCAAGTGACCATAGCTCTAAAATGTTTGGTCAACAAAATCAGCTCAGTAGTACAATTATTTGAGGAATACAGACCCGTGCTCTGAGGAGGAGGAGGGAAAGAGAAACTGTGGCTTTAAAAAAAAATCAAACACCCAAAAAACCCACCCACAAAAAACCTAAACCCCAACCCCCCAAAACAAACAGGAAGAAAAAAAAAAAAAACAAACCCAAAAAGAAAACCCCTTTCAGTTTCTCCAAAGGGTTGGGGGTGGGGGAGTGGAGTGGAAAGAAAAGGCCTGAAATGTCAGAAGCCACAAGGGTAGATGAAAGCCCATTTTCCTAAAGGATACTGGAACTTCCCATTAAATTTAAAGCAGTGCTTACTACTTCAATTAGAAAAAATCTTAACAGCCTTCTCATTAACAACACCTGGAAAAAGAAAGTTTTTTTTAAAAAAAAGAGAAATTCAGCATTAATATGGTAATGGCAGAATCTTTAGAATTTTCTTCTTAAAATGTCTTTATGGACCACTCATGGGAATTTACAAATAATGAATATAAGCTTTTAGTCTAATTAGTGATGTGAAGAATTGTCGAACTAAAATCCTGAAGCAAAAGGTAGTAATAGGTGAAAGCCTACTATCCGGCTAATCTACATAAGCATAAGAACTACAGTCAGGCTTACATTGGTTGATTTACCTATTTTGTATGATGTAACTTGGACGTGCCCATCTAAATCTTCTGGTTGTGCTTCTTGAGCCATCATACCCTGTCCACACATATCCAGTCTCTTTCAGAGTATTTGAGTTTATCCTGCGAGGAGAGTGCAGCCCTGTGCCCGGTCATTTGGCTGGTGGCTTTAGGGAGTGGAGCTGTGTGGCGTACTGGCCCCATGGACAGCTTTCTGATCGTTTGTCCTGGTGGAAAGTAGTAAGCAAATCCGATGTTTCGCAGGCGCTGGTAGGAAATTTGATCACCAGCACAGAGGGATCTGTGAGGTAATGCAAGAGCCAGATTTTCATCTTGAATGCTGAGATAATACACATCTCCGAAGCATCTACTTTGGTGGGTCGTATGTGCAAGATGAAAGGGGAAAATGTGGTTAGGAGCCAACCACTACGTCTTGCATGAGCTTTGAGAAAAAATATTCTTTGTCTGAATTTTATGGAAAATCCTTATTCTGAGTGGTAGTACAGAGTGCTTTTAAATCCAGGTCTGGGATTAAATAATGAAGCAACACAAAGAGAAGTATTGCTGCAGTTTGCCTGTGGCTTAGCTAAGCTTTGCCTGAATTGCTGAATTGGGTTTGAAATTGGAGCAATAACATTTCCTCGTCAAGTATTCTGCTGTCCAGATCAGTGTGTAAAAATAAAAACTGGTGATGTTCGTTAACAAGTCAGTATTTCAAACCGTTCTCCTTTCTTCTGTAGGTAAGGCATCAAGATGAACTTTCTGGTTCACAAGCTAATGGCTTGATTTGATAAAATACAGTAACTGTGTCATTGGTGTGCCTTGTAATATACACTAGAAATTAATTAATTTTTAATAGAAATGATATAAAAACTCTGTTTGTCACTGAACCTGAGGGGGTTTTTAACAGAAATTCATTATACCTTCTTTTTAGGCAGGGCGTGTGACCCTTTGCTTTTGTATTTATCAGAACTACTTGTTAGGAATAAGCAAACCGAGATATATAATTATGTGTGTATATATATAAAATTTTATATATAGAAAAAGATGGCTTAGAATGCACATTCAATAAGCTTTATTTGAATGGACTTATTACTATTTGTTAGGTGTTTTCAGGAATCAAAGGTGAACAACTTAAAAGACTGAAAAGCTTGCTTAAACACACAGAGTTTCAGTGTGAAGTCAGGAGGTGGGCAGAGACTGCAGCACCTCTTCCAGGACAAACTACACCAGCGGCTTAATCTGTATCATTACCTACATGTGCCATAAAGAAAATGACAAGGAGAGCACCCCTCCCTCACCTTGTAACTAAAAAAACTGTTGCTGCTTTTTTTTTCCCAAAAACACTAATATGAATAGAGAGTTAAGGATTTTTAATTTTGTCCTGTAAACCTGCTTCCCCCTGCCCCCCCATAGAAGAGCGTTAAAAACACTGATTCACTCTGTTGTGATCAAGCATCAGCTCCTTGAAGCAACCTGAGGGGGAGAGACTAGTAAACTTTGTGTGTGTGGGTAGCTTTTTGTGTTGGGTTTTTCTTGCCTGTTTTTATTTTGCTGGCTGCAGAGTAAACAATAAGACACCTCTTCCCCTTCCCCTATAAATTCAGTTGATTACCAGCAGTTTTCCATTTGGCTATAGGAGTTACTAACTTTGTTTCTATGGCTGTTCATGTCAGGATCTTTTATACAGAAGTTGTTTCTTACCGTATGGCACTAGCCACAGTCCGTAGTGGGTTTTTTGTTGTGCGTGGGTTTTTTTAGTATTTCTTCTCCAGCTGTCTATGTTAAATTTTTGTTGTCAGTGAAATAAGCTTGAGAAATGACGGTCTTTTTCTTCGTGCTGCTCTTTAGAGTTCAGGGAGAAAAAGGGTTGTTTCAGTGAGCAAGTCTGGGTTTTCAGGGGTATCACGTGTAGCTGTCAGAGCCGGAGAACCACGAGCTCGGAGGCAGTGCTGGGGAGTAACAGCACTCGGCGCGGATGGGTGTTGGCATACTCTGCATCTGTGCTGTTGGTGTGAGGTGCCAAGGCTTTTTCCAGGTAACCAGTACAGCAGTGCCTACCTAGAATGGATGAAATGAATAAGTGCTTGCTCTTTGCATATTCCTAAGAGTGGAAAAAGTAGACCATTTACTTTCTATCCCATAGGTATTGAGTTCAAACAGTTGAATGGACTAACATTGTCGATGTTCACTTGATCTCCTTTCAAACATGTTTAACTCTTTTTCCATAGACTCATGTTTAAAAAGAGTAGGTTTGTGCTGTGCGGGTTTAAGGCATTAACATTGTGTGTAGTTCATATGGCTGCTGAAATAAGAGAGTATTACGTGGCGTTATTGTTGAGAAATGGGAATTAAGGAGCAGGAGGCAGCAGGTCTCTGGGGGAGGAAGGGAGGATGGCGAGAAGGGTCTGGTAAGGGTGTGGGTACAACAACAGTATGGAAGTGCAGTCACTTCAATACTTGTGTGTATGTTCCCCTCTGAAACAGTCAAATTTTGATACACCTATGAGATACAAAAAAAAAAAAAAAAAAAATTTGGACTGTGAGCAAAAGCATAATATTTTATTCTTCTTTGCTTTATAATTGTCTATCTTCTGTTTTTTAAAATTATTATCCCTTAAGGGCAGGTGTGGGTCTTAACATGATTTGCCTTTGCTGAATGTCACATAAAGCATGCAGTGAGATTGTATTAGTGAGTGAAAGTGTACAGTGAGATTTTATTTAACGTAGGGATGCAAAAATGGACAATTTCTGAGAACTTTTTAACCCAAGAGGATTTTGATAGCTTGAAGGAAAAAAGTGATGTATATGGGGAGGGCAGAGAGAGAAGGAAAGAGTACATATAAAAGAAAGAGAATGCTGAAAATGTGGGTTTTCTTCTTCCCTCCTCCCACCACCTGTCCCCTAAGACACGTTTAGCATTTTTTCACGTGTGTGGAGGGTTCTTATGGTCAGGAGCACTAGGTGTCCCTGCACATGTGTTCTCTGTATTTACATATGGGAGATTACCCCTTCAGAGATCACTAAGATGGCTTTTAGCAAAGTCTCTATCTTTATGATACTTTGCCCTTTCTGTCTCTGTGCACACATGTAGCACAAATATGCTGCTTTCCTTGTGAAGGAGCACAATGACATCTTTTTGTTTTACCTGCTTTCAGTGTTGCAGAGATATTCATGTCGCCCAAACACAAGGCTCCATGTCTCAACATCCCCAGAATAAATATGTTGACGTATAGCCATCAGCAGTGGCTTGAAGTAACTGAATCCAGTTACCTGCATAATACCTGAAAAGAAGAATTAGAATGTGTGCAATTCCTCTTAAGGAAAGTAAATTATTGTCAAATAATTACTTATGGACTAGCCTTATACAGAAACCAGAGAAGTCTGTTTTCGTCTTACCCAATAAAAGGTGTTTTGGGTGTCTTTGAAAAAGAGAAAAAAGTGGGAGTACCTGTTCACATGCTGTGAACTATAGGTAGCTTTCAAAAACCTTCATATGATACAGAGCACAAACATTATTTGCCCAGACTTTTTTCAGTTGACATCTATTTGCTATGCCTATTTAGAATGGAAGAAATGAATTAAGAAAACTGCTTAAACTGGAAAAAGTGCATACACGAGGCTTACATGAGTCACATTGATGAGATATGCTGGCAATGTTTTACTAAGGATTTATTAAGACTGGGTGAGCTATTTATTAAATGAAACTATTGTAATAAAATACCTTTGTGGAATTTGAAAGGACTATTTCTTGTCTTTCACATCTCGTATGACTGCAAGTAGTTGTAAAGTAACAAAACTTAAGATTATTTCAAAACAAAATAAAACAAAACCCTCTGTGGGTTTATGCTGTCTGGGATGTGATAGCTATAGGAGCTTTGCATATACCGTACTTTGAAGAAAATAGGGTTATGAGGAAGATGGAAAGCACCCTAAAAGAGCTGACATTGTCTGAGATGGGAGGGTATTTCCAGGAAGATGCTCCCGTATTTTTCTCTTTCCCTTCCCCACCTATTGTGTAGAGTTTTGTCCCTGTGCAAAAGCGTGCTTTCTGAAGTCGGAACCCGTCCTCGCGGAAGCTGTTGCTGCTCCGGTAAATTCAGTCAGACCCAGCTTCGTCCCTTACTCTTTGCTTTATGTTTACATTTGGTTTGGGATTTTTCTTGAGGAAGTTGAGAGCTGATTCTCCATGGGTTCACGTGCATGCAGTAGAGGCGACTGCAGATCGTTAGTGCCGCCCTGCAGCGAGGAGCTGTGTGGGGCTGCCAAAGCGCAGGAGACGGGCAGGAGGAGCGATCTCTCTGAGCACGAGCTGTGCAGGTTATCGCAGTTTGTGGGGGATTCCGTCTCTGTCTGCTCGCTGCTAGTTCAGTGTTCGTTCTGGTCCTGGGAATACAAAAGCACCTCTGTCATTTCTGTCTATTCTTTCTGTGTGGGGAGAAGGGCAGAGAGGGAAAGGGGTTACAAGCTTTATGTATTTTTAGGTAATTTTAAGAAATATATTTAATTTTTTTTTTAATAGGAGCTTATAGTAACTGAAATGGAGATGTCTCAAAGGTGCTCATGATCGTTTATCTTACGCTGGTTCTGTGTGATTCCTCTCTTGGCCATGCAAAGCTTTATTCATTTTTTTTTCCCTATTGCTAATTGTGATACAGGAATAATGTAAAAAAAAAAAAAAAAAATTAAATTTTCAATTGCATCAATAAACACGAGACTTCAAACTTGTGCGTTGGGTGACAAGTTAAAATTACTTGCAGCGCAGCCAAGCAACTGATGAAGGTGTAAATAGTATCAAATTAAATGGTTCGTATAACTGTTCTTGTATTTTTGAATTTTTGAAGTCGCCTTACAGTTTTGTACAATAGGTGTCTCACTATTGCCATAAATTGAGGTGCACAGTGGGACTGTACCCATTTTGTACTTGACTTGCCATTTCCGTTGGGGCTTTATGAATGTGGTAGAAGAACTGATAATTTTAAGGTGGCGTTTCTTCCTTGCTGCTCCTCCTCCTTTTCAGGATACTGAAGTTATTTTTGTGCTACAAATGTTGGTTGGCAAAGTTTTAAATTGCATCAAACTTTTCAGTCCCCCGAAGCCATATGGGAAGGGGAAAAAAAAAAACCCAAACCTTGTGTTGTGTCCTTTGTTGTTGAGTAAGCGTAGCGATTGCTTTTTTTTTTTTGATCCATCTTTCAGGTGTTGGGCAGTAAAGGAGAAGATATGTAGGTTTTCCTTCTGAAATGAAATGTGAGGTGGCAGTTGTGTGTGTGAAACTTGTGTTCCAGTGCACCTGGAAAGGACTTTCCCCTCTCTTTCTCACCAGTGGATACACACTGCTCAGCCTGAGCATTTGCTGCTTCACTTGGCATGGAGCTGGGGTGAGACCTGTTGTTGATATGCTGGCTGGGCTGTTGTGTGCTCAGATCCTTCTGTGAGGGGCACTCCTTGCTATGAAACTCTCATGAATTTTAATTTGAATCTATAAGTGTGAGAGACTAATGGCACGACACAGTTTGAAGCACACTGAATAGCGTATTGGCTGCCAATTTTGTGGTTTGGGATTTTTCTGCATTAAAATTTCCCAGTATTTTTAATATTGAATGAACATCCCCTTTTATGTCCTACTTTAGGATCCAACTGTAAAGTTTCAGGTTTCTGTGTGAGATTATTTTGATATTTCAGAGCAGTATATCGCTACTTTAGGGTGATTGTTTTGTAGCAGTATCACTAGCTGAGATTACAGTTTAAGGAAATCTTTGCAGACTTCAAGGAAATTTTTCTCCTTTCCTATTACAGTGAAGCAGCTCCTGACTCTTTCTTTGCTTTATTGGAAATGAAAGCTTAGAGTTGTATGTGATTTGGGTTTTCGTCCTCCCTTCCTCACCTATTTATATGATAAAATGCTGAAATCAGCTCTTGCTTGCTTGAGAGGGAGTGAAAACGCTAAGAAATGCTGCACAACCGAGACCTGTTCATCTTTTCCGGAGAAAGCGTACTTGTTGCTTGATCTCATGGTCACTGTAGTGTTGGGGGTGACACCTCCATGTGAGAAGTTTGGGCAAGGTGGCTTTGTGCTGTAAGCTCTGGCTGCGCCTTGAACAAAGCCTGTTGAGAAGAGCACTTTAAGATGTAAAACACTCGCTGCAGGCCTGTGTGGGTGGGTGGGGGTAGTGGTGGTAAGGAAAGGGGTGTATTTTAAAAGGATCTGAGGGGGTAAATGAAAGCTTTAGATTTTATTGCTAGATGGAAACATCTCTAAAACTTGTTTTGTTGCAAGATTTTACAGGCCTTTATAAGTTTAACAAACTTCTATTCTGTTATAAAAAGTCCTTAAAATGCGAAGCATTTTTCTGCGAGAGGTCAGTATTGAGCAATTAAAGCACTAAGTAAAACTGCGTGCTTGGACACAAGACACTTATTTTAGCTGCTTTGGTGAACCAAAATGTAGTTGAGACCTTCTAAGCTAGACTGCTCTGTGTTGTCCCCTCTCCCTTCCGAAGATCTTCCCAGGCTAGCCAGACTGACCCAACCAGCGTGCCCTACCTGAGCCCAGCTGAAACTGTGTTAATCTACACATTCTTGTAAATCCCAAGGGTTTTGTGGCATCTCTGGCATTTATTTGTTCTCTCACTTTGGGGGAAGGGAAGAGACAAAGGACTTGGCTGTGAAGGCAGCCAGCACACTGCCAGGCTTTGCAGTAGCACTTCAAAGTGAATGTTTTGTTTACTAGATAAGCGAAAATTGATGTAAATTGGGGGTGCAAATACAATGAATTTATTGATTCTTACCCCCTCCTCCCGATCAGAGATGGAGAATGTCAGCCTTATAAATGTTAGGGTATAGTCTGTCGTTAGGCTTATGAAAAGCTTAATATCAAAGCAAATGTATTTGTTCAAATTTATATTCTCTTCCTTGAAGGGATGTAGAATCCTGAAGTATCTTCTTGGTGAATTAAACAAACCGAACAAAAAAAAACCCCACACAAAAAAAAAACCAAACAAAAAAAACCTAAAAGAAAACTCTTAAAGTGTGTGGAAGAGAACGCAGTACAAATACATGGGATTATCACACCCATTTATAACGGAGAGAGTTAGATATAGATAGATAAGGAAGGCCTTAAAGCTGAAATAGAAATAGTCTTCAAGAAAAGTGGAGACTTCATGAAATGTAACAGCTGTCAAATGTGTAACAAGTATTTCTGTAACAGCTCTTTGGACTTGAAATTGTTTTGACCTGACATTCCCCCCCAGCGATCTGTTGGGGTTTTTTTGAGTTGTGTATTTGGTTTTGCCCCTCTAATACAACAGATGCTTAAATGCGGACACTGCTATGTATAGTCTATCTTGCAATAATGTTTTCTTTCTGTGTCTTTTTTTAAAACTATTTTCTTTAATTTATCTGCAGGAGTCGGAAGCTTCAGATCAGAAATATCCCGCCTCACTTGCAGTGGGAGGTAGGAAGTTACTTTAAAAATTGATATCTGTACTTAAAACTGTGTTTCTGTTTCTCTCTTTATCCACAAGACTTTTCCCCTTCCCCCACCTTTCACTTGCTCTGCACACACCACCCATTCTGTTCTGGGGGAAAATCCTTTGGAAGAGGGAACAATAGAGCCTTCTAAGCAATTCAGATAACTGCCTTCATTTCTGCTTTCCGAGTTAACCATAAAAAATGTTGAAATGGATTCTTTGGTGAATGCTGACTTCCTGATGCAGTCACTCTCTTTGACTGAAAGCTTGTCTGTTTTGGACCTTGCTGGTGTGTGAGTTCAGTAAACTTAATACAAGTTCATATTTAAATACTTGGCCAAAACCTTTACAAAAGCAGAAATTTAATGCTGATCCTTTTTCTTTGATTTTTTTTTTTCCCCTTGCTCCTCTATAGTGGTGGCATTATGGCAAATTGTTTGCTCATGCTATTATGAGGTTATTGCCTCTCACCGATATATTGTGTACTTGCTGTTTACACTCCACAAATAGTGTTATAATTTTTGCAGTAGATGGGCTACTGCGAGAACGGATCTGTTTTCTTTACTGTTTTTCTACCTTGTATGTGTTTAAAATGTTGTTCTCATGTTTTACTAGTGGTAAGTCATCCTTTTGCTTGAGGGAGATTGGAGGGTGGAGGGTTTGAGGATAAAGCTCTGGTAGCCTTGTTCTCTGAGCACGTTTGGTCTGCCTTCTTCATTTGACTTTCCATCTGCAGCTACTTTGTTTGCACTGCCTGATTGCTTCCTAGCTTTGGAGAAAAATGGAGGCATTGCTCTGTCCAACCCAGGCTGCCAGCCACAACGTTTCTGTAAGATATCAGCACACACCACCTCTCATTGCTTCAGTCTGTCCTTCTGGTGTGTGCTGTCCATAAAAGCTTTTCCTCTGCACTTCCCGAAGCTTGAGCTCCCCTCAGTTGAACCGTATCCACCTGATACCTTTTATTTCAAATTCATAACTGCTTCTTTGTCAAGCTTTTGGGAAGAGTAGTAATAGAAATGGTTGAGGGTGACTGATCTGAGGATTAACTTATTTTTTGGTACAAACTTCCTGTGAGGATTTTGTGTAGGAATAGTGAGTATCAGAGCAGAGGCATATGATTCAGAAAAACGTGAATAAACACAGATGTAACACTGTTGAGCAGAGTACATCAAAATGCTTCTACCTGCTCGTCCCTCCTTACACATATGTAGTTATTGCTGCTTGTGTGTTACAGGTATCTACCCTGTTTCCCATCTGTTTCCTGATTTTTAAATTATTTCCCTCTCCTTCTCCATTGCTGCAGTTTCTGTGGTGACATCTGGTCTCAGACAGATGTTCCCTCTGCCCCACCTTTTTAAAACGCTCTGTCTTCCTAAAGTTCCCAAAGAAGAGTTAAAATTGTCCCAATTAACATCATCTGAACCTTGCCTAGATATCCTGAAGTTGCTTGTACAGACCTGATCCTTTGTCTGGGTGCAGAATTTAGAGGGATTAGGCCCCAAAATAACTTCTACAATACTTTTGCATTCTCTTACAACATCAGGGCTGCTTGCCAAGTATGGTTTGTCCGCAAACTTCTTAAAGTTTTTCTTTTGTAAGTGCTGGTGGTCTGTCACTTCTGCACTAAGCAGGTAAGTTTTGCATGCTCTCACAAGAGTGCTGATGACAAAATACAGCAACTGATGATTAAATTAATTAGGGAATTGTCTTATGTCAAGCTTACCTTGGGCTCTGGTATCTTTTTTTGGTGCTAAAAGACCTTGCAAAAACTTCTTTCAGCTCTGTAAGAAAGTTTTGTATGATTCCCCCTTAAAACAAGTCTTTCTTGCAACCAGTTTCTTGGGGAGAGTAAAAGTTTATACATGCAGAGAGGGATTTATATCGAAGCAATGTTCTTGCATAATGTTTTCGGAGGGGATGGGGGGTGGGGGGTGTGTGTGGCAGCTGGAGCAATTTTACTTAAATTATTTCTTATAGTCCCTCTGTGCCAATCTGCTTGCCTCATCACTCCTTTGTTAATTGCTTGAATCAAGACTGACTTCTTCTAATGGGTGCGAAATCCTTAAAACCAAACCAAAAACAACTGATGAAAGAGGTCTCTAGGTTAGCTCAGTCTATCAGCCCTCATGTATGTTCGATATTGAAATACAAAACACACTTAGTGCCCTGCAACAGCTTTTTACAGTGACATAGGGATATGTGAAAAGAACGGAAGAAAGATTAATGTTCTTGTGAATTTTTTTTTCCTAGTAATAACCATTATTAGGAAGGTTACCTTGTCATTCTTTGCAGAATTATTTTCTTAAGACAATTATTTCAACAGCGCTTTTTAAAACTTTGTTCTTTATAGAAAACAAGCATTTTACTTGGGAAGCCTACAGGTGTGCCCCAGCAGTCAGTGTGCATGCCTCTAGTTTGGTGCTTCATGGCTGTTCTTGTTGCCAGTGTGTCACACAGTGGTACATGTAAGTCCTGGGCCAGGTGGGACTGAGACCCTGCAAGGGACTCTGTGCATACCCACACCCAACAGAGGTGGTCCTTGGCTTATAACAAATCCCCACAAAACCTCTTATAATAAGGGGGGCATCCATAGTGTTCTCAAATGCAGCTCTTTGGGTTTGAAGAAAGCAGGTCTGGAAGAGCGGTAGGGATGCTGGTCCCACAGGAATGTAGCTGAACCGTTTGTAGTGTGCAGTGTAACAGAGTTTGATAGTAGCTCCCGCTCTTGAGAATAGTATTGCCTCCTCGTTTTCAAAACCAGAAAAATGTTCAGGGGATAAGTTGAAGCTGAATCTGAATTGAGAATGTTTTGCGATACATCAGCTGACGAAGGTGTCCCATCATCAATATAGGTGCTTTGCTCTCCATGCAGATGGGAGCTGGCTCTTAAGATTCATGAAATGATGGAGTAAATGAGTTTACTGTGAAAACCTTGAAACAGTTTCACTGGTGTACCTTCTTATCTTTCTAAGAGGCATGTGTGCCTATTTAGTAAAATCTAGTGCCTTTAGTAGCATGGAAGAGAGAAAATATTGAACTTTAGTGCTAATGAAACCTTGACCTCCCCTTAAAAGAAACTGGGTATCCTGAAGACTCATGTGAGGTTGGGCACTTGACCTATAGTTATTCCATATAGATTGGGAAATAAACAGCGGGTGTAAATGGCCACAGAGTAACAAGCATTTATTAATAAGACTTTTCATAAACGAAGTACAGAAATTCAGATTAACTGTCTGCTTTTCTGGCTGCCTTTTTGGAGAAAAATGTTCCAACTAGTTTTCTCCTTCACATGGGTTGAAGTTGCTGAACAAAATACTGACTCTTACAACCAGCCATAGCAATTGGACTTGTAGTTGTTTCCTCTGCCTAATGCAAGAGTTCACTGTGTACTTATCAGACCATCATGGTAGAAGTAAAAAAGGCAAGATAACCCTTTTAGACCATATTCAGGGCTAAGTGGTAGAAGAAAGGCAGATAATGACCTGCTATAATCTGCTGAGTTACTACATTGAAACAAAACCACAAGGCTGCTATCCTGAAGAGCTCACTCTTAAAGTGCAGCTGTAAAAGATAACATTTTAATGTATTCTAAGGCATTCAAGGTTAAGTTTGTACAAAACTTGCCTGGTAATTAATTTGAACTTCACAAGAAGATTTTTGGCAAGGTTCTGCAGGTTTCTGTACTTGTGGGTTGGGTACTCTTGTACTCCTTGTGCAGCTAGGAGAAACTGGAGGTGGAGGGAAGGCTGCATCTCTGTCTGCACTAAGAAAATTTAGGACTTGCCTCAGATTGAAATTGGAGTCTGGACTGGTAGGGGCTTGTCCAGGATCATGTTCTCTACTCATCCAGGAGGTCATTTGCATTTTCCCCCCTGCCCTCACTGGACTGTCTGGGTTTGAGGACTCTGGATCAGTGCCCATGTTCCATAAAAGCATCATCACTTCTGGAATGCATCTTCTTCCTTTTATTCTGCTTGCATATAAATTACATATAGAGGTTATTGTATCAATTTAGTATTTTGAAGGACATGATCAGATTTTATTTTTTAAATAAATCAGTTTCACTTCTTATGAAGTCTGTTTGGTGAAGCAAGTCCTCAAACAATTACTGCACCTTTTTTAGTGATAGTAGGTGGGTATCATCTTTTCCCCCCATTTCCTCTCCTTACTTGTCAAATACGAAGTCCAGATTGATGCTAAGAATCATGACCAGGCATGAAGGATTTGGCACACCACCTTTTCCCCATTTTCCACACATACCAGTCACATCTCTTTCCCACTGGAAAAGCACCCTTGCTCTATGGTCTCTGCAGAAAAGTAAATAGATCTCTATTACTCTTTCCTGAACTGCAGTCTGTAACATACTGTTTTGACTCCTAATTTGTAATTGCAAGTAATCTCTCACTTAGCTTGTGAGTATTCAGCACTGGAGGTGTATTTGCACCTAGATTTGCACATCTAGATATGCCTTCTAGAAGGAGGTCTAGATGTGGTGATTTTAAACTGAAGTACCTAGTTTATTTCTGATTCAAGACAATGGGGATCCAAGTAGAGTTCTTCTGAGGAGGAACCACTATGTGAAATGTCACCTTTTTTTTTTCTCTTTCTTTCTTTTAAAACATTTTAAAACTAGCTTCCTCAGTGTAGAAGATGCTTCAAGAGATTTTCTTTCCAAATATTTTTTCCATGTTTACTGAATAAAGCGCTAGAGAACAGACTTTCAGGACACAGATGGTGCTAGAAACAGCACTTGCTGGCTCAGCAGGAAGGTAGCTGTTGAAGAGTTCCCACTTATCTTCTGTGGACTTATTTCCTTATCAGTTTGTATGGAGCATATAAACAGATAAATAGATACAGTGTTGAAGAAATTCATAACAAAAAAGGTAGACTAAAAGCCCAGCCTGTGGAGCGTGAACCTGTTGAGCGAGCAGAGAAGCAAGAAAAACACTGTGAATGTGTATTCCTAGCTTTGCTGTGAGACTTGCAGGTTGCTTTCAGGGACAGAAATGTGTGGGAAGGGAGGTCTGATTTAGCTCTTCTAAAGGCAAAAGGATGTTACTAAACAGGGTTTGCATTTCCTCACTTTTTCATGGAAATGAAAAACAAAGTCTCATAGTTATGCTGAGACCTCTGTTTTAGATTCTCCAAGCAGAAGTAGTAATGGAAAAGGATTTCTGGATCAGAGTTGCAATGTGAGTGCAGGTTCTGCATTGAGATTTCTGTCAATGCAAGAAAGGTTTGAGCCATATCCACCCATCTGCATATTTTGTAAGACAACTTTCAGTTTCTTTAAAAGAATCAAGACTGATTCTGATGGTAAGAAAATGTTAGTAAATCTCCTTACAGTGCACATAGAATCATAGAATCATACAGGTTGGAAAAGACCTCTAAGATCATCGTGTCCAACCGTCAACCCAACACCACCATGCCCACTACACCATGTCCCTAAGGGCCTCATCTACACGTCTTTTAAATACCTCCAGGGATGGTGACTCCACCACTTCCCTGGGCAGCCTGTTCCAAGGCCTGACCACTCTTTCAGTAAAGAAATTTTTCCTAATGTTCAATCTAAACCTCCCTTGGCACAACTTGAGGCCATTTCCTCTTGTCCTATCGCTAGTTACTTGGGAGAAGAGACCAACACCCACCTCGCTACAACCTCCTTTCAGGTAGTTGTAGAGCGCGATGAGGTCTCCCCTCAGCCTCCTCTTCTCCAGGCTAAACAACCCCAGTAACATAACTGTTTGTCCTAAGGATCTGTAGTAGTTTGTGATGCTTCTTTGATTAAAACAGCTAAACTGTGTGGGGTGGGTTGTGTTTTTTTTTTTTAATCTAGAGATGGAGTGTAAAAACTAATCTTGCTGAATGGTACCTGCTTATGATGCAGCTTATTCTAGAATACCAAGGATATGAAGAGAACAGGTGGAGAACTTGTGGGTTTTAAGAAAGGAAAAGAAAACCATGAAACCATTGCAATTAAGAATAAATTAGGATTATACAAAGCAGATATTTCTCATAAAGGGGAGATGCAGGAATGAGCTGAGCTACAATGAAAAGAATTCTAGAAGAAAGATGAATCAACAGTAAAGAGGTTTAAAATGTATTGAAATATGATCTTTCACCTCAAGACTCCTCCAAGAATCCTAACTTAATGTAGTGCTATAAAAATAATGTATAGCTATAAAAATGCTAGCAGAATGCTAAGCATGCACAAATTTGCTGCTGCTGCCTGCTAGGTGTGGGATTCTCTGGTAGGGATCTTTGTTTTCTGTTTCCTCCTCAGTGTGCTACATCAGGCACTAAGCTGTACTTTTTGCCAATTACTACTAGTCCTACTCAGCAGGAGAATGAAGAACAGGTTAGTCTGTTCACTCTGCAGCAGTCTTTTACATATTTGAAGACCTATGATGTTTAGGGAGGGTTAAGGATAGAGTTTAAGTTCTTTCAATCTCTTCTCAGGACTCTTATTTCTAAGCAATTGTTTGTTCTTAAGTCTCTCACCTGGGAATGCCCCATGAGGCTTCTCCAGAGTAGTTTCTGTAGTTTAAGATCATTTTGAGCTCTTATCTTGTCTTCTGGTACGTTTGCACTCCATTTCAGCCTTGTGCCGTCTTCAAATTTAATAAACACAAACCTGATACAACACTAGGTGTGGTGGTCCCTGCAAACCCTATGAAATAGAGCTCTTTAGTTTGATATTAGGCTGGTAATGACTATTACCTGGCAGTGATCACAAGGTCAACTTTTCACCTGCTGTTGTAGCATTGGCTGTGTTTACCTTATGAGTCTGTTGTATGGGACAGTGTCAAAAGCCTTCTGAAGAGAGATGCCCCCCCATACATAGACTGCTAATTCTGTTATAATGAGGAACTGCAGAGATTCATCAAGAATTATGTACATCAAACAAAGGTTGAATGTTTATCACCCACTTATTTTGATTCCTAGCTGCAGGATAGAGGTTAGAGCTGCCCCTAGGGCAGTGCAGAGCCCCTGGGCAGCACTGTCTCCTGGTCTTCGATCAATACCCAGGGGAGCATGGGGGCTGCCTTTGCTCCTCTCCTGCCAAGAGGAAAAAAGAGGATGGTCATCTTTCCTTTCTGCTATCTGACCTGGGCCCCACACTCTGAATTAACTATTTTGCTTGAGCTGCACATATTTCCCATTGTCTAGATGGGCTTAGCAGCAGGTGAGGCAATCTGATATAGGAAAGTGACCGTGTCTGTGGCAGACCACCCAATTTTGCACTTAAGACAACGTACTGGCTTATGTTGGGATTTTAATTGCCTGGCTTAATTATAGGGGGTGATATTTACAGGTATATGTGAGGTAATAAACACCTTTTGCAGGTGTTTAAAATACAGGGTGTGGGAGTGAATGTCCTTGAATAAACATGCAATAAGCATATTTCTCACTTGCAATGATTTATTCATACGAGTGTGTTGGCTACAGCGGTGCTGATAATTGTCTTACAGTTGTTATAAACAAGGGGAAAAATCTAATGGGGAAAGTAATTTTCTTTGAGAATTGGACTACAGAATTTTTTACTTAAATAAATCAGGATCTTATTAAAAGTAGTTGATAGTGAAGCTTTTATCAAACGTCTACCCCCATTTAAGAGTTAATATCCCAGATGCCCCCACTGAAGATATTTTGCTGTGCTTTTATTATAGTTGTAGGCTTAGAAAAGTAGCACTGTGTTAGTTAACATAACTTTTTTCTTTAGGAAACTTGTATTGCAGTAGCATAAGTAAGGAATAGAGAAGTTAGAGGTGAGGTCAGGGCTCTGTTGTGCTAAGCACCTAGAAGATATGGAAGGTGGTCTTCTAACCACAGGAACTAGACATAACGTTAGTACTCTGTTGCAAAGAAATCAGAAGACTCACCAGGTCAGAGCTGGCTTGACTGACACAGTTTAGAAGTGTGAAAGTTGCTCTTCTTCCAGGTGGCCAAGGTGATAAGTTGAAAGAATAGGAAGTAGAAGATTTTTGGGCTCGTGCTGCAGGAAATGTGGTGTCCGATGGTTGTTCAGGCAGCCACTTCGACTCGTGTGGCAGAGGCAGGAAGGTTGGCTGAGCAACTTTTGAAGAAGGTGCCGCAGCTTTTTGACCAGAATATTAAGCAAGCTGGAATAACTGCTGGCTTCTCTGAATATGCTGAGTAGTAAGCTGCAGTGACTTCAGGGCATGGTTTGTGAGCTGTTGGTTAACCCTGCTGTGAAGGGGGGAAGGACAAGGAGTGAAGGGGAACATCCACTTGGACCTGAGACTTTTAATCTGTTGTTTCATCTGAGCCATACAGCTTTGTGATTCAGTGAGTTGTCTAGATCTCCATGTTGCAGTATGAACTGCTTTTGGCTGCGACAGGCTCTAATGTCAAAGCACGGAAAACAAGTGAGTTTTAAGTGTTAAACATGGCCATTCCAATTAAGACGTGCAGAAGCTTTATGTCTTTGGAGACTGCATTTATAGGCCTGTATCTTATTTTCCTTCCAACATTCAGTGGGAGAAATAGCTAAGTGAAGGGTTAAAAAAAAAAAAAGGAATGATTCAGTGCAACTGTTTGATCAGTGCAACTGTTTGATCCAAACTTTTCCCCCATCCAAATTTGTTCCACTGTCCTGTGACTGAGATGAGAAAAATTCTGTTTTCATGACTAGTTTTTGATCTCCTAGGGTAAAGGAAGGCACAACCTGTGATCCCTTAATTTTTCAGAAATATTCTGATACTTAAAACGGCTGTTAGTGTGCAAGAATTTTGGTATTGTCACCATGGGGTTGCTTGGCACTGTTAGAACAATGTGTTGCTCACAAGCCTAGAATAATATGGTTACTTGTTTACCCTGTCACTAACAGTGACTCCAAAACTTGAGAAATCTTAAAAGACACACAAAGCTTGTTTGGTTCAAAACACTTTTTAGGAAACCAGCCGCCAAATCTTACTTTTCATTTGCAATTCTAGAAAGGTGTCTGTGAAGACCTTTGTTCAAGGACTCAGTTGCCAAAATCTTGCATCCCTTAGCTATAATTTTTACTTAAGGAATCACTTTAATCATGGTGCAACCTTTTTATGCAGCATTGTCACATGTCCTTTCATAGAATTACAAAACCATACAGGTTGGAAGGGATCTCAGGAGGTCTTTAGTCCAACTTTCTTCTTAAAGCAAGGTCTGTATTGAATTCAAACCACATTGCTTAGGGTTTTGTCCAGTCTTGGAAACTTCTAGGAATGCAGTTTGTGCAACCTCTCTGGGTGATCAGTTCTAAGGATTAATTATTCTATTAGTGAGAATTGGTCTCCTTATACCTGGAGGGGACACCTGTTGTGTCAACTTAAGCCTGTTGTCGCTTGTCATCCCACCCGGCACCTCTGGGAAGAGCCTGGCTCTCAATGACCTCTGGGGCAGGCTGCTGCTATGCTCCCCTCAAAGCTGTCTATTCTTGGGCTCAACAAGCCCAGTTCCCTCAGCTTCTCACTGGAGAGGTACTCCAGCCCCCAACCATCTTGGTGGCCTTTCACTGAACTCATTCCACGTTCTCAGTGTCTTTCTTGTACTGGAGGTCCCAAAACTGGATGCAATATCTACATGTGATTGATCATCCCCTTTTACTCAGCATTCATTAACTTTCCTCCATCCATTGCCTGTGCTCCTGTTAATACAGCCCAGGTTGTCGTTGACCTTCTTTGCTGCCAGGACACAGACCTGGCTCATGTTCAGCTTGCTGTCCACCCACACCCCACATGGTCTTTTCAGCAAAGCTGCTCTCCAACTGGGAAGTTCTTAGCCTGTACCAATGTGGAGGGGATTATTCCTTCCCTGGTGCGGGACTTTGCATTTGTCCTTGTTAAATTTTGTCAGGTTGCTGTTGGTCAATTCCTCTACCCTGCCTAGGTCTCTCTGGGTGACAGCCGTGCCCTCTGGCATGTTAACTGTTCTCCTCAGTTTGGTTTCATCCCCCAAACTTGAGGAGGGTGTGCCGCAACACCTCCTCCAGGTCATTGACAAAGATGTTATGCGGGACAGGCCCTGGGACAAATGACTTGTAACTGGCCTCCAGGTGGAGTGTGGCCAGGTAGAGTACCTGAGCCCAACTGTTATTCATTATAGCATTATTACTGGAAATTAAGCTGGATGTGGAATCTCTGCAAGTCTGTCACTTGCAGGCATAGGAGGGGAAACATGTCTGGGAATGGTATTGCATCTCTGCAGATAGAACTTCGGCTGCATGCCATTGCTGGCTAAATTTCCTTAAACACAATGATAAATTAACCCATTGTTAAAACCACCCTTAAGTGAGACAGCCCAGAAGTGAAATAAGCAGCACCAACATACTGCTGCTTTCTTCATTTCACATGTAATGGCATGATCCTGTTTCTCACTGGTACTCTAACAGCATAAAAAACAAACCGCCAAGGGACTACTTGGTGAAAATTGTAGCTTCTGAAAACTCTTCCCATTTTGAATGCAACCTCGGTTTAGCAAGTTGTAATGAGAGTCTCAAAGTATGATTTTCGACCTATGAAAGAATATACTTTTTTTGATAGGAAAAATGTATTCTTATCCCTGTCAAAGCTATTGACATAGCTTTTCTGTCTTTCTCATGTAAACTTACTCTCTCCGAAGTAAGTATTCATGCTACTTAATATGTTAAATCTTGCTCAATTTAGTTTTTCTGTGAAATGACGAACCAATAGTTCTTACTGGTGTTGGGTGTTCTGTGGAAGTGCTGGTTTTAGATGCTGGAAGTGCAGCCCAAAAATTCCTGATGAAATTAGATGTCAGTACCTTTTTTGTTGTCATGTATGAAGATGCTGGTAAAGCTACGTGCTTTTATAAACAAAGATGCCTTTCAAGTGTTGTAAAATTAATGGGATTAAGAAGCTAGTTACTCTTGTCCTGCTCTTGGAGAAGTTCTGAACTAATTTCATTTACCTGCCTTGAAACAAGATGTCACTAGCAGCGATTGTCTCTTCAAACTTAACAGTTGTATAATTTGAAAAGAATTGAAGGAAATGGATGAATGAGTTGTTCCGTAGGCAATAATAGGAGAAATGTTAGGAGTTCTTGTTCATAGTAGCCAAAGGAATAGAAAAACGTTAACTTCAAGAGGCCTCAGTGATTCTTTTCTTAATCCACTTACTCACTTTGTGCATAAAGCACATAAACCCAGCAACACGGGGTCAGAAAAAAGGTTTATGTATAGTTCTGTATCCCACCTTTGCTGCGCCTTGGGAGGGGTACAAGAAAAAGGACAAGGGTATAGTGATGGCTCACCAGAGCAGTCTCCTGGCTTTCAGTGTTTTGCAGCCCTGTAACCTACTGACCCAGAAATGATGCTTTTGTATTTGAGAAATTAATCTAGAGCTTCTGCGAACGTGTTCTTAAACCAATGCAAACACATGGCATCCACAATATACTGCAGTGAAGAGTTGCATAGTTTTAGGGCATGTTGCAGGAAGAACCGTCTCATCTCACCTCACGTGCTTTGAACTTTTACCTGCCTCCCAACTCCTGTATCGGAAAGAACAGCCAATAGTAGTACCTCCATGACCTTTTTCTCCCTCTCTACTTCCCTTATTATTTTAAGGACCTTTATTCCTCAGCCGTTTTTTTTTTTCCAGGCTGAAGACCCATAGCCTGCTTAGTTGTTTTTGTGTGGAAGCTGTTGTCTATCCTTTGATTATCTTCGTCCCATTCTTGGAAATTCTACTAAGTGATTTGGAGTTGAGGGACCAAATCTACACACAGTTATGTCATTCATTTTAGGTTATTTCACTTTATGAAGGTAGTTGCTGTCAGAGACCTCTGTGTATGTCTTGGGTTTTGCTCCTTTTTTAAAACAAAACAAAACCAAAACCACCACTGGTGGAAAGCTAATCAGTGGAATGGGGTTTGCTGCTTATGTCTCAAGAGATCAGCAGACTTTTCTATGACAGCCATGGGAAAAATTGACATTATCAGTAGTGCAGATCCTCTTCTGGGCTTGCTGCTGGTTGCCAGGAAATGTTACATTTGAATCATATGCGCACCACATGTTGACCTAACTCTATGGAACAGGCTCTTGGGTGGAGAGAGGGAAACAAAATCTGCTTATTTCCAAGGGGCTAGCTAGTTCCAGCCCAGCTGATTCTATAAAGCAATGGTAGTCAGCACACTCTCTTCACACTTGTGCTTAGGCGTGTGGGGTTTTTTTGTCTTGTTCACTAGACGAGTAGAAAGTGGCTCTTGGACTACCTCTCTGATGAGCAAGTCTCCTGAGACTGTTGCAAAGGCTGTGGTGCTGCTACTGCTACAAGCCTTCTACTTCCTTGCTACTTGTACAAGCACACTGCTTCATTGCCTCTGCGTCCCCTTCCACAGTGACTGTTCTGGTTGCCATCTTGAACTCGGCCATTCAAGACTGAGGCCTCACCTGTGCCTCTTCTCGCAACTCCTGCTTGCTTTCATCTAGTGCTACAGAAAAATCTTGAGTTATTTCTTGGATGCGTGGGGAAAAGGAACAACATGAGCTCAGCTGCAGAATCTCCTGCAGAAAGAGGGAGACACATGACCGAGGCAAGCAGTGAAGCTGTTGTACCAAGCAAGGGGAAATGCCACAGGCTTATGGGAAAGGCAAGAGATGTCAACACGATCTGCACCTGCATACTGCCATTTCATCCAGCAGCTAGCGCTCACTGCAAGAGTCCGGATGCCACGGTGTGTCAGGTACTGGCTGCTGGGTTGAGGCCTTGAAAGCGGCAGTGAGGATGTGAAGAATAGGTAGGAGATCTTTAAGATCTAGGTGAACACCAACCGAGCCAAAAGCTGCTGAGCAGGGGGAAGGGAGATGAAGTTGTGTTAATGTATTTCCTTTTTTAAGTTTTTGTGTTATTCTAAAGCCTGAAGCTCCCTCTAATCCTGTGTCTCAAATTGGTAGCCAAGTACATGTGGGCAGGGAAGGAAGGGAATGTAACTTGAAATAGCTCCCTTATTTTCAGATGCTTTGGATGTTGTGGCAATCAAAGGGGGGCATGTGACTAAAAGCCATCAAAACCACTTCCAAGCACATGCCTTTTAGTGGAGCAAACGAGCAGGATTTTTAGAATATAATGCAAACAGGAAATCACTCTGAAAACTGTAGCCCACCATTAACTTGGGGGGAGGGAAGATATATTAAAACTATCCTTGCAAACAGCCGCCTTGTTATAAAGTCTAATAGGGGATTGAATGCATGTGTAAGAAACAGATCCAAATCAACATTTCTTGGGACACCTTTTATTGAGTGTTGGGTGTTTTTTTTTTCTCTCAGTAATAGAGTCAGGCTGTTGTTATGCGAGTAGTAGATAGCTAGCTATTCATGCAACACTTTCACTTATTTGCTCACATAGTTCCCGTACTGAACTTACAGTTACCCAGTGTGAGCAGCAACCAGGAGGCCAACCTCAACTATGTACTCTGAAGTGGAGGGTTATAATGATGTGCCAGTGGCTTCTAGGTCAGTGTTCCTCAGTCCTTTGTTGCATTGAATGTATAAATAAACATTTAGTCTTCATCTGACTGCATATAGCAGCTGTTGCGCTTTTGGATGTGGTCTGAGTTGCGAATCTGCTGTTGATGTTAGTGTGTGCTAATGTCCTTGTGTAGATTCAGCAGGCTCTTGGTCTGGGAAACGTTCACATGCTACCTTCTCAGCATACCTTTCCCCTTCTTGGCATGTTGTTTTCTGGTAATGTTTCTTCATCCAAATGTGTAGAAATCTACAGGAACCATTCATGTGAGCTTACACTGAAGTGATGTTTATTACGTCCCAACTATAGGACTTTTTTGTTTGGTTGGTTTTTTCTTTTTGAGTATGAGACTTCTGTGGACCTGTAGCATTCTTGCAGGCAGTGTGGCTTAGGGTCATTATCCCTAACTTTGATTTGTGGGTTTTGGTTGTTGCACCCCAAGTGGTTGCTGGTTTAGGTTACTATTGCAAACTGGGATGACTTGTTAAGTACTTGAGTGACTGCATCTTTATAGGAAACTTTCTTGTTACCCCTTCATATCAGCCTCTTACTAACATTCAGTAATTAGTGTGTGTTGTCGTCCATCAGCAGGTTTGGGTTTCATAGCCAGGGGGCATCTGTTCCTGTTGACATACTGTTTTTTGGACATGTAGTGGAAGAAACAGTGCAGTGGGAGGGATACTGACGACTTGAAGCGGCTTCGTGTCTAGGACTGCAGTGGGAGTGTGCAGGGGGAATTCATGCTAGATTAGTGTTGGGGCTCTTCCAACTGCGTGATCTCCAATGAGTTGTGATGGACTATGAATACCTTTAGGAATGTATGCAGATGGCTGTATAGCAGGTATGAACTTAGCTATGCTGTGTATACCCACTACAACCAGCCCTCAGATCTCTGAGGTCCACAGCTCACTGGCTGTGAAATTCATTGTGGGATCTAGGAGGAGGGTGGAAGGACTACAAAACATATCAGGAGAGAACCTGATCTTTTGCCAGCTCAGGAGTTGGGAGGAGGGAAAAAAAAAAATCTGGGGTCGCTGCTAAGTGTTAGAGATAAGTGCCCATGACTTCTCCCACTTTGCTATGTGACTTAACGTCTGGTCTAAGCCAATGCCCAGTTACGCCTTCGGACTTTGTAGAAATGCACATGTTGGTGACTGTTTTGTGTGGCGGTATGCTAGGAAAGAAACTTCTTTCTTCATGAAACAGATCGGAGAGCTCTCAAAGTGGTGTCCTTACCTGACTGATGAATGTTAACCTGCTTCAACACAGAAGTGTGGTTTTATTTACAAAATAGATATAAGCTATGCAATGCTTTATTTAAGCTTGTCAAACTGTGGTCGTGCAGCTTCCCTGGGTTGTGCGAGGCGTGGATGTACTTGCAACTGCCCTTTGTGCCATGCTGTTTAGAGTCGGCAGGCAATCCTCCATCCTTTTGGGAGTTGCCGTCTGTTGCAAAAGCAAAGACAGAAATGGCTTATTTCCTTTTTGCAATAAGAATACTTGATTTGCTGAGATCATGTATACATGAATTAGTATACCTTGCAAGTTCCCATTGGCAAAACCAACCTGTTTAGTGGCCACTCCTCTGTTTGATTGTTCACGTTTCCATTGTGAAACTGCTATTAATTTCTTCACCATTCAGACAGTGCATTAATGCAGCTTTACAGTGGTGAGCCAAGCAACTGGTTATTGAGATTGTAATGTGTAAGGGATGTTAGAGCCGCAGCCACCAGTATCCTTGAGCTGTGCTGACTACTCTGCATTGCTCCCAATCCTTCTGCATAGTATTATCTTCTGAGCTTTGTGGGTTTAAAAGCGCTGCCCTGCTGTATGTAGCATGTTGGGTGTCTGTCTTCTGCTTGATAAAGAAGGTACAATGTTGTCTTTTGCATTTTTGTTGCATTGAGTTTAGTAGTTGATGGGAGCTTCACAAATGCAGAAGAGACCTTCTGGCCTTGAGACTAGGGAGGGAGCTCATCAGGTCTGTCTGGCCATATGTGCTTTCCTGTGCTGAGGTAGTGGCAATCCTGAAAATTTGCCGCTGGCGATGCCAGGCTGCTGATGCAAAGCTGCTTGGAGCTGACCTTCTGCAAGGCAGGAGGTGGTGTCCTGGGCTGAGGGGCAACAGGTTTCTGATGGCAGAGCAGAGAAGTGCCTGGGGTGCTCCCCTGCCAGGGATCACTGCTGCTGCTCCTAAAAGCCGTCCCTCGCAGTGCCCTGTGCCAGGAAGGGTCGCCATGTGCATTCCCCTGTTAGTGTGGTCACAGACACACACTTCTGCAGTATCTGCATATCTTCAAGTATTTTTAAGGCCTTTTAAAAAATATTTTTAATGAACACGAGCACCACTGGATCAAATATGTAAATGAAAAAACACGGAGCTTCTGGCTTGCAGCAGAATTTGCCCCTTTCAGAGAAGCAGGTGGTACAGGTTTTGTGAAATGGTGGAGTGGAAGTAAAATTACACGCTGTTTTCTGTGCTGATGCAACAAAAAAAAATGCATTTGGGGAGTGAGTAGATTGTAGACTGCACTGTAACTAGTGGAGTGACAAATCTTCTAGCTGCAGTGGCATTTGACGCTTTTGCTCTTTGGATTTCTCTTTTTAGTGGAAGTAAATGCAACCAGAAGTGATCAACAGCTGTTCCAGCAGCACTTGGATTACTTCCTAGTGTGTATGTGGTAGAAAATATGGTCTCTCTAGCCTTCTTACATCTAACCAAATTCAGGTGGTTGGGTTTGGGACAGAGAAAATTTTCATTTTGCAAGTAATAGAAAAAGTTGCCTTCAGTCTCAATGGGAAATTTTCAGTGAGTAATGATAGAGTTAGTGCAGAAAGTGTAAGAGCGGGCACTGCTCTTTTCTGCCAGAGCTGTGTGCGTGTGCGGGGAAACCCCTTAAAAAACCCTACAGACTTCTGCAGCACGTCAGCTTGGTTCACTGTTGCTCCTTTGGGTCATGGCAAATGCGCTTTAGCTGTAAAAGTGAAGAGTTTTTGGAACTCTTTTTGGAAGTGTTGAAAAAGAAATACTTCTTGAGAGTATTTTATCTTTTGTGATGTAATTGGAGCAAATAGAGGCACCAGCTTACTTCCTCGTGAGTTTTCTCTCATTCAGGCAATGGTAAGTTTATAATCAAGTGAGGGATCACTTTAATAATAGGTTTCAGGACAGTGATACCATCGCATTCAAATTGTGACTAACAAGTTAATTATAGATACTGTATATTAGTTCCGCTTTTCTTTTTGACATCTTAAACTTGGCAAAAGAAAAATGTAGATTATAAAAAGATTGAAAATTAAAGTCTCTAATTGAGTTCTAACATCTCATGCACAGTTACTTAAACTTTAAAAAATGCTTTTAAATAGATCTTCCCAGACTGTTAGTCTGATGCCAGATGAACAGTTCTAAATCACCAAAAGAAAATTTTACCATGAGATGAATTCCAAATTTTGTCTGCAAAGAATAAAACTTAAAAACCAAAACCAAATCCCCCCCAACCAAACAAATCAAAAAACAACAAAAAAACCTTCTCTGCTTGTCTTTAAACCTGCTAATAAGCATTTTCATAACATTATCTGAAACAAAACAATTGTGTTTGTCCATGAATTATTCTCTCATTTGAAGCCCCTGCCTTCCTCCTTGCAACGTATTTGCTATTCACCAGTTCAGTTTCTTTCTCTGAGCTGAGCAAAAAGCGAGCCAAATAATAAGCTTCCATTAGCTTACCTGTTTTCTAAGCTTTCTGATGTTGATGTTAGTAGAAAAGCAAGTGTAGGTGATGCACATAGTCCTGTTGCACACTGGAGATTTTTTTTTTCCAGCAGGCAATTTGGACTATGGCTTCTAGACTTTCAAACTATTAGGTTAGACTTCATACTTGAAGGCTCACTGCCCCAGAATAAAAATCCTAGCCAGTGAGCTGAGGTCCTCTACTTTTTGGTGGACAAGAATGCTCTGTAATTCCTGTTTTGCTTTCATTTCAACTCACTGTTAGAGGAAGCTGCTTTCTTCTTTTCCCCCCTCTGTTCTCTAATCACTGCAGCTACATGGTAACATCCTTATGCTGTATTCCCTGGATGCTAGAGAGCCTCTTGGGATTTGTAGGACACGCAGCTTTCCTGGGGCTCTTGCTTCCATCAAAGACCAGGGCGGGGGTGGGGGCAGAAGGCATCTCTTATCCTTGCCCTGTTTGCCGGGGACCAGTGTCCAGTAACATTGGTATGGGGAAGATGTTTTATGAGCTTGAACTAAAGAGCTTTGGATCTGTGTGCATGGATTTTCTAGTTTTTGTGATATCCTGATGCCAAAGGTGCAGTGCTTTCCAAATCCTCTGATAGCAGAAAGCTGGAGGATACAGAGACCGCTACCATACCAGCAGTGCTTGAAGGTGCATATAACGGGGGGGGGGGAGCGGAATCCTAAACCCACTCTTTTTTCTTGGGAGCATGGGGAATTAGTAGCTGGAACTATATAATTGTGAGTCTTTATTCCACAAAAATAGGTAGTTTTTCAGATCCCTTTGGTCTCTCTTGTTCTATTAAGAACATGACTTTAAAAAGTTATAGAAACACTGTCGTTGTTTGTAGGCATAAGAAATACTTACGGACAATGTTCCAAACATTACTTTAGACTTAATAGACGACTACTTCACTAGCAACTTTGTGGATGCTTTCTATGAATTCAGTCTAAAATTCCTGCTTCTGTTTCATTTTAAGGAAAACTGGAATTAAGTTTCTAAATGCAAAAAAAATATTTCTGTATAACTAGAACTGCAAGGAAGTTTTATATTGTGCTGGTCAAAGAAGGTATTCTTAATACAAAGGCTTTATATTCTGTTCTAACCCACAACAAGAATCTTTGCACCTTTGACAAATGTCAGCATGTATATTGGCTGCACATGAGATCCTAAATTATTAAGACTTGATATGTTGTGGCTGTCTTATGAATAAAGCTATAACCTACATAATATTCAGCCTCCATCAACTGTCTGTGGTGCATTAAGAATGCAAAAACCTACAAAATTCAATGTAGAGGAGGGAAGTGACCGTAAGTAAGCTTATAGCTCCTAATTCCCTATCCATTACTATCAAGTCATACTGTCCTATGGTTTTAGAAGAATATCAGTTGAATTTGGGGGGGGGGATAAAATAAAAATTATTAGCACTACAAATGCTTCCTACAGAACTGATTGTGTGTTACATCATTCTGCAAACCGCTTTTGGAATCAAATTCTAGCAGGGTTTCTTGCAGTTCTGGAGATTACCTGTCTATTCAGAAAAAGCACAAGCAACACTTTCCTTCTTTAGGCTTTTCCAGGTCTGCCTTACCTTGTTGTGTTCATAAAACTGCTTTTCTCACCCCACTGCACGTGTTGCTGCTTAACTACCCATCAGCTGGTCATAACTAATTTCTAGTGATCAATGTGTTATGCGATGCTTGTGTTTTTTTCTTGCCAAGATATGGTGATCACCTGAACAGAGGTAACTATAGTGGTAATGTGTATTAATTTTTCTTCTTTATTTCTGCTAGCAGTTTAATTCATCTCATAGCTGCCTCTTGCATGCTTTTGTGGCTTTGGCATATCTAACAGTATATCTTGCAGAAGTGTTGCTTTTCATTTCCTTCTGAGAGGGATCCAGATGTAGCAATGCTGTCTAAAGAAATCCTGCTGCTTGACTCCGGCTGCAGCTATAAGGGGGGGTCATTAACATGGTCTTCGCTTTCTTTCTGCTGCCCTGTGCTATTGTAGTTGTTGTCTCCTCTGTTGTGTATCTGTTAAGCAGCCCATGCCATAGCAGCTTATCAGTGAGAAGAGCTTTATTCCTCGGAGCAAGAAGATGAAAAATTGGGGAGGAACTGTGGGAAACTAAAACATGTAGCTTCCTCAGTTCTTTCAGTTTTCTTGGGACATAGGATATATACAGTAACTTTGGAGTGCACATGAATGTTAAATTTGTTTCTTGACTCCTGATGGTTACTTCATCAAAATGATCACTGAGTTCTGTGAGTACCTGCGCTATCACCAAAATACAGGAACCGCAGAGCCAGCACTCTGTAGGCTGCAGATACTATGGTGCATACAGCTTGCACTGAAGTGGTGTGATCCACATTAAGTCTGTTTTGGGATCATCAAAAAGTCATTTGAATGAACAGGGAATTTGCTCATTCATGGGTGTCCTGCAAAAGGGTGATGAGATATTTCAGTGATTTTAGTGGAATCTGGGGTTGTGTGTGGATGCAGGACTCTCCATGAGTAAAGGTATTTGTGGCTTTCTAGCTTGGTTTAAGTGAGGAATAGATTTTTTTTTTTAATATTCCTGAAGCGTGTTGTGCATTTAGAGATTCTTGGCAGTGTCCCCTGTTGCTCACGAAGAGTCCGCTTTGTGTTTTGCTCCTTCTATGATACTGTAATATACCTGTGCTCCTCATGTTGTAACCTTGGGGCTTCATTACAAAGGTTGCCCACGTCCTCCTCCCCTGCTTTCTCTGGGCTGTGCTGCAGTTGGTGGGCCTTGCCAGGGTGCAGGGGTGTAGTTTCTATCTTGCAGGAGTCCTCTGGGAGAGTCTTGAGGCGTGCACCCCTCCCCTGCACGGGCAGGCTCCCCGGGTTCGGCTGAGGCTGAGATGTTCCTAGAGTGCGAATGCTGTATTTTGTGTGATCTGGATTGGGAGACTGCCCATTTGGCTACACCCCTCCCTCTCTCCCTCCCTCCCTCAGTGACGGCCCAAAATAAACATTGCGCAAATCGTGTGTCCCTCAAACAAGAAATGAGGGAAAATTGCTGTGCTTCCACTAAGATTAAGACTAATCAAAGTGGGCAGTGATTGCAAGAGTTGGTGTTTGCTTGGAGTTTGTTCTAATGAAGTCTTTGCTGCCCCGTGAAGGCACGGAAAGAATATGAAATGACACAACCTACAAAAACTTTACCACTAATTGCTTTTCACGTTCTTCTGCTACACCATGATCTCTCTTGGTCTCATTTATTTTGGTGGAAAGCGCTTCTGGTAAAGAGGAAAATTTTGTGTAGGCTAAGTAAGTAGGAGACATTCAGTTTTTGCTGTGAGATGAAATAAAATCGCTATGGTAAATGTACTTTAAAATTGTCATTAATGAGCAAATCTTTAATAAAAAAAAGAAGAATTTAAATCAGTGGATTTCTGTGTGGTATTAATTAGTTTAAGGGGGAAAATTAGTTTGTATTGGAAATGTATACAGTTTCATCTTATGAAGTCTGGTTTACTGTGTGAATAATTCCTTATAAATATAGCTAGTGATTTAAGAGATGACTCATTAATGGTTTAAAAGCAGTAGAGTAAAAATGAAACTTGGTTGTGTGTGTGAGAGCTATTTCTGTGTGGTTTTTTTTTTTAAAGTTATTTTGGGAGTTACTTTCAGTGGAGAATCCTTCTAACTGTTTTCTACAGCGTAACTGTGATTGCCTACCTTGCCGGTTTTCTCTTTGCCTTCAATGCAGTAGCAGCAAACTGGGAAATGTTCATGTTAGGAAAGTAAAGTATGGGCAAAGCTTAAAGGAAGAGCTAGAATGAAGCTGGTCTTAAAATTATGGTAACTTTTGTTATTTGTTGCAGTACTAGATCATATCCTGTTACTGTATTGAAGTCATGATTAAAAGCCAGTATAATTCTAACTTCTGTATGTCATCTCAGTGAGTGAGGTTGTTGGCTTGCCTGACTTAATGCGTATAGTTTTCCTTCCCTTTATATTTCAGTGATCCTTGGCTGACAAATTCCACTATATGCAGGAATCTTCTTCTTCTTGAACATTGGTAGTAATCTTAAAAAGAAGAAAAAGTTCAGCTGTCATTAAGCTTGAGAAGAGTTAAAGCTCTGCATCTGTTCTTACATTTGCTGTAATACTAGCTCCTCAGAGTGAGTCTTCGTTTTATGATTAGTTATATAAATCACTCCGTTTTATCTGGCACTTTGCTGAGAGTATTGGACTTAAAAGAAGTATGCATATCTTCTAAAATTTGCATCAATATAGGAACTAAGTTACACTGACAAAAAAATTGATGTATTTAAATTTCAGAGAAGTGTCACTACCTGTCCATTCTTCTGCAAAGGCTTGTCTGTGCATGGAGTTGAAGGAAAAACAATTAATGGAGGCTGGGTTCTGCACTCAAGCAATGCGTCTCTCAGGAATATTGTTGCCTTCACATCTTCCAATTAGCAGAATTTAATTCTAAAAATAGGCATTTAGGCTGGGCTTAAAGTAACAGGAACTCCAAATTCAGTGACTCGTGGGAGGTTCTAAACCAGTCTGCTTTTCTCAGCCTTGCCTCTTCATGTGTGTATAATCAGGTCTTGAAATCCATAGTGCTTTTCCATTATCTGAAAAATGTAAACGGTTTTGGGTGAAACTTCTGTCAGACCCTCTGCTCGTCTGAAAAAAACCCCCATGTTTTCAGAACACTTCCAAGGAAGAGTTAGAGTATTAAGCGAAGTTTTAAAATAAAACACTTGCCTTGTATAACCCTGTAGTATTTTACTGCTGTTAGATTAGAAACACTGATCCATGATTTATGAGCAAGCTATTGACTTGTTGGACACTCGGTCTGTTTGACACCGTTTTAACAGATGCCACTGAAAAGTTGGTGCATTTTGTATAAAGACAGGTGGTCCTTTTAAATCAGTATTTGCTTTCTTTTTCTAGGCAAATTAATTCAGAATTAAGAATTTGCTTTTTTAATTACTTAATATTTCGAGGCAAAGTGGAAAAATATCAACCATGAGCATAACTTGATTCTTTCAACTTTATGCAACTATATATGTATTTCCCCTTTTTTTTTTTTTTTTTACTTTCCCACTGCTTTTCCCTTTTGCTGCTGCTTCTTTTCCCTGACTCTCACCTGTTCTCCCTGATCCCCTTCCCAGCAGAGCGCAGCGCTGACCAGCCTGGCTCCCATGTGCAAACCCCCCTCTCGAGGGGGTCCCAGAGGGGCAGAGCTGGAGGGCGGGTGGCGCTGGCAGGCTTTGCTGCTGGCAGGGGGTAGCTGTGGGGTTGGAACTGAGGGTTAAAGGTGGCCTGGGGTGAGACGATTTGTGCTTTGCATGACTGGGAGGAGTGGGGGGAGAAGGGCAAAGGTAACCACATGCAATACTTGAGATCAAGGTTTTTAGGTCAACATGCAGCAAGGCAATTAGTAGCTGCTTGGGCTTGGGGGGCAGATTACCCATGTCCCTCACCCCTGGGTTGTGGGTTTTAGCTGAGTGTTTTTTCAGCAGTAGGACATCCAAAAGCTTAAGAGTTGGACTCTCTAAACTGCAGCCATGTGGGTGTTCACAGAGCAGCCGTGCTGGACTAGTTTGTTAAAATGTAACCTATGGTTTGTACGGATCACCTGAGTACGATTACATATAGGTGCCTCGAGAGAGAAGCTGTAGTATGGGGATTAGGCCTATACACCACTTTGTTTAAATAGACACAGAAATATCCTGTAACTTGGAACTGTTTTTTGTTTTATTCTGTTTTCCTTTATTCTTTTAGCAGCATGTTCTGTGTAATGTGTTCTCTATGAGTGAGTGTTGAAACGGAGGTGTTGTTAGGCAAACATCTGTTCCTATGGAAAACTAATGGGATGTATGTTGCTCAGCAGCTTATTCACTAATGCAGCCAGAAAGAAGAGGCAAATATCTCCCCACTCTTCCCCCCCACCCCGAGTTATGCTTGTTTGCTTGCTTTGCTGGCAACAGTAATTTTACACACTGGTTCCTGTGCTGTCCCTATTTATTGTCCTAAGAACAGCACAGTATGCAGGTAAGTCACAGCAGACAAGGCCATATGAAGCTGTTAAAGCAACACTGTCATTCTGGTAACCTTCTAGAGCCACGTCTGTCCACATCTGTGCTGTCCACTCCTGCCTTCCAACCTGTTTGCTGGTTGACCTTGTCTTCTTTTGTGATCTTTGTATGTGTAGCACTGGATGTAGTTGTCACAGGTACTTGCTGTTGGAGTATCTATAGTCTGGGGACCATGCTGGTAAGCACACAACGCTGAAATGATTCATTATCTACTAGAGTTTAAAAAGAAAAAAAATTGTAAAGATGTTTTTGAAAGTCCTGTATAAAGTTTCCTAAAAAAAACCTTAAGGTAATATCTCAAACTAGTGAAAACAGATGATGAAGTCGGCATTGGTGTGAAGAGTTTCTACACAAGTAGAAAATTCAAGTAAACTGACTAGCTAGGTTGTGGTTTTTTTTTTTTCTTCAAAATTCTGTCTTCTGACTTCAGTCCTCATAACAGCTGAACAACTTCTTCCATTAGGGCTCTGGAGAACATGTGGCAGCTAATCCTGATAGCTGCTAACTTGATCTTTGTGTTCAGAATGAGCACAGTATACCACGGGCTATTAATTATTACCTGCTCTGGCATTTCTGTTCCTTGCAAATATGTTGAGGATGCTGCAAACCATATACTTACTAAATTGTAAGGTTTCTTGGTGGAATAGGCACTGACATAACTTCAAATAACAAACCATCTTTTGGGTACAGAAACCCTTTGGTACACTTAGGTAGAATGCTGCTTTTCTAGCTTGTACCTTTGTCCTATTAAAATCTTATTTTATATTTATTGTTGTGTTTATTGACGTGTTTCAGGTGGCTTAGTGCTTCATAACTGTTCTGTTCATTTATATACGGCACATGCTTTTGCTAGCTTTCCGATTCAACCAGTGAGCATTTGGCTATCTGACCTTGCCTCTGGCCAAAGCATTTGTTTAACTGCTTGTAGATGGCCTAAGCACAGCTCTTCTGGCACCCCTGTGCCGCTAGAATGGAGGAAGAATGAATTTATATTCAGTTTTCCATACATTCGTAGTAGCCTTGTGCATCTTTTAGTCAGTCTTGTTGCCTTCCTCACTGCATAGCTTATTAGCTAAATGTAAGGATACTCAGTGAGCCTGCCAGTGCCGCACAGTAAAGAATTTGCTTGAAACTATTCAAATGATATTTCAAATAAAGGACACTTGCGAGTGAAAAATGCAGCAAACTTGCCTGGGAGAGTGATTAGAGATGGCTGCGGGTGTATAGATATTACTTGAAAGTAGAAGGTTAATCGTTATATGTGTTGGTAAAACTTTTGTTGTTTGATAACTATTTCTATTAACAAATGAGAGCTACCAGATAATGCATGACTTTACAGTATTATGCACTGTGCACTGTGGTCTAGTTTTGGAAGTACTGAATAATATTAGAAATGGTGGCCAAGATGATAAGGCTTCTTGCTTCCATTAGATGACTCTGTACAGACTTTCATCCACAGATGAAAGATTTTTCTGGGTTTTTTGAACAGCTGATGCTAGAGGTAGTGAAAAGTTTGAAAAATAGTCTTATGTGGAATTGAAAAGACAAAACAATTAGGGAATACAAGACTTTTTACAACAGTTCACTTTTTTTATTTTTGCAGACCCTTTATCATTCTTGCCTATCTGAAATATTTACTTTTCACTTGAAAGAAATTAATTTAGTCCATTTGCTTTCAGTTCGTACTGCCTCAGCTCTCTTATGTTGCTTCAGGATTTTCTGAGTGCTATGCAGCCGTTTCCTTCTGATACCATCGGAGTAGCCCTGAGCTCCGCGGCTGTGTCAGGAGCACTGACGCTGCCCCGGTGAGTCACCCGGTAAAACCGAAACAGTCCCATGTGATTATTCACACATGAGATTTGGGCTCATCTATCTGTAAAAAGCATGTGCTTGTCTACCTTGTTTTTCCCGTAAACTGCTGAAGCAGTGAAAGTGCTTTCTAGGCATGTGCCCTTGACACACAATGCTAAAAATAGGGCGGTTTGACATCGCTACAAACTCACGGGCTTCCTAGTTGTCTAAAAAGACGCTCCCCTGTTTAAGCAACAATTTGAATGGGCACATTTTTTTTCTGAAAGCGAGTAAATATTCTGAAGTAATCGGAGATGTTCTGGTTTTTTTGCATTCAACTCAAATACATAGAACTGCCAAAGTTATTTCTTCATGATATGAACAAATTTAGGTGGCATATCTGTTCATAATGCTCTCAGTAACTTTTTATAATCTCACTGGGAGGGAGCAGAGGTGGGTTTCAGTCTTTTTAAGGCATCTGTGCTCGCTCTTTATGATGTTGGTGCTTTTCTGAGCATTTTTAAACAGTTATTCTCCTTGTGAAGTCACATTGTTGTCTTTCATGCTGGTTATTGTCACTGTTACTGAAACTACTTCAGATGCAGTTGAGACCTCGTTAGAAGAATAATCAGTTACATTAGCCAAAGGTTGTCTATTTTTATGACTGTGCTTTTGTCACACCTTTCTTCCAAAAGACCTGAACTAGTTAAGCCCATGAAAGCATTTCACGCTGTTTTTTTACCAGTGTGACACCGTGTGCATCACGTGAAGGTTGCCATACCTCCCTCAGATGCGTTCCTCAAAACTTGTGCTTCGGCCCCGCGCGGTTTGCCGCGTTACCAGACGGCGTTTCCCCCGGCCGCGCAGGAAGCGATCCCTCAAAGCGCGGCCCAGGACTGATTTAAGTACAAAGCCCGCATTAGAGCCTGAGCCAGAGAGGCGGCTTGCTGCGCTCAGAGTGGGACGGGGGATGTTTGGATCTGGGTGTATGGGACCTGGGGGGACGGGGAGGGGAAAGGAAGAGAGATTTATTTTAACTAACTGTAAGCTTTATGTAGCTTCCTTCCTTCCTTCCTTTGCCCCCTGCTTTACCTTTACGGTAAAAGCATACAAGAGCCCATGTGGCTTTTAAGAAAGTTATCGCTGCTGCCCAAAAGGAATGGAAGGGTTTTTTTCCCCAAATTGTCCCCAAGGGTGCCTGTGACACGTGGTGTGGCAGTGGTGTCTGGATGGCACACGGCTGGGCAGGCTCTGGGGCTGCGGCCCAGCCGGCTGCCGCCGGGGCAGCCGCTGCGCAAGGAGCGAGCGCTCGGTGTTCACCCCCCAGCCTGGGGGGAGAGGAAACATGGCGGTCCGGCAGCCATGAAACCTTGAAGGCAGCGGAAACGTGGTGTGTGTGGGGAGGGGGCAGGCTGAGCAGCAGCGTCCGTGGGCCGGGCCCAGGCTGTGAAAGCGCGGGGAGACGAGAGCAAGTGCTGGTTTTGGCAGGGCAGGGCTTCGTTTTGCTAGGTTGGTGCCTTTGTTGCTGGTGAGAGAGCAGTGGTGGGGATCTCATGGCCTCCTCGCATCGCCCCGCTGTTCAACCTCCCGTTCCCTCGGTGCAGTTGTAGCCTGTTTACTGCTCCGCAGATCCACTGCTGAGGTAGAGAAATTCCCTGTGCCCCCTCTCTCCGCTCCCTCATATACATCCGCAGACTCGAGACTTCCCTCAGGCTTCTCTTTTGTAGTTGGTATGACCACAAGTCTTTCAGTTGTTTCTTGGAGGTCGTGTTTTGCGGGCTTTGGAGGGCTCTCACTCCTGTCCTGCAGATGCCTTCAAAGCAGTGTGTGTGTGTCTTCAAGCGGTGGCATGTGGTGAGCGACCAGGGCTGTGGGGAAAGACCCGGTAGGACTAGCTGGGGAGAGGGAAGAGTCATTGCAGGTTCAAGTGCTGGAAAACAGCATTTGTGGAGAGTCTTGTCTCTGCAAATATAATCTGGCTTATTCCAAACTGATTGCCCTTGCAAACAAAATAGCTCTCAGTGCTTGCACTGTATCCTACCTTATACCAACTGTTAGTGTTGCACAGGATTCCTTGACACCTATATGCATCAAACTCTTGAGGGAATTTCACTTTAAAATAATCCCAGATCCTTGAGAAAATGAATGTTTAGTCTCTGCACTTCATCATTCTCTATTGCTTTAGAAGCAGAACTGAGGAGTTTGCAAGCTGCGCTTAGTTTCCTTCCCAGCTTGAGTCAATATAAAGTACAAGTTACATGGCATTAAAAGACAGAGACCAGGCTGTAAAACAGCCCAAATTAAGCTGTGCATTTCTAAATCATGAATAATTCTGAAAACCCTGTTGTACGAGAGAAACGCGTGTTCCTGTTTTGGCATTTTTGAATCAGACACAGAAACAGCGTATGGCTAGGACAAAGAAAAGAGGAAGAATGTGACTCGTGGTGCATGAAAACATATATTTTGCTGTGCTATTTCACAACTCATAAGCAACAATCTAAAAGGAGAAGAAACACAGCTTTAAAAAAAAATAATCCGTGGGCGAGAGGGCTTCCTCTGTTGGGAGCCAACAGGTTGACACCCTTGCTGGGGTGGCTCCACAGCTGCTTTGTAAGCAGTGGCAGGGCTCACTCGTTGAGAACTGGGGCCAGCTGCCCCCTCCAGCCACTCACCCCAAGGTCGTTGTCTGCCATGGCTCTTGGGATTGGCCACCATGGGCTCGGCCGGAGCTGTAGTGTGGAACCACCACAGTGCAGGAGAGCGTGGGCTGCTGCCGGTGGAGCTGCAGGCGCATGTCTGGCTCCCGCCTTGGACATTCCTTCCTCCTCTCTCCCGGCTGCAAGGCAGCCTCTCCCTTCTTGCTGCTCGTGTGCCTGCTGGCTGCTTTGCTCCGAGGTGCGCGGGCAAAATGAAGCTCTGCCTGCCTGCCACGGCCACCGCTACCAGGAGATTCTGCATGGAAAGCCTTGAGGTCTGTTTTCGCGCTCGTGTGCTGCAAGCGCAACCTCCTCAGCACGGACGAACGTAGCAGGGCTTGAGCTCATTTTCATGACGCTTCACACAGCTGCGCGAGGCTCAACTGCTGTATCTTGTCGCCAGCTTTGTGGTCTTCCTAGCTTTTCTGGGGAAGTTATTGTTGTAAACAGGCATGTGCTTCACATATATGGTTTTGTGCTGGTGTTTCTAATGAGAGAAGAACATTACACGCTACACCAGTAATGTGCATTGCAGTCGTTATACAGATGGCCATATCCTCACGTGGTCTGTTTCATACCAGATTTACAACTGCGTGTTCATTATTAGACTCGGAGCTGTGCGCGAGTGGTGTTCATGTAGTTACCCGCGTTACACAGATACAATTCTTCTCAGTAGTGCCTAGTAGAGAGCAGCTTTCTTTATCTAGCAGCTGACACTTGAAAAAAATGAATCCCAATATACTTGTTGGGGGGCTTTGGTTTTCTAAAGCCAAATAAGTAAGATTGGATCCACTTCTGAGGATCTGGAATATTTGCTGTTTCTGCTGAGAAGGGCAGGGGTGCTGAGCTCTTCTGCTGACTTGTTATGTATTAAAGAATTTAACTTTTGACATCCAAGTTGGAAAACTATGCTTTTTTTTTTTTTTTGATCTGATAGTTTGGTGGTTTGTAACCACTGTTACAGCACAACTTATACTTGCATGGGGTAGTTTAGAAGTATACACAATGGAGCATTTATTCAGTTTTTATTATTATTGGCTAGTATGAAGAGGTGATTCTATTTTAGATGAGAAAATATAATATTTCGTCCTCTCCACGCATAATTTACCAGTTGGAATTTTGTAATTATGGTTCTAGTTAAGCTTGCAGTTGGTAACTCCACAACTTGAACTATTTGTCTTCTCTCTAACAGTTAGAAAATGAGTGTTTAATTGAATAGTTTATAGTGACCAATGTCTACTCTTTCCTCATGGTGTAACAAATGAAGGACAAACATACAGATAGTTTCCTGCCTGGTATGTTCACAGCACTTCTTGGGGGTGATGAGCTGATGACGTGTGCTTAAATATTGCAGTTTAAGCTTTTTGTAGCTTTAAAGCTGGATTGCAAGTTTTCCCCAAACTTTTCTAAGCAAATTTAATAATAACTTTATTTTTCAAAGCTGATTACAGTTAAGCATAAGGGATTTTGTAGTCCCTGCTAGTGTATCCCAGTGCATCTCTGTTACAAACTCAGGTTGTCTTCTGTCGCATTGATGGTATTGCCACAAGTGGTGGTAAGGTGTTCTCATGTTGTCACTTGCTCTTCTGCAGTGCTCTGAGTGCTAAGCTTTTTATGGTCAATTCCCATTGCCATATTTATAGACTTTAAAAAAAATCAATGGTAAAAAATTAACTTAAATGCAAAAAACCCCCGCCAACCTCCAAACCTTCACTATCCTTTACTATTTACAGATGTGATAAGCTCCATATAACCTTAGCATTCACCGGATCTAGAGCTTTGTTTTCCCTTTTCTTCAAACCACTGCATACCTACTTTGTGGTGAACGGAGTTAAATCCAGTTGGCGGCCGGTCACGAGCGGTGTTCCCCAGGGCTCAGTACTGGGGCTGGTCCTGTTCAATATCTTTATCAACGATCTGGACGAGGGGATCGAGTGCTCCCTCAGTAAGTTTGCAGACGACACCAAGTTGGGCGGGAGTGTTGATCTGCTGGAGGGTAGGAAGGCTCTGCAGAGGGACCTGGACAGGCTGGATCCATGGGCCGAGGCCAACTGTATGAGGTTCAACAAGGCCAAGTGCCGGGTCCTGCACTTCGGCCACAACAACCCCAGGCAACGCTACAGGCTTGGGGAAGAGTGGCTGGAAAGCTGCCCAGAGGAAAAGGACCTGGGGGTGCTGATTGACAGCCGGCTGAACATGAGCCGGCAGTGTGCTCAGGTGGCCAAGAAGGCCAATGGCATCCTGGCCTGTATCAGAAATAGTGTGGCCAGCAGGAGTAGGGAGGTGATCGTGCCCCTGTACTCGGCACTGGTGAGGCCGCACCTCAAATACTGTGTTCAGTTTTGGGCCCCTCACTACAAGAAGGACATGGAGGTGCTGGAGCGTGTCCAGAGGAGGGCAACGAAGCTGGTGAAGGGCCTGGAGCACAAGTCTTTTGAGGAGCGGCTGAGGGAACTGGGGTTGTTTAGTCTGGAGAAGAGGAGGCTGAGGGGAGACCTCATCGCGCTCTACAACTACCTGAAAGGAGGTTGTAGCGAGGTGGGTGTTGGTCTCTTCTGCCAAGTAACTAGCGATAGGACAAGAGGAAATGGCCTCAAGTTGCGCCAAGGGAGGTTTAGATTGAACATTAGGAGAAATTTCTTTACTGAAAGAGTGGTCAGGCCTTGGAACAGGCTGCCCAGGGAAGTGGTGGAGTCACCATCCCTGGAGGTATTTAAAAGATGTGTAGATGAGGCCCTTAGGGACATGGTGTAGTAGGCATGGTGGTGTTGGGTTGACGGTTGGACACGATGATCTTAGAGGTCTTTTCCAACCTGTATGATTCTATGATTCTATGATACTTTTTCTACAATGCTTTTCATCTCCATTTAAGAGCGCAGTAGAAAGTAGATTTTGAAAAACTAAAGGGGAGGAAAATGTCTAAGTTCTTGTAACATTGCTTTTTTTTCCTTACCTATTTTGTATTTTAACTGCAAATGTGTTTATATAGCTGTCTGCATTCATGTACGTGTTCTCTCTCAGTATGTGAACTGTGTAATAGATGGATGATAATGTTTTGTGCCTATGCATGTACTCACACACAGATTTATATTAACAAATCATATTTTGCTTTACGTCCCAGTTTCTGTCTTTTAATGCTATGTAACTTGCACTTTATAGTTGGCTCAAACTGGGAATGAAACTAAGGAGCTTGCAAACACCTTAGTACTGTTTCTAAAGCAATAGAGAATGATGAAGTGCAGAGTCTAAACATTCACTTTCTGAAGTATCTTGGATGATTTTAAAGTGAAATTTATTCAAGGATTTGATGGATATAGGCTTACTCTAAACCAGCTACTGATATATCAAATTATATTTGTAGAGACAAGAGTTTTAGCAGATGATATTTTCCCAGTGCTGAGTGGGATGGCTGTAGGTATTTCCCTTCGCTTCACACTGCCACCTCCTTTGAGATGAACATCCTCGTCTCGGCTAGTCCTGTCACGTTAGTCTCTTTAGCCAAGTGTCTCTCTGGAGCCCCCAGGTTGCTCTTCGTATGCCATTGTAAGAAGTATGTGGACCACTTTGAGGGCATCTCCGTCAGGGGAAGTAAAACCCAACTAAAACATGACCTCCAAGGAAGACCTGAGGTCATTAAGTTTTTCCACCGGCTTCTGTGAAGATGAAGGTCTTCAAGTGCATAAAATGTTTTAATCGTTGTAGATAAGTGAAATGGGAAGTCTTAAATAATAAGTATAAAATCTGTGATGATATGGGAAGGGTATCTCTAGTGGTGAGTGTCTAAAAGTCATCCATGCTCAAAAAATCTCCAGTGGTACAGATTCAAACATTGGCTTGAAATTACTGTGGTGTAGCTGATTGTACCTTATGCTGGGTAAAATAACTTGTTTAGATCTTGAATAGCTCTGGTGATGGTGATTCATAGAGCTGTCTGTTTTCAGAATTTGTGGGGACACACCAAAAGTCAAAACCAACTTCAGTTAAGGATCTAATTCATCAGACCAATCTTGGTTCTGAAACCAGGTAGCTGTGGCTGTCATGGGACAAGTTCTAGACCTGGTCTTCCAGTTTCAATCGTACTGAGGCATGAACGCTGGTGATTGGATTGACTGGACTTCATCAGATGCGGAAGGTCATTAAAAGCACTTGAACTTTAAGTCAATGCTCTTTGCTTGCAACTTTCAGTGTGTCCGTATTGACATTGTCCTCTTTGAAGCAGTGGGGGGAAAAAACCACCACAGGTGCCTCAATATTAGGATAAGGGAACACACGTACAGGGTATGTACATGTACAAAGTACAGAGTTCAAGTCTCAGAGTACAGCGTTTCTGTGTCTCATGGTAAGATGCACATGAAGCCTGCCAGTGCATGGGGCTACTGTACATCTGTTTCTAAATGAGTCATTCTTGGTGTTTCTATCATGTTGTAAAACTTTTCCTGGTAGACCTGCTCTCAAATGCTGATGTGACTTCTAGTCATGGTTTTTCCACATTGGCTGGGGAGTATTTAATTTTGAACATCTTTAGGAGGCCAGCTTGAGCTGTATTTGTCAAATAGTTTAAGCCTATGACAAGATGCTGAATTCAGTCAACAATATTCCATATGTCCTACCAGACTTTGAGATGTCACTTTCTAAATGAGCCAATCGTGAGTGAAGTGAACATTATTCATCTTACGCTAATGCTACACAGGGTTCTTTGAGATGTGAGTGCTGTGCACGCATCCCACAACCTATATTTTTATGCCTGGAGCAGCTTCTCATATCAGCTTGCTCTTCCATGCTCTGAGTCCTGCCATCCTGCAAGTGGGTGGGATATGAGTGAATATGTATAATATGTTGTGTGTGTATAGGCATATATACACAGAAATATATGTAAAAGAAAGGTATTCAAACTTGTAAAAAAAAAAAGTAGTAGTCAGCTGCACATGTTCAAGCACAAGCAGCTGCAATCCACATCTGTAGCAGCAGTAGTGAAGACCTATGCAGGAGTGTGGAGAGAAATGAGGGGGCCGGACCACGTTTGTGAACAAATCTTTTAAATCATCCTGAGGATGGATTTGCTAAGACTTACGTCTGTCAAATGCAGAAACCAGCCTGAATGTTTTTTCTAAGAGAACGTACTAACGTGGTTAATATGACAACTGTATTTGTACTTGTGAAGTATTTTTGTTTTCATTCTCACATGGTACAACTGGAGGTGAGTAAACCACTATCTTCATATTCTTCTTGTTAAAGCCTGCTTTTTAGGATTTCTGCTGTGAAGAAAATCCAGCTGAATGCATTGGTACCTGCACCTTAAAGAGAAGCAGATGAGAGGAAGTGGGTAATGCTTATTTGTTGGCTTTTTTAAAATTAAGCACTAGTTATTTATGTAACATGTAGCCACAGATGTAGTCAAAGTGCACATAAATCAGGCTTCCTTTTTCCAGAATTTGGACAGAGATCTCTTGAGTTATTGTTTCCTGATTTCTTGTCTGAAGGTATAAAAATACCACAAACGTTGAAGATTTTAATGGTAGTTTTAATGCAGCCAAAACAGTGAGGAACATAATCTCATACAGGCATCATTGTTCAGACACTCAAGTTCTCTCAGTGGCACAGGAACATTTCTTCATGTTGTCTTTAGCTAGATATTGAGAAAAACCTGAATTATTGAGCTAACTTTGCTTTTTTACTTAAAAAAAAGGGGGGGGGGGAAGGAGGGAGAGGAGAGGGGTGAGTGATTTCTGATATTCTCCTCCCCCCGCGCCCTGCCCTGCCCCACCCTGGAAAGCCCATTGCTACCTTTGAGCTGCTCTTCATTGCTTGGTTATCTCATATTAGATCCCTGCAAGTACTATCTCCTGTTCTTCTAAACGGCCCACAGAAGGAAAATAAACAAATAAAAAACATAAACAAAAAAAGAAGGCACTAGAGTTAGTATTGAGGTGAGTTCAAGGGAATGATTGCCAGGGTGGAACAGTTGGTCCATCAGTCACCAGAAGGCTGGTCTTTTTCCCGTCTAGAAATAGGTTGCTGCCATTTTTGTGTGTGTTCATCCCTGTGATGATTCTTCTGAAAGGGGCAAGAAAGAAACCCCAGACAAACTGAAAGTGAGATCTGTTTGTCTCTGAGCACACAGAAGTGAACATAAAATGAACCCTTTTAATAAGTTTAACCTCAGAAGACTCTAGTTGACTGAAATTGGAAATCAAAGACTGTGTATCCAAATGGCTGCCAGAAAAAGGAGGGTCCAAGCTAGTTTTTAAAGTTAAGTTTATCTGTGGTAATGCCTGGTGTGCACTTCAGGAGCTGCTCTGTGATAGCCACTGCTGATCCAGGTTAAGGGATGCCCTGCATAGTATTGGTGGGAGAACGAAGCTGATATGTCTCCTTGTCACCATCTATTCATATTTTCAGAGCGTTAACCCTGGGGCAATTCCTTTATTGTATTGGAAAGCATGAGAGCCTTTATTAAATGTAAAGAGGATACACCCTGTGCATGTTGTAGTGTGCAGAGGCAAAGCGTGTCTGCCTTAATTGCGCTTTTGTTCCTGAACCCCTGAGAAACGGGGCTGGAGGGTGACAGAGGGAATGTCTGGGCTGATTTTTCTCCCCTTGTTCTAGGAAAAGCTAATATCATCATCAAAATATATTTAACTATCTGCTTCTTTCTTGTGGAAGCTCACCGTTGCAGATAAGGTTACATGCAGAAGTCTTCCCGCGTGCCGGTTGAGAGTAACAGATAACTTGGAGCCCGCAGCTAAGATGAGCATGTTGGAGTGTCTGTTTACAAATCAAATATCGGCCTGGCACGGCCTGCCCTGGCAGCAGAGCCGTGCGCGCGCTAAAATTAAAGAGGAGGCTGGAAAGGGAGACATTCCTCATGTTCTGGGCTGGTCTCATTGGTTCAACAGCATGTACCACTACTGCGCTGCTGGCATGGTAGCCAGCACAACTACAGTAGCACATTGTGCACTGGTGGGTAAGAGCTCAACAATAAGGGACTGGAAAAGACCGCTTTCCATAGAGAGGTTTTTAGAAGGCTGAATATTACCAAAATAATTTCACAAAGCTATATAATCTGAAAAGCAACTGAAGTGACTGCCCTTGATCTGCTGCCAGACCTCATGGGGTATTGCTTTCCACAGGCTGCTGCAGCACACTCGGCCACGTTACCCCATCCCATAATTTTTTTTTTTCCTGCCATAGCTGAGCTTGCTATTTATGCTAGTTTGAAAGTTAAGCATGCTCTCGGGTAAGCAGAGGGAAAAGTAATTTTACTGTTGCTATGTGGAAGAATGGCCAAATGCTTGCATGTATTTTTGGGGTGGTACAGAGTGTTTAGACTTTAAATTCTAGCCAAGGGTGTTCAGGTTTCTAAGCCAGCCTCTTTGGCTGGCAGCAGCTCTTCTAGTGTTGTCAGTCCTGCTGCCAGGGACGTTGTGATGTCCTGGAGGGGACAATATGGCAGCCTCTTAGTCTGAACCTCTCAAATCCATTTAAAGTCAAAGGCCTTAAAAAATGTTGGTAAAAGGTCCCCAAAGCAGTGGGACATTTTCTCTTTTAAAGTAAAAAAAGCATCTGGAAATGGGATGTCCTCAGCTTCTCCTCCCACCTTGCAGTTAGGAGCAGTAAGTCTGCAGAAAGATGCTGTTTGTAGTGCTTCCAGGAGCTGTGCTGGTGCAAATATGGACATATTCAGTGTCCATATTTTATTTAGAGCTTCTGACACATTCTTGTTGCTTATTGCAAAGTCTGCTTCTAGCTTCACGGGGGGAGAGGGTGGTTTGGGTTTTCATGTTTGTTTTCTTGGCATTTTAAATATTTCTCATCTCCTCTGGGATGCTGTGCTAATGTGTCTTGTGGTCGTTATTCATAATTTAAGAACCTGTCTTTATAGTAGAACATGTGCAACAGGCCCATCTTTATTCAGTTGACTCTTGTCTGAAGAGCATCTTGGAGTATCTCTGTGCCATGTTTTGTTAGAGGGTCTCGTCTGTCATGCTTCCATGATTTTTTTTCTTTTTTCTTCCTCCCCCCCCCGCCCCCCCAAGTATCTAGGCAATGAAAATCATGTCATCAGTGTTTTGTGTCTCGTGCTTTCTAGCTTCAAGGCTTCTTGTCTGTGGCTGCTTCTGTATGCTGAGCTGTTTCCATCTCCCTGAAACTTGAGCATTGGGGGGTGTGTGTGTATTTGCGAATGTATGTGGTTATAAGAGAGTGTATTAGTTGACTTCTGAGGCTTCTGCTACTGCTTGTCTCCATCTCTCTCATTTATGTTCATCCTATGTTTCCTTACACCCAGAAGTTGCTCTTGCACGGTCGCTGACCTGGGATCCTGATCTTCCTATCTGCTCCTTTCTCTGACCTGGCTGCAATGCAGCTCGTCCCTAAACTCTGTTGTTCAGATTTCTTGGAGAACTTTCTTTCATGATGCCCCTCATATTTTGGAAGAACCCCAGTACCTCTAGAGTAGCTGATCACTTTCCCGATGCCCTTTCCTACATGGTGTAGATCCAGTTCCCTGTGAAATCTCTCCTGGACACTCCTGCCTCACTCTTCACTTCCATTGCCAGAAGCCCAGGCAGTGGCTGGGCCACCGGTCCTTGGGTCGCTGCTGTGACCTTCCCAGCCGGGCTACACTTCCTTCAGCACTTGGTCTGCCTGTTCTTCATTTCTACGGCCAGGCAGTAAGGAGGACCTTCTCCAGGCTTTTGGAGCAGGCCAGGCTGGCTGAGGACAACCTTGAATTTCAACCAAAAGATCAGGTGGATGTTTCCATTCTGCCCCCCACAACATTTCCCCCATGTAGCTGTTGCACCCATTGCCTACACCTTGCAAGCTCTTTGAGGCAGGGGCCACCCTGGTTTGTTGCTGCTTTCGTTATGCACAGCTGCTGCTTAATGCCGGAGGTGTGCACTGCTAATGGTTTGAAATCAATTTTTTCCCCTGCTCTAGCAGTCCTCTACTACCGCTCTCTGCATCTTCTTGCTATGCTCAGCTCTGAATAGCACAGGTTTCATTCTCATCCGGATGCCATGAGCAGGGATTCAAGAGCTGTGGCTCCCTAAATATTCAGCAGGCGAATAACCAAGATTCCTTAGTTCCTCTTACACCGCCTCCTCTTTCTTCCCATGTCAATAGCAAAGCACTGAAGTACTCTTTCCTTCTGTGCCTAAAAATCTAGTTTCCCTTCTGTTGGGCTGAGTATTTCGCTATGAATCAGTGAAAAATCAGAATGAAGTGTACATTCATACAGGCGTATACTGGGGATTTGCACTCCCACTTCCCTTATTTTAAACAGTGCTGGCTTTTTAAATGTCAAAAAATTTAAATTTTAAGCTTTTTAAGGAGAACGAGTTGTTTTGACAAGAGGAGATAGTTTATTGTATAGTAAATGTGAAACTGGTAAATGGCATACAACTTCTCGGTGCTCTGCAGTATTGTTCACCTTTACTCTTAATTTATTACTACTACAGATATTTTTGATTCATGTTCAGGGGAATATTGCTGTAGAGAGTTAAAGTACTTTTAGTGGAGGATAGCTTGTGCAGCCACTTATGGAGCAGCAGTGAAACAGGACTGGAGCCACTTACCCAAATACTTGCAGTGCCTGTTTCAGAGTATAAGAAGTTGCATCGAAATTGAGTGTCCAGGTTTCTGGAAAATAACAGTTGGGGTTTTTTTGTGTGTGGTTGTGGGTTTTTTTGGTTTGCTCTTTTGTTGTTTTTTGTTGTTGTTGTTTGCTTGGTTTTTTTGGTTTTGTTTTTTGTTGTTGTTGTTGGCTTGTTTTTTTTTTTTTTAAACAAAATATATCAGTCTAGCACCTGGTGTTTCCAAACTGCTCAGGTGCTTGCACAAGGGTGACTTTTGCAAAGGACAGCTCTTAACCTTTTTTTTAGCTGCTAAAGCCTGATGTCTGGGGCAGAGCTGACTATTTAGTTGAATTGAAAACTTGGCTACAAAATACAAGACAGAGACTTAGGTCTAAACTTTCCTGTGGGGCCACTGGAGCCAGTAAGAATAGAGAAGACCTGTTGCATTGTATTTGATTTCTTGTGCTTTTAGTAAGTAGGCCTGAGGAATAGCAGGTGATTAACTATGTTCCAGGCAAGCAATTCTCTTTGAGTAAAAGGACAACAAGCAACCCAAAACCATATGTCATCCATGTTAATTGGTAGTCCCTCTTTCCTCTATGAATTCCAGTACTTGTGAGGAATAAGGGTATTTCGGTTTTCAGGTCTGTGCAACTATAGAGTATTAATTACTGCAAAGCGAGTGAAACAGTGTAAACTTGCCTCCCTTCGTGATGGTATGTCTTTTCCCTTTGTAAGAAGGGAAAACATATTCGAATTTTATTAATAATGAGGCTGTACAATAAACTTCAGAGTTGGAGAGCTTGCTGGTGACTGAGTACATCCTGCAAGGCTGCGAACGAAAAACTCTTCCACCTTTCTTTATAGAAGGCTCTGAATGCAAGTAGATGGAAGCAGAGATTGCTATTGAACCACCTTAGGCATAGTTAACTCATTTAACTATGGCCATTCTCCTTGAATTGTTCCAGTCATCTTACTTGTCATTCGATTGCTCCTTCAAAATTGACACTTAAAAGTAATTTATAGTCTGCAAGCTGTCAGCTAGCACTCAGCATTCACACTCTGAATTGTTTTGTTTGGGTATATATAGGTCAAATGGTATTAGCATAGTGCATCTCTTGCAATCTTAATTTCTACTTAAGATAATTGCATTCAAAAGTTTGTGGTTTTTTTGTAAACATTCTCTTAAACCTTACCTTTCAGATTAGTGCATGAGTTGGCCATAATGATGGGATACTTTAAGCTAGACTTAGGAATCTCATAGATCTTGGTAAATGTGTGTTTAATAGAATTTCAGAATAATATCTCTTTAACTTTTAGGGTTTTTTAAATAACTTGGTTTTGAGTGTTTTAAATAAGTATACTTTTATTTTTATGACTATCTGAATGATTAGGTAGCTGCTAGATAATGTGTTTTGCCACAGAAATTTTCTACACTCAAAAATCCTGTGATACCCCGTTGTTCCATGGTTCATGTTTCTGCAGCTTGAAGGCTTTGACAGCACTTAATTGTTGTTGTTTGCAAAGCTCCCATCTCTGCGTTAGCACTGTAGGGACCTTTACTGTAGATTTTATTTTAATCCGCTTCTGCAGCTCAGAGTAATTCAAATACTTGAAGGTGGTGTTCTTGCTCTACCAAGATCTCTCCTTCTTGCTGTAAAGTGTATATAATTTGTATTTTTGTCTGACCCCAGGCTTGAATTCTTGAGTCCCGCTCCAACCTTCTCTACTTCTTTCAGTGCCCAGTCCCCACAGCAGGGACTAGATAAGGCTGATCCCTTTCCTCCCCTCTACCTGAAAACAGCCATACAAAACAGGAGAGGTGGGTTAAGAAAAACTTGTTTTCTCCAGTTGTTGGGATGACTTCAGTAATTTCAGGTGTAGCTGTTAGAACTACTCAAGTGACTGAGACTGCTACTGATGACCTGCATTCAGGTACAGGAGTTTTGCCATGCCAGCAAAATAACTAGGGAGGTGAGGTAGGTGACATGCACTGACAGCTCGAGGGAAAGTTTTGTATGAGAATATCCAGCAACCCAGCCCATGTGTCTGTAAGCCACTGTAAATGCAGATAACAATTCCCTTCCTCCAGTAGTTTGTTTAGGGCCAAACCATCTCTTAAATGGTCCACAGCAGTGCTGTTCCTTAGTAGGAGTGCTGGGAAGCCAAAGGCATGGCATGCGTCTTATGGATGAGCAATTTAAAAAGGGGGAAGGGGAATCCTGTAAATATAACTCAAGTAAAATGCTTCAATCTTTTTATAGTTTCTCCTGGTTATAAAGACACCCAAGATATTAATGAAGTGGTTGTTAAGGACTTATCTCTTTCCTGAAAGCTTGTCATCTTGTCTTGTGCACAATAGAGGGAACATCTCAGGTGTGATCTCCATCTGAGTTCTAATATACTTTATTTTTATTTGCGCTAATCTGTGAACTAAATCCATTTTACAGGATTTTCCTCTGTGATTCCCTCTATTGTTTTTAGATAGTTATAAGCAGATCCTAGAGGAATTGCTTAATGTTAGAATATGGGACAATCTTCCCAGAAAAGGTTTCCCTGGTATCAAGCACTGACTTGGCTCTGTTTCTACAATGCACCAGCATACCTGTACCAGAAGGAACATTCTTCATACGTGTAGCCTCTTCATGAAATTATCCCTGTGCTCTTGTCCAGAGTTTTCTTGGAACTTGTAATTGTCGGTCAGTTCCAAAAGATGATTCAAAAGTTGATTTTCAGTCTGACAGATTTCTGTTACAGTTGCAGATTTCCAACTGCATTTTTTTAAAATGAATGAACTATTATTATGCTGAAACTAAAAATATCAGACTAGCACCAGCCTTGTAGAGCAGTAATGAAGCAGCATCAAGACTTTTTAAAAGCTACAGAAAATAGCTTTCAAAAGTGCCTTTTTCACACACACGTGTACACACGCAGAGAAAAGTGTATAAGAGAAATACAATTATCCCTAATAAATCTTCCAATTAAAAAGAACATACCTCCATCTCCACATAACATAACTCCATATCCGTAAAGAACTGGGAGAACTGAAAGGTTGAGGGGGGGAAAGGAAAAACGTAACCGTCGTCTTTCTGGTTTTCATGGCACTGAGCAGGACATTTCAACTTGCACTGTGGGGCTGAGCAGCTGTCTTCCTGACAGAGACCAGTGCTGGATGCCTCACGGGAAGGTGTCGAAACTGCCAATAAAGCACCAATTGTATTTCAATATAGTGCTGTGAGTAAAGCAGAAAATTAATCCTTTATCCCAGTGTATTTTCCAAACATTCTTTTAAAATTTGTTGGCTCCCTTGCTTTTGTGTAGTCTATCATTTAATCAAAGTTGGGCAATGGATGCTCACTGGATAGTAATGCTTTTATAGCTTTTTTTTTTCCTTCCCTTTGGCAAACTACAAATGAGATCGTAGAAGTAGTGGAGAGTGTTTCCACTTAAACTGGCCGCCTTGATGCGAGAGGAGGCAGATGAACATGAGCTAGTGTTGCTGCTGCTTCCCACTACGTTTCACAACACCCATCTGCCAGCCCGGCATGTGATCCTTCCCTCATGCGGAGCCGCAGAAATGTCCTGGTAGCCCGTCTGCCTGGGGAGGAGGAGGGGGCCCCAGCAGTGCCCACGAGGAGATCCTGGGAACGGGGATTAGCTGTGTAAAACAGCAGTTGCTGCCTTTAAGGACTCATCTGGATGATGGTGCTTTTTAATTTTCTGGAAATCAGGATGGGTACTGAATCAGGAGTGTTTGCATTAGTGCTAAACTCGTTCATAAACTCTGACATTATCTTGAAACTGCTCTTGAAGTTACACCTTTAGCATGAGGAGAGGGGAGATTAATAAAGTATTGTAGCAGATATTGTGCCGTGCTTAATTGCATTCAGATAATGTTGCATAAATACTTATTTCTCTGTGTTTTCAAACTTGTTTTCATTTAATTTAGATGAAGGGTGAATAGAAGCTGCCAATTTGGCCATCTCTACATGATTCGTTATTTCATAATACCTGTATCATATTCCCTCTTGCTCCTTTCCAAACTGAATTATCCTGCTCCCTTTAATCTCTTTGTGAAGGAGGCCACCCATGCATCTAATAAGGGTTTTTTTGCCTTTCTCTAAACATTTCTCAAGTACTTTTTTTAACCTTGGAGACCACGTAATGCCATTTGTCAGCCTTGATACTATGATCTTTTTTTTTTTTTTTTTTTTTTTTTTTTGCATCCCATACGTCCTTAGTGTAATGCACACTAATCTTTCCTCCCTATCACACATTCAAGAGACTATTTCCAGCTTAGGGTGTAATGTGGGAACAGGAAAGCACACAAGAACTTCTTGCCTGCTGCATTCAGTACCTGGGCTAACTTTGTAGCCCAAAAATTTCTTTTGCAATTTCTTCTATTTTCAGAGCTTCATTAGAATACTCTCTCAGTGAATTTTTTCCATCGTATGAATTTTTATTTCAAAAAAAGGAGGGACGGAGTTCTGATGCTGATCTTCATCTGTAATGGTTTACCATGTTGCTTACACTTGTTGTATTCCTCTTATTTTTTTTTTAGAAGCTAAACTTCTTCCCTCTGTAAACTACACTAATTATACTTTACGTGATTTTTGACTTAGCAGATTTAAGGCAGGTCCTTTTAAATGTTCTTGAATACTAGTGTGGTTTTAAAGCATTCAGTCCTCTCTTTTTTTGTTACCTTTTTATTTTATATACATAGGGGTGTGTGTGTGTGTATATATGTGTGTGTGTGTATATATATATATGTATATATATAAAAATTTAAATGGTCCAGCAGTATTATTTGGAAATACTTATAAACACATGTGGTATGTGGAGTTGGTTACAATAGTTGTTGTCATGGTTGCATGTAATGCTCTACCTAAGACCTATTTTCAGTTGCTTTATATCTTTTGCTTAATTTGAAACACCGAAATTGATATAGTCCACATAATCTCTTACCTCCTTATTTTTCAGTTGAGCATTTCAGATGTTCCATAATGAGAGCAAGGTAAATAGGGACCCAGTGTTTGCTCTTAGCACTGTAGGGAGGGACGTTGGCTTGGGCTGGAGGATGGCTCTGCTGTCAACTAACAAGTCCAGCGTGTGCAGTGAAGATGACTTGCCTGTAAGAGTTGTGCCCCAGTTACTCACCACATGCTTTCTTAATTTTGCAGCAAGTTGAGGACTTTCAGGAAGACAAACCCCTTTGGTTAGGGGAAGCGAATGCTGCCACGGTAAATTGAATTCTGCACGTTCTGGTCTCTGGTGCTGCGCAAACTATTTAAGCAGAAGTTGCTATTTGTTGCTAACACTGTGCCTTGTCTTCAGTTTGTCTTGTGACGAGCCTCAAGTCTCTCTTGCCAAAGTGCCGTGTTCTCCTTGCTACCGAAAGTGGCTTTGAAGCTGCACTTTGAACATGCAGACGTGCTGAGCACTGTGGAAAATGAAGCCCTCGGTGTCCAAACTGGTCACTCAATTAGTAGTTCCTTTTTGACAATTTTGGCTTTGTTCTCTGTGGTTCAGCTTTACATTCTTAAAACCCTGGTAATGCCACCTAAACAGAATTGTATTATAGGGTAAACTTATTAATAGTTTTGAACATTTGGATATAACTGTAAGTTCCCAGGAGAAGAATTCACTCCAGGGTTTGTATGGGATGTGGTAAATAAGCCAGAGTTATTGTTTTCAGGCGCTGCCTTTCTGGTGTGTGCAAACAATGACTTCAGCAGCTTCCAGACTTATTTTTCTGATTCTTCCAGACTATGGTCATGGTTTCATGAGACAGTAAACTGGGTATTGGAGGGCCTACAAGATGAAAAACACCATCACCACATGCTGCAATGCGTTGAGCCATTGCAAACTGGCTTTGCCTATTCAAATGCCTTCACAAGGTTTTGGAGCAATAACGTTGTCCTGGCAGACCACGTGCTGGTTTGGGTACTCCATGTCCATGCGGCTCTGCCTTTACAAGGAACTTACATGGTCTGGCCTTCTTTTTGGTGAAAATGGGTGAAGTTGCCATGTTTGGGCTCTGCCTGGTGGCAGTGGTCCAGACAGGCTACCCAGGCTGTGACGTGTGCTGGGCAACCTGGAGCCAAGTTTGCCCATCCACCATGGCCTCCATGCAGGTGATGCAGCATTATCCAATTACACCTTTCAAAAATGACTGCTTCCTCAGGGATTTCCTAGGGGCTTCTTCATATTAATTTTCCTTGTAAAGCCATGCTAGCTGGGCCCCTTGTTGGGGATGTGTTTTTTACCAACAAAAAGATTAAGCCAAACTGAAAGTACTTTGAAGAGCCTTTTTGGCGTCATCAGTCACTGGCAGCTGGTGGGCTGTGAGAGCAACGGCGGCTCTTGCCGAGGTCCTGTTTCACACATCGAAGTCACAAAATGCCAGCTCTGCTTGCTCTGCACTGCAAATTTTAGCACACCAGGGCCTGGTGGGGGTCACATCAGGCTAGCTGTGCTGCATTAATATAATTAATCAAAAATTGCATTATTTTGTAGACTTAAATATACCAACAGAGTACTTGAAGTGTGCAGATGGCATTAGTGGTTCAGCCAGGCTTGATATCTGGAGTGATATCAGTATTGTTCTGCACCCCTGCCCCCTCCTTTCCTTACCTGGCTCTTTCATTTTCTTTCACTCCACCTCTCCTCTTTTAAATCAAAAAGCCACTTGGACTAACAACTTCTCTTTCCTCATATTGTTGCCTGACTCTTTTTTTTTTTTTCTTTTTTTTCCCTCCCCCTTTTTTTCTTAAATCACCTGGAAAACTCAAAGTCTTTGCAGCCAAAAATTTCTGCGTGGTCTTTTACTGAACGACCCTAATCCTCCTGTCTCTTTTTCTGCCTCCGCTATTTGTGATTTCAGTTGTGTTGTCTAATTTTACTCCCAGTCAACATGACAAGAGTCATGGAAGCAAGGGTGCTGGTCTAATGGATTTGTTCTACACGAGTGGAGAAAATAACTTCAGGTTCTACAGCACCACTGTGAAAGAAACAATATGGATAACTGTGCTTATGGACCAGATGTCTTGAGACTAATTTGCTTATGGCGTAGGGCAGAAATCCTACAGCACCATAAGATGATGTGTATGAAATAGTCTGTTCTGAAAGTGCAGAAAACAACTGCTCTGGTTTGTTCAAAGGTGCTACTTCTAAACTTGTGAAATCTGCATGAGAACCGGGATATTTTAATGTGTACTTTGAGCTCTCAGCTCTACTGAAGAGTAACATTTCCTTTTTTCTTTTTTTCTTGTAAAGCAGCCTCGATTTGTGGGGCTTGGTGTAGGGCAATGCTGTTTATAATGAAGTCAGAATTGGCTTTTAGAGCCTGATGAATGAAAGTCCACAGTATAAGACTGCAGCTTTTTGTGAGAGAGACATCTGTGCTATAACAAGAGCAGGAGACCCAATTTAGACAACTGCTAGAAGGAGAGCTCAAGAAAAGGAAAGACTTTTTTTTCTAGCTTAGATTAAATATTTGTACAAACAAACTTTTCTTTTCAGCTGCTCATCAGAATTGCTGCTGCACCACCAACTTGGCTTTGAATTTTGTTCTGATTGCCCAACAAGGCTGTACACGAAGAGTGTTACGGAAGAGCAGCTTAAACAAAACATGTTTGTTTTGTAGCAGAACTAGAGGCTTTGGGCTAGGGAGAAAAAAATTTGGGGAGAGGGAAAAGACAGTGCGAAGAGAAATATGAAAAAATGAAGGATGTGAATCGAAATTGGCTGTTGCAGTAAATACATGTGAAGCAAGAAACACATGCAGGAGTTGAGTTCTGTGTTTTGAAATTGAGTTACGATAGAGGATCTGGCTTTAAATACGGTCGCAATGACTTCTCCCAACTGGATCAGCTGGTTCAGTTAAAAATGTTCTCAAGCACAAAGCTTGCTCCTCACACACACACATATTCCCCAACTGCTGCTGAAACTTTTTTACCAGTGCATTTTAACTATCTGGTTAAAAGGCTACCCCCGTCGTGTTGATCACACTTAAAACCTTGCTGCGTAAGACTGACGGTGATGAAAATACGTGTGTTTACTGAGGACAGTGCTGCGGAGAGCAAGTGTATTTGACCCAAGAGGGTTGTTTCTTGTTTCAGTTAAAGAAAGCTCCAATCCTTTGAGGAAACATCTTATAAATCTGTTTGGTAAAGCAACTCTTTTAAGAACACAGGAACTCAAATCACTTGGATTAAAGCCCAGATGGACACCGTCTCTGACTGAGATGGCTCAGAAGAGGATTAAGGAGCAGCATAAGTGGAGAACTCCTGGTGAAGAGGAGTGGGATGCTGAACGTGCTGTCCTGGGCTATTCCTCAGCATTAACAGCAAAGGAGCCTTTCGGTTCTTAGGCTTCTTGGAGCAGATGCAAGGCTAGTGTGTTGAGAGGTTTTTGATGGCTGATCAGAAACACGCTGGAAGTAGTAGTTTTTAGAGAGAATGTAGTATCTTTAAAAAGTTGCATGGATTCAGCTTTAAAGCATTCCTTTTCTTGTGAAGCTGGTGACTTTAATACGTGGGTCTTCATGTAAAAGTATACTTAGACCAGAATATAAATTTAATATGGAAATAGCTTACAAAATATCGAATAATTATTATCCAGCAAAGTCTTGTGGTACCTCCTTCTGGTACCTCCAGCTTTGCTCTTTTCCTGTATGTTTAAGGATGAAAATTAAATTCTGTGATTTTGAAGTGATGCAGCTTTGGGCCAGGGTGGGCATGAACTGGTGGTCTGCACAGTTCAAATGTAATAATAACTTGTCTTAACTAACTAAAGGCGTTAGCTCACATTGTAGTACGGTCTACTGTGTAATGTGGCATGGGTGTTGACATACTGTAGGGACAAATAAATTATCAGACTAATGAGCTCTTCAGTATCCTGTTTTGAGTAAACATCTCAAAATGCGTCTCTGAGCCAGGGACTTGCTTTGCTTTTCTTGTTTTAAAACCCTGATCCCACCTGAGATTCTGTTCACCCGCTGATTTCAGTGGAGGCACGATTAGCATCGAAGCCATCTATGGTAGAAGGCTTTCCTCTAATAGCATGCAGGGACTCTCCTGGCTTGTGTGGAAGTTGCAAGACCTCGCAACTCTCCCACTCGTCTGTGCCAATGTTTCAGTTGTCTTAAAAGGATCTTCCACAGACTTTTAATTTATTTTAATCCCCTGGAGCCTCTCTGCTTCAGTAATATTTAGCAAATTTCAGAGTAAACTTTTCCTTAGTTTCAAATTGTCGGGATCTGAGGAGTGGCAGAAAAATGGGGTTTTAAGGGATTGAAAAGACAAACTCTCAAACTAGGCTAATCTCTGCTTGTAGGAGGAGAGGGCAATTAACAACTTGTCTATGAAAACAAAACAGTTGCCAAGAAAACTTACTGGACCCTCTACAAGAAGGATGGGGAAATTCTGCAGTTAGAAGTAGTAATGCATTGCTCAAACTTGGCGAGCAGTGCATTGCCTTTTAAATACCTGGTTTGAAATATTACCTTTGAAATGTCTGCATGCAATTTCAATTTTAATAGGTGGTAAAGATTGGAAATTTATACTGATGTAAGTTGTCATTAAGTTTCGGCATATAAACTGCAATTTATCTTAAAAATGTATTTTATATTGTAAAAGTATATGGTACCTTAATAAATCATAATTTTGAATTCTTACTCTCGTGAGGATGTAGAATCTGAATTTTACATTTTTAGGGACTGGGGTTTTGTGCACACTCAGTTGCTGGTTATAGCAAGTGGAAGTATACTGCAACGAGAAGCTGCACAGATGTGTTTTTATGCCTACTACTTTCCTTCTGTCCTTGCTTCCTTGTTTCCTTCCTTTCCCAGAAGGGTTTCTTCCCTTTCATTCTGACATTTTGCCTTAAGAGACTAACTGAAGTGAAGAATGGCACTTGGGTCACAGAAGAGATTGCAAGTTTACTTTTTCACTTGATGTAAATTGTTAACTTTTCCAGCATAATTTTAATTCTTGAGATAAAACATAGGATGCAACAAATCACAGTGATGCACTTGTGTTGTGTGCTAGTTACTGCCACAGTCACTGTTTTCTGGAACATTATTTCTCACCAGGAAGAAGATAAAGTATATACCATGTGATTTTTAGAAGCAATACAACTGTGGGTATTTTAATGTTTTTACTGGAATATTCTGACACCTTGATTTTCCTAAAAGTCTCATTGTTTCTTGCCCCTTCTTCATCCTCCATTTGACTAGAATAAAACAAATTATGCCAAATAAAACTACTTTATTCAGATTTCTTTTGCCCCTTGTCATATGTTTTTACCTGTTCCTCCCTAGCTTTCTACCAAATGACAAATTAATTGCAGCTTTCAAATAATTGCGGAGATACTGTTGCGAGTGGTTCCTCTGGAATGGGTCTTTGGGAAAACTGTCAAAGTAATTGTGGAACAGCTCTTGATGTGCTGGTTATTCTGGTTAACTTCTTTATGTAGACAAGCCTCCACTAAGTACGAGAATAACATTTTTATGTATGACTTAAGTGTATGGAGAGGAAATAAAAAACCCAAACAGTGGCAAAGTTACATATATGTGCTTGGGACACATGGAAAGATTTTATTCCAGATTTGCTCTTCTCTAATTCTTCCTGCTTCTGCTTTAGCCTACTCTGAGAACAAGTGACTTTGAGGTTTATTTTTAAAGTTTGGGACTTACAGTGCAGTGTGACTTCTTGGAGTTATGTTCTGTATTTTCACATTCATGAGGCTTTAAATGCAGATTTTCTGATGTGAGAAAGAAAACAAGCAATGTGTGCTTGTTCTTCGCAAAATAGTTAACATTTCTTCCTTATTGGAGCAGATGTCTTGAATGTTGTATGTTGTGATAAAATTATTACAAATTTTAGTGTTTTTACAGGCTTTTTTTGTTTTGTTAATCTGCTTTGAAATTTAAATCTGTCTTTCTTTTACCTCTTGATAGGTGCTGGATAGTTTGTTAGCTCAGTATGGAACAGTGGAGAACTGTGAGCAAGGTACGGCTCTACTCTCAAATTGCTTTTAAATTTGTAGTGGGAAGGGAGTGCACACTGAATTTAACCTCTTTTCATTGTGTTTTCCTCTCTAGTGAACACTGACACGGAGACTGCAGTTGTAAATGTAACATATGGCAATAAGGACCAGGCTAGACAGTAAGTATCTTATTTACTTGTTACTGTTGTCTAACTTGCATTTTGGAATTCCTGTTGTGGCGATTCTATATGCAACTTTGCTTCTGATTAATTTATCGATGAAATGATCATGTAAGCATTAACTTTTAAGAAAGTCTTAGTCTTCACCTCGCCAAGTCTTGTGTGCTTTACCTTAATTTGCTATTTTTTGTCATCAACTTTTCCTGCACTTTGATTAAAAATAAATCAATAATTTTGAAAATTAAAAATTTGGGTAAAATTATTTGACTAGGGAAGGCAGAAAATTAGTGATTTGCCAATGACAGAAGACGGGAGTTATTGCTTAATGATTTTTAGCCATGTTTTAAAAAAGCTTTGTGATGCCCTTTTACAGTATTAGTTGTTCTGTGTCTGTCTTCTGGTTAGCAGCTGCATCCTTCTCCTATTTGTTTCTGTTGTCTTGCTACGATTTTCCCTTAATAAATTTTTTTTTTAAATTAGAAAATGTAATGCTGCTTCCAAACACACAAAAAGTCATAATCTGAATACTTAAAATAATTTATTTAGGCTTTTTGAACTTTCAGCCACATATTTTATGCTTGCTTATATCTTCAATTGATAACTTTTAATCTAGATATTAATATTTAAAAATATAATGCCTTACTTTCTTAATCAATGGTTGTATATCCTTTTGCTTTAAACATCCATATTATATATTATGCTATAGGTTTAATTTTGCTTTTCCACCACAGGTAGAAAAAGAACTTGTGTGTTCCTTAATTTTTAATCTGGTGACATAAATGTATTTTCCCCCTCTTTCTAGCCATAGCAGGTTAAACAAAACCAAACCCATGGAATAGCCTACAATGATCTTTTTATTTTAACTTTGAAATTTCTGCCACCTTGTGGCTAACTGAAATCAGCAGTTAAGATGCAGAGTATGCTTATGGTATGCATTAATTCAAAATTACAAATGAAATAATATTTGTACATATAATTAAGTAATTATGACTTCTGTGTAACTTGAATGCAACACATGTATTTAATCTTTCAAAGTGTTAGGTTACTTGTTAGTGTATTCTAAACAAATGTGATGGGAAACTTGTGTCAGTGGTGTCTCCTTTGTACACTGGAGCTGAAGGAAACAATGTTTTTCTTGAATTCACTATTTAACTTTTCTCAAAGCCTGAATCGTTCAACAAGTTGTTCTTCAGGTTCTCCTGTTGTTTTTAATTCTGTTGCGCAGTAATTAAAAAAAAATGTTGAATTTCTAGTTCTGAAGAAACCTATGGTGCAATGTTAAAAATTAATGCTACATGTCCCTGTTCCTTTTTTGAAAATGTAAGAAAGAAGTACCTAAAATACCATGGAAAGAAGCATGATGCATATTTTTGAGCTGTCTGTCATCTGTGATGTGAGTTCCTGGACTTGTGCACTCCCTTCTGAAGTTGAAAACAACACACACAGTTTCTCCCCCCCTCAAACTGTACTTATTAAATTTTAAGGTCAATCCTGAGGAAATGCTGAGATAAGCCAAGACTGTGAAGAAGCATCCGAGATAAAATATTGTTTTGCATGAGAAATCACATGACAATAACTGAAAACATCTTGAGTTTAAAGCAGGTGAATCAGGGTCCAGCGTGAATGTTGGAGGAGGACCCGAGGTGATACAGGTTGAATGATGACATAGAGTTTGGCTGCCTTGAACAGGTAGAGCAAGTGGAGGAGCCTTGATTTGCTTTTGTGAATGGTTTGATACGGACACAGGGTTTTCTAAGGGCATAAGTCTATTTTCTGTACAGAGAACGTTAGCTCAGATTGGCTGGGTTCAGGATGCAACCTTGCAGCCATTTAGAAACCCCTAAGAGAAGAAGTGGCCGGATAGAGGTTTTTCTAGGAAAAAATTGTGAGGAATTTCAATGAAGAATCATCACAGGACCTGTCCGTGTGTGGCTTTTCCGTAGTGACTGCGGTGGTGTTTCAGTTGAATGGTTTTCCCAGACATGACCTAGCTTTGCTTCTTGGAACTGGCTGTGGTGGACGGCAATGGCTGTGGAGGGGGAGTGGTATACGAGTGCTGATAGCTGATATCAGCTGGTCAGCCTATGCAGTACAAGGAGTAACAAGAACTGCCTTTATCAAAAGCTGTTTAGAGCCCTTGAGAATCAGCAACTGATAACAAGCTTTGTATTTTGAAATTTAGCTGTTTAGGGTAAATGATGCTCTTAGCCATGACTTTTGAAGCAGCCTCTCTGACATGAATTTTTCTATGCTGCCGCATACGGTGGGTCCCCAGTTCTAATTGCATCTTTTCTGCACTTTTTGCAACACACATACTAACCTCACAGTTAGTAGTGCTGGCTGACAAAACATGCAAAGTTGGCTACTTCCTTGCTGGATAGACTGCATGGCATTGCTGTGCCTGTTGGAGTGCGTACTGGCAATGCCGTGTGGTGAAAGTGCTGTAACACAATCTGGAGATATTTTTGATAAGCAGTTCTAAACAAGTGTGGTATGCATTGCTTGGAGGATGTTACTTTTGAACAAAACTTTTGGTTCCACCCAGCTGGGAAACTGAGCCTTCTTCTGTCTTGCAAGTCTAATGGTTGTGGCAGAGTTTTTTTTTCTCTAGGCTGGTACTGCAGTTGCAGTGTAGTCAATACAGGGCTGCATCCAAAATTAACTTGGAAACTGAAATCAGTGAAGAATGCTGCAGATCTTTCCAGAAACAAGTCTTGGACAGAGCACACAGCACCCAAAATCTGAGGCATGTACAGTTCTTGACTTCTAGTTGCAATGGAGGTCTGTGGCTTTGACCTGTCGTAGTGATGCCTCTCTTTCCTAGCTGGACAGGCATGAGGCTGTCTTGGCAGAAAAAGCAGGATGCTGCTCCTTGTCTTTATGTGGCCAGAGCAGGGGAGTCAGCGTGGCAGATCAGGTACTTTTGGGAAGCCCAGTAGGTTTGTGGAGAGGTGTACAGCAAGCACAGAGCTATGCACGAACCTGGGAAAACCACCCTTTGCTCTCTGGGACTTCGCTCTGGGTAGCGAGGAGAAGGCTGGGACTGCCAGGGCATCTCTGTGACCCCATTCTGTTCCTCCTCTCCTGCAAGTGCTTGGGAGGAGGAGAGACTTGTTCCAACTCAGAAACTGCCCCTGCCACTGTCCTTCCCAGAAACTGGAGAGGGCCTTACGAAGCATGTGCACACTGCTGTGGCACACATGATTACTGAATGTCGTGGTGGGTTATGGAATATTATTTCAGAGGGTGAGCGGCAGAGCCTGGAACCCATGGTTCAGTTTGAACAACACAACCAGGTGCACATAGATACCAAGGCAGCTTGGGACCTGCTTGCCGAAGGGCACCCCCTCTTCTCCCAATATCGATCCCTGACTGCAACCAGCAGGACATGCTGATCGTGTCCTCGTGATGTGCTGCCACCTAAATTATGGCTGTTATCTTCAAAAGTTACACCACCTCCTCTTTCCCTCCTCAAAATGTTCCAGTGTGTAGGCGTCTAGTGCACGCTACACGATTTAGCTCTACCCAGGATTTTGGAAGGGAAATTTTGTGCAAAGTTGGCCACGCATATACGGAGGGGGTGTATATTGTTTTAATATGGGGCTAGGTAGTTTTTTTATCTTATTTTTTTAGCTCAGGAATGAGGTATGTGTGTTGGTTGTGTCTCGTAACTGATGGTGTGTTTTAAATGCCGGCTGCAATGTGAGGAGCTCGGGATTTGCGTCTTTGCAGATATAAGTAGGTATATTATTTAGAGTGTTAAGACACTAATGGTCACCTTTTTAATAAGAATATTTGCAAAAAGAAACAAGTTTTTTTACCCTTTCAATGAAGCACAAAGCTCTCTGTGTATGTATGCACAACATGTATCCTTGATCAATGAATAAGAGTTCACATAACTAATACTTTTACATGCCATCATGGGTCAGGGCTAATGTTGCCATAGGAACGATAATACTGAAAATTCAGTGGTGTATGATTATAAGCTTAGACTTATTTATTTGCTTTGTTTTTATTTTCAGACATACTAATGAAAACTATATTTTTATTTAATGTAAAAAACCATCATTATACCAAAGAAAAATTACCATGTATATCTGTCTTTTCCGTATGCAAATGTACCTCTTCAGGGAGGAAAAAAGAAAGGTGGTGTAGGTACAAGCTGCATGTGGGAGTGAAATATGTTCTTCATCTAGTGCTTAGCATCGCGCTATCAATGGATGAATGATTTCCAGCACAAGACTCAGTGCTTTTACTGTATTCGTTTATCTAGGATGTTTAACGTACACTAGCATCAGAAGGGAGAAGGCTGGGCAAACATCCTCTTGTAGGGAGCTCAGGAGAGGACAGTGTCAAGATGTCATTTTGATGGGAAAAACTCAGGTGACTAATTTACAAAATATTTGTTTAAAGGTTTCATTTTTATGTAGGGATCCTCTTAGTTCCGAGCAGGTGTCACGTGAACATAAGCCAGGCTGCTGTACATCTTAGCAGAGCACAGGCAGTAGCTGCTGCAGTCTCTTAATGAATTTGTTTTATAAAAAAATTCTGAACTACACTATGAGATTCCTGTGTACCAGCTCTTGCTGGTATATGAAATGGAAACATTTTCCATTTCCACTAAATATTAATTTTTAAAGATTTGGGGGAAGAAGGTACCTTCCTTAATGAGGAAGTTTACTGAATTTTTCTCCGTCTTTGTTCTCATTAAGTGACTCTAAGGTTTTTAGCCCTTGCGTAAAAGATGGTTTGTGGGTTGTTTCAGTAGGTACCAGTAGTGCCCTCTGAGAGAGGTAACCTGCATGGCCTTTATTAACTTGTAGTCATGGAAGGAGACCCCCAGTCCTGTTTGGGAAGGCAGAGGTCTTTGCGGAAAGGCAGAGGTGGTGTTGCTGTGGTTTGGGCTTGAGTTTCCGAGGCGGTCAGTCAATGCAAATATGTGCTTTACAAAAGGAGCTGGATTTAACGTTTATTTGGTGGACTGCAACAACGATGATAGCCTTGACTGAAACAGGTGCCACTAGTGCTGTGAAGAAGCAATCACTTGCTTTCCTCTGGGGCTTAGGCTTTCCCAGGCAGCGGGGATGGCTCTCCTGATAGCAGGTGCTGTCCTAGATGCTGTTTTACAGGAATTTTGCATCCATCTAGAAGACAGTTCTTAATCACTCATCTCTCTTCCTGCTTTCTTCCCCCCCCGCCCGAAGCAGTGCCTAGATGACTCTAAAATTTTGGGCTTGTTATGGTGCTGAAGGACTGAGCCATCACCTTGCCTGATTCCAGCCCTATATTTTGTGCCACAAAATTGATTAAAATGAATTCAGAACAGTTAAATAAAGGTGTATGACAGTACTTTAAAAACCTAGTGAAAACTGTCAAATGTTGGAATGTGAAGTCCAGGCTCAACAGCCAAAGTTGTGGGCTTGTGTCTTCTGTAAGAAATGCACCAGAACTGTGTATTTGCTGCATCACTGAGAATTATTATCTTGGCATTCCCCTGTGTGTGCCCAAATCAGTGCAGAGTGTGGGACCACCTACCCAGGAAACATCAGTTCCACAAAAGGCTTGGGAGAGCAGCATTTAATTACTGACTTTTCTTCTGACTTCTTGTCACTTGAACAAGTCAAATTATAAAAGAAGTCATCATATGGCTTTGGTGGCCAGGGATTGTTCACTGCTGACATTTTCCACAATGGCAAATGAACTTTTCTCAGTTTGCTTTGAATTTAAGGTACTTATAGTCATATAGAACCATTTAGCAATTTATAAATTGTTCTTAAGTAGAAAAATTCTGACCTTGTTTCCAGGAAAAGTACGGCATATATATATATGTGCCAGTTGTTGCTGTATAAAGTTTGTTGTGAAAACATGATAGGTATGTAGCTTGGCTGCAAACAAAAAGCCTAGTCTTTTCTTCCCCTACCACTTCTAAGGAAGAGTGAGAAGTCTCATGCACTGATTTAATGTAAGGTTTTGTATTAGTGCTGGGATTCTGGTCTAAGGTATTTTAAAGCCAGAGGAGATTGAAGCATTTTTGGGAAGAAACAATGTCTGAACTTGTCAAATGAATGCATGGAAGGGAATGAGTTGGGATGGATGTCAATCCAGAGCCTACCAGCATGTTCACGAAACTGTTGGTGCTCATCTTTCCAACATCTTGAGGTTTGATTCCAAAAGAAACAGGGCTTGTGCAACTGTACCGTCTGATGGTGCATTTCCCTCCCTGGTAACAATTCAGGTTTTGGGCTGATTTCAGTAAAACTCAACCCAGAAATAGAGGTCTCGGATATTTGAAACCAACAAGAACTTAGTATGTTCGGATTGCATAAAAAGGAAAGCTCTAGACCCCTTTCCCAGATAGGATCTCCATGGAGAGATACTTCAGCAAAATGCCTTTCGGGCATTGGAAATCTATGCAGAAACTAAAACTTGAGAGACAAATATCCATAGGAACACAAATTTCACTAGTCCGGCTGCTCACCGCCCTTACTATTTTGTGAACATGGCTTTCTGCGTAATAAAATGCTCTTCAAAGTCCATGGGGTAAAAGTTAAGAAATGTCAGCTTTGAAATAGCCTCAGCAAATTTTAATCCAGCTCTCTTTTGCCATATGCTGTAAGAGATTCTTCTGTTATGGGAGCAATTACACTCACGCCCTATTCCCAAAGGACCTGTGTCTCATTTGGTGAACAGAAGTATCTAATGAGCAGTGATCAGTTATTCAATATTTCCTTGTTGTTCATTGGTGTTGCCTTGGGCCTTATTTATTACCAGCCCTTATTAAACACTGCTTCAAAGACACAAATTACTTGTTTTCTCATAAGCTCTTTACTGTCCGACTGGAGTATTTCGAGGATGCTGGTTCAATCCCTGGGAGGTGGGGGGCGTGTTATCCTCAGTACCCATATACCACTTCTTACCTGCAAAGCTGCTGCTCAGCTTCAACAGCTGCTTGAGACCCAGACTGTCAAGTGGGACACCTGGGAGATGAGTAGTACTTTTTACTGGCTACCCTCGAAAATTTAGGTGATTGGCTAGCATCGTCCTTTATCTCTGCAGTAGAGGCAAGAGTAAAAGCGTTGCTGAGGGTAGCGTTTGGTAAACTGGCATCCACCACCTGCAAATGTGTGTGAACGGAGGGACTGGGTTAAGTTTCCGAATTTCAGAGGCCTTGCTCCAGAGCATATGGCTGTTGGAGCTTTTTAACAAAAATGTTGATGGGTTCTTTAATATGAGACGGAAACCTCCTCCCTCCTGCTACTGTTTTTAATTTAAATTTTCTCTTTAAACAAAGTCTTTCAATAATCTTTGGTCCAAAATTAAGCCTGACATTTATAAACTACCCCAAATCAATGCATGTTTCGGTGATATCAATATATCATATTGCTGATAATCTGAATAATACGCTTTCTGTAGCGAAACTTGAAATGTTTTTCTTGGGCAAGTGTGTTAATTTTATACCACTAGCTTGCTGTGTGCTGTGTGTAGCTTAGTTATTCCTACTGTTTCCAGGATCTTTAATCGTATTGACTCTATTCTGTTTGTGAGTGGAAGATCTTCTACCCTCCAGAAATCTGTAATTTTTAAGTTTACAGTTGTGGTCCCTTTGCGAAGAGGAGGACACCAGCAGGTCAGGTTGACTTGCAAACTTGGCTCCACCTTGGTTAGAACGAGGGGGTGGGCAGAGGGAGAGCTGAGTGACCCAGTGGGGATTCAGTGTGATGGACCATGGTGCGAGTGCGTTGTGTGCGTTTGGGCAATATCCCTCTGTGATATTTAACAGAGGGCTCTGCTTTGCCTAAAAGCACAAGAGAACTTGAAACACCGTTTAAATGCCTTCTAACACCTTTGCATCTATGGAGTGTTTAACAGATGCGTTGGCTTTAATTTCCTGGTTAACTTTTAAACCTGCTTGCAACATGACTAGTTGGTAAGTTGCAAGGTGCTGTTGTGGTCTGCTAAGTGGTGTTTCAAATGCCATCGACTAGCTTCGAACACTTTCTTTCCTGCTGAGAATAAACCAGGAACAGTCTCCCCCCCCCCCCCGTCATTGCTATGTCAGTTATTGCAAAACCTCCAGCCAAATAGCTGTGCTGGCAAAAACTCTAATGAAGGTGCTGTGATAGCAGCTAAAAAGTTTTCCCTCTGGTGCAGCTTTAATTCTATTTGGGAAACTGATTTAAATTAAATCAGGCAAAAGAATGCATTTGAGTATATAAGCTCTGTCTCCTGTGAGGTTTTGTAGATAGGGTTGCACCAGCAAGACCTTTAAAGTGCACAGAAGCCCAGAGCAAGCAAGAACTAACTTGTAGTCCTTAATATGGTGACTTAAAAAAAAAGAAAAAGTTGTGTAATCAAAATCTTGATTGAAGAATTTTGAATGTAACTTTTCATCTTGGAACCAGTTTTTAGCTTTTGTCATGTGATTTAGAAAGAGCAGAAGTCTATATCTGAATGACTTGCCATTTCATAAGGCCCTGCATGTGATTGTGTTTTGTTTTTTTTTTCTTCTCTTCTCTCCTCCGCTTTGCAAATAAACAGAGCAATAGAGAAACTGAACGGGTTTCAGCTTGAAAATTATTCCTTGAAAGTTGCATACATCCCTGATGAAATGGCAGCCCAGCAACCTCCGCAACAACATCCCCAGGGAAGACGTGGATTTGGACAGAGGGGTCCTCCAAGGCAAGGGTCACCCGGCGCAACCACAAGGCAGAAACCACAGTCAGACGTTCCTTTACGGATGCTGGTTCCCACGCAGTTCGTAGGAGCCATTATTGGGAAAGAAGGAGCGACAATCAGAAACATTACAAAGCAGACACAGTCCAAGTAAGTTATTTTACAAAACTGTAATTGTAAGCTTTAGTATTGTGTCCTCATCTCTTATGTAAAGGGAAACTTGTAAAACTTCACAACTAACCTGTGTGGTCAGAGAGCAAATGAAAGTAACAGTGAATAGGAAATCTTTTGTAAGATTTTTTTAAGGACTGGATTCTGTCCTTGACGTGTTCAAACACTAGCTGACTTTTTTCTCCATTTAAAAAAAAAAAAAAGAAATTATGCAGTGCTAGTAGAATGGCATTTGATGCCAGAGAGTTTGCTTACAGATGTACTAATAAGGTTCTGGCACAAAAAGTGAAACTGAAAGAGCTGTAATATGTTGGTCTGTGGGACATAGAGTCAGTGTGGTGACATGTCCAAGGCTTTAAGCGTTTATTCTAGTTTTAGTTTAATTTAGGGCATTCTTAGGATTTATAAATGTTTTCAATTCAAGGGGGGGTAGAGAAACAACAAACCTTCCTGTCTCCCCTCACTACTCCTTGCACTTCACCCCCATGTGTTTCTGGTGAATGCATTTGTTGCTATCAAGTTGCAGACCACACCAAAGCACAGATTAAGGAAATGCACGGGAGGCAAAAAGCAAGCTGCTAAGTGACCTAAGAAGCTTAGAGCGCTAGGGTCTAGAGACGCTGGAGGAGATTGTTTTCAGTGCATGTTAAATCCCTACCCACAAGGAAGAGCTCAGCGCAGATGCAGAGGGAGGTGGGGATCGTATTCAAAGTATTCTTCCAGGATACCCCTAAGAGTGGAAGGTAAAAGATGCTGTTTTCAGCAGTACACTGGTACGAGCTCCCAGCTCTGTAGTTACAGCAGGCAGGACCTGTAAATGAGTTGTGTGTGAGGGTGGGTGGCTTCAGTTTTGAGAGTAGTTAATGAGGATAAGGGAGTCCTCTCTAATTACACCCCCACCTCCCACAAACAAACTGGTTCCCCCTCCCCCCTCAAACCCAGGATTATCATGATGCTCCTTTCAACCTCTCATTAGCATGTTGTAACCCAGGAGACTATCTGTTGTGTTTAACAACACAGATTTAAGAGATTTGTGTCCTGACAAGACTTGGTTGTAATTTGCCTATGGGCAACCAATTTTTCAGGTGATATCTAAAATGTCTAATTCTTGGACTATAAAATTCCTTGAAGATTGGCATAAGGAAAGCTTTTATCACTTAAAAGAAGGCTGGATAGAGCAGAAATAATCACAGGTTGCTAACTTTATAGATACATGACTTCAAGAATGATGTTTTCATTGTTTGGGGATATAAAAAGAAATGTCACCTACTTCCAGTTGCACCAAGGATTGCCATGGGCTTCTTAGAAAATGCATCATGAAACAAAATTAATTTTCAGTATCAGAAGGAACAGGAAAAATAAAAAGGTTTATTGAAAAGCAGCATGGGTGGGGTGAGGTGGAGAAAGCAAAAAGCAGAGGTGGAAAGAGTATGTGACCTGCAGTTATTGGCAGAGGACAAATAATATCCAAGGCATTGACTTGATGCAGGTCATAATTAATTTTTGTTAAATTCCTAGAGCTACACAAACCATGGTGCAGACTAAGGCTAGTAGTTTTAGGGTGGCAGAGAGTGGAGTTAGAGGAAAGGTCATGTCAGGAAAAATTTTAGGCTTAAGCATAGGAAAGTAATCTTGAGGATGAATGCAAGTACTATGATGCCACTTGCTAGCAGAGAAGTGCTAGGAAACTCTGCTGCTGAGGTCATTAAAAAAGACAAGGTGGGACAAAGCCTGACTGTACTGTACCTGCACAGTCATTATTAGCGGAGCAACTGGGCTGGTGATAGAGTATTTGGAAAGCTTGATGAAATGTTGTCCTCAGTGGTTTACCACAGATTGTCTATCTAACAATTCCCCTGAATATCTTGATGGGAGTTTAATGGGGAAAGGAGATCCCAGTGTCCACAAAAATGGGGTTTAGCTGGTAAAATCAAGATGAGAGGCTCTTTATAACACACAAAAAAATAGTATTTAGGAGATGTTTAAGTAGTTGTATACTTTGCAAAATTAAACCACTTAAACGTAGTCTGTGTTAGCTCAAAATAAATTAGTTTTATGAGAGTTGGAAATATGTAAGGCTTACTGTACAGTACATGGTTACAGTTAGTGTTTTTCTTTCTTTCAAGAATTGATATTCACCGTAAAGAGAATGCAGGTGCTGCTGAGAAACCAATTACCATCCACTCAACTCCTGAAGGCTGCTCAACGGCTTGTAAAATTATTATGGAGATCATGCAAAAGGAAGCTCAAGATACTAAATTGTGAGTAAAAGGCATTTCATTGTGGAGACATTAAAAATTCTGAATTCTTGTTGACTCCATTTAAAGATGTAGTCTTTAAAAACTGTTAACAAGTAAATCTGTTGCCGTTATCCATGTTTAAGTAGGTAAAGGAACTAAGACTTTTTTCCTTTCAGGACAGTCTACTTGCTTAATTAGCCCCAGCACACATCTACGTTTTCAGCCATTGTCTGGCTGTGATTTTGGGGTGAACTGGAGCAAATACTGAAGTTACTTGAGCAACTAATAGCTTTTAATCAGAGTGAGCATAACAAGTTGTGAGCTCTCGCTAAAAGCTTTAAGGTATATTTCTTCCTTCCCAACAGCTCTTGCTACTTCAGTCTGACTTTTATTTAGCAGGTATGTTACAATGAATCTATAGTTGATAGTGCACTTGGACTTGTTCTGCATCTAGTATAAACATGTGTAAGTGAATGGGATTTGTAGACATTTCTATGAAAATAAAATTTATCCATAACATGCATAAAAACTTGCAGTCTGGTCTCCAAAAGTCTCACTGGGTGTAACCTCCATTACAGTACAGAAGAAATTCCCTTGAAGATATTGGCACATAACAACTTTGTTGGCCGACTTATTGGCAAAGAAGGAAGAAATCTGAAGAAAATTGAACAGGACACAGATACTAAAATCACGATATCTCCGTAAGTTTTCGGTGGCCTAATCTTTTGGTGAGATGTCTCCAATAGCAGCAATGCTGCTGCGGTACATTCAGGTACAGAGTTCTTACAAAAATATTATGTGTCTTTTGAAGGCTGAGATAACAGCCTTTTGGAGGCCTTTCCATAATGTGGATTAAACTGTTACTTAAGCTCAGTTAAATTCAATGTAAACAGTGAGTCTTCGTTGTAGACTCAGTCAAGAGCAAGCCTAAAAATAACATAGGCTATGTGGAGCCTGTGTTAGACTATATTTTAAGTGTTGGTTGTTTTTAACATATTATACCATATGTAATGATGAGTGTTTTAAACTATAAGCCTGGATCAGTTCTGAGCTATGTGTGAAAATGAGTGAAACTAGGGATGTTTAGGTATAGGTTAGATTTTTGGACAAGAGGGAAGGAAATAAAGCAAATGAATACTGAAAAGAGTATTTTTAGTAGCAGTTTTGTCCCTCTTGGCTGCCAGCAGCCAAACTGGGATACATTGACTAGTCTGCTTCAAAGTAATAGCTTTTAGTCTGTGAGTTTGTGAAGGTAATTGAGACCTGTTCAAATTTAGCTGAGATTAAACAGGAGTTTTCACCTTCACTGGAAATCTGCAAATCACTGATTAGATCAACATCTCTGTAGAAGCTTGGCTGTTAATAGTAGTTTTACCCTGGAGCAGTATCTTCAGAGAACCTCCTGTTCTGAATAATGAATACTCTGGTGTGAACTTCCAAGTATTTGAGGGCATCTTTGACTAAGGCTTTAGCCAGAAAGGGTGAGAATAAGGCTTATAGACTGTAGGAGAGGCAGAAAGTTTGGAAGACACATAAAGATGTATGAAGAGGTGTGAATACATGCAGGAGACAAAAAAAAAAGTGTATTGCAGTAAATAGCTCAAATGAAGGCAAGGAAGGTAAGAGTGAATGAGGTTCCTCCAAAAAGAGGAAATTCAAAATTGGATGAAAGAACCCGAGACCTTCCTGAAGGTATGTAAACGTTTATGGAATTAGTCTGTGGAAAAGAAGCAAATGAATTGGAGAAAAAGCACCCAAATAAGAATGTTTCAAGAATAGGTTTTGTAAGGCCAGCATGCTCTCTTAAATGTGTTGGCATAAACACTTTGTTTGCAAACAGTACACAGAATGCTATTTCTTAAAGGAAAAAAAAATATGTACAGGGTAAATGGGATAATGGTCTTCATTCCATGAAACCAACTTGTCTTTATTGATGATGACACAAATAACACATTGTCTGTAAACACTCACACAGTATTTTTTAATTTAGCAAGTTAATGGTTTATTTGCATTAAAATCTTGGCTTCAAGATTATACTTGTCATGTGATGCCTGAAATAGCCCCATGAAGTTGCCTGGTTTAATCGGTACATAGAAGAGAGCATATATGCCCATTGATTCTGCTTTGTCTAATTAGTCTTTCTCCTGATCTCTTCATTTAGGCTTTTTGGTAAGCTTATCCATAAAGTTTTAAAGTAAGGCAGCTGGTTTGGGAAAGTGTTTCCTCTCTTCTTTGGGGTGTTTTCCACCACTTTCCTTCCTGAGGCAGTAACTCAGTGCTCGCACACTGGAAACTTCAGGATTGCTTTGTGGATGCATTTCGTGCTTGCCACTGCTTAACTGAGATGTGCAGGTTGCCACGCTGCCTGCTGTGCAAGAAAGCAAGCCTTGCATGCTTCTTCCTCTCTCCCTAACAAAGCACTGGTTTAATGCTGTAACCCTTTCATTTTCCCTGAGGAGTTACTAGTGTTTCGCAGCAAATGTTGACTTGCACACAGCTTTTGGTTTTCCCGTTATGAGGATTTGGAGGCTCTCCTGCAGTTTCACTGAGGGTTGGGCTTTTTTCCCCTCCTTCCTTAAGGAATCCACTATTGTTCTCAAAGAAAGTAAGTTTCTCATGGTCTGTCTTTCTGGGATGTCTAAAATGTCTGAAGCCCTCTCTCTGTTGGTAGGGCTGGTGTGGAGTGCGAAGCCGAACGGTGCTGCACTGCTCTGCAGCTCATGTCCCTACAGAGTGTGATGGCTTCCATCTTGTGTTGCACCCAAGCACATCTCAACCATCTGATGCCAACCCTTGCTGTGGTGGTTTTTGTTGCGTTTGCTGTGAGGACAGAGTTTCTCCAGATTCTCTGAGAACTGTGTTTGAGTCCTGTTATGAATCAATACTACGCTCTTTGGAGGGCAAACTCGACACATTCGGATGTCATCGCGCTCGAATAATAAACCTGGATTACCCTCTGCTGTTTGCTAATTAACTGTGCTTCTGTTTCATTTGCAGATTGCAGGACTTGACACTCTATAATCCGGAAAGGACCATTACAGTTAAAGGCAGTATTGAAACTTGTGCCAAGGCTGAGGAAGAAATTATGAAGAAAATCAGGGAGTCCTATGAAAATGATATTGCTGCTATGAATGTGAGTTGTCTTGTGGCGTGGGCCCTTTCTGGAACCAGAACTACGGAAAGATTTAGGTGTGAGGGGGAGGTCACCTGGCCCAGTCAAGGGGTTGCTCAATATAGGGTGTGCTTCAAAGTTCAATGAAGTTGTGCAGGGACTCGTCCCCTCTTGAACATCTCCATGGGTAGAAAGTCCACAATCTCTCTGGGCAGCCTGTGCCCTGTCTCACTGTTCTCATGGTGAAAATTTTTTTCCTAATATCATATCAGAATTTCCCTCTTGCAACTCTCTCTGTTGCCTCTTGTATTAATTCGGGGGGCTTGGGCAAGGTTTTTTATTATTAATTGATGTATGTATGCTATTTTAATGAAGGCTTTTTCTGCTTTGTTTTGAGTAGGGGAACTGAGAAATTGATTTAGATTGAGGAAATGAATGAGCGTTTCACTTTGCAAAAACCTAAGGGAATGTGTGTTTATGTACTATTGTGGTTTATGTGCTCTAGTTTGTATATATTTCTTAAAGTAATGATTCCCAGTCTCTTCATGTTAAAAGCATAACAACATATGGAAGAAGAATCTCTCCTGCTTTGAATTATTTAATTTAAGAAGGCTTTATTAAGGTTTTTCTTGATATAGATGATAAAGGCATTTAGTTATTCAAAGATGATTGGTGATTATATAATAAAAACAACACACCTCATTAGTTTGCCAAAGTATTACTAATGCATATTGAGAAATGATTGAGATTTTTGATACGCTATGAAGAGCTTTTTGTGTGTGTATCCAGATCTTATGGTCTAGAATCAGACTGGAAATATTTTTTTCAATTTACAGTAGTCTCTGATTTTCTAGAAATGGCTGTTCTTCATGGTTTTCCTACTGGCTGTTGAGAATATTCTCTCCACTTTTCCCTTCCATCCCATCCTGTAAGCAAATTGCAGGACACAAACTACACACAAGGACACAATAAAATATTTTATAGTGGTACATTTTTGCTTGAGATAGTGAACAGGAACATGGGGTGAGCTTGAGGTTGCTTTGCTGTTTGGCAAAAGTGTAGTAACCAGAAAACTACCTCTGTTACTGTACAGATTTCAAGTTTAATTTCTAGTGATTAGGGTAGTTTTTTAGTTGGTGAAGTTTTGGGATTTTTTTTTTTGGTGTCTCATGATTGGCTTATCTTCACAGGACGGAGGATGGGGTTATAGTGTGGCATTATACCCCCAGAGAATGAAAAGTCAGGGCTTGTGCATGGGCTTTCTCTGTTTCTACAGGGCTGTCTTTTTAGTATAAAGCCAAAATTATTATATTATTTCTCTGATAATTTTGTTCACTCGGAAAGTAAATTGTACTATTGCCTGAATTCCTTGCTATAAAATTTGTCATATGTTTCACTGATTAAGTTGTAGCAAGTGATTCCCAGCTGCCTTTCCTACTACGTGTTTTTAATGTTACTGGTCTGTGCCTATGTCTGGGAAATAGGTTTGAAGCAGAGTCCTTGGGGTAATGGAGATGAAAGTTTTTTTTTAAATAACATGCTGACATCTTCTCAAAAGGTTAATAGCCTATGCCAACTAGGATTTTGATTAAAGTTTATAACCAGGATTGTAAATCTTAAATGACTCTTCTGCCATTGCAGCTTCAAGCACATTTAATTCCTGGATTAAATCTGAATGCCTTGGGTCTGTTCCCACCCTCTTCTTCAGGAATACCACCTCCTGCAGTGAGTGTTGCCTCTGCTGCTGCTGCTGCTTCGTATCCACCATTTGGGGTAAGGGAAGTCTCTGATTTTGGATGGTTAGTGGATGGTAATACTAATCTGTACAATGCTGCTGTTCTAATCAGTTCGCTGTATTGTTGCCAAATTACCTCAAAGATCTGGGAACGGTGTTTTAGTAGCTGTGTTCTGTCAGTTTTCTAAATGTTGTCTGTCTTCCTGCTTGCATACTGAAAATATTTCATGTGGCTGCAGTTGGGAGCAGGCATTCATTGGTCACTTAGGGAAATGCTCAGTGAAACCAGAAAATGGTGTTTCTTAGAGAAGTGTTAGATCCTATTTTCTAGAGAACTTGAATTATTACAGAAAGAAATCTCATATAAAATGGAATTTAAAAATTGCTGGAATTTGCAATTAATAATGCTAGTCTGCAATTGTATTCCTGTTGATATGGAAGGAAAAAAAATGATCTCTCTTCATAAAGCGGGGATCTATATGTAGCTAAAATGTTTGTTTGAATGTAGTAGTTTTATAAATGTACAAGCCCTGTTGAAATGCAGTATTGCTAAATATATAGGATTTAAATCACATAGATTAATCTCCAGAAAGCTGTGATTTACTTGCCACATTGCTCTCTAAGAAATATGTGAAAAAGTTCAATAGAATCTTATTCAAATCCAGTGCTGATTAGTAATCATAAATGAGGTCTTTTGCTGTGGAGCAGAAGACAATTTGTTGTATCAGAAAGCTCCAAAGTCTTTCTGGAAGGAGATGGTGCTCTGCTATTCAAGAAAAGACAACCTCATTACACAGAGAAGGTGATTTTTCATGTCTCTTCCCTGTTTCTGGTGGTGATTGTTGTTAGCAACTCAATGAAAGATGAATTTTCAAAATAAACTCTAACAAGTGGATAACGGAGCTTTACAAACTCTGACGTGGCTGACTTTGCCCTCTTCTTTGCTCAACAGTAACACCTAGAGAGCTAAATCTGAGACTCTTCATGATCTAGAAGAGTGAAAATGCATCACAGGACACTGAACTTTATCAAATAACTCAAGTGGGTCTATATATATTGCACTAAGGGGAAGTTGTTGCCTCAATATTTTTCCCAGAGGAAGAAGCCAAGAAAATGTCACTGCAAGGAACAGGAAAAATTCCACACTCATAGCATTGTTTGTGGGAATGAACAACTTGGGTGTTATGAATGTATTATAAACTATATTGAGTATAATAGTGGCTTTATCAGGAAAAAGTGCTCCAATGAAAACTACAACAGTAATATCTTTATACTCAGTTATTTTATTGCTAATAGCAGTGCCTCTATTTATGACAAAAAAATTCTTCCCCCGCCATTCCCTCTGCACTTTGATTAGAGTGGCAGACTAAACTAAAAAATACACGTTTCTGCTTCATTGTATTGTATAAAATGCCATATGTGGTAATGGATTGCCTCAATTTATTTCTTCTTTTTTAAGAGAAACTAGAGGTGATTTGTTAACAGTATATAACTTTCTTTACTTTAGTGGTAATGAAAAGCGTAGCTTTTTCTTTTTTACTCCAGATTTGCAAGCTACTTTGCTATTCTTGAGATTCATACTGTAAGCCTATAGTTCTGTTCCTCACTGGTTTATTTTCATTTCTTTCCCACTTTTTCCTTTTGTTGTGGTTCTTTCTTGCTTTTCCTTTAAATATGCACCTCTAAACAGTGCTGAATTTGGTGGTTTCAATCTTATTCCTGTCCGTCCCTCTGTTGCTAGTGCACCTTTATCCCCCCCAGACGCACGTGTTTTGGCCTGCTAGGATCTCTGGCAGTTTCCAGGTTTCTGGAAATAGGATAGTGGCAACATCTGGAAAAAGGCATCAAGAAACAAGTGTCATTGTGTAGAAGCATAGAAACTTTGCAGTTGGAAGGACCACACTATCTCAACTCTCTTGCTCCTGTTCATGCTGTTTGCTCAGTCCCCTGAATAAGCTTTTGTGGAGCTTGGGGTGGTACCAAGACAGCCCCTGAACCAGATACTAAGGGCTTCTGAAACAAAAGCATAAACAATTGAAACTATCTCACCTTTTCTTACTTACATGTGATCTTACCTGGAAAAGAGCAGGTGGTTCTGTGGGCTTCAGGCAAGTTAGCCCCTCAGATTACATGGAGTAGCTGTCCCTTTCTGGGCAGAGGAAAACAAGGAAAAGTATGAATTTATCTTTTAATGGATGCAGTTTTCCAGAAAACAAAGTTTCCATTTTTAATTTTTTTTATTTTATTGGATAAAGACTTTAAAATCTTGTTTGTGTATGAAGTTAGTTTCTGTAATTTCTGAGTTTTACTCCTCTTGTCTAATTTTTTTTTTCCTAGTAGAACAATTTTTAAGACGCTGATTAAATAGGGTAGTGTAGAAGTAAAAAGAGCAAAACAAAAGGGCTGGCTATATTTTGAAGAAGAAATGGAGACAATTTGAAAGGCTAAAAGTAACTGCAGAGGGGGATCTAGGAGAGCTCATAAGGGATTTAATAAAATAAAATAAAAATCTGTGTGAGTAAAAGAGGCTTCAGGGGAAGAAGGTCTTGGAAGAAGCATTAATGAAGAAATCACAGGGAGGCTTTATGTCTATTTACCTATAAGCAATTCATTACCAAGTTCCTTGTTTTGGCAAAAGCATTTGAGCAACCCAAGTCCCTTTAGCTTGATTTGAGTGAATGTCCTTGTACGCTTGGGGAGCACTGGTTAGCTGGCATTGAGGATATCCCTTTCAGGCAGCTGAAAATCCTTTCTGAAAACACTGCTGGCATCAAGTTATAAGAAGTGTATCCTGCTGCTGTCTTGCTTCTTTTTGTCAGTGCAAATTTTGCCTTCTGCTCAGGGCTGGACATGAGTGGCTCTTCCCTGCCTCCTGTTTGTTTGACTGAGCAAAGGTGTGTTCCTCAGCAATTTCAGCTACACCATCATCAGGGGCTTCTTGGCATCTAATGTCACTTGAAGTCCTTTTGTGAATGTGTGCTTACAAACCATATAGTGAGCCTTGGGACCCTACTATGATATGCCTGAGGGTTATGAAACTTTTGTTTGAATATCTTTGAATGTTTGGACCTTCTCTTCACCTTGTTGTGGGGATGGACTCACAAGTGGTTTTCCCTTGGGTCAGAAGAGGTAGGTGGGTGAGCTTTGGGCATTTGCAGAAGAGTTTCCGTATGGAGCTGATCCTTCATATGTACAGTTTCCCAGTGACGAGGTGTTGCTGTGACCTTGTGTAGGTCCCAAAGAGAGGTGTCAATTATTGAAACAAGTGTCTGTCACATTCCTGATGCTGCTTTTTTATATGGGTGGAAAGAGAAAAATCTGCATAGTAAACAGATCTAGGATTTTGTTACATTGCCAAAGCTTAAAGTGACAGGCCTGAACACCCATATATACAGCCGTAGCCAAGTATTCCTAAAACTGAGTTTTCAGGAGCTTGGGACTGAGTAATCAGGTAGTTTTAGCTGTGTTAATGTGTGCTGTGTGATGCTTCATCCTCTCCCTCTTCATGCAAATCTTTAAGGCATATTTGACAAGAGCATAAACACTGTTCTCCAGCTGCTTCAGGAATAGTTCAGTGTCACAAACTTAGGAGATAGCAATGTTATCAAATACTGGTTTGGATTTAGCTCCTTGGACTGGGTCATGTTCATGAGAACAATTTCCATGTAACTGATATACCTCATTCTCTATGGCCCATCTCCACGACAGTTGACACTGGTGTTATACACCAGTCTTATTGCATAGAGCCTCATCTAATTTAATCTAATGAGATGCAGTTTCTGTCTCACTAAGAATCTGATTGTTGCTTTACCCTTTGTCCTGGCAGTAGAGGAAGGCACAGGCTGTCCTTGGTATCTGCCTTTTTACAGATATAAACACACGTATGGGTGCACATGTCCACTGCATGTGGCAAACAATGTCTGAGCACCACACCTGGTGCAGGGTAACCATTCTTTTTTATATATTTATTTACCTATCACTAGCAACAATTCTTGATATTGCAACTGTATAATTTATTTGCAAAGTCCAAGCTCTGTTTGCCTGTTTAAAGCACTTATTTTGTGTAGTCATTTAAAAGGGATGCAATGGAATTGCATATTGTATTTCGATTCCTGAGTTTTCCTGTCTCTTGCAAAAATCCAAGATCTGTGTATTTTTCTCTGGCCTCCTAAAAGACAAGTAAATCGGAACATGTGGGAATCATTGAAATATTTTAAGGTTTGAGGAAAAAGTAGGACTTAAGAAATGTCTCAGTTAAGAGTATTAGGAGTTAAAAGTTCTTTTTACTGACAAATGGGCATGATTTTACTCTTATGATCCTGGTGATATGATAAAACTAATGGGGTTTTTTTGATGAATGTGTGCCCTTGTGTGACCATACTAAGGACTGGTAGCCTTTCTGTGCCTATTTGTAGCTGATGTCTCGTCCAGCTGCTTTTGGGCCTGGAGAACCACTACTTTCTGTTTACCCTTAAATCTTTCTCCTTAACTCTGCACTTAAGTGCTTGTGTGTGTTGCAATTGTGACACAATTGCAAATAGTCTCATTAGTCTGCCCAGTGTCACTCGTAATGAATGTCATGAGCTAAGCACTTGCACGAAGAATTGGGATTTGGATGAGGAGGAGAGTAAGATTCTGCAGAAGTGAATATGCCCTGTGCTTATGTTTTCCAGAAGATATGTTGCCACAAAAAATGTTTTAGAAAATATCCTAGCCAAACTGCTTCAGATGTAGTGTTGTACTGCTCAAAGCTGTTTTGATGAAGTTGTTGCTTCTGTCTTCTGAACTTTGGGGAGAATATGCACATACTTGTCTCTCAAGAATAGAAGCTTGTTCTCATGCAACACTGAAGATTTTAAAGCTCCAAACAAACAAGATATCCTTGTCTTGGAGTTCAACTGATACAGTCATGCAATTAAATACTACTGGGGTTAAGCGGGTTGCACCCTTCCTTTTATAATTGAAACTTTGCATGTTTAATTGTACATCTGACTGCATTTCTTTTGTAGCCTTTGGGTCTGAAATTTGACATCCCAAGGGCATGGGGCAAGGAGGACTAATCTGTGGAGAGCTCATCCTGCCCTTGAATATCCTGAAACAGGGCGGTAGAATTAATTCTCTCTGTCTGCCGCATGGTAGGTGTACTCAAACATATAGTAAGGTGAGAAGTAGACAGCTTTCCTCCACATGAGGAGTTCACGACAGCTGCTCTCCTGCACCTGTAAGGTCCTGTAAGACACAGCTGAACTTCTCTTCAACTGTGTGAAAGTTAGCTAAGGTGAAGAGATGTTCCTCTGCTCGCAGTAGGACTGCTTTCTCTACTGGTATTTTTGCACACTTGTTGTAGCTTCTTGAAGCTCTACCCTCAAGATGCACTCTTTCTAACCTTTTCTTTAGCCTCACAGTTAATTTTTGGGTTATGTGATATACACAGAAGCTTCTAGGAAGGGAAAAAAAAAAAAGAAAGAAAAAAAGGTAGTTTGCTACAGTAAACAAAACCAAGAAATCAAACCACCTTTTTCCGATGACAAAAAAAGTCTTGTACAGCTAGGCTGATAGGTTGTTTTCCTTTATTCTTTTTGCCATCTCTTGAAGCTTTTTGTTGCAGGTGAGGAACATGCCAATGGAAAACTTTCTCCTTAGAAGATGTTGTGGTCAAGAGAGAAATTCCTTCTTTATTCTCCAATAATTTTCTTAAATAATAATAGTAAAGAAGAGATCTTCTATATCGCATAGATGTAAGAGAAGAAATAACTGTATTGTGCTTTTGGCAGGAAAGAAAAGTAATTTAAAATGAAAAATTGCTTCATTGAGGGCCTTCATTTGATGCCCTGAGCATAGATGAGAGACAAGGAAGAGGAAAAACTGTCCTATGTTCCCAGGTACTTTGACTCTTACTTGGTGGAGTTGGGCTCCTTTGGATGTCTGGGTGTGATAGGATTAGCTTGTGCAACTGTTACATCTAAACTACCCGGGGTAGTAATGTATGTACATCTATAATGTGTGTAGTCATAAATGGCTTTGCCCTAATTTGGCTAGCTTGTTAAGCAGTAGATGATTTTTTGAGGAGCTGTCCTACAGCCAAAAGAGGATGTGGTTTTGGGGGGTGAATAAGGATTTGCCAGTGTTTTTACAAAATGGTTTTATATCAGTGAAATGAAAACCATGCATGTGCAGCGCACACAGTCTTGAGGAGGGCACTATAGGACAACAGCATTGTCTGAAAAAAAACATTGCCAGCTAACTAGACTTCTTTTGAAGATTGTAACCTCAGTGCCTTGAATACACCTTTCCTGCTGCTTAGTTTCTTAAATTCATTAATGATGCATTTCTGACAACAAAGAAATTTGCTCCATGGTGCATAACATTGTGGGATTGTTCTGCCCTGTGGAGAAAATGGTTGGTCCTCCTACTGCCTTGAAGTCTCCTGCTCCTACCATGCTGTGTTGGCAGAGACCCATGTCCAGAGTAATCAGAAACTATTCTGCCTCTGGAGATGGACTTGGCCCCCCGTGAGGGAAGCAAAAATTCAATTGGCACTGTATGATGTACAAAGATCTGGCAAGTTGACAGCTGGTATTTTTTCTGAGGTGTTGAAGCCTCCAGTTATTCTTAATAGCTCTTTTTACAGTTCTGAGGTCATAACGCAAATAGCATCACTTGCTAACTAGTAATGCACACTTTTTAAAATAAAAATGGCTTCTTCCTCACTGTAGGTTTGAATACTTGTAGTGATACTTGTAGTTCCTTGGGACAAGAGATAAGAACTTGTGTTAGTCCCCTGCTCCCAGATTCTTGTCGTGGGAAGATGATTTAATCGGTGTTCCGTTGAACACCTTAGACTCCCAAGCTCTAAATACTAGGCTCAGCATCTTCTGAATGTTAATCTAAATGGGAAATTTAATTCCTTAAGGTGCCAAATAATATTTTATTACTAGAGTGTGCTGAGCTCCTTCAGGCCCAAAACAGAAATAGGTCAAGTCCTCATTCTGGTGTAGCTGGCTCCATCTCTGGTTTGTTTGTTCGTTAAACATGATGGAAAAATAAGTGACCTTTCTGTGTTTTCACAACCTGTTTTTCCTGCAGCTGCCAAGGAATCTGAGAGCAGTGTCTTTGTAAACCAGAGCTGATGAGTACCTGTATCTTTTAAAGCCACAGATTTCATGGGCAACTTCTAGGAGTCTGGAGTACCCATGTGGCTGGTGTGTCACAGCCACGATTTTTGAAGTGGAAGTGTTTCTGTACATAAGCACTTTTGTTTTGGTGGTCGTGCAGTGTTGCAACACCAAATACCTATGTTTGATGCTTGTGAATGACCAGCAAAATTCCTGCTTACGTAGTTTCACAATCTGTTCCTTATGTTGATTTCTGCTTTTGGCTGTCTATCCAGAATAAAAGGTGGCAGATTGCTTTTTCTGGCATTGTGGCCAATCAGATTTTGCAAAAACAAAAAGTTCATGCCATGTTCAGAAATATGTCAGACCTGTTCCTGCTTGTGAAATGCCTTATAGCCAGCCTGCCAGAAAATGTTCCTTCTCTGCTTCTGTGATTTCTACCCCCTCATTCCTGGCTAGGTTTTCATGTTGGAAACACTTCTGATAGGTGTGGTCCTGTTAGTGACTTCTAGTAGTCTGAGGAGATCCCCATGGCTTGCCAGGTAGAAGACGATGGTGATGAAAAGTACTAAAGTTGAGAGCCAAGAAGTGGAGTGAGTAGTACTAAGTGAGATGATTTTAGTAGCATCTCACTTAAGGTACTGACCATTGTGTAATAACCAGCTGTGTTTGAGTTTCAGGTGTTGAAATGCAATAGTCCCCAAATTGGAAATGCAGACAGGGGGTTATTTCTTAGGTTTTCAACCAAGAGGAGAGGACCAGCTCAGCTAGCTGGACAGAGGGCTCCCACTCACATGATGTACTTTCTGGCTGTCCAGGACTGAGGGGAGAGGCAGAGCTGCATGGCCTTGCTGTGGGCTGATTGCCTCAGAAAGGGTCGTGCTCTTGGTTCATCTTGTGACACGAGTGTTTCTTACACAGTGCAGCAGTATGCTCGTAGGGTAAGGGGGAGACAGCTCTGCTCTGAACACAGCAGGTTGCCAGCCCAGAGACGCGGATGGGGAGGGAGGTGGTGTGATGAGCTCCTGGCCGCACTAAGAGAAAGTTGCTGCAAGCATGATGTTGAAGCTGCTGCGGGGGAGTTCCTTGTCGTACTTGGAAATCACTCCTGCCTCTCGCATCAGTCCGGCGTTCCCGTGAAGATGAAGCGCTGGGTGGATGGTGGCATGGGAAAATGGGTGATGCTCCAAGGTGTCCGGAAAGAAGTTAAAAATACAGGTTGCTTCTTTTAAGTTACGTTTTGCTAGCTCTTGACTGACTGAATTCAGCAGGGAAGAACTCTGTTACCTTCTGAGTGTAGTTCTGGCTTTTCAGGTAGCAAATATAGCAGAAGGTTTTAGACTTACAGCATGGACTTAAATCTGTTCTAAATAAACCTGAAAAGCTCGAAGGGTGGGGGGAGCTCAGGCTTCAGTTCGTTAACCTACGCTGGCAGCACCACTTGAGCTGATGTACAAGATGGTGACCCAAGAGGTATTTGCAAGGATGTTGTAAAACTGTGGATCACGTTAGACCTATCTACCAAGACTTTAAATAAGTTGTCCTTAATGAGCCTCTTGTTTCCAACGAAGGCTTAAACTTTTAGTGTTAGTATTGGAAAATGAATACACTAGGATTTCTTTCACCGGTGTGAAAAGCTTATTTTTTATTAATGCATTGAATCCTACTGGAATGTCTTCAAGGATACTTGGCTAAATGTTGGTTTCCCCTTGCTGCAAGTTTTTATTACTAAATAAATAAGAGCATTTAGTATAGCTGTAGGCCAGGATAATTCTTCACAGTGCATTGCAAAAACATGGTTTAAATTTTGGCTTTGGGTCTGGTAGAGGGTTTGAATAAAACGATACCTCACTTCCTGACAAAGCTTAGGGTATGAAGACCAAGTGAGTAATCTGTAAATCTGCCTTGCATTGATGATGGTGGTCATGGTAGTTGGGAAGGGGGAGGATGGCAAAAGAGAACTTCTTAATGCAGTCATCTACTGGTTGTAATTTTTTACTTTACAAAGTGGATTTGTTTACTGTTTAAAAACAAAAAAATACCAATAACCCACTAGGCTAGATGGTAGCCAAACATTGGCTGAGACTGTCCCATGCAGTCTTAAAATAGTTTTAATTATTTCCCTCACAGCTGAAAAAACTGATGCTGGCTAGAAATGGATAACATGACTTTGTGACTTAAAATAAATGTCTCATCCTAAGGTAACTCATTTGCAACGCATTTAGAGTAAATGAAAACATGTACTGGAGATGCATAATGGGCTCAGAAACCAGCAAAGATCTGATTCTGCTCCCATTGACGTCTGGCACAAAATCCTTTTTACTTCAGTGGGTACAATATTTTAAAAGATTTACAACCTTATCCCAAATGTTGCCATGGATTTACCAACCACATACATTTGATGGAGCAAGGGGTCTATGGAGACACTTAAAAACTGACTGGAAAAAAATTTGTACTGTTGGCAGGCTTGCGGAAAAAGACTGAGATTAATGCTCAAGTTAACACGCGGAAAAAGACTGAGATTAATGCTCAAGTTAACACGAGGGACACATAAGTAACAAACATGTCCCCGTACTAGCCCTGCAATGGGTGGGATTACATGCTCATACTGACTGAGGGAACCGCGGACGGACCTAGCAGCAGCGTCAGCTGAAAGCAAGAGAGGGGGGTTCATCTTGGGGAAGAGGCAAAATTCCTTTTTTTTTTTGTGTGTGTGTGTATGTTGTTTGGGTTTGTTTTGGTTTTTTGTGTGTTTTGTTTTTGGTTTTGTTTTTAAATACCATTCCCTGAATACAATGTCCACTCCCTCGCTTCTGGTGGTTTGGGGCCTACTTCTTTACCTACCACCATCTAGCTGAAGAATCACAGCTTTATTTTTCGGAGTTTTCACCCTTGGCTGGCCATGCTTTGACTGTTATGCAAGTGGAAGATGAGGAGGAATGCTTTTCTTTCTGATGATCTATCAGGTAAGGGAAAAGTTCTCCTTGTGTGTGATTTTGGGCGGTTTGTAGGACTGACGCACCAGGCCTTGGCAGGAAGCTTACCCCAAGGGCAGTCTGTTGGGCTCTACAGGTCTTTCTAACTCTGCAAGCAAGAGCTGCAGAAAGAAGAGTGAATCTGCAAATTTGCTTGGCTGGGAGTCCTCAGCTTCTAGCTCTGGTGTGGAGCAGTAGCCCTCGTGCTGAAGGGCACGGGGCAATATCCCAAGGAGGGGAAGAGCCCGCACCCCAGCTGAGGCTCTGGAAACTGAGAAATGACGTCTCTGCTAAGCCGGTTTGCTAAGAATGAGCTATAACGTGGTAGGGATGGCAGCAGAGAAGTGATTCTCCTGGGAAAATCTTCTGTAGGGCTGCAGAGTCTGTTTGGAGTGAAGGGGACCATCCTGATAGTACCTGCAGTGAAGAAGGGGCTCCAGGCAACCCCAGTGTAATGGGGAAGCAGCCAGGGGCTAGAGGATTTAGGAACAGATTGGGCTAGAGCTTGGATGGAGGTTGTGGGAATTTTAAAAAGGAGTAATAGATTTTTTTTTTTTAAGAAAAAAAAAAAAGAAATAGTTGGTATGGGCTCTTAGGCTAGGGACAGATGGCTGGTGTTCAGGGACTTGCGGGATGTATGGAAGGAGGTGTATCCAAGCTGCTACAGGAAAAAGAGTTGGACTAGTCTAAAACATTAGAGCTACTGCTGTGCAGAAGCAGTTGCTTAGCTTCATCCAATGGGGTAGATTAATTTACATCTCTCTGTTAGATCACTGTTTTCAATCAGGATTTAAATGAGCAAGTAGGAAATCTGAGTTAAGTTGACTTATCAAGGTTTACATCTGTACTTTAGTTACCTTTCTGAAAGCCTTAGTGTAGTCTGTACCACCACAGCTACCCTTTGCTAACATAGTGAATATATCTTTCTATTTAAACAAGTATGCAGTTTACCATTTGCTTTGGTTAATGTATTTTTTCCATTTTCTGTTAAAAAATGATGAATGGTGCTTTTCTTATTTGCTTATTAATTTTTAACTTCTGATTTTCATCAGGCTACATTTGGATGGAAATTGGAATCCAATTAATGAACAAAACCAGCATTTAAAATTGTTTTCATTAGTTAAATGTGCTGGATATAGATGAAAATTCCTTATCAAGCCTGTTTTGTGTTTAAAGCATACTGATTTTTGTAGAAACAAAGCAAGTATTATCAGCTATTTATGAACTGAATTAATTGTTTCTGGTCACCATGCTCTTCAAGAATCTGTTTCTTAGAACTAAGAAATTTCAGTTTCTGAATCGTTTCTGGAGCTCTTTTCTATTTTTTTTTTCCCCTAAGAAACTAAATTCTCCATCTGAGTGAACATTCTGGTGTTGTCTCACTGTGTGCCCCAGCTACATGAGACAGAAATTTCTCTCCCCAAAGCCATATTCCTCAAGTGTATGCAGGCCTCCCACCCCACCGCCTAGAAGAATATGTAGCTTGCTTTATACTGTTTGGACCTGTTCAATGTTAGGGTGGACTAGTCCTGACCCATCTCACAAATATTGCTAAGGCAGAAGAGGTGGTCTATGCATCACAAACCTCTGAGACAGTTACTCATGTATTAGGGTGGACATATGGACCATACATCTTGGAGAACCTAGGTTACTATTTTAAAAGATTTTTTTTTCCACATTTCTTTCAGTTCCTAGGGCTGGGCTTGAATAAACTATTTTCTTATATGGGGGGAAAATAAAGTGAATGGGGAAGAGGAGAAAAATGCACAGAATTCTCCATGTACAGGAGACCTTACTGTTGTCAAAAATTAGTTCATGACTAATTCCATGACTTAATGAACTTTACAACTTCAGTAACGAATGTACCCTACTTAAATACTTTTCAGTCTAAATGTTAAATTTTATAATATACTGTTAAGGCCCTTAAAATTATGAAGTAAAAGAGATGAACTGCAGGACGCTCTCTAGAGTCAGTACAGACAGATATTCTCCAAGATATATATACACATATATATTTTAGGTTTTAAATTTTAAGTACATGTTTAAGCAAACTTGGCCTTGTTAAGGGAGTGAACGTTGAAGCTCAGATTCCACACAGTGGGAAATTAGTTCCCTAAATTTAGTGCTTCTAACATATGTTTAAGATCTAGGAATCTATTTCTGATATAACTCATGCTAGAAGTTCCTGGAAAGCTCTATGACTTATGTGGCATGGCATGGGGAAGATTAAATTATAGTTGATTTTCTTCCATCCTGAGATCCCCAGAAGCATCTGGAAGATTGATGGGTGGTGTAGTCATTGCATTACGTTTTGATGTGTTTCTTTTGGAGGATAGTCTTCCAGTAAATACAAAAGGACTTTAAAATTATTGTGGGTAAGGAGGTGGACAGATAATAAATTGAACTTGGTGTTATGATACTCTCTTAAAAGCTTTAGCTAGACTTGATTTCTGCCAGAAGAAAAAAGAAAGAGCTGTTGGTTTTGATGTTCATGCTTTAAAACAAATCAAACGGTATGGTTTTTTGAGTGGTTAAAAATCCACTCAAAAAAAAAAAGTGGGTAAGGAAAGGGACATCATTTCTTGAAATCCTGCATGATGTTATACTGGAGATGAATTTGGTTGTATGTAGGTGCCAAAGTGCTTCTGCAGACAAGAATTTGAAAAATGACAATGTACAAACAGTTCAGTATCGACAGATTCACCACTGTTCCTTAGTAAACATATGTCACTATTACACCAAAATAGAAGTTTGATGTTAAAGAACCTCACTCACTCACACAAAAATAATAAAAAAAGTCCTTTAGGGAAAAAGAAGTTGTAATGTATCAACAAGTCAAAATTATGAGGAGGGATAGGGGGAGAGCGCTAGAGTGAGCTGACTGTATAGTTGGAAAGACACATGTACATCTTCTGTCTTCCGTTGCCTTTGCTGCCTATGTTTCATGTTTAAGGGTGAGGCAGCAGAAAGGAATTTCAGTGGTGAATTGAATCTAGCCAAGAAAGTGGCTTGAAATCAAGCTTTGAGAAGAAGAGGGGAAAATGTGCTGCAGGCAGATGGGCAACAGAGGGAAGGCAGGAAATATCTGCAAACAACAGTAATGAAGCTTGATTTGTTTCTATGGTAGAGAAATGTGTCTGGAGGTGGGTTTAGGTAGAAGCTGCGTAAATTCTTGAAAACCAAGTCAAGTTACATGTTTAATGCATAGCAGTGTTGTGAATTAGCTGGAAAGTTTGTGTGCGTTAGTTCAAAGTTTAGCTGGAAGAGGGTGGCTGGAGTTGCATGTGGGAGGGAAAACTTTGGCAGTGGACTTTTGCAGGAGCTGGAGCATGCGTGGACAATGGAAGGTAGGGGTCAAGGAGATGAGGGAGCAAGGGGTGGCTAAGCTGTCTGCACCTGGATCGGAAAGAGAGGTTGTCTCTACACCCAGTGCAGTTAGTATGGGCCCTTGCAACACAACCGGAAAAAACGAAATGCCTCATGAACATGTATCCATTTAGAAACAGTTTTCCAAAGTGGTGAGATCAACAAAGGACCTACAGTAGCATTTCCAAATTACTGGAAATCTTGCTGGATTCACAATGAACATGTAAAAGGACTTGCTATGAGTACACTCACAGGATGTTTGTAATAATAAGAGGAGAAAATGAGTAATCTTCTGGAAAGCAGTTTAACATATATACTGAAGTGACTGGTATCTTTCATTACAAAAATGTAGTTTCAGGGCGTAGTTTTGAGATCGTTTTAAACTGATCTGTAGGCAGATTAAAAGGAGTGTTCCCACCTTTTCCCATGCCCTGACCGAATTGTTGTTGCTTCCTCCCTTGTTGCAGGACTGCCGCTTGTGTGGCTCTCTGGTTATTCGGGTCAGGGAGCCACTGCCTGCCTTAAAAATCAGCTGGATCTGCAGTCCTGCTGGCCACAAACCACACAGGGCATTGGGGAGGCTGGGTCTGGAGGGCTGCAACTTGTGTCCAGGGAAAACGTGGGTTTAAACCAGGATAAACTGACTGTGAATTCTGATGCCTCATACGTGTGAAAACACGGGGTAAATTGTGCAACTGTAGCGATCACCTAAAGCGACTGGCAGAATGTGTTTCTATTCTCAATATCCTATTTTGGGGTTTCTTCACCTGGTACATGGAGCTGTGCCTGGAATTTATTTCCCCTGAGGTTACAATTGACTTGTGTTTACCAAAAATAAAGTGGTAAAACTTGGAAACAAGCATTTTGTTCTGATTTGTTTACGATTAATGCACTGGGACTTTGCTTCCCCTTGAAAGAAGTTACTGAAATTTAAAAATAAGTGGAGATAGCTTTTTTAGGATTGCAGCTGCTTTTTGCTTTGTGTTGCATATAGCATATCTTTTTCTGAAAATATCCCAGAAAAAGCTGTTTCGGTGAGCTTCCGTATGTGGGTATGTATCCCTACCAAATTATACAAGTGAACAAAGCTAAATGAGCATGGTTGGTCCCACGTGCTCTGCTCGCTGGTGCTCGGGCTGGTCTGCATGGTGGGCACTGAGAAAGTGAGGACGGCTGCGTTGTCTTCAAATACCCCTGCGGGAAAAGGGCTTGTTGGCTTTGTCTTTTTGAGGATGAGCAAAACAGATTTTGAAAATACGTAAGAGGGCTACATAGAAGAAGAAATGCTTTAAAGGGGGGGTTCTTAAATACCTCCTAGTTCAAAGAAAGGCTTGTGTGAAAAGATTTTGAGAAGTAACCCTGATGTAAGTGGATGGATTAATGGTACGGTGGCATAGCGGGTACTCGGCGGTGCTCCGTTAGCCCGAGACGAGCGTTATGGCTTATTGTGGCATATGTAACCCTGCAGTTCGATCATCGCTATGCAGCACGTAGAGAGGATCTCAAGTGTTATGTTGCGCTCTCCAGCTGCAGTCTGCTTGAAAGCAATAGGAAGCTTCAGTGGAGCCTGATATCCAGTGGGTGCAATGTTAGGGTCCTCTCGCTTTTAAGAACGCCTAATCTGGCGTTTAATTTACTAGCCTGCTTGAGGCCTGCTGCCAAGGCTCCAACTGTTGCATAATGTTACACAGGAGGAATCGCTGGCAGTTTTCAAGCTGGCTATCATTCCAGATCACTCCCACACAAAGGAAATTGTAGCATATATGTAACTCTGAGGCTTTTTGTGCCGCTCTCAGCACAATCTAAAATTAAAAAAATAACTAGGAAAACTAGAAAGAGTTTGCCTGCTCAGGCTGTAGCCCCTCTGCTTGTAGCAGCCTCATCTGCAGAGTCTTGCATGTGGAAGAGAATCCAGACAGCGACAGGTAAGAATGAAAGCCTCGCAAAAAAGCAACACCTCAACCGTTTTTTAAAACTCTAAGCATTAAAATGGCAAGTATTTTATAAAAGATGAAAGAATCCTCTTTTGGCTCAAACTGTTCTTTCATGTTCTGTGAATTTCATGATTCCCAGAAAAAGCCAGACCCTTAATATTTAGACATCACAGGGCATCATAAGATTTCCCCCTCATTTCCATGCATGCCTGTTCCGTACCCGTTTTTCTGTCAGTCTGATTCGTGATGTTCAAAAACATTCACTGCATATTTCGTTCTTCCCCACAGCAACAGCCCGAGTCTGAGACTGTTCATCTGTTCATCCCAGCCTTGGCAGTTGGAGCTATTATTGGCAAGCAGGGACAGCACATCAAACAACTTTCTCGTTTTGCAGGCGCATCTATTAAGGTATTATTACACTGACTAACTTTCTGTCTATTCTACATGACACTTTCAGCAAGTTTGCACAAGCCGTGTTTTCGTGAATGTCCTCCCCCACTCCGTGCTTAGAATGTGATGTGATAAATGGTACATTTGTTTATAAATCATCTTTTAATCTTCCTTGAGACAAGATAATTAGAAGCATGTTTTCAAACGTCTCCTGAGGTGTGAAATCTAAGCTGCAAAGAAAACTACTTTGGTGGTCTCAATTTCTTAGAAACAGGCTTAAGTCTTAATGACGCAGTGCTTAAAGGCTTTCTTCTTGCTTTTGGTGAAGTCAAAATTGGCGAGGTAAATTCCCCTTCTAAAAACAGCAGTACAGGTGAAGTCTCCTACTGCTGTGGCCGCTCTTGCTCTGTCCAGATGGATCGGTCTGGGCTGTCAAGCTCAGATGGCTCCACGCCAAAGCATTCGTGTTTTAAAATCACCCGTGTACTCCAAGCTCCTGGGGTCGGTCAGTTCTTTAACATCGTGTTTACTTCGGCACCCTGCTTTAACATCCAGCTGTTTGTGCGTTGACTGCCTCAGTGTAGCTAAAAACAAGACGGTGTGCAGAGGTTGACCTAATGGAAGCTTAAGTTTGAATTTTAGTCAATTTGGTGAAATCCTCTTTGGCTGCGTATAGGGGTTAGTACCACTTGCAGTTGTAGGAGGGCCTTGGGTTTCTGCTACGAATGCCATTGTAACCACAAGTATCTTCTCTAGATGCTTGAGCTTTTTTCTTTTAAGTAGCCAGTTCTGCTATTCTGTGCTGTAAAGATAATGTTTTGGCCTAAATTAAAAAAGAAAAAAGTAAAACAAACAAACAAACAAAACCCCCCAAAACCCCCCAAACCAACAACAACAACAAAAAACCAAACAAAACACCAAAACCCAAACAAAAAGCAAAAAAACAGTGTGTAGCTTTGTTATGTGCTGTTAGATTGACATTGCACAGATGAAGCAAACTTTTTCTTCTCAGTTCTCTTTTTTGCTCAGGAGATGTGTCCTCTTTAGTGAGTGCTATGGCAGGGATCTGCCAAAGGTCGGGGCAGAGGGGCAGGAGCTGGCTATGCTGAGTTGAGCTTGGTGAAGCCAGTGAGGCTGGGCTTGGCTTGGAAGGTGTTCATGTAAGTGTGCAGAGCAACATAATTGGGGAGCCCTGATGAATGAGTCTTGTGTGTGGTTTGCCGAATGCCGATCCATTTACTGGCCAGTCAACCAACTGGCACGCTGCCCAATTCCATCCTTTACTGAGCAGTACATAAAATAGTTGTTATACTACCCAGATGGTTTACATTAGTAGACCACTAATAATCATACATTTAGGGGAAAAAATGGAATAGAAGAAAGTGAGAGGTGTTGATTTTTCCTTATTAAATTTGTCTTGCATGGAGGTGTGGTGTATCACATGTATTTCCTCTTTCTCTCTCCATTCCCCCATAGTTTGTATCTAAAGATTAAGTGGCATATGGAAGGTACTGCTAGGTGGAGAGAGAAATGTGAAATAACCTGGACCTCCAAGAACCCGTCCAAACTAGTTCTTTAGTTGGTCCTTGGAAGACAGTTTAGTGGAAAGGGAGTTTCCCATGTTTCTCACGCATCTGGCTAACAGTGGCCTCAGGCTTCCTCTACTGGCTGGCACCCCTCTACCTAACGCATTTAACATATCTGTATTAATTGAAATTCAGTTAAAAGTTTGCTAAAGCTCTGGTCTTTTGTTCCTTCAGTAGGAATAAAGTAAAGAAGATTTTTGTGGAAATAGGATTAAATCTTAACAGAACTGTACAGATACAGGGTATGTTGCATGTATGCTTATCAATTAAAATAAAAATGCAACTTCATCTGTAATCTGACAGAACAATATAGAGCAGCACGCTGGCTTCTGTGTGAAAGTAAAGTGTTAAATATGACAGTTACTACTAACTTATTCAAAACTTCTGAACTTCCCTCGTGTTGACAACTTGCCCTTTATTGTAACTTTTAAGCAAAATAAAAAAATTGTGAATCATCAAGGAATTTGTGCTTTTAGCTAAGAGTTGGAGAGAGTGCTGCCTGAGTAACTCTTAACTTGCCGAACTGTAGTAATCGTACTTTGTGGAGGAAGTAAGTCTTTGTGCATGACACTGATCTTGTTTTGAGTTGTGCTGTAGATTGTTACAGATGAAAATGTTTTACATCCCCATGCATCTTTGTGCTCGTGCTGAGCTTTGTAGATCTGATGAAACTCGTTAGCCACGAAATAAGACTAAATAAACTACAGATGCATAAGGGTTCCGCCTAAGGCTGCGGTGTCCATCCCATCACTTCAGAGGTGCACGTGGCTGTTGATGAGCTCAGGTTTTGTCCCTATGCCGGGGGTCATTGCTTGGTAATGGCTCAGTGTGGGGCTCCAGCAGACTGAATTATTCAGCAACGGAGCCAGGCAGAGATTTCTGGGCTCTCTGCTGCCCACCCTGTACTACAGTGCTGGGACCTGCTGGGAAGCATTGGCATCTCCTTGCTTATAAATTATTGCCAGAGTAGCCCTTCCTGTCTCTGAAGGAGTTGGTATGAGCATTATAGGTTTTGGGTGTATGAAGTTGTCAGCTTGTGACTTGGCATATGGAAGACCGGTTGTTTTCCGATTAGGAATATAAAACTATTTCTCTCAGAAGTTAAAAACTCACCACTTGGATACTATTTGTATGTATATAACTTCTCCTTCCAAGAGCAGACAAACAAAATTAACATTGAAGTCTCTTAGGTTGCCCCTTCAGACCTTGAAATGTTAGTCAGTACACGTTTCTTTCACAGCCCTCAGCCATGTTTTACTCCAGCTGCTGAGAACAGGATGCTCTAAGATAAAAGCAAAACAAGAAATGTCCCAGAACATTTAAACATGTGTAAAATGTAACGAAGGCTTGACGGGAAATATTTTTCCTAAAATTTCAATAAAGGCGCTGGTGTTCACTAAGAAAACATGAGGTGACTGAGAGGCAAACTACAATGTCCACTTTACATGAATGGCAATTGTCAAGCTGAGCTCTATTATTCAGTCAGCTGCCTCCAAATGTGCCTCGAAATTTTGCCCCTCTAAAATACTTGTGTTCTAAAGAATGAATGGATTTAGTCTGTGCTTGCCCTTACCACAATGTCATGTCATATAAATGTACTGCTGTAAAATGAATGTGTATTTTTAGATATAGCCAATTGGAATGCAGAAATCGTATGAAAAATAAATATGCAAACCAGATAACTAGTATGTAATGTCTTCTCCATCTTAGGGTACAATAAGAATAATTATATAAACTTTGGTTAGCAAAATTCTTTAGTGAAAATGATGCATGGTGACTGGTAATTTGTCTGAAATAAACTACAGCTGTTAAATATGAATAACATCCCTATGCCAACAGCTAAGATGAAATCCTGTAGTGTTTAATATATTGCCCATTCAACAGCGGCTATGTAATACTAGATGCAACAATGGAAATGTCAGTTGTGATAAACAAAAGATTCATCCAGAATGTCAGAGGCTAGTTTGAATTATTTAATGCCACTGGAGTCTGAGAACAACACCCACAGAAATCTTACTTTTGTGGTGACATGAACTGCTAAAGACCCTACAGGCGTCTCTGTCTCAGCTCTGGTGGAGCTTAATTTTTATTTGGGTCTCACAAATGTCTGTAGATACAAACCCCTTGGAAACTGCGAACTCATTGTCCAGCATAGAGGAATGTTTTGGATCTGATTAGTTACAACAGTAAAGTGGTCTTCTATTCTCAGGGGGATGGACGCAAACTTTTGCTAATGAGCAAAACTTGTTAGAAAGACTATTTGAGTTAGTGGGTAGGGATGAGAATCTCGGTCTATTAACCATACTTGTCTTTTTGAAGGCTACATGTCTTACATCACTCATAGCCACATGAAAATAGCTTGTGGGATTTTGCCATATGTGGATGAGTAGCTATGCCTTTAATTTTCAGAAGTAAATTTGCTTATGGTTTAGCCAATTTCTCCGTATTTCCTTATAGCTAATTAATGCACTTTAAAGCGAACAAATCCGTCATGACTGAAGTGTAATGCTGCTGCTGTAACGAATAATTTTTCACTCTTGAACAGAATGTGAGACTGAAATGGGGAGGAGGTGGCTTTAAACTATTCCTTCAAAAGACAGCTACCAAAAGCTATGTTTATCCATTCCAGATTGCCCCTGCTGAAGGACCAGATGCCAAGCTGAGAATGGTTATCATCACTGGACCTCCAGAAGCTCAGTTCAAGGTACAACATATAAAAACTTGTCAGTCTGTAGAGGCCTCTGGATTGTAAGGGACAAAATTGAAAACAAAACACTTGGTTCCAAGCACCATTTTATTCAGAATTTTAGTAAACTTGATTTTTGCTTTCCTTTTGCCAAAAGGTATCTTACATGAATATGAGTAATACAGTACTATCAGAGGCCATGTTCTGGTCACCTGAAAACTGGCGGGAGTTTCATGTAAGTTAGAAACAAGTCTAGCATGAAAATATGGCCATATTACATTCCTAATTTTCCCTTTGATCTACAAGCACAATAGTTCAGTCTTTCTAGCCTGTCTTAGTACATGCAACAGTTTAGTGTGTTTAATTGAAATAACAAAGCTGACAAGATGAGAGACTGAGTCTTCCCAGGTTACTGGTGCGTGCCAAATGGAAAACGCTTTTTGGGTAGCTCTACGGATAAATGCAAGATTTCTAATTGTATTTCCACTACAGCTACAAGGAGATACTCAACCTTATTATCCCATTTATGTTCAAATTGAGTTCTGGAGTGGCCTTCTGCCTTAAGTGCCAAGGGATAAATCTAGTTACCCCAAAAGGAGTTGACCACGTTAGGAGTGATGCAGACAGCTCAGTGCAGCAGCCTGGCCTCATCACAGATGAGGCCCAGAGCAGGTAGCAAGTCACTTGAGAGTTCATGTCCTGGCACCGTTCTCCTGCCTGTTCTCGTTTTTGTCTTTGTATTTTTGCTTCAGGGCATCTTGCAATAAGGAGGTGCACAAACTTCAGGCATATCTAGAATCAGTTTCATTAATGCCTTTAGGAGTTTTGGAGAAGTATCAGGGCAGGTATTTTGCCATGGTAATAGCAAACTAGATGCATTTGGGATTATTGCTCAGTTACCATATACATTTGAGAAGCTATTGAAGGCAAAGCATAACTTAGCAGCTCTGCCTCTTTGATGTTTTCTGTGTGCATGTGGGCTTGGCCACATGGCATGTTCCACATATGGGGTGCTCTTGTGATCTGGGATCACAAGGTCAGATTCTGGCTACCTTTTCTTTCCATCAGTGAACTAACCCTCAAACAGTAGCAGGCTGAAGTAGATTTGGGCATCCCTTATCCTGACTTTTCATCTCAGGCTTCCTCCCTAACATAGACTTGAAGTCCCACAGTGTTCTTTTGCCAGCACTTCTCCCCAGCCTGGATCACGCAAGGAGGCAAGTCTCCCTTTTCTGCACCCCATACATTGGTTAAAACCACATCAATCAGTCACTTCTCTACACTTGGGCTTCTGCTTGCAAAGAGGGATCAATGTACTAGCACAGCTAATGCTCCTGAGTATGCTGGTCTTGTGAAGGAAAGGCTCCAGTCCTCGTAGTCTTTTACAACTCTTTGAGCAATGCCCTCTTGACTGAGATGGGCAGAGGCAGAGTTCATTCTTCTCTTTTATGACCACTGTTAACCTGAAGCATGCCTTACAGTCAGGGCCAAGCTTCATGAATGCTGTCCTTAAGCTCTGTTTAAGAAGGGTCTTCTCTATCTTTGAGCATGGGCTATTGCTTGTTAGGCACCAAGAATGTAATCTGGGGGCACAACAACTTGAAGAGGGAATAGCTGCTGCTCAGATGAGTAACCAGCTCTTGGAGAGGCGGCGTCATCCCAGAGCCTGTGAGTTTGGCATCCTTTCCCTACTACATTGTGTTCTACTGTCTGTGATTCATGTCCGTGGTAGCTGCAGCGGCTGCACCCCTTTCTTCCTCAGCTGCAGTAGCCTGAGGATGTTGCGGTATGCAGGGCTGTTTATTAGCAAGGCAACGGGAAGAGAATATGCCACTGTTTACAGCCTCTGCTGCAGTGCTCCCTAGAGTTTAGGCATACCCGTGACGCCAATATTCTGAGATGAGCATCTTGCCTTGCATCTGGGACACGTGCAAGCAAAGTGGAATCTAGTGTAGAGAACATATTTCAGCCAATATTTTACTGCGAAGGAGCTGCAGCCCAGTTAAGTTGTTTCCTATCCTTAAAGACTTTTTCAAGAGCTGAAAGATTTGGGATGTTGGAAATACATCTACTATCTTTTAAAAAGTCAACATCCCATCTTGCTTTATAATTCAGCAGTAATGCGTGCTTTTTTCCTGTAGTACCTCTCTCGCTGAGCCCTGCAGCCTATGCAAGCCTTGTCAAGGTGTTATGCACATGAAAAGCGTTGCTGTTGAAATAAAAAGGGCTATGCTGGCTACTGTCTGTCTCTAACAAATTTGGAAATAGCTTCAAAATCCCCAGCTCAAGATGATGGCTGGGAGTAGTATTTTATCTGCTCTTGGCAAACCCTTTTGAAGTGTTTTCCTGGAGCAGGAATCTCTGATTCTAGGGCTGTTGATGGTGCCAGAATGTGGTAGTTGTATTGAGTTTTTGTATGGCTTTTTTGTGTATTCTTTCGTCTGACTGGAAAGATGATAGCTTTTGTCCTCTGTGACAGGGCCCCACGACCTGCAGTATCCCACCTAGGTCAAAGCTATGCACTACAGATTTTTCCGTTCTTTTCAGGTGGAGTCTGACTTACCCAAAATACTGAGTACTTTCAGCTCCAAGGTCACAAAATGTCTTTCATCTTACCCATTCTAGAGTAGCATGAACTTGAGTAGGCTTTTAGGAAGCTAGAAATAAGATAAAATCAGCTGCCACTACTTAAAATATTTATCACATCATGCAATCTTTTTGGACTTTTCATATTCCATTGTAGTGGTGGCCTGTAAGATGGTTGGATTTAGCATGTACATAGTGACAGGGCTGGTGAGCATGATTTAAAGAAGGTGATAAAGAACCTGAACTGCTGGAAAGGCTTTGTGGTCCTAGGTTTATGGTCTTTACAGAGCATCTCTCTTCAGTATTTCAACAGAAATGTTCCTTTGATGCCTCTAGGAGATGCAGAGTAGAAGATCTGGTTACCATTTCTCAAGAATTCACTGATGAACTGCAGGGAATAAAGAAATAAATGTGTTTAAAAATCAGCAAGATTCATGAGCTTAGTCTCACTGGACATTCTTCTTGCTACCTGGCACTTGTGTGTTCCCCAGAAAAGGGAACTGTGGGCTGGTCAGAGTAATACTGTTCCCATGGTGCTATTTAGATCTAGGCAGTTTGATTTTTCACTTTAGAAAATTGAGCATGGTCAGATTTATTTATTTTTAAACAATACGTTGAAATGGATTGTAAAAGTAAGCTGTTTGATCTAATTGGAGTCTTTACGCCGTGACTTGTTGTGGGGTGAGGGGGTTGTGGCTCTCTTTTTTTACTTTTTTTTTTTCCCCTTTAGTTTAGCATCCGTAAAAGAATGGGTTTCTGAGCTAATTAATTGCATTCTGTGCTTCTGGGTGTAATAAAAAAATGCTTCAGCCAGACCACTCTTTGCCTCTACAGAGATGCAGTAGTTTCTTTTAAAAGCAATATTTCTTCTGAAAAGCAGAATAATAATGATCTCTGTTAAATTGCTCTGTGATTCCCTGGTTTGTTATGCAATCTTTAAAGTTGGACAGCAGTGCTTCCTGCTTTGGTACAAAGACTTCTTTTAGAAAAATAGTTATTGTATTTATTAGGGAAAACGCTTTGTCAGGGTTGTTGTGTACCCTGTGAAAATTCTCCTTTCTGTGGAATTTCTTGAAGTTAACTAGATTTCAATAAGCACATTCTCTAACTGAAAGGATTTTTGCAGGCTCAAGGGAGAATCTATGGAAAACTTAAAGAAGAAAATTTCTTTGGACCTAAAGAAGAAGTGAAACTTGAGGCTCATATAAAAGTGCCATCCTATGCTGCTGGTAGAGTTATTGGTAAAGGAGGCAAAACAGTAAGTAGCTGAAATAAAACTTTTAGTGTTGTTCAGCTATGTTTCTTATTTCAGTGTGTATATATGTATAAGGCTTAAACATTTAGCTAACTAAAAGCTAATTCTTTGAACTTACATTAAAACAGGTGCTATTTTTCTTAGCTGTACTTGTTAAGCTTTCCCTTCTTCTAGTGTGGAGTCAAGAGAAGCTGATCTCATGGAATGATTTTTTTTTTTTTTTAGATGAAATAAAGAGTAGTCTAACAAAAATCGATAGTCCAAGTCAGATCTACAGGGTTTTCATTAATAGAAATGTCGTTCTTCCATTTAGAAGGAATACGTTCCCTCTCAAGACCTGCTTCCGTGAACCTTAGCTTATGCCAGATTTTGCAAAAAGATTTCACTAATCTCATTTAATTAGAATCAAATCCAATCTGTCCAAAGGTGGCATTTCTGGCCAAAACTGAGTGGAAAGCAAAATTTCTAAATAAGTGGTAGGAAATTAAGACATGTTCAGACCTCAATATTAAAAAAAAAAAAATATATTTTTTTATATATATTATATATATTTTATATATATTGATATATATATATCAACTTAATTGATGGCATTTCTGAGGCTCAGTTTGTTGCATAAAGTAACATCACTGAGATTTTTCAATCCTGAAAAGGTGCTCGTATTTTCATATGGTTGTAAGTCAGGAGCTAGCTCGTATTTGCAAAGAAATAGTTTGGTCTTGGGTCTCTATCCTTGAGTGCAACGGGTTCTTGAAGTTAAGTGTCAGGAGGCAACGTGGCCTCTTTCATTACTTGCAGTGGTAAGAGGTTTAAGGACAAACATCTCTGAAAAGTTGTTCATCTAAAACATTTTTTATTAAATAATGCTATGCATTTCTAAAATAACATGAGTGTAAAAGGGACAAAGACTCTAACCTTACCTCTACTTAACATTATGGAAGCTGATAGGCTACTGAAAATAATTTGGACACTTCTCATTGTTCTGTTTGGAGTTCTCCATCTTGTAGAGGTTTTTCAAGGAATAATGTATAAATACTTAGACTTTTTTTCCTTCCCTATATTATACATTGTATGAGTTTTCTGACCTTAAACTTGTAAACTCAACTGTAAATACTGTGGCATCTATTTGCTTTTTTAAGTCATGTATTTAACACCTTCTGTGTATTGTATTTAGTCTTTAAAACACTTCTACAAACCTAGAGAACTTTGTGCTAATTTATGTTAGAGACACAAGAGGCTCATCTCGCAAAGTGCACACTGCTGCACAAAGACGCTTTCTGTTAGTGGGTTTCTTTTTTTAAACATAACTTAGAGGATGATGTTTCTGTGGTCAGCAGTATCTTTGAGGCTTGCTGGTTGCGGCATACTTTGTTTAAGATTTTCTGACTTATACTCTCTATTTTGTAGGTAAATGAGCTTCAAAACTTGACAAGTGCAGAAGTTGTAGTCCCTCGTGACCAGACACCTGATGAAAATGATCAGGTGGTTGTGAAAATAACTGGTCACTTCTATGCATGCCAGGTAGGAGGACAGGAATTAATTTCTTTATTACCTTGATGTTTCCATGGTCTGTCTTTTATATCCACATGCAGAGCCAAGGGATGGAAGACTTTTACCCAGGATACAGAAAGCACTGCTTGCCAGGCTCCTCTAATTGTCTTCCTGTGATAAACTTTCCTCATGCCTGTGAGAAAGATTTATAACAATATTGCACTTTTACATATGTAAAACAATCTTCTTGAATTCTTCTACCAATACATGTAGGCTCTGGCACTGCTAAAACTTTCAAAGCAGCAGAAAACCCAAGTTGTGATTGGACTGAAACTCAGATGGAAGGGAGATACAAGTCATCTCATAGTACCTGGCAAGAGCTGCACATATATATATATATGCAATTTGTCCACATTGCCCAATCTGTTGATTTAATATCATAAAGAAAAGGACCACAACACTCCTTCCCTCACTTAACTCTTAGTTCAGACCAATTCCTTTTGATACTTTGCTACAGGTGACTTGTAGTTCAGGAAGGAGATGGGAGAGCTGGTAAGTCCTGTAAGTCCGACCTGTTGGATTCCCTGGTGTACAATAAAATTGTCCACTCTCTATTAAAACAGTGGTTCTTACAAAACATTAGTATCTCCAGAGGAGTAAAATGAAGTAGCCTATAGCTTCAGTAATCTTAATGTTGGTAGTCATCTTCCTATGCTCATGCTTTCTATATTACAGATGTGAAAACTGACCACGCAGGTAGTTGTGGTAGGTGGAAAAAGAAGAAAAATTAAAAATTGAGTTGTACATCATGACTAACCGAAGTGTATTTAACTAATGAGTAATCTTGTCAGTACTAGGAACTTAATTATTCCAGATTTTCTTAATCCCAGTAGCACCTATAGTCATTTGTAAACACCAGTCACTGCGGCATGGCATCATGATGGTTTGTTTCTTCTTTATGTCCTTCAGCTTGCTCAGAGAAAAATTCAGGAAATACTGGCTCAGGTAAGAAGGCAGCAGCAACAGCAAAAAACATTGCAAAGCGGACAGCCTCAGCCAAGACGAAAATAAAGGTTTAGGAAATGGCCCATCAGAGACAGATGCCAGACCAAAGACAGACTGTGCGACAGAGAGACGGGTGGTGAGCACCTGTTGAAGTTATATGCAGAAGATCCACCAAGCCAATCACCTGTTCGAGGACCAGGCAACCGTTGAACGCTGTCTCTGAGAATGTATTCTTTAGGCTCTCTCAAACTTTTGAAACCCAGCTTTAAAATAAGGACCCCTTCACTTCCCTTTTGTTCTATTCTCACAATTTAACATAAACTCGTTAGTCTTTTTTATTGTTCTTATTATTCCCCAACAATTTTAGAACTTGGTTTAATGAAGCTTTCTCTTCTGAGTTCACTGGTTTAAAAAAAAAAAAAAAGAAAAGAAAAAAGAAAAAAAAACAACAAAAAAAAGAAAAGGCATTGCTCTTATAGGTCCAGTTGTAAAAGAAACACATTTGGAGGGTGGGATCGCGGGTGGGCTAGGGTTAGAGCAAGGGTATTGACAAGAGTTTAAGTGTTAGTCCCAATGTTGAAACAAGTGGCATTTTTTAAAAAGAATTTGGTTGCATTTTTACATAACACTGCCATGAATAACCTAAGGGAAGTGTTGAATGGTGTTGGCCAGGGCATAAAAAGATAAATATGCATTTTACTAAACTACCTCAGGCATTTAGTACCTCAATGAGAAATTGTTCCTTTTTTGCTTTTTTTTTTTTGGTATTTTGTATACTTTATAAAGCTAATAGTTCTTGAGCATTTTATTTTTTTAAAAAAAATTAAAATTTGATCAGCCACCAGCCAGGAGTACTACAGACTTATCGGGGAAAAAATATAGTAGAGCACTTCTAGCTGCTGGCTGATGGGAGTAAGGTGGGTAAAAAAAACATAGCCTCAGATTTTCTGAGGGCTTCAACACCATCATTTGTTTAAAAAAAAAAAAATTCAGTGAATGTTCAAAAGATAGTGAATGATGCCAACATTCTGATAGCAGCAATGCCGTTTAGTTTTCTTTTAAGATGGGATGAAAAAGTTTGTGACGGTACTTTTTTGGGAACAGGACAAGGAAGTGATGGCAAGAGGCTGGGGTTGGGGGAAAAATTTAGAAGGCTGCAAGAGGCTGAATTTTTTTTGTGCTACTTGATTGAATGCATGAACCCTTTGTGCCTTTGACCATCACTACCTAATAATGCTACATTTAACCATTTGCAGCCCATTTGGACTTTGCCATTTTGTTCAAAGAGCAAGCTTCATCTTCAGTTTGATAGAACACTTGATCTGCTAGAGCGTATTTGAGGCCACGAGGGTCTCTGCTGTCTGCAGATCACATCATACTGCTTTCAGTTACCACGATGGGGGAAGGTCAAACAGTGTTTGATCACATTGAAAGATAATGAAAGGCTAAGTTTACATATCCAGCCGCTGTTATGGGCCACACTAAGCCACTTTGAAGGTTTTAAAAACTATTACAAGAAACAAACAAACAAACAAAACAACAACCTCTCTAGCCTGGCTTATAATAGATGCAGCAGGATTTATGCACGTTCTGCAACCAACCATTAGAGATGAAAAAAAAATGTCAAAAGGCAGGGATAACAGGAAAGTTACCAAATTTTTTAATTTCCGAATGTAATTTGAATGATGATTGTGGTAATAGTGACACATTCAAGTTTCTACAATAAACTTCAGTCTACCTCAGTTTAAGAAAAAAAAAAATATGTGGCAACACATGGTGCATAAAGACTGCTGTGTGTGTGTGTGTGCGCGTGCGCGCCTGTATGTGTGTGGTCGACAGAGCCATGCTATTACCTCTGAACCTTTTTTTGTGATGTTTTTTGTGCATGAGATGATCAGAATCACCATGCTGCACTGATTTGAGGGGCACAACGAGCAAAAACATTTGTTTCATCATTTTGTTATCTACCTCTTAGGTTCATGTTGAAATAGAGGCATTACTACATAGACTAGATAATTTTCCCAAAGATCATTGTTGTACAGATTAGATAATTTTGAAAATGGTCTGAAGTGTTTTTCCTGCATCTCTTCTTTACTAATTGGTTTAAAAACCACAAACTTATGTTGTAGTTTTAGCAAAGAAAAATGAGTTTCTTTTCCTTTTTTGACAGTGACCTTCATCTAGCCTTTAGGATAACTTTTTTTTCTTACAATGAATTTAAAATTACTGAAGTATGAAAAGTCATAGCATTTTAATTTTTGTTGAGGCTTAAGTCAGTCTGATGTTCCTTTCTTAACATTTGAGAAGGATTTGACTTCATTATTTTCCATAAAAATTACTTTACAAATAGGCGCTGCATTTACATCTGCTGATTTAAATACTGTCATCTCTTAAATTTCTAGACTTAGTATGGTAAATCATGTTTTTCTTTTCAATTGAGACTTGGTAATTTGGAGTATTTGGGAATAGCTAGAAAGTAAATACTGTAAATGATTTCAATATCCACAAAGTATGGATCATTCTTCATCTGTAATGTGCCCCCCAATGCAGCTCCACTTGCCAGATGCCTCTGAATGGAATAAAGAGTTTAACTCCTATCATCAGATAAAGTTGTGTGGTGTTTTTTTAAACTAATGAGGCATAGAGACAGACTGTTCTAAGTATTTGTGATGCTTTGATCAAGTTGGTTTTCTGTCCATAATAATAACTGGATAAGGATGAACAGTCCCCCACAGGTATTCCATAGCTGTTAGGCCATCCACCAGCCAGGTTACGACGTTTGCACAACAAGCAGCGACTTCTGCAGCTTGTAATTCATCTCCCTCTCATATAACAATGCTATACAGTCCGTAGTGCAACCTATAGTTCATGATTTCAGCCTTATGCAGATCATTTAGGCCGGTTTGCTGTGGAAGGGATGTGTATTCAACAGTCCTGACCCAGGGCAAACGTGAAGAAATCTTTAACAAGGTTTGAAGCAAGATATGAATAGTAGTTAAACTTTTTTTGGGGGGGAGGCTGCTTTTTACCTAGTCTTTACTTTGGTGCTGTCAGTGTGATGAAGCTGTGTAATGAACGTGGCCCTAGAAGCTTGGATAGGCAGAACCAGTCACACTAGCAAGCAAATGTGATGGCAACCTGTATCTTGCTCCTACCACCACCACCACCCAAACACACACCAATTGCCAGTGAGGCGGTATTGCCTCTCTCTTTAGATCCTTGTTAACATTATTTGGAATAGAAATGAGACTAGATGTTTAACTGAATGCTTTAGAGTGAGAGGGAAGGGTTTGGGTGGAAAACCAAACTTGTTTTCCAAACTCTTGCACTCTCCCACTTGTCTTCACAGTTCATTTACTGGGACCAACCAGCAGAAAGAGAAGAAATCATGTCTGTAGAAGACACTGCATAGGGTATTGCATTTTACAGGGAACTCTAAGCTCATTTTTCATGCCAATATTGAGCTATCTTCTCAGAACTGGCATCCCTGCCATTTGAGCAACATAAGAAGTTAAGCCTTCCTCTGTATTGCTGGTGCATTTGTGACAGCTAAACCTCTGACTGTTTTAAGCATTTGCTTAACCATGATGCTTTTATTTGCTTCTAACTTTCCAAAGCTTTTATTCCTAAGCTGCAATTTCAAAGGCATGCGCTCTTTGTATTAGTTTCCATTAAGTGAAGCATGTACGCTGTGCAGGACAGCATGGTCTCAACATGGTACTAGGGCACAGGATCTTTAAACGAACATGAAAAATTGTGGAGTAAGCACTCAAGCTGGGCTGTAACAGAGATGTTAGCTCGACTGATGAATGCAAACAGTGCTTGATAACGAAGTTACTCAAATGCAGTGCAGGAAATTGGTGAAATGATGACAAAAGTTTCACCTTGATAGTTGTTTCTCCTGTTTATCCCATCATCAAGGGATCCTACACAGAGCCAAACCTGCATGTACCTCTGTACAGGATGAATCTATAGACACATTGGACAAGCTGCTCAGTATTTGTATTTTACACAGAAATCACCGGATTGGTAGAACTGAAACATTCCCAAATGTTTTCCTTCCAAATGGGGTTTAATGTTGCATGGTACTGATCATTCAGACTGTCTTTGTTAATTCCTAGGTCCCAGCTTTTAAGAGCGTCAGCCCAAAGGCTCACCAAGTCAGGCAGGTAACCTGGCTGCTTCTGTTAAATGGGGGATGAGGAAGTTCTTTTCCTCTGCTAGCAGTTCTGATTATTTAATAGCAACCAGTGGATGTTCTATATAAGCCTTTTTCACAATGTGCTTTCGCAGTAAATTCAGTTATACTTTTTTGTTTATTTTACTGGGTTTTGTCTCCTCAGTTAATTTGATATTTTTTTTTTCCCCCCCTTGGGGGTGGGCGTGGGGGGTCTTGTCTTACAGACTATTACCCCTTTCCAGCTGAAAGAGTCCTAGTCTGTTCACACGGAAGCTGTTCCTTATCTCCTACCGTTCTTTTCCGGGCGCTCCTTTTGTTACTGTGCTCTCTGAGGCAGGATACTGTATGCGGTTCATATAATGGTGTAATGTTTGCTGAACCTGAGTAAGGTTCATCTAATATCACTTACCTTCAGCAGCAGCAGTAAAAGGCAAATGGTTTCAGGGAATGATCCAAAGTTACTCCTACGTATCTCTCCTAGGAGGAAATGCCTGATTTAGAATCCATCACTCTGTAAGACAGCCAAGGTTATCCTTCCCCCATGTGGATTACTTATTGCCAAGTATCATGAAGCATTTTGAAAATCTTTCTTTACAGTCAGATTTACCACCAATACCTTTATTTTGTGGGCAAAGATGTTTTATCTGCATAGTTTAACTACATTTAATAAATGCTCCTTGCTTAATTTGTAGAACTATCTGCTGCCTCATGTCAAGGAGCAGGTGAACTCAGGGGCAGTTATTCCTGAAAGAACAGAGGCTAGACACAGCAAGAAAACATGACCAGTCTGAAATGAGGGAGGTTTTTTGTTTTTAAAAACAAAACAAAAGACACACATGCACCCTTCCTCCTAAACAACACAACCATGTAAGCAAAAACCAAGGTCATGTTCTTTGAGCATTCCAAACAGCAGCTGCTCTGCAGGGAAGAGATGCAGAGAAAGCTTCAAGTAGTTTGTGGAGCTATGGGGGAAAAAGGTCATTGCCCTCAGGGTTCCTGCTTCCTGAGGCATGGCAGAGCAAGCTCCTGTAGTGGAGAGAAGCATCTTGTTTTATATAGACAAATTTTATTACCATCTTGAAGCTCTTCTAACTGGTTATTAGACCATGCAGCACTCAAAGAACACACTGCGCAATGACTTCTGAAGATGGTGAACAGTCCATTAGCAGCAAGTAATGCTCAGCGACTAAGGGCTTCCTTTAGAACTACTTTCACCCACTCTGAAGGAGCTGAAGGTTTACACTGCCATAGCATGTTGCCTCAGTGCCCTTTTCCAGAAACTAGGTGAGAGGACAGCTAGGAGAGGGGCCAACTGCACACTTAGAATGAGCTGCACGTTTTAACATGAAGACAAGGAATTTAAGCTCTTTGGGTTTTTTTTTTATTAAAAACAGATTGGCCTTGCTGAAAAACTGACTTACTGTTCTGTTAACTGAAGACACATCTATTTGTCATTGCTGCTCTTCGCTTTTATGCGCTCAGTAACACCAGTCTGTTTTCTCCTTCAATTCAGAGCATGACTTGCTTCGTCGTGACCAGAAGCAAATGGCTTAATACAAGAAGCCTCATGTAAACTGTACTATTTCCCGTAGTTTTTCCTTGCAGCACTCAAGTCTTTTTTGCACTGCTGCTACAGGCAGGACTTTCAAAGATACCAGAAAAACAATTACTGTAGAGGCTGAGCATGAGTTTTAGGGTAAGTAGCTTAAGCAGCTGTCTTTGCCCCACTCTTCTTACTGCAAACTCCATTGAGACAGTGACTCACCCAGGAAGCTCCCTTATGATAGGATTCCTCCTTTGACATTTTATGTTTAGACTCGATCTTAAGTGTCTTTTCCAACCTAAATGATTCTAATGATTCTATGAACATTTTTGTAGCTTGTTTAGAACTTTACCTAGGCACATCCAATAAATACACTGTTTTGTACTTATCAACTGTAGTGACTGGTAAGTCAGTAATCAAGACCGTATGTCTCTCTCAGATCTGTGAAGGCACACTCATTTCTCTTTCCACTCAGCAGCTGCATTAAGTTCTTGTCTCAAGATGATCACTGCTGTTAGGAGTCAGTCCAAATATAAAGTCTTCTGGCAGTGACTGTGGAGTCATCTGTGCCAACTGATCATCATAGGAACCGAGCGTCCATAGCTTCTCTAATTCGTAAGCCTCTCGCGTCTCTGGCAGCATGAAATGCATCACTATGCTACCTGCACAGAAGAGAAATTCACAATAAATTAACGTGAACTGTAAAGCACTACTACACTTCCACGAAGTCTTCAACCCCCATTCTGGCTAGATGTAACAGGTCAGCTGATGGCAGTCTCTTCTTAAGTCGCTGATTCCAGTTCTTTTAAACAGAGTTAGGAATTGGTCAGTCCTTCAAAAGACTCCAAGACTACAGCCACGAGAATGAGAGGGACAAATCTCTGCTTTAAATTAAAACACTATCACAAGATTCCAGACCAAAGAACTTACGACTTCTAGGGGAAAGAAGGAAGTAAGCTGAAAGAAATTTTACTTGAAAGAGTCCCCTCCCTAAGGTTAGAGATGGATTTTCAGCTTTCCTATATTACCAGCAACATTCAGCTACAGCCAAGCAATTTTCCTTAGGTGCGTTGCTCACACTTCTCGGGTGGTTTTTATAATGAAACAGGTCCAAACTTTAACATAAAAAGGTTTTTCTTACAGGTTTTCATTAATTCTGCGCAAACAATAGTAGAGAACATTAATTCCAGTGTACTTCTAATGCACTTTTTTCTAGTTATGCCCTTAAATTTCAATTGGTTTTCAGTTATAACTAAATATCAAAATCATTGACAGTAAAGTAACCAAGGCTTAACATCATTGGCTGCAGTGCTCGTCACCCACCTGTGCACCCTTTTAAGCCAAAACACAAAGTTAGAGGGTGAGAATCTACAGCTAGCAGTGAAGGAGAAATGCTTTCTGAATGCAAAGTCTTTTATATTTGTGTAGAGAGTTTCACACTTGTAGAATAAATATTTAAACTCAATTTTTTAGGACTGAGGTTTTACCCCGTGTCCTGGTATGATCTGGACAGTGGAAAAGTCTGTTCAAAAGTTCACTACCAGGGCAGCATACAAAGAGCCTCCACCCCCTCAGACAGGGATTATAAAAACCTGAGAAAATTGACTGAAGTAGCTTTTCTCTTTCCACTACTGTTATCTTCAATTTATTGAGACCTGTTTTAGCCACTGAAGAGTAGCTACTGCTTTCTTCTCAGTGCCAATGATCTTTAGTGAAAATTTATTTAGTATTTCAATGAGTTCAAGCAACAACAACTCAATTCCAAAACAGCAGAGTATTGTGAACTCTCCACGGCAACGAGGTTCATGGTGAGATGCTTCCTTCAACAAAGAGCTCAGGCAGAACTTCCTATTTGTCAGATTCACAAATATTTACCAAAATCAATGCACAGCCAGTCATCCGTCTCTTTCCCTTCAATCTGAGTATGAGGATCACTTTCTTCTTTGTGATGCTTGTACTGAGAGAGAAGCAATGGCAGAAAATTAAATACTTTTCATTTACTTAAAAGCACTCAAACCTAACAGATAAGCTGGACTTTGCTGAGTTGTCTAGAGTTGTTTTAAATCTGAAATGGCTTAGATTACTCAATGTTGGTTATGGAGTTTGCACAAAAAAGAATAACATACACTTGCAGCAGTGGAAAATAAGTACAATGGGATTTAGTATCAAATTTGGATGCTCAGAATTCCCGTACAGTTATCCATGAATTTTATAGGTGTCCATTTTTATCAAGGTGAATATTGAATACAATTGCTTAGCATTAGTCTTTCAGTTCTAGGTTCCCTGTAACTGCCATTACCACTTTTCTTTCCTTTCAGTTACCTTTCATTGTTGTTTTACATTGGCTAGTTAAGGATGCAGAAATGGAGATGCCAAACTTATCCTCTTCTCAGATGGGGGGGGTGGGGAGAAAACAGGTTTCAACCCATGCCATGAGGAAGGCATTTAAATAAGCCTCCTGCCTCTTGAGAGCACACTCTCAAGACTCATTGCAAGATGGGGGGAAAACACGACCGGCACACAGGTTTCCAAGCTACGAAGCACTGTGAGAGAGGGGAGAGGGTAGCTCGAAGCTGGACTGCAAAAGCTCAGCTAGGGCAAGGTACTTGGTTCCCTATGCAACACAGTAGCTTTCGCAGATGCCAGCTTGAGAGGCCCAGCTCTCCCCACCTGATACATAAAGCACCTAAGCACCCACCAAAGCTGAAGAAATTTGACAACTAGAGGCTTAAGTACTGTCTCTTTCGGATCTGGCCATAACCTACTCATTTCTTTTCAAAAAGCAACAATAGAAAAAAAATGGGATGAAGTCAGCTGCGTCTTCACAGAGCTCCTTTATTCAAATTTCTACCTTATTTCTAGCTGATGCAGCCAATCAAAAAAAAATATGGAAACCTTTTTCAACCTAAAATTAAAAAAACCCCAAAAAATCACAGCTTCACCACAAGGCCACAAGGAAACAGTGAAACTGCATGGCTCTGCCATGAAAGACAAAATACAAAATAACAAGTTGTAACAGCATGGCTGGCTAGCAAATGAGTCCTACTTCACTGGGAAAGCAATTATCACAAAATGCAACTGCTCCTCATCGTTCCCATGCAATGCTAGCTGCTGGACAATGGCCCCAGTTTGCAAACCAGAATGGAGAACTTTCAAAATGTAATTCAGAACTAGTTCTACCTTTCTTTAAGATAGCTTGTGAGATATCCTCAAAAGCAGGTTATTGTCAAAGACTCTCTGAAAGTCTGCTTAAAATAACTAAAGAGCACTGCGTGCACTGCCATCAGCTGTGTAACAGAGGTTGGAAAGGCTGATCTCCACTACAAGTTTCCTTCAGCCTTGTCTTTAAAGGCTGTGTAATAGTGAACAGATTATAATAAAGCCAAGTGTTAGTTTCTTCCTCTAACATGAAACCAGATGGGAAGGGATAAGCAGTAGTTGAGACTGCCATTTACAAACTACTGGAAGAAAAGCGGGAAGACCTCATGCTACACATGAGCACCTCTGCATTTCAGTGTGAGTAAATCATGCATTACCGTAACGTTTTAGATACTGCAATGGTAAAGCTAGCCAGCTGCCTAGCAGCACTCCCGAGCACCTGCTCTGCTTTACATCTTAAGCTTCAGCTTAAGCTTCAGCTTACTTTTTGCCTAGAAAACTTTCAATGGCAGGCAAGCTCAGCCACTCCTGAGTACTTGGCCAGGCTTCCCGGTTTCTCAGGGTGCCCAGGAGGACGCCACGTCTCCCCAGAGGCTTTGCCCTTGCAGAAGAGCTGCTCTTACAGCCACCAGAGGGAGCAGCCAGTTGTAGCAGAGGCATGTATTTGCAGGGTGGGTGGCATTCACTGATCTCTCCTGGCCTGGGGGAGATGGAGAGCTGTTGATTTAAGACCAGCAAGTTATGCAAGCAATAGAGTACATATTAAGCACTTTAAATTTAGTATATTCAAATCACACTAATACAACTTCTAGCTTGAGGCAAAATTTTAGTTTGCAAAGATGCATCAGTTCCTGCAGAGAACACAAGAACCTCCCCTCACCCACTCAGAAAGGCACTGAAAAGCAATAACATCTCCCCCTCTCTCCTTCCCCCCTTCAAGTTTCATAGCTGAAACCAATGGGACTGGAAGGAAGAAAGTACAACCAAGAGCCAAAGGAAAAATGGGGTCAGTAAGGGAAAGAAAGCACGTGAAGAGAAGGCAAGCTACAGGTTAAGAGTACACTGTGCTTTGTAACACAGCTGGCTTTTTTTCTGGATGTAAAGTTTCTCCCTCCCTGAGCCTGGTCCTTATTCCTAAACTCTACCTGTATTTTTATTCTGACCTCTATTTTTGTACTGAAAAGCTCACACTCTGCCAAAACCAAACAGTGCAAGATTTCTCTGCAGGATGGCTGCTGCTGCTTCTCGTTTCCTCCTCTACATGCACAGTTATGGTGACTATTAACTAGCAGTTTGCTTTAGTAAGCCCATGAGGGGATCCTGTGCCTCATAACATCCCGTCTTTTTTCCACCCTTAAGATACACCTGAGAACCTGGAAATTTTACGGATTAGGGTTTGAGAACAGTCAGATTAAGCTATTTTGAATGAGTGGGAAGAGCTACAAAGCTTGCTGGATGGCAGACAAAAGTGGACACAGGTCGTCATCACCATTTCACATCACTCTTGTTCTAACCGCCAAACTATGCTAGTGTCATCACTGTTCTAAATACAGAGAGGTCTGGTTTTAAAATATATTCTCCACATTTTGAATAGTACTGATAAAGGAAAAAAGTACAGTTAGTTGCTAGATGTATTCAGGACTAAATGACATAAAGATAATTAGTTTCATCTTGCCTGGTACACTCCTGTATGTGCAATCCTGGGGAAATTCCTTTCACAACATAAAACCATTCCCCAAAACCCAGAGAGTGCAGCGGGAACTGTCTTACCATTTTCAGCATGTAATGTGCCATTGCATGGAGATGTCGTGTTGAAGATCCACTCACAATTATAAAATAATTACAGTATTTTATTTCTGGAGGTAGCTGGATGACACAGATATCTTTAGCATTTTCTTGCCTTAGCAGAGCTACAACAAAGTCAATGTTGAACTTTGGAAGAACAGTATCTGGAACAGACAGAAAAAAAGAATACAGTGGCAATTTATGTTTTTAATTGCAAAAATCAACCACTTAAGAAGACATAAAATGGCACTGAACTGAATTATAGCTTAAGCTAGCCACTCACTATGGAATTTGGTTTGATACTGACAATGCAACATGAACTGCAGATTTTTAAAAACCATTTTTAAAACCATGAAAGTTGAGAATTAAGCACTCTTCTGGTAAATAACACTCTATCACTAGCAAACATCAAAGTTTCTTTCAGCTTACTTATTTCTTGTTGTTAGTACTTAAGAGGCAATGCTATCATCAGATATTTGTCAATTAAGATGAATGAAACCTAAGTACTTCAACAGACATTATTTAAACAACAGACAAAAATATTTCAGAACAACGCTTTCTGACAGGCCTATGATAATACATGGTGATGAAATTACTCTAAAATTTCAAGTAGATGAAATCAATATATTGAAAATGGAGCTGATGTGATGGCAGTGTGAAGGTACTTTTTGAGTAAAGCCACTACTTTTTCTTTTTCCCTAGCCTGTTCTGTCACAGACGATTATGATATTGTAGACAAAGATTTAGTCCTTCAACAGTTTAAGCAAGCCAGCTTAGAAGCTAGTAAATTAGTGCAACTACCTTCTGTTCACACCATGAAATCAGTTTATTTCTAATCTGCCCTAATTAGGTAAATGCAACTTGTGTGCATACTTAAGGCATAATTTGAATCTGTCAGCAATGCATGCCTGCCACTATAAAATGAATGTTAGTGCAGACCGAGCATCAGCACAAAGCCAAGCTTTATATTTACCAATATAAAGAAAAAGCCAAACAAAAGAACAATAGCTACACATACTTATAGGCATGAATGGGGATATGAAATTGGATCAGATCTCTGTAAATGAAAGCTTTTGAGCTTAGGGACTCATGCACTCTTTCAACTTTTGCTGTGGTCACACATGCAGAAAATTAGCAGTGGCCACAGCTCCTCCACATGCAGCGGTTACAAAAGTTAAATATTTGCCTGGTAGCCACATGTGAAGTCTCTAGTGCCTCCTTAGAGAACCGAATGGTCTAAACAACCCCAGGCACACCCTGCCACACTGAACGTCATGGTCAGATCTAGACTAGAGAAGATTTGCGGAACAGCTACAACAACAAACCAGCTCTGTACAAACAATGCTTATACCCATAACCAGCCATCGTGCTACCAAAACTGTTACCTACACAGGGAAATTTCTTTGTGAGTGTACATCAGAGAAACACACTCCAACTCAGCACCACTATTCTCACAGAAGTTCATGTATGTATCTACACACACGCTCACTCTGCGCTAGCCACCGACTCCTCACTTTACAGCAGGACTTCGGAGGCGACGATGGTTCAGCACAAACGCCGTGACCCTGAGGCCTGCGGTCTCAGCCGAGATAAAGGCAATTCCATCCCACTACGCACCCCTAGGATCCTCCCGCAGCTGCAGAATGAGATCTCATGCAGTTACTTTCTTCCCGAGGCGTTAATTTCGCTAAGGGCACCATTTCAGAGAGCTGGAGAGCGCAGAGCAGAGCCAAGGGCCTTCGAGTCAGCGGCCTCCTTGACGTGCCGCCTCACGACCACGCTTGGGCCTGCCAGGCCAGCGCCTTACCTCGCGCGGAGGCCGCGATGCCGTTATTAGCCAGCGTTTCACGCCCGCGGAGGTACCAACTTTGAGGGCGCTTGAGCCGTGCCTGACTAGCAGGAGAGGGCCTGCTCGACACACAGGTTCCCTCACACGCTGTGAGGCCGCGGGCCTGCGGGAGCCCTCTGAGAACACCTCGAGAACGACTAAGCTTAACAATCATGAAAGAACCAGAGCGAAGTACCAAGCGGGAAGTCAAAAGGACAACGACCGGTGTCGCGCACCGAGAGGACCCGCTGGTTTACCCCGGTAGCTCGGGCCTCCCGGCTAGGCCGCCCTTCGCTGGGCCCTACCTGCCGACCGGCGCCGCTCCGCCACCGCCCCCAGCGCCCCGGCTCCGCCGCCTCCCGCGCCCCGCGCCGCCGCGCAGCCCCCGCGGGGTGCCCCGGCCACCCGAGGGGGCAGCTCCGGCCGGGGAGCGCCCCCCACGGCGGCGGAGACAGGCCGCAGCAGCCGGCGCCCGGCCAACACCGCCCGCCACATGCCCGCCGCCGCGCTCCGACACCGCGGCCCGCCCCCCACCCCGGGCTGCCGCCCAGCGATTGGCCAGCGGCGGAGACGCCCCTCTCACCCCACTGGCGCATCCTCCCGTCGGTCGGGCACCGCCGTTGGGCGCGTGCGCAGAGCTGTATCGAGGCAGCGGTGGTCCCCGCGCCTCCACCGCAGGCCGGGATGATGGCGGGGCGGCTGCGTGCTCGGCCTTGGGGACCCCCACGGGGAGCGGCCGCTTTCTGAGGAGCGGCTCCTCTCCGAGGAGCGCCCGCTGGGGCCGTCGTGTTCCGTCCCCGCACGGCCCAGCCCCGGGGCGCCCCCGCTCCCCTGTCGGCGTCCCGGTGTGAGGGCTCGGGGTGTAGATAGGAACGTCGGGGCGGGCAGTGGCTCGGCCTCGCCTTCCCCGTGCCCGAGTTGCGCTTCTGGTCAGTGTTTCCTGAGGGGTGTCTGAGCCACGAGGCGGTGAAAGGGGAGGGATCGGAGAGAAGGGACGGGGCCTGGACGCCGGTAACCAGCGCTCCGCTGTGGGGGTTTGTTGGGAAGCCCGAGAGGAGCGGACACAAGACGCGGGCACTGCCATATAAACCCTGATGACGTATCCCAGTTCAAGCCTTGTGCCCCCTTTTAAAGGCTATGGTTTTGTCTAAAAAGCTGCAGCTGGTTTAAAACTAATACATTTTTCTTGGGTAAGTGTATTTTACATTTGTGCAATTCTCACATAGTGTCAATGGGTGTAGGGTAGTAGTGTTGCTATGTTTGTTTTGCTATGGAGAATGTTGTCAAGGCTTAAAAAGCTATGACCTAAGCAAGTTCAAGCATTTGCATTTACTGTGGGTGAAAGATGTTTCCTTCCGCCCCCTTCCCCTGGAGATGTTGGCATTTACACTGACAGTAAAATAAAAGAATTACTGTTCAGACTGTTTTTCCCTCCCTCACTGAGTATGATGGTAAAACATTGGTATTAAGACTTAAAAGGCATAATCATGTGAATTATAAAGACCTGTAGTGATAAAAGCTTTAAAGGAAATTTGACTATGCTGTACAATGCTGAAGGTGGTCAGTTATACTAATAGGCCACAGTGTCTCGATGTCTCTTGCAATGCTTAGTTTGATTGCTCTACAATTCCTGCAGGGGCTGGTGTTTTTTAGCCTGAGTTTCAGCTTAGAAATACTTTTGGTAAGAAAAAAATGTTACATCTGATGAGTCTCTTAATTGTGTGGTATAAAAAGTGTTCAAGAAGAAAAGAGGGGAGGAACAAAACAAGGAGTTTGAAATAATACTTCATTGCTTTTAGTCATTTTTAACAAACCTGTTATCCAACTAATGTTTCTGTTTCTCTTGATGACATATTTGAAAAGATGTTGTTTCTAAAGATGATGTACATTCATGTTTGATGTCATTCTTTGATGTTATTTCTCCAAAGGGGATGCCTGAAACCTGTCTTGTAACATTTGCTGACATTCACAAACCTGTTGTTTGTCAGCTCTTCTTGCCTTTGAACGACATGAAATTCGTTTGTATCCTGATCTGTTCGAAATTGGGTTCCTCAGCTGTCGTCTGGTTATTAAGAAAGTCTCCTCACTTCTCAGGTTCGTGGTGCCATTGCTCTGAGTACACTTGAAGGGAGACTGCAAAAACTGCTAGGTAACCAACAACAGTACCAGATATGCATAAGTGAACTAAGACTAAGGCAAATCCAGTTGTGTTTTCTGGAGGTAGGTACTGTTTTGGTCAGTAAGTAGGCAACTCATCAAGTTGCTATCTCTGTCTGAGACAAAGGAAATGTACTCTTTAAAATCATTAGATGGTTTATTTGTCAATGCAGCAGTTAGATTCCATTGTATAAAAGTAAAGATGTATGAAATGGAAGTTACAGCTGAAAAGGCAAAATCAAATTATAAAAATCTAATATTCTGACATAATATTAAAGGAAGATAGTGCAAGCTATTCTGTATACTTAGGTTAAAGGATATAAAAAGTTTTTAAAATATGCCCAAAAGTTGGTTTCTATGCAAAAGCCTAAGATGTCTCTGAGCATCTAACATGCAGTGTTTTGCTGAACAAGATGCTTTCTGCATATAACCTAGGTGAGCGGTAGCCTGTGTCATCATTGATCCTAAGCATTATAGCTGTGACAGACCTTATTTTTTCATGCTGCATTACAGGTCATCTTAAGCTTTTGACTAAACCTCTGTCCTGCCTCAAGCCAGAGCAACAAATACAAATTACAGTTCTTCCTGTCAGCAGTCTGACTGATAACAGAGGACATAACATTCAGACGGTAATCTTTGCAGGAAATGTGTTTTCTGTTTAAGTCAGAGAGTAGTTTTAGATGCCCAGTTATGGTTAGATAATAGGATGTTACGTATAAGGAAGATGTAACAATAGCAAATATGGTGCTTTTAATAATATAACTGAAATGGCCACAAAAGAATTAAAACAATTGGACAACCTGGAAACAAAAGAAGAAAAAAGGCTGTTGAATTTTGTAACTGAAGAACTAATCTCACAGGTATGTCGCAATCTGCATTTTTTTATATCCTCAAGTCATTTAAAGGTATCCATGCACACTGGGGAAGTGGTAGGGAAGGCTACATTCAGGTTGTGAATGATAAGCATTTGACGGGTCTGCTAAGATACGAGGAAAATATGTTTATGCTTATATATCGCATCAGGAACTGAGAACAATATGTATCTGAGATGTTCCAAGACACAGTAAATAAGCTAAATATATTGAAATACAGATCTTCAAAGAATTCAGTGCTTGGAAATGGATTGTGTAAAGTCATTTGCCCAGCCCTCAACTGAAAGTTAATTTCATTTTGATTATAAACTTCAATAGTAACAGAAAGGCTCTTATGGAAAATGAACCATTTAAAGCATTTTTTAGTCAGTTTTCTTGCAGAAGTTTACACTTTCTAAGCTGCATCATGCAAAAGCAGAAACTGGAGCATAGTGCTTTATTTAGATTGGGGTTTTCATTTATTTGATTAAGTGGTCAAAGACAGAGGGATGGAGGAGCAAGCAGAAATTAATGTGTCTTTACCGCTGGAGAGAGAGGAATGGAAAGAGAAGGGAAAAAGAGAGCCGAACGCTGCTACTCCCTGCTACGACCCTCATTCTGTTGACCCTTGTCTGTGGAGCACTTATCTGCCCTCTGGGGAGCGGTGGTGCCAATCCAGTGTCTCAAGACCAGTGGAAACAAAGGAGGCAAAGACGGCATCAGCAATTGCATCTAAGGATTTTACATGGGACTCAGAGTAAAAGTTTCAGCAGGGAGAGTCAAGCAGATGGGCCTCATCAATCTTGTTGCTCGGGTGTCTGTGGTCTAGTTTCTAGTGAGACTCGTGCACTGGTAGCCATGTCCAGTAGGAAGCTAAATGTGTCCAGCCCTGTTTTCTGGCCGTGAGGCCAACTGGCATGTAATGAGCTGTATCCATGCTATTGAACCCTGCAAAACAGGGTGCCTGCTGCCAAACTCCCGGTGGGGAACAGTGCCTCTGGTGGTTCCCAGAATCTGGGGTTTGCTTGGTGGGGAGCTAGCCAGCCTGGGGCAAGACTGTGCTCGGACCTCCTGAACAGTGTAACAGTGTCAGCAGTTCGGTGCCAATGCCTGGGAATAGGCCATGGCACGTTTCATTCCACAAGACATAACATGTGCCTGCCCCCCGTGTCTGTCTTTCTAGCAAAGGCATGAATCCTGCTAAGGCAGTAAGCAGCTATACTGGACTGTCTATTTAAGACTAAGTATTTACAAGTTGGTGTGGTTTTTTTTTTTTAAATTAACCTTTTTTTCCCCTCCAGGTTATGGATCTGATTAGTTTTGCAGGTAGTTAACCTAGAAGTAAGAAAACCCAGAAGAGGGAGGGGGGATGTTAGTTTTCAAAAGTGTGTATCCTAGATCACAAGCAAGGACAGCAAGTGCTCAAAACTACCTCATTGTTTTCTACGAAGGACTATTTTAATACTTCTAATTGCACCAAGACCCCAAAGTTACCATCCCATCTATATGTGCTTTCACCTTACCCACTGTTTTTTTATAGCAACAAGAAAACCCCATCAAAGTACAGTTCAGATATGAGTCCTGTACGTAATCTAATAGTCAGTGCTAGACTAAAGGTTTAAACAATGCCTGGTTTGCTTTTCAGCAGAGGATTTTTCTCAGTGCTACTGGGGAAGAAAATTGCTTTGAAATTGCTGAAGTAAGCAGTTAGTCCCGCCTGGTTCTCTGCTTGTCCTGCGCTTCTCTCAATAGGCTTGTATTGCTTGTATCTCCTGCAAAGAATGTGCACAGTTAGTTGCTGAAAGACATTTAAATGAAAGTCCACATTTAGCATGTGACCAGCGCGTAAGAGAATTAATCACATATTCATAACATATATTCTCTCTCCTCCTTCCCTCTTCAATCCCATCTAATGGTTAACAGCCATAGGTCAGTAGTGGTGACTAAGGCCTGGTTAATGAGAAGGCTCCGTTGCTTAGTGGAGTACTGTTGCTCTGTGGAGGTATTTCTTTCTCACCACTGACTGTGAAGGGTGAGCATACTCTTGACTCGGGAGTCTTGGTGCAGTCTTAAAGTTTCATGAGAAACATCCAAGCTAATAATGCAGTAACGTGTGCTTCTGTTAACTACTTTCCTGCATGTCCAGTGCTTTTTTCCCAAAGAATTTGTTTGTCAATTATTTAATGAAGAATTTTGGTGATTAGTTCTTGATCTGTCAGTCATTTGCAAACACTTCTTGTAAGAGTTTTAGAGCTAAATCAAATCTCTGTTTGTTAGGTTTTACTGCATATATAAATCACATCATGCAGTCTAAGTTTGCTTACTGCTTACATGCAGTTCCCAGCCCTTCTAGTATTACTATTTGCGCTTATAAGCACAGAATGTAATTTTCTATGGAAGTCTTTAACATTTGCATATTTTCCAATGGTTTTGTGGCTTAAGCCAGTAATCTCATTTTCTTGAATATTTGCCAGAATATTTGTGAACAACAATGAAAAAGGAACAAAAATATAGCTAATGCAATTTTAAGTTGTTGGTTTTGTTAATTTAAACTAGTATTTTTGGCAGTTCCTTGAACTGTTTTTGATCCTAGAAACTAGCAACTTACTTGTAAAGGACAAAAGCTCCAATGGCGGCAAACACTGCCAACAAACCAAGGAAGATAAAGACACCTTCTGTTGTTCCTGATGATGACCCTAGAGTTCAGAAAGTAGTTTGATTAAAAGTTAGCCTCGTTTTCACAGTGAGAGAGATTTTCTAAAGAAAACGTCATTTTTACTTGATTGCTGTAGAGATTGAAGTACACTTAATGCTTCTAATACGCCAAGCGTCGGAGGTCAGTGACTTTGGCAGGAGGTGGTGCTTTTACATCCTAATTGGTTTAATTCTTAGTTCCACCAGAGTGTGAGTTGGGCTTTGCCAGTTTTCTCATATCGGCCATGCTCCCGAGACACATGGCTGCCCTTCCAGCATGGAAGAGAACGGAGGGTCTTGCTGGCACTCCACGAGGTGAGGCTAATTTGCTCCTTGCCGATTGCTATGCTAGGGAAACGTTTACACTGAGAGTATAAGAAATGCAATCTCTTTATAAGCTTTAATGTTAGAATCAGCTTCATCTTTCTCTTAGGGATGATGGCCAGGGGGAAAGGGGATAAAAAAGGAGTTTCTTAAATGTTATTGTTTGTTGCAGTCCCATATGCTAAGATGGCAGAGTGTGGCTGAGAGCTTGATGGACTTAGGCTTGTTTGCCTTATCCAAGAGCTGAGGGCTCTGCTTTTTTAACGGGCTCATTCTGGGAAATTAACTTTGGGCTGTGCCTGTCATTGAACTCTGCCTTCTGGTTTGCCATCAACCATTTCACTCACATCTACTCCTAATTCCATCGTATCTGATGGAAGAAGCCAAATCATTACAAGTATTTTTTAAAAAAATTTCTGTTAAATATCTTAATTTTCCAGTCCACAGCCTGTACCTTTATTGAGTTTACTGACACTGTGACACATTCTTGGTCCTCATATTAACAACAGTGTTTATACAATGAAGTAACCTAGAGGTGCATGTTGGCTTACCTTTCCACTTAGTAACGTACAATTGCTGTCTATGAAAATCAAGATATCAAATCAGGGTTTACCATTTACGAGGTACATGTGCCTCATATATTTCTCAGTTTGTTGATACAATTGTTTATGAAGGCTTGACCTCATTCCTAGTTTACGCAATATTTTTGCTGAGACCGTAGGGATTTACCTTATTTTACGAATAAGGTAGGTCCTTGGACTAGTTTGCAAAGCAACACATACTGATGGGATGGGTCTAAATCATAGGACTGCAACTCATTCAACAGCAGCTTAAGCAAATTAAGAGCGGATGTTTTGTGCAATGCCTACATAACCCAGGCACAGTCCTGCCAAATTTCAAGGGCCAGATGTTTAGGCACCAAATTATGGGATTTTCAGAAATTCATAATTACTTGCCTTCTCTTGAAATGAGTGGAAAATTGTGGCACATGAGAGATGTTTGCAAACGTTAGATGGGCTCCTCCAGAAGGTGTCTCAAAGCAGCAACCCCTCTTAGATCCTAATTCTGCTTTGATTACAGGGGGAGCTCCAAAGTACAACTTAGCTTTGCCCTCTGGAGGAAACCTAGGAGGACCAGCCTTGTTGGGCTAAAGTTAGCCTTTGTGAATACAGTTTTGAAAAATCGTACTGCATGCTTATTTTCATCTTTAGGAGCTGGAATGCACTTACAGGTCAGGCACTGTGCCTTAGTCATCACGAACTGATTTTGGTACAGCTAAATTTATACCTAGATTAAATAAAATCAGCCAAAAATACTGTGGCAAATGACCACAAAGGGTCAGTTGCTTGGGTGATAGTAATTAAGAATTCAGAAGAGTCACTAGGACATTGTAGTGGGAGGTCATGAAGGCAATGGAGTGGGAGCAGAGAGACAGCATGATCATTTAGACTTCTGATTGAGGCTGAGTTTAATACCTGGTTCTGTCAAAGCCTGCTTTGATAACCATGAGCAAGACACACAGCGATACTCATCCAACCAAAGGTAAACCTCCTGTTCTGAAATAGTCACCCTGAGCAGACTCCGTAGCCAATGAATGTTACACAGATCTTTCCAGAACCTGATTCATGTTATCCTCATGTAGAAATAGAAACCTGGTCAAGGTCAATGGGCTACAAAGAGGGCCCAGGGCAGCCAGCTCAGCTGCCGACATTGATTCCGTCTCAAGTGAGCTGAATTCCTCTCTGTTTCTCCTATTTCTCCATGTGTGGAGTAAGCTGGCTGGCATGTCCCCCACCTGCTTTTCTGCCCAACAGAGTTATTCGGTGGAAAAACACATTATGGCTTAAGAACTGTTCATATTCTGTGATACTGAAGGGCTTGTATAATTACTGTACTCATTGGATCGTAAACATAAATCAAACCAAGTTCTAACATCTAAAATTCCTTTAGGGAAAGAATCATCTCTTCATCTTTGCATGGACTCTCACACAAGCTGGCGCAGTCTCAGCTGAGGCCTCCAGGCATAATAAAAACCCATATAAATTCCTGTGCTCTTCCCCCCTGCAGGGAAATGACCACAGGGAGAAGCTATTCACAGATGACCCGCATCTGCTCTGTGTGGACTCACCTCCATTTACGGAAATCAGTGCGCTGGCAAGGGCTTGACTTGTCTCATCCCCCAAGGTGATGTTTATACAGTATGTTCCAGGTTCCTCAAAAGCTCTCCTGATGGTGAGTAAGCATTCATCGGTGACGATGATAGGGTCACATACCACACTCTTGGACACCTGGCACGTGGGGTCAGAAACTACTGTGCAGACATCTGTGGGGAGACTGGGATGGGAAGAGAGAACACACTGCATCTGTGGAGTCCTGTTAGCCAGTTCATAGACACATTGCAGTGATGCCCCCGTTTTACGCTGGTGCTGTTTACTGAAATCAGTGGCACTATAGTGATTTCAGAGTGTTTTATTAATATATTATATATCTATTTTATACATACTTATACATTTTATATATACAGACATGTGGATTTTATATAAAATGCATATATACAATCTATAAAATTATCTGCTTGTTTCACGTATCATTTAACATTTTATGGTGATCACAGTATTACCTGCCTCAAATCAGCTTATAAAGTCTGTTACCTTTAATAAACATCATTAAGAAAGGAATGCAGATTCTTATATGTAGTATCATGTGCCGAAAAAGTAAACACTAACTTAAAAGAGGTTAATTTTTTTCCAGTTGCATTACCAAGACGATCCTATCAACTCTAATCCCCTTCTAGGAGCTAGGAATATTAGTGCAATGTTTTCCTGTCCAAGAAATTGCTTGGACACACCCATTTACTCTAAGTGTCAAAAAATCATGGCCAAAAAGAAAGGGTTTCCTTCCAATTTCAGTAGACTGCTTCCCATTTTACAGTAAGTGCTGAAATCTTGTCTTGGCCAGGAAAATATAGAATTGTTTCTCCCCACTATCTAGTTCTCTTGTTTTTACTGAGGCTTGACATTTGCTCTGAATCCTAAGAGCCTGGCAGTAACCTCTGTTGCCATGGTTTACAAATGAGTCTTGCATTATCTTTAGTTCCAGTCAAGAAATAGAAACACTGCAGTTCCCAACTTTTGTTCATGCAGCTGCATCTAAGTGCAGACAGCGTTCCAGCACCTAATTATTTTTAAAGAGGGAAGATTGACAGTTTCATTCACACACTTACCTCCCTTGGCAGGTAACAACAAAGTCAACCAGTGAGTTTTCAGCTTGACTTTCTGTCATCTGGATGCTTGTCATCTGAATAATATTTACCTCAAGGATTCCCTCTGGGAGAGGAAACAGATGTCAACGGTAGGACACATGACAAGCTCTGAAGTCTGTGTGTGCAGAACCTCAAGTGCTTGGCTGATGCTCAGTTCAGGTCTTGTTTTCCATAACCTCCTCCCTCCCTTAGCACTCCTCTTGAAGGGTTTGAAAGCTGAGAAATTTTCCAGTGCTTTCCCTGTAAGGCTGCTCCTTTCTGCTCTGCTTTCTTTTTCCATTATTATTATTTACTTATTTATTTTACTAAATCACTTCCCCATCCCACTACCCATGACTTCTGTGCATGCCAAGGTCAATTTAACCTTATGTGACCCACTGCTGGCCAGTATGCTTCAGGCATGGCAGGTTCAGAAGTTGATGATACAGAAAGTGATACGGAGCACATCCCCACCAGCCATTTTCCAGCCCAAGTGCCTGGAGACACCACATGTAGCATGGCGGCAGCTAGGTCCAAGAGAAGGATCTTATTGTGGGTCTCACGCATTTGATAAAAGGGAGCCTAAATAAACATTATCTCTACCATAGATATGTGCATTATTAACCCCATTCCTCTGTTCAGGTGTTGACCCACATCCTTACCTACGACAGAGATACCAGTTCCATAGTATCCATTTCTGTAAATATGGCAACCTCCGTCAGGATTATCTTCCATTGACTCGACAGTGGTAGAGGAGTCTGAATTAGAAGATGCTCCGGTCGTTACTGTTGCGTTGAGGGAGAAAGAATAGATACGCAGCTTTAGAACAAGTTCTGCTTAGAGGTATTCTGAACATGGCCATATGTTTTAACTGCATGTGTTACATAGGTCACTAGTGACTGGTTTGCAGCTGTGCAGTCATGTATGTATCTGTATGGGATCATGGTAATAAGCCTTAAACATACATGCCCAGCTGTAGAACCGTGGAGTGGCCTGGGTAGCCTCACTCTAAAAGCCACCTTGCTAGTCACCCATCTCTGTGAAATAAAAGTGACACTGCAAGGTTTCATATAATTAAACACTTCTTTAAAATTCCCAAATCAATTATAGAAGAAATCCAAAGGCCAATAAAAGGTTTAAAATGATTTCTTTAAAAGCAGGTATTTTCCCATTGGTCTACATTACAGCCAGTGGAAAAATGAAAAGGGGAAGTGGTGAAAATTATATCTTTCCTTTCATTTTTCATTCTCACTCAACATTTTGGTAAAAGCACATATTAAAATTCTGAAATTTGAAAAATATAGCCACATTTACAATTTAATAGTAGTAGTATTATAACTACCCAGGCTGAAACTGCAGGCCTTTTGCAAACCTTAAAACCCTCTGAGATGATAAACCAATGCTGAACATAATGAAAGTTATTCTGAAATATGATAGTGCATAAATTTTAAGTAGAAAAGCCATTCTGGGTTAATGCCATATGGAAATCCCATATTTTGGAATATGAGTAAGTTTTTTCTAGTTCAATCCAATATCATTTAATTTTGGCTGGAAGTTAATGCAAACCAGAAAGGAACTGGCTATAAGAGTGTTCTGAAATACCTCTTTCTCACTTAAAATTTACATCTTACCTCAGAAGATGACTCTGAGTAGGCAAGGCTAAAACCCTTGACTTGGCGTGGTAGAGGGTATAAAAACAAATTTATATGTACTGCATGTCCACCTGAAGACCTCTGTGTGCTGTCACTGTGGTGGTAGAACTGGAAGTGTAATGTGTTAAATGTGTAAGTGATGCCTACCATAAAATCATAGAAGCGTTTATGCGTATTGATTCTGTTTCTAAACCAATTTATAGAGGGTTTGCAGGGACTTGCAATTCTTTCATTGATGACAGTAAAACTTCTAAAGATATGATCTTAGAGTATCAGAATTTAGAGTTTTAGCACAGCTCCTAGTATCACTGCTGTTTGATAAACTCTTACCTGCTGAGGGCAGTGGTGCAGTGGGTGTTACTGGCCTGCAAGGTACAGGTATAATGGCTTGGACAGTTAAATTCAGAGTGAAGTTTCCTTGCAGAGTATAGGTGTGAGACGTAGTGGAACTGCTGGCTACAAATAACCCACTTCCATCTCCGAAGTTCCACTTGTAGGAGATGGCAGAATTATTAAGATAGTAGCTGGGATCATGGATCTTCACATCAAATGTGATTGGTGAGTCTTTGATAAAAATGGAGTCTGAGATGTTGCGGTCATGTTTTTGGAACATAGTCACAAATATTGGAATTTTGTCTGGAGGGGAAAAAAAAGAAGTAAATAAATAAAGCATAAGTACCTGGCTGCAAACAACAAACAGCTCCAAAATCCCTGAACAGCAACAGTCAGAATGTGAGACATTAATATCTTTTAACCCAGGTTTCTACTTTAATTTGATTTACTGATCTGAGGAGTGAATGTCAATAGGAAACCGTTACCCAGAAAAGTATGGGAACAAATGAGGAATTACAGGCATCTGTGGAAGATTTCATTTCCTCTCATAAATCATTTTTCATTACAAAGTAAAGGTGTCACAACTGAGCTAGATACAAAGGTAAATTACACTACTCAAGGCAATTCACCAGAGATTCCACATTCATATTAAAAACTTTTCTCAGGCTAATGGCTTCTTTTCATGCCAGGTGATCCTTGTGCTGAATTCTTTTAACACCTAAACAACAAATACCCCCAGTATTTTATTACAGTTTATTCCAGCACGCTCACCTGTTACAACGTAAATGACACTTGCTTTTGCAATTGGAACGTATGCTGAGTACCCTCTCCTGTAAATGGATACCGCCATCGTGTGTTTGCCAAGAGTGATATTTGCTGTGTTGACTGAAAGCATTGCTGAAGATCGTCCAGTTGTTTGGTAGTACTGACCTGAAACAGAACATGAACTTACATGTTTTCCCCTTTAGCCTAGCTACAAGTTGTTTTAAGAGAAGGAATATCTCTCTGAATCTTGGATTGTCTAAATCAAAATGAATAGTTTAGAATTGTCTTTCAGTTATCTGGCAGGTGTTTTTGGAGGACTGAATACTTTTACAATGCGTTTACTCCCACTGTTTCTGTGTTTTTTCAAAGGCATCAGAAAGATGTCCCAAATTTCACTAATCTAAGAAAAATTTGCCAAGGCATCTACATCTTTCCAAAGCAATTACATTACATTAAGTCATTAGGATTATGTAGTGGATGGTGTTACCTCTTAGGTATTTTAAGTGATCTTGTGTTTGTACACTTTCAGTGTAGCAAGAAGATACAATACCTCTTGCTTCATAACTTAGAGCCCTTTGTATACATTTGCTTATTTGTCTTTGTAACAGCTGATTAAGGTAGGTAAATAGTATGACCTCTACGTAAAATTTGGGACATTATTATTATTACTCATGCTGATACTGATGATAATGCTGATTTAGCCAAGCTAACTTAGGATACTAAGATTTAGTATGTAGCCAATGTCAGGAATAGCCCAAGTGTTACATACTCAGGAGCTGGAAACACTGAAAATCAGCCTCTGTGACCAGATCAGTACCACGCAGTCAGTGGCAGTTTTCACCTCCCCAGAGGCAGGAAGTGCTGCACCATCAAACTGATCTGAAGATGTACAGTGCTATGGTCTCTCTTAAATTTAAGAATCTGAAGTGGCAGTGAGCGGTCAACAAATCATCTGACTGACCTGCTCAGACCCTCTGTTTTCCTAGGAAAGGATCTTGAGTACTACTGAAAGGAAATTAATTTTCTTCAGTGGTAGTACTGTGAATGCCGATTTAAAGAGAATCTCCTGGTAATCTATGATTTCCAGACTGAGCAGCTCATGGCCTCTCTGGAAAGCGGAGAATGAATTCCACTCAAGAACGTGGAACTCCTTTAAAAGGACTTCTAATAAAACATACTCGACAAATAAGTTAGTGTGAATGTAAGTTTGCAGCGTCAGCCAAACCAAGGGATGTGTTGCAGTACTAACCAAACGTGTGAAACACGTAGACAAAGTTCCTTCTCCGCCAGCCTGGATAATAAGGGAAGGGTCTCCCATCTGGGAATACATTATGGCTGTAGTTGCTTGTGCAGTTTTCCCAGCCACAGTTGTCAATCCATTCAGTCCAGTTGTAGACATAGACTTCCTGATCCTGGGAAGTTGGAGGATTCTGGGAAGCTGGAGGATCTAAGTGTAGAAATAGGACATGTTCCCGGTCAGCTGAGAAATGTACAGAAAGTCAGGAAACAGGAGGCAGACACCCCAGGTTAGAGCAGTTATTGCGCTTAAGCAATAGGTTAAGTGGGGAATTTTTAGACTGACATTCGTTTTTTCTAAGATTGTGCTTTGTTTGGTTTTTAATGTAAACACCGAATTGTTTTGGCTTGGTGTTGGTTAATTTAGAAGCTTAAAAAAATTTTACTGTCTCATGGGCCAGACATAATTTAAAATTGCTTGCCCAAAACCTGCTATCGACTACACAGGACGCTACTGTTTCACTGGAGTTAGTGGGGCTACCTGAACATTTGGCAAACAGAATCTAAAATTTTAAGTCGAAATAGCAGCTGTAGAAGCACTGTGAGGAAGTGACTTAGTTTGTTTTGTCAGAAAAGTTTTCTATGGCACCTTTAAATAACTTAGACATGAATTTCAGTTCCTTTCTGAATAATAAGAAGACAGTTTCCTTCCTCAAACGGCACAACAGATATTAAGTAGAGAATGGATATCAGCAGTTAACAAAACATTAGACAGTCAGAAAGTAGAACTCAGGGTGACAAAAAATTTGCTCATATGCCTTGGAATGAAAATTACTTTGATCCGTAAAAAAATTTGTTGAACATTTATGAATTCAAAGGAAGAAAAGTACAACAGCCTGTTTCACTCTAGATCAAGCAGCTTCAAACATTGGAATTAGGATAGATTTTTTGCTCCGCGTAACAGTAGATAAGGTGAAAAAAGGTGATTCTCTGATGAAAAGACTGCTTGATTTTTAAATGTTTGTTTGTTTGTTTTTAGGTCTTAAAATGTGGGAGTGTGAGATTTACTCTTTCTTGAGGGTTTTTCAAGTTGCAGTTGATGGTTAGTGAGTTCTACAATTCCTAGTTGAAAAAAAAATCTCAATTTTATAATTTGACAGCTTTATAAATTTGGAAGAAAACAGTATGACTGTGCAACCTTGTGATTGAGCTGAAAAGCAGTAACAGTTTTGTTAGGAAGCCAAATTAACATCACTGTTTCGGGAAGACAATTTATAGTGAAGGCAAATCTTAAATTACCTGGTCATTATATATAGCGGGTGCAGAACAGTAAAAATACCACCGTGATCTTCTGAGGAAAGAAACTGGTGTGGCACAGGTTAGACACGAGTATAGTTATCAGATAAAAGCAACATGGCTGTTGTGCATAGGGTGTGCCTCTGATGTTTTCAAAGATTCATGACATGTTCACAGGAGCACCATAGCCAGACGTGTGTATAGTGCAGGGAGGTTGCCGTTACCTACCCTGGGTGCAGTTTCTCTTGTATATTATGTTGCCACCATTATCTTCTTTCTGGCACTTGGGAAACTGGAGAGTCACAACAAAGGTCACGTTGGATCCTACCAGTGCTGGGCTATCACTGTCCAATTTGGCTGTCACCCTTCCGCCTGTAGAAAAGAAAATTGGTCTTCATTGCAGTAAAGGATGCATCAGAGCAGCAGCTACCTTCAACTGTGCAGTATTTACATTAGAAATGCTTTATTGATTCCTCTGTTTCCAAGGGGTTTTGTGTTCCTAAGTCACTTGCACTCTTATCAAAACCCCATCTTAGAACAATCAGAGGGACTCATCATATCCCTCACATCGCTTACTGTCATTCATTTCCTTCTTAGAGCTAAGAATATGGTTTTTTTACACATGGGGGTCAATGTATTCCAAAGGAGAATATTTTTGTTTCTCCTCAGGGATGCAGCCTTTACACCTCAGCTCAGACTAGGTGATAAAAAGGGTCTTCACCAAAGTTGTCAAACTGAAGCCCACAATGCCCTACTGAGGTAGCAGTTGAAGCTACCTGTCCTCTAGGGCATGTTTCAAATAATGGATTGTCCTACAGCCCTGGTCATCAATACTTCTTAGTAAGTATTAATGTCTGAGACTATGAGTCATGGGAAAGCATTTACTGTAACAACTCACTGTTCTGCTTCCTCAGACACCGTACTGGGAATGGTATCAAAGCCAATCGGCTCTAATTTGCTATTCCTTGCAGCAGTGGTGGATATTGCACCTATGAAAAAGCACTATAGCACTTGCACTCTTCAATGAGGTGGATTTTCTGGCCAATTTTCTCAGTGTCTTTGAAATGCATATGTGCGATCACCTTTCCAGCAGTCCTTCCATCTCGGATCTCCTTCTTCCCAGAAAGGATAAAGCTTTTCATTCCATTTATTTTGATCGCTAGACCAGCCTTGTAGCTTCTTGTAGGATGTGACAGGAGAAGTTCTTCCATGGCTCAGCACATCTTGAAACCCTAGAGAGAAAAACGAACATGCAATGTAATAGCATTTTCCCTACCACCCTATAAAGACATTGCTCTCGTGCTGAACAGCCTTCTTATGACTATATTCTTGTACTGATCAGAAAACTCTTCACCAGTAGAAAGTTACGGAATTTTATCATCGCAGCTATAAACACTTACATCAACTATAACCAACATAAAGACCACCACTGACAGACTGACATTTTTCTACTTGCACTATTGCAAGCTTTCCGGAGAAAGAATAAAAAGGTTTACAACATTTCGACCATATCAGAGCAATTGTTTGTATGAATGGACATAACCCTGCAACAATCAGGCTAGTTGTACAGAGGTTGCTTGATTGCTGACTGCTTTGTGCTTGCCTGATAATAAATCTATGAGTAAAAGGCTAACAGGATAAATTCACTCTGTGTCTGAGTTGTGCTCTAGTGGAAGTTATGCCAGGAATTAATTTTGACCAGTGAAGCTTTTTTGGTGAGTTGGCTGGTGGTTTGGGTGGGAGGGGTGGAACCAATTGTAACAGAAGCTGGTATTTCCAGAAAAGGAAATTTAGAGCCGAATAGTAAATTCAATGTGTTTATAATATAACAACAAAAACATACTACCTTCATGCCTATTACTTTAAAATGGTTCAGATATTAAATAACTTCAATAACCTCTTTCTTCTCATATTACTACAAATGATGGGCTCAAACTTTTCCCAGGCCGTCTAGGATCCCTTTTTCTGTCACAAAGTACACATAATGAAAGGCAAAGTAAATATCCAAGTAACCTGTAGGAACATGTCAACCACTGTAGGATGCCATAAAAATATATTCTTAAGTAGGTTCATAGGCAGAGTTCCATTAAAGCCTGGGGGCTTTAAACAACTCTCATGTTAATCAGGTAACTGCTGGGCATGCCATTCCGCCACAACATCAAGGGAGTTAGGATTTGTGCTTTTCATGGCTTTATTTTAAAGGCAACTGATGCTGAATGCTTCTGAGATTTATACCCAAGTGCAACAAAGAGGTGGATGACTTCAAGGAAAATGCAGAGACCTGTAAGAAGGGCAAAAATGGCCCCGTGCGCTGTAACGAAACTGGCTGTGTTGGAATTTCTCCAAGTTTTGGAAAAGGCACAGAGCAGGTGTAGCCAGTCTAAGCACGGTCTTTATGGGCATGTGACTCTTAATTTTACTGCAAGGGAGAACCAGAGAAACAGCACTGAAGAAGAGGCAGGAGCTGCTTTCTCTTGATGTTTTATTGCCCGGTGAGATTTCTGCTGGGCAGGAAGGACATGCCTTGGCCAGTCCCATCTCAATGGTCACTCGGAACTGACGCTGGTAGCTCTCTTCTCCAGTCTTGAGGACTGAAAGGTTCGAGGAAAAGAACAGATTTTGCACTCAGACATATTCTCCCATGGTCTTTTGCCCTACAGGAACTCCCCGCAGTTTCACTTAATCACTTGAATCAAGTCTTTCCTGCAGATTTAATATATTTTGATGTGAGCAAAGCGTAACATCATGACTGGTATTTACTTAACGGCCTGTATCACATGCTGTATTGTTTTCAGTCTTGGTCAGAAGAAGAGTTGAGTAATGTTGTCCTTCAGAAACTTTTCTCAGGAAAAAACCAGATTAGCAACTATAAAAGTATTTCACAAAGGCTTATCAAGTTCAATTACATTTTAGGTCATTAAATTAATGTGTCATCTTATTTGAAAGTAAGTGGCTAGGGATTTTTCCTAATTTCTTTTTCCCATTCTCTTTGATTTTATCTAAAAATTAATTAATAAAAATGTTTTGATTTTGTCTGATCAAAACATTTCAATCATTGTTTTTTCCCAACTGCTCAATTCATCAAAAAGAGCTGGAGTACTTTTAATTTTATAAATGCTTTTAATTTTGAATTTTCAATAACAATCCTTGAATTCAGAAGTAATTTTCTTGTCCAGCTTTGGTAATAACTGTGGTCACTGCTTCTAAATCACAAGCTCCTTAGGCATTTCTGTGCCTCCCTGATGTGCTTTGTTTATTTCAATCGAATATAAAACATTTCACAAGCTTCAGGACAAGACAAAGACATTTTTTCAGATGAGCAAAGACTTCAGCACTAGTTTCTCTAACACATGGAACTGAAGATTTTCAGTTGCTGAATTTAAAGGAACAAAAAGCTTTAATGTATTTCTTCTTTAACAATGAAAAACACTCAAGAACAGATGTTGGTCATAACCAAAATTAGAGCAATTCAGTTCAAAATAGATAGAGTAATATTACACTACAAGGAAATGATTACTGTAATGGTTTTGGTGAGGTGATCATAGGAGAAAAGATCTTATACTCTGATTGACTTTCTTCTTTCTCGTTCTGGTTTTCATTTTGGTGAAAAATGTAGCAAAGGCAAGAAGTTCAGCATTTCCTGTGATAGTGTGTTAGCCATGAAAGAGAGAACAAAAGCCAATGTTAGAACAACAGCAATAAAAAGATGGCCCAGCAAAAGAGGATGGAAGTGTATTAGAAGTAAAAAGGCTGATGGTACGGCCAAGCTAAGAAGACAGAAAATAACGTTAACTCTCTCAAGTTACATGTAGAAACCTAATAAAGCAGGACAAAAAAGAATTTGAGGAACAACTTGCAAAAACATAAAAACTACTAATTAATCTTTTTTTCAAATACAGAAGTAGTGGAAAGCTTGCCAGAAAGTCTGTGGGGCCAAAAGATGATGTAGATATAAAAGAAGCATTCAGGGAAGATAAAGGACGAAAGTCAAATACATTAGTTTACGTTTTCATTCACAAAGGAGGAGCATAAGAGGTTTCTGTGCTAGAATTTTCCTTTACAATGTTGGAGAATCTCTCTCTAACGGAAGTGTTGGCACAAAAAAAATAATTATAGTACAAATCAACAAAATGAAGAAGTTGTCTAGATTGGGTGGCTCAAAAAGTCTGGAAGTTATTCAAGAGTGAAATAAACGAGCTATTAACCATAGCATGTAACATCTTGCTTAAAACTGCTTCAGTGGCCAAGAAACCAAAGTTGGCAAATGTGATGACAGTTTTTAAAAACACTTCCAGGGAAGATTTAGTTAGGATTACAAAAAGTTTGAGGCTCAAATTGGAGAAGCTGGTAGAAACAGCAGTGAAGAGCAGAATTAGCAGATATAGTGGATTAATATGATATGCCGTAAAAGGAGTGCATTCCTCACAAATATATTCGAGTTTCGCTGAGGGAGCCAGAGAGCATGGGAACAAGGCTGACCTGCTTATTATAGTCTGCTTGAGTTCCAGACAGCATTTGATGAGGTCCCTCGCTAAAGGCACATAAAGGAACTAAGTTACCGTGGGATAAGAATGAAGGATTTCACATGAATAAATAATCGGTTAGGATATATGAACCAAAAGTTATGAATAAGTGGCCAGTTTTCTCAATTGTTGAAATAATTTAAAATGTTCATAATTTGGAAAACAGAGGTAAACAGTAAAGTTCTTTAATCTGCTAAAGACAGTGTCTTAAGGTAGTAGAGCGGAGGACTGTATGAGACTCAATGACTCAAGAATAAAACCATATGAAATTCAGCATAGTTTAATGTAACTTTACTTACAGAACAAGGGGCTCTAAAGTAGCTATTGCCACTCAGAAACGAGATCTCATAGCTTTACAGTTTTGAGTGCAGTGCTCATTGGTAGTTGAAAAACTAGGAAAAGGCTAGGTAGAGAACGAAGATGAAAATGTCATTACAGCATTGTATAATTCCATGTGTGTTCATGTCTTGAATACTGTATGCTGCTCTGTTCTCTGCAGCTCAAGCAGGGTATAAGAGAACTGAAAAAATACAGAGAAAGGTGGCGAGGAGGCTACGAAAGGATAGAATTGGTTTCCGTATGAGGAACAGCTAAATAGTCTGTGTCTTAAGACTGGAGAAGAGGTGACAGAGGAGAATATAAAAACAGAATCACGAACAGCATGGAGGAAGAAGCAATTTGTCACTATTTCTGGAAGTACAAAAGTTAAGGAGAATCAAATGAAACCAGCAGGTTACAGGTTCTAAGCGCATAAAAGGTATTTCTTCATGTAAGGCACAGTTAAGGTGTGAAATTTCTTGCTGGCTGGATGTTGTGTGTGCCAAAAATTTACACGGGTTGCAATCAAAACCCAAGTGCATGAACAGATGGAAGAAAAGTCCAGTAAAAACTGCTAAATACAATGACTCTGCATCTGACAGAGGCAGTTCTGGTGCTATAAATCATCAGAGGCTGGGAAAGTGTCCTGAGTAAATAGCAGTATACATTTGCCCAGTTACACACCCATTACTGTTTCCCATTGGAGACAGGTAGAAGGCTAGATGGATGCTTAGCTGGACCTCAGCCTTTAAGGTCTTCGGTTTCCTTACTGTAGATTCTGGAATTGGAGCCTAAAATCCCATTTCTGGGTTCCCAGCCCTGAGCTCAGGGAGTGGACCTAAGACTTGAGTCAAGCTGGGAGCTTGTAAAGAAGCAGAGGACCAGCCCAGAGCCTGCCAACCATGGCTTGAGGATCTAATTCCTTGATTGGGCTGCCTGAGCTTGGGGATCCACAGGTCTGGGTGTCCAGGTGGGAAGCACTGCCTCTGACCTGGCCTCTCCCAGCCACAGCTGAGCTGAGCAAACTGGGAGAAGTCCATTCTGCATCTGCCTTTTTAGCCACGCTTGAGCTGGGGAAATATTGTTAGAAATTTGTTGAAATGAGCCAAGGTTTAGCTCCGGATGGCTCTATGTATCTGTGGAGTGCGCAAAATAGACAACTGAACAGCTCTCGGCATATTTCTCCAGCTCAGGTGACATTTCTAGCCAGAGCCAGGGAACCCTGAGGTGGAGCTAGCTGTTGCCTACTGGTTCCCAAGCACAGCTCCAGCAACCGCTGCACGTGCGAAAAGCAGCCGTTTTTACCGCACTGGCTCAGGATGTCGAGCCCGCGGAGGCAGGGGGAGAGGACAGAGTGAAGGAAGCACTCACGTGTGGTGGCAGCACACAGCACCGCTTCGGCCAGGAGCAGGAATCCGAGGTGGCGGCGAACACCGCTCATGGTGCCGGAGACCCTGCGTCGGCTCCGCGCGCGCAGAGGAGCAGAGGGTGCCCGGTGCCTGCACACGGTAACTCCTCCGGTCCCCACTGAGAAGTGAGAATGAAGTTTCTCTGCTGCTCTGCTCTCCGATTAAATGAAGGGCCCCAGGACTCATCATGTGATGGAATTAAGCAGAGATGCATGATTTTGTCTTCAGCTTCTTTCAGCTCATGTGCTTATGACTCACTCCCTTTGCTTTCAGCGTTCCCTGGGATTTCTGAGACCTGTTTAGAGCCACACCATTTACCTCGCAGGCATTTTTATACTAGTTTTGCACCATGATCAATTTTTGTATTTAATTTGTTTTTAAATTAGGAATGTTTATTTCCAGAAATCCAAATTAACTCTTGCCCCAGCCCGATTTGCAAATGTTACTGCAACAGCTCACTGCATTTGATGGACCCATCCTTACTTAACCATGTGCCCACATCCTGGGCAACAACTGTAAACTAAATGGAGACCGGCCAATTCTAACACATCCCTGGACTTGACTCCTTGTTAAGGAGAATGTTATTTAACCATTTAGTGGGCACATGCGTGTACCATCCGACCACGGTTGCACAATACGATGTGCCCATGGTTAGAGGTGTAATCACAGACCATATGTAGTGCTGGCCAGTCAATATCTAGCTCACAAGTTGCCATGACCTACACACAGACAAGTAATTCATTGTATATGCTTAATGGTGTGTAAAGAGAAAGGAAAAACAGACGTTGCTGCCCAACCTAATAATGAGGTATAACCGATGGCTCAGGAGGAGTAGGGTAATACAGGCAGATTGGCAAACACTGCACTTAGTGGTTCAAATTCAGGTTCAACATGCTTCACCAGCCCAGGTGTTCTTCTGCAGGCAGTGCAGCAACTGAATTTTGCTGCAGCCGTGGCAGCCTCATGAAGTTTCTTGCTTTTGTTTGCAGCAAAGAACAAGCTTTGGTGAGATGACATGGCATAGAAGTAAGTATGGTCGTCAAGACAGGAGTTCAGTGGTGGTTTCCGTGATCCCAAAGTATAGCACTAGCAAGTAAGACACTAGCTAGCCAGAAACCAGCAAGTTGGGCAACACTAAACCGTTTTTATGTTGGGCAGGACAGGTGGAAATCTGTAAGTCCAAGGCACTGTCAACAGAATGAAGAGATTGCCCAATGGAAGGAGATTTTAGAACTGCAACTACTTATAATTTTTATTTTTTTATTTGTTCTTAGTTTCTTCCATTTTTTCTAGCATTTTCTATTAGCTGTGTAAGTTATTGTCACTACCCAGAGCACCCCAGCCAGCATTTCTCTCAGTAACGCAGGCTCTGATGTCCAGTCCATCTTGTATATGAGATTCCATCCTTCAGCACCCTCCTGGCTGGGGCCAACCCTACCTCCTACTGCCTGCCGAGGAAAAGGGTGAAGGCAATAGCCCTGGGGATACCAGACTTGTTTAAACTAAGCCCTCATTATCTGGCAGAAAGGAGAGGGAGCATAAATCAAAGTCAAAGCTGTGACTGACTATGCAAAAAAATCATATGACTGCAGCGTCCTCATGTGATTGTTGCTTTTTTGTTGTTATTAAATCAACTACATTCTCAGTTGAAATGTCAGGTTTCGAAGCCATTCACAATTATTTTTTAAACCATGTGGGACATTAACTTTAATTGCACTCCTTTGTTTCCAGGTTGTTGATCCTAGAAGTGAAAAGTGACCTTCAAACACTGTGTTTCAGCACTGAGAGCTTGATCCGAAGTCTGCTGGGGGGAAAGGAGGTTTGAAGGCTGGTTCCCAACAGGGTTTTGAGAACCTCCAGAGGAAAACTGCTGACAACAAATGCCTGTTAATTAAAAACAAAAATTTATCAGCCTAAAAACAATAAAGTTGGTTAGGATGGAGATTTTTGCCATGTTATTTGATACATGAAATTGTTACATAAATATTGAGTGACACTCTCAATAAGGGCCAGCTGGTGGAAATTATTAAACACGTTGTAAATAGACTTCAGGGGCACTGAGGATCAGGCCTGCGGTTAGAGGAATCCAAACCCACCAGGGCTGGGGTAATGACTAAAAGGTGGCCGTACTGTGACGCTCCGGTCCTTCGTGTTCTCCCTCCTCAGCTCTTGGGCCTTAGACTACACATTCCTGGAGGGCTGACACAGAAAACGTTTGGATCCGCTTGTGCTGTGGCTGCAGCCAACAGCGTTACCAAGAAAAGAGGAGAGGAGAAAGCCGTATAAGAAGGGAAGAAAGAGCTAGGAGGAAGAGAGATGTGAAGAGAAGAATAAAAAAGCCAAGGAAAATTATGAGAAGTGAAGACTGAAGGGACCATCTGAAAACCGAGCTGGCTTCCCCAAGTGTCCCAGCCGTAGCTGACTATGTCTGAAAATGAGTCCATCTGAAACACTGAAGAGTTGCCTGAAACCGGTTGATCATCACCACATCTTAAATTAACTTTATAGTTTTTACATTATTATTCTCGGTCTCTGAGAAACAGCTTCACAGTTAAAACAACTGAACTGAATTGTGCAGCTGTAAAGGAGAAAAGATTTAAAATATATCCCAAATATTCTCCTAGCAAAGAAACGCACATTCAGAGAGATTTAGGGCTTAATCTGAAAAGTAGTGGGTGGGTAGGAAGTGCTTGGTACTTCGCAGCTTTAGCACCTCAGTTATTAAAACTCATTGAGGAGATATACATCTCTGCTACCTGGAGGCCTGTCAGATGACAGGGTGTGAGCACATCATGTGTACCTGCATGTCTAGACTGCGACAGAGCTGGCACGCTCGCACCGCTATCATACCACCATCGCCGCAACACGAGTACAGGAATTGTTAATCACTGCTCACAGGAACTTTAAAAAAAAAGAAAGAAGAAAAAAAAAAAAGAAGGGATTTGAAGAATGAACTTGACTTTTGGCCAAGCCAGCAAAGGAAAATGAGACGATCTTGTTTTGGCAACCAGGTACTTTTAGGTAAATGCTGTCTGCCATTACCAGTGGTCTCTCGAGGGAACTCTGCTTAAGGCGGGACAAATTCCCTTTCTGGGAAGAAGTCGTCTGTGTCTCGCTTCACATGGGGCAGTGGCCATCAGCTGACTGAACCGAGCATGTAAACAAAGCTACGTTAGCAGTCTGCAGTCTTTCTTGTGGTACAGGGGGAAAAAAAGCTCTACAAAAGCTCCTGATCAGTTTATGTCACCATCCAGCTCAGTTTACCACTGAAAAACAAATTAACCCTTGCAGCTGGACAAATAGGCTTTTAGTAATTCCAGCATCTTCATTTTTCGCTTTTGTGGTAGCTACGCATTTTACCATTTTTTATGGGAAGGTATCTCCTTGGAGTCATACTTTTCTCCAAATTCCTGTGTTTCCAAATGTGGCACTTGACCACAGCATATAATTCTGGATATTTTTTGGTGATAAAAGTCATTATTGGCCTGATTTCCTCTAGAGGGAAGGCTCAAATGAGCACACCAGCTCTCTGCCTTTTTACGGGTGTCTCTATGTTGGTCCCTCCCTACGAACGCTGAACTCACTGCTCAGTCACAGCCATGTGTGTGACAGAGTGCCCTGAAACACCTCATGGAAGTAGCTGGTGGGGAACGTAGGGGAACCCAAGAGGTCGTCCGCAGCGCTTTGACATCAGCAGATCCTCACGAGAGCTCAGCCTTGAGATACAGACCCACAGAGCGCCCTGGTCCACTCATCCCCCACGGGTGAACTTGGCTTTCCTGCCCGTGGGAGTTCTCACTAATTTGTGCAGATGACCAGCAGTTGAAGACAAAGCATGATAACAGATACCGACCCGCCAGACTGTACCACGCATCTTTTGTTTTTTAAGGTGTGTAAACAAAGCAAGTTTATTCAATGTCTCCAGGCAGGTGGTGTTTTTTTTTAACTATGGTGTCAGTGCAAGGAGGAGGTGTGGTATCCTGGTAGTCCCAGTGCTCTGCTGCCGTAGCCCATGGTCTTCTGAAGGCCTCTGTAAGCTTCTGGCTTGCCCTGTGTGCACCTCAGCTGACCCACTTTCAGTTTTGAAGCTGACACATTCATTTACAGTCTGGACATTGGTTTTACTGTACTACTTTTCTCATACTGATTTAATGAACTGTTAGTTAACGTGGTTTACATTCACAATGATTCATCAAGGCACAGTCCCGTTCCAATCAGGAGAGTAGATAATTGTTGTGAAAGTGCATGATTATGACTGTGGGAGACCCATATTTTACATCATATTATAATGAAATCCATTCGGGCCTGCCTGTTGCTCAAAGAGGTTTAAAAGATAGGTTTTGTATCATTCAGCTCAAGAGAGCGCAACCAAATTATTGCTGAAAAGTTCTGTTTTCTCTAAAGACATTCATTGATATTTTGGCTAGGAAAAAGGGAAAATTTTCTTCAAAAAAAGTAATTCAGGAACAATCAAACCAGCAAAACCCAACCAAAAAGAGAATATACTTAACAAGAACATCTGCTGTGTAGTCATTTTGGTGGGAGGACACTGAAGGAGAAGTAGTCTCACAGCCAAAGTCTGCTCCTTTGAAGCTTTTCTAAGAAACAATATAAACTGAATGTACTCAATTGTACCTTATTCCCTGTATTTGCTATGTTTCACTTATTATGGGCTGGGGATAAGAGTTCAGCACAGAAGCACGGTTGTTTTATGGTCCAATGAAATTGCCTTGACTGCTCAAGACATAACCTCAGCACTTCCCTGAAATAGGAGTCAGAATAAATGAAAACGCTGGCAGCTGAACTTTAGCATAAGATACTCTTTAATGTGTTAAGAGCAAGAATATGGGCAAAATTCTGCATTTTTTGGACTGTATTCCCACTGACTCATGGCATTAATTCAGACAGTAACCTCTTGCTTAGAGGCTAGACCCAGCAGTGAATATACAGGCAGCGGAGAGGGGAGAAAAAAGGTGAATATATTATATAGCAACCAGCTTTCTATCTAGAAGCCCAGTTTAGATAGTACCATTTATGGCATAAAAGGCAGGCAAGCTCTGAGCAAGAGGAGCTGTTGTGCTCCTAGTGATGTGTTGCTGTCACCCTAGGATCCACCTGGATCCTCCTTCTGTGGCTGACAGCATCGAGGAGGACTCAATTGGGGGCCTGGAGGGAAATAGAAGGAAAAAGGTCTCATGGGTTTTGGTTTGGGTTGGGTTTTTCCAAGTTTACCTGCTGCCACTTGCACAGAGTGGTGACGGCTTGCTGGGACCATGGGTTAACCGGTGAGGCACAGGAGGAGCAGTCTGGTGGTGCCGTAACTCGCCCGCTCCCACATGCACGCATGCATCACCGCGTCGACTCGTCTTCGGCTGCTGCGGAGCAGCAGGTGGCAGGATCAGGCCCTGATGTCGCAATATGGCGCTGGCAGGGGAGGCTGGTAAGGCAGCTGTGCAGCCCCCAGCTCCGCAGGGGTTACTGCCCCGGCCCCCCGACGCGCGGCTGGAGGGGCTCCTGCTTGCAAAAACTTTAAGAGGAACTGCTGTTTTTCTTTCACTGGGAGAAAAGTATGTTTTTAATGCCCTGTTCCCAAATGCATTACATATAATAATCTTTAACAGTTCTGATCACATGAGGGCAGGGAAATATATCATTACATATATTAAATATATAGGAGTGAGTTAGTCTTCTGAGTTTGTCTTAAACACCAATAGCCTTTATTTATATTCTCTGCGATAGGAAGAGTAAATCTGCACTGATTCTGTTTTAAATCTGCACTGGAATATGGATATTTTATTTCAACTTTCCTTGCCAGTACTGGAAAACCTAACATAACTTTATTGTGTTACTGTATGAGAACCAAAAAATTGATTTAATACAGCAGCCTACTTGCAATCCCTGGCTTAAGTGAAATATTAAGGGTAAAATCGCTCTGTCTAGCATATGTAATACCCTGATCACCAGAGCTATGAGCCCTGCACGGGAAATACTATATGACTTGATAAGAATCATTACAGAAAATGTGTGTGCATCATGTAACAGCAAAATCTGATTCTTAGATCTATAGTTTAAATTGTCTCTCCTAAAAGAGCAAAATAGCTTAACAAATCTCCCCTCAGCCATGCTGCTTATTTGCAGCTGGTTGCTCGGAGCGCTGCTGTATGCCAGGGGTCTGGAAGGAGGAGAAAGCTCCTCCGTGCCTCACACAAGGGGTTACATTTTCACTGCAAACGGTTCGGTTCTGCTGCACGTGGAAAGAAGTTGAACAGTTATAAAAATAATTCAGATCCAATGTAAGATAGTTGCAGTTCTTCTCAGTAAAGGACATTATATCCAATTTGAATAGTCTGGATTTAATCCTGTACTGTAAGTGTCTGATACCAAAGTATAAAAAATGGAATAGTCCTGAAGAAAAGAAAATAAAGAAATGAGAAGCGTGAGTGAAGAGGAGGAAAATGGATTGTACATTCAGACCTCTATAAATTTACATTGATTTTTCATGCTGCAGCTGTGGTGAGTGGTGTTCAGGTGAAGGCACAAAATTATGTTTTTATTAAATAAGAACAAAATGATAAAATGAAAATAGAGATCATTTGATCTCTTAGTTACCAATTGTTTGCTACATTTCTGAGTACCTAGTTCTCCTGTTATTACACAATACAAAAGAACTTTCAGCAAGAAAAACTGCTTATTGAATGGTGCTTTGTAGAATGAAAAATAAAAACATAAGAAAAATCAGCATTTGCTAAGACATAGACACCAAGGAAGCTCAAGTTGTAAATCATTCTTCACTGAGCAATTTTGTTAACGGTCCAACTTCTGTGGATGTTCTGATAACAAATAAAAACTACATCAGATGTGTGCTGAGGACAGACTAATTAATTACTAATACATTTCCATGTATTTGAATTTTATTCAAATCAAGTAATCAAGACATTGACAAATGTAAAGAAATGTAATATACAGCCCAAACGCTATATTTATTTTATTTAGAATATAATGGGAAATCAGAGCTTCTTTACCTTGTCATGGTGTTTGTTGTCTAGGATGAAATTCAAAAGTCTGAAGCTGGGAGCAAACTTGATGAAGCTGCTTACCTGTTTTGGCAGCGGAATTACTAGATTTCACCCAGATACGCATTTATGTTCCCTTCCCCTTCTGTGCCCCTATACTTTTACTTGGCACCTACAAATGTTTACATTTTTAGGCAGAAATAATCTACTGAGTAGTAAAACTCAGCTGGAGGTCACTGATCAGTGAAAATGAGCAAATGAACCTCGCGGTGAGAACACCGACTGATGCCGTTAGCTGCGGTGATGTTGCCGCTGGGCAGCAGGGTGAGAAGAGCAAATAGCGTCGCCGAGGCACGGTGTCACCGGGCTGGAGCGCTGGCAGCAGCAGCCGCTTTTCGGCTCAGTGTTTTGCATGGATATGGTTTTCACCAATACCTCAGAAGAAATCCAGCTCTGGGTTCTGGCAGATGTCTTTAACTGTAAGATGTCTCAAAATTGTCTCGTTAAACCACAGCTGAACCATCAGAACAGTGAGATCAGTTTGTTTGCTTTAATTTTTTGCTTAACACTTAGCACAAAAGTGACTTACGATGCATATATCCCTGTCTAACTGAAGCAAGATAAAAAGCTTCATAGTAAATGCACAGGACCATGTGACCGAGGAGAAAAGGTAGAGAGATTTTTCAGAAAGAAAATGTTAAAAACATCGCTACTGTCTGGGGGTGCTTTGCAGAGACTCTGTAAGACAGGGTTCTTCATCATCCTCTCCATCTCAGCCGTCCAAACAGCGAGAGGGAAAGCACGATGAGGTGGGGTGTTCAAAACATCTCCTGCAGCTGGGAAAAGATGCACGAATCTGAAGAAGGAGACTCCGCTGCCACTCTGCTCTTTGGGTAAATAACTAACTTTGCTTTCTGCAAGTAAAGGAGGAAAATCAAGAGGAGGGAGGGTTAGTAATACTTCAAGCAAAATGAGGGCTGCAAGCGTAACAATACGTAAAAACGCCAGGCAGCTGTGTATGTGATTATCAACAATGACCATCAGCGCTCTGCCCGCTGCGCTGAGGAATAGCAGCGCGTTCCTGACCCCATACATCCCCCCAGCACCTCTAATACCCTGTTAAGGACTCGTGCTCGCAGTGATTGAAAATGTTTGAAGGCAACTTTGATTTATTTCTTTAATTCATATGAAATGGGAAGGTTCTGAGAGAAAGTGCTTGAAGATGACATTTTGGTACAGTGGAGCAGCCCACCAAAACGTCATAAACCAGCTCCCCTTCCCTCCGGATAACCCAGCATGGTCTTCCCGGGAGCTAACACAGTCTCCCCGGCTCGGACACTACACTGACAACTGCTCCTCTGTTTAAGCAGCTAAAAACGTTTCTGGTTATTTAAATTCAGTGCTATGAAAACTATATGAAAATCACAAAGTATTTCATTAAGGATTTAGTGCCAGGTCTTCAAGGCTCTTAGAATTACAGCAGCTATAAATAAAACAAGTAAGGAACAAACTGCATTATGAATTTTTTGATGTCAAATGTAGCAAGGCTTAAGGACACTATTTGAGTATGTTGAAAGACACAGGGAGGACATTTACACTGTTCCATAGTCACGTGCTTTGGACATCAGGTGACATTTGTTGGAAAACTTCAAGACGGTGTGTTCATGCAGATAAAAGTGAAAAGTCCCAGAAAATACAATCTTCTTGAAATTTTTACTCAAATTACAGAACCTGCTTCTTCATCTGTACTGAAAGAAGAGGGGCATGCAAACTGTCTTTTATTTATCTACAACATGGTTTATAGTTTTCATTCCTGTAGTATTTGAATGCTTTTCATGTGTTTTCAGATTACACAGAACTCTCTCTCATAATGTATTTGTATTATTATTAAATTAAAAAAAAGTTTCAGGTTATCTACAACAGAAGAAAGGTGACTTTCTGTTGGGTGGGGACCACCAAATTATCCAGAGCTTTGAGATGGCTTCTCCTTAAAACAAGCATCCCTGATACACAAGAAAGGCTTTAGCTCTCAAGAGCTACGTCTGGTTAGAACATAAATGAGAACTATTCACTATTTAAATCAGAGTAAATATAGACTAAGATGAAGCAGGCAGTTTGAAAGAGACTCCATCCCTACTCATTGCATTCTCGTTGGACGGGTCCTTTTCTTCTGCTACGCCTCAGTCTAGGGCCATTTCAATGGCTGTGAGGGCTGTAGCAATGTCTGTAAGTGTCTGTTTCCCAGTGGTCACCTTTGGTTAAGTTCCTTTCTGAATCCCAATTCCTTTGGTGTTTAAGTCAGTCCTGTAATGCTTTTGCAGAAGGTTGTGTGGAGAAAGAGTTGATGGACACAAGTTTTTTGCTAGTAATAATTTACAGAGATAATGCTGAGAGCAGGTGGCTCTGTGCTTCAAGATACATCACCATCTTTAGGGAGAGCTTTTAAATTTGGTTAAAAAATTACTGTCCTGGGGGATTATAGTGGACAGTTTGGGAGACCAGAAGGGTATTTAATTCTATTTCTTATGTACCTGCAAACCATTGAAAGGAAACAATTTTGTACCAGTCTTCGTAACCTTTCATTTACCTTTAAAGTCTCGAAATAAGCATGTATTGATTTAAATCCTAACAGCCTACAGCAGGTTTTCAAACTGAATAGGGTAAGGAATTTTCAAATGTCATAGGAATAAAGACAAGACTTACCCAGTTAGGGAAAAGGGTTCCTTTGATGTTTATGTCTTCCCAGGTTTCTCTGTAATTAAGAACTAGCAAAACGAACTTGCTAATAGAACCACTTAGTGTTAGTACCGCAGCAGTATTTAGCAGGCATAAGCAGCTATCATTGCTTTGTGCTTAGCATTTCATGACCGTATAGCGATCATCCAGGCAGCCAAGCGCCAGTATTGCAGGAGTGTTTTCATGAGCTCTTGGTTCTACGGTATGGCTTTGGCTCAGCCGGTGTTCTACCATGCCAGCTTTGGTGCCGTGGATGAATGCAACCCTACTTAGTACTTGCCTATTATCTATATAATTCATTGACTGTAATACAAGATTGCTCTTGTATTAACTCAAGCTCTTGTGGTAGCCATAGGGCCAGCAGGTAATCTTTGGTGGCTTCCAACTTGGCCAATACAGGTAGCAACACTTGGGAGGCAGGAAGAGAGTGTGGCAGCAGGGAGTGAGAATAAGGAGCACAGTTACACCTTTTTTTGTACCATTAGGGTAATGCTTTGATGATCCAGGACACAAACCTCAGCGGAACCTGTGTGCCCACAGAGAAGAGAAGGTGCATAGAGATGTAATCCTCTGCTAGGGACTCAAGCAAACTTTTGCAGTCATCCTTTTCTCATTATCATCGTAAGGGGCTGCTCAACACCGGCCTTTTCACCCTCTCAGGCTGCAACGGGCCACAGCTGAAGCAAGTGGGAAGGAGGCTCTGCCCCCTGGCAGTGCAGGTATTCTAGGAGCAACGCAGTAGGGCTGAGGGCTTGATCTAGTGTTTTTCTGCTCTTTGCTTTCTCTTGTTTTACACTTGAGCAGGGGAAGTCTTGCCTGACTGTTGCAAAAGTTTTATCAAGCCTTGTGTGATAACTGTGTAAGAGGTCACCATCTGGAGATGATGGTATATGAGCAGGCAGAAGCTATGTCAAGTTAGAGGAGATGTGGTTACTGGTTCAGTGGTGTTTCCTGTGGAAAGTCTATCACAGCCGTGCTCTGGAGCCTGCCCGAGCTTCATTTTACTGGTGAATCTGAATAGTCTTAGACCTGGGTTGCCTTGAATGTTTTGGAGTCTTTTTTGGGGGCAGTGGTTGCCCTGCAAAGTAAAGGAGGCTGCATATAGTGATGCACGGTCAACTCTCTCCAGTTTGAACAGAGGGAGCCAGTTTGGGCTTCTTGAGTCTGCTGTGTGTGATGGAAAAACATCTCAAATCACCTGAGTTCATTCACATTCAGTCTGGCCTGTGCCTTAAGCCTTATGGAGTAAGTTTTGTTAGGTTTAAGATTAGAAGATGAATGAATGTGTTGCAAATCTCCTCAGCTGATATTTATAGCCAGCACTTTCTTCAAGATAATCTGAGGATATGTGAAATGTCTTGAAAAATTTCACGTGTTTTGGCAGAAATGGTATTGTCTGCCGAAGGAAAGAGCAAGCAAATTAATGTAGTGTGTCATACAGTAAGATGAAGGGTTAGTGATACAGTAATGGGTTAGTGAATGATTATTGCTAGAAACTGGCCAGAAGGCAAAAAATATTATAACAATTGTCTTATTTTAGTAAGATTGTTATTTCCAGTTTCATTTCAGTGAAAGATTGTTCATGCTTTCTGTTTCATTGTAGAAGCTCTTCTGTAAGGATCCTGTTTTCCCCATAAGCTCTGGGAGGCTGGAAGGTCCTACAACGGCAGGATCCTAGGAATGGTAAGGCTTGGGGTCCATCAGCAACAGCTCTTGGATCATGGATAATTTCATTGACTTCAATTAAGTACGAAATTGGCAGCAAGTTAGCAAGTGAAGTGAGGAGCCTTGATTCTTTGTTATATCTGAACTTACAAACATAGTATTGCTCCTTGTTCCTGGGTTAACTTCATGTTTGAGCATGGAAGAATTTTGCTTTGATATTTCAAACAAGTTGGTCTTGACCCACAGAACGTGCGTGTGAAACTCAGTTACCTATAGATTGGTGCCCTTTGTCCTCTGTAATACCCCAATGGGGCAGAAGTCTGGCAAACTACTCTAGATGCTAGATTTACGTGTGTGCTGATCAGCCAGCCAGTTGCTAACAGTATTCATAGCAGCTGAGTTTTGCCTGTTTTTCTTTCCGTTGCAACACTGATTTTGGTCTCCTTCCCCATCCAGCTGCCAATTCTTACTACAGCTATGAGAATATAGTCATCTTCGGGATTTAAGCACCTGGAAATTGGCCATGGGGTTAAAAAAAAAAAGTGACTGGTGCAGAAGGAATCACAGACAGATGATCAGACAGTATAATCAAAACCATGTTATTTTCTTGGGAAACCTGCTAAAATTGAGTAATTTGAATATAAACCAGAAAACAACATGAATTGGACCTCAGTGGTTTTCTGGCTCCTGTGCACTATGTCAGAAACTTAAATTGCCATTCAGAAGTCCTGCTTCCATAAGGAAATTTCCAGATGGCTAACAGCCGCATCACAGCTCTGGGGTATCTTTTCTAGAGGTGGGTCCACACTGAGGGTCTGCGAGAGCTGAGCACTGGGACTTCTCGGCTCTTGAGTCCTCCGGCTGACCTCCAGGGCTCCGTGAATCGTCACAGACCCAGTGTCAGAGGTGGGAATGCTGTAAAAAGCAATTTATTTCCTCTTCCTGTACACCAAGTACTGCAATATATACAGATTCCTAAGTAAATGATCTAGGATGCATAGCTATAGATTACAGCCACACACACACTAACAGGTTTTTAAAAACAACAACAAACCACCACATATTGTTCTCATGTACTCTTTAGTTACTGTATAGGACTCCCTCTCTTTGTGACTGTTTCTGTTATGTTACAGTTGGAAGAATAAACCTTCTTAAAGTAGATTATCGTAAGGATGGAATGTGGCCAGTGACCACTTAAGTAGGAGAAAATTTTTTGCTGCCAGAACCAGTTTATTGCAGCTGTGATCAAGAAACGTCTTGTGTGCATTTATTTATTTCTTCTTCAGTACTGTATTTAATATTGAGACTCTCTGCTAATCTCTTTAATGTTACCCAATATTTTTCCAAACCGAAAGTAGATAAATAGGGAAGAAAAGGTCAGAGAGAGCCCCCTGTTTTTTCAGCACAGATAGGACAGCCTTATATATTGTCAGATGTCCAACACAACTTGGTTACCTCAGTATGGACCTATTATTGGCAACCAATGTATTTTCTGATGCAAGGATTAACTTATATTGCTTGTGTTACTTGTATAATGCATGGTCTTTGATAGGCATTGCTCTTTAGTTTTACTGTGGAAAGAAGGATGGACTTGTGGTTCAACCATATAACCAAAGGTGAGGATGTCCAGGCTTTTTCCTCTGGCGGTTTTGTGGATTTCAGCAAACTTGCCTGAGTACTTTGTGCCCTTTTTTTTTTTTCCCCTCTTTTCCTCATCCTCCGTACAGCATTGCTCAGAAGGGAAAAATAGGAGAAAGTTAATCTGATTGTTAGCAGATACAGACAATTAAGCAACTGTTAGCAGACAGACTACAGTCATTATTGTGTGCAGGCCAGAGGTGCTTCCTTCTTCCCTGGGTTGAGCACCTGATGGATGACAAAATGCTGGTGCCACCTCTGCCTCCACCGCACAGCTCGGGCCCGAGACCGTCCCTGTAGCTCCCTATTGAAGGGGTGGGGGACTAGAGGACAAGCCAGACAGAAAGGTTCATCACTATATCAGTGGGTTTTTTAGGAGAAACGAAACCTTCTGACCTGTTTCAGACAAGTGTCTGGAGAACCAGAAGCACTCTCCTGTCAGGGCTGGGGGCGAGCTTTAGTATCTCTGAGTTTCTAGGTGTGGTCCTGAGAAGTACAGGCAAAGACACTGCCTGGGAAGAACAGGCAGGAGGAGTTAACCCATGGTCTTAGAAGATGATAAAAAGTTAGAAATCTTACACGATACGGAGTTTGAATGTGTGAGTACTAATGGGGGCACTAGTGGGACAGAAGCTTGAAACAGCCCCAGCTGGAGAGACAAGTCACGCTGGAGCTGTATCAGCACCTACCTGTGATGTACAGCTCTGCTTGTGTTCCCAGGCTAGCTTGGAGGTGTCTCAAATAATTCATGAACACGGTGTCCCGACAGGGTCATCAGCATTGTATGTACCTGTGAATTCCCATGTAGGCTTCAGGAAGAGGCACAGACCTCTGGGGAGGAGGGGGTTCTTGTGGCCATTTCCCTGCGCAAAACCCGCGTGGGGAGGCCAAGGGAGTCGTGTCGCTGGGTATGCAAAAGCAGGGGACCAGGGAGCTTGGGGGGAGTGGGAGGCACGCAGGGCAGGGGGTGAAGGCATCAGTCTCCAGGAAGTCAGGTAGGTGAGATAGAGACAGAGATGTCTGAAGAAGGCTCCAGGCAGGAGGATCTACAGTGAAGTTTGAGACAGCCTTATCTCAAGGCAGGCAGATCTGCCTGCAGGCTGGGTCTCTCTTTTATGCTGTGCCAAGTTCCTACAGTGAAGTTCAAGCAGCGCTTTGCTTTGCAAGGGCCGGTTGGTCCCCAGCCCCGTGGGAGCTGCTGAGCAAGCACAGAGGCTATGGGAGAACGCTGAACGCTCTCTTCTGCCCGGAAGAGTTTATGTATACCGAATACAGAGGGTTCTTCTCCAGCTCATCTACTGTCCATTTATCATATGGAAACAATAAGTGATACCAGGCTTTTTTTTTTAAATGCAACCCATGGTTATAAACTGCTATTTCAGCTCTATGTGATTTTAGTTCTATTTCATCATTACAGATACTTCAAGAGAAACCCATGCTTGCAGAAGTAAACTACAACAACAAAATCTCATGTGACTATAGGGAGTGCTTTAATGCTGAAGAGCATCACAAGCCAGAGCTGTACAGATACTTGTCAGGCTGAGAAAAACGCAACAGCACTGGTTAGACAGAAAAGCTAAGCTATCGGAGATCAAAACTGTACCTCATTAGTCTCCCTTTAAAAGTAATGTGAATTGTGGTTTTACACGCACATACGCAAATGTTGCATGTTTGATTCATACAGGAGGGTGGGTTTATTTTGTATAATTAGAACTAATCTAATTACTTTGTAGGGCATATGCAATGGGCACATTTCATGTGATTTGCAAAGATAAGGTTCCAAGAAGCATGACTCGATGCTGACTGGAAAGCATTTAGTTTGCTAAGAGTGCACTGCCATAATGAAACAGAAATTCAGGTGGAACAGGATATAACTGCTGCAGGTACTTTAAAACCACCACATCATTTTTCTGATGACTACTATGCAATTAGATCTGCCTGCTGGAAGGGGTAAGACAAAACTTGTTTGTTATGTCTCTCATGTGACACGGTAAGAACAAACCCCATGCCTGTGGAGGAAAGACAAAGCAATCCGGGTACTTGAACAAAAATGTTAATCAGCCATTTAAATCTTGTTGCTCTTCTTGCTCTTCTTCCCTCCATTTTAAGATCTGTTTTTGTGCTTTTGCAGGAGGGTAAGTCAGTCCCACGAAGAGCCCATTGCATGATACAGTGTTGTAAGAATGTGCCTAGCTTTATACTGCAGACCAAACTGAAAACTTGCAGCAGCGCTGCAGATTCAATAAGAACATTGGCTGAGATTGAGTGGCTGAAACTACTCTTTGGTTTTTTACTTGGTTATTCTTAACAGGAAAACCAGGCCATTGGAAGTGAGAGTTTCGAGACCAAGAGGCACATTCACTCCCAGTTTTAGGGAGCTGATCTGCCTCTTTAAACTCAATGGAGAGAGGTTCCCTCCCTATGGCTGGCCCCCCAGGAGCGGTGGCAGGCACACGCTGCCGCCTGCTCCGGCATTGCACTCTTGTCGCTCCCTTCAGGAGTGCTGCTGTATTTTGGTTCAAAGGCAAGGGATCAGATCTACTTATGTTGACTGCCGCATCTCTGGGGACATGTACTGTTAGTCCTGACAGGTAGGGATTTGTTTCTAGTGTTTCGGTTTTGGCTTGGCCAGATCTTAACAGAGGAAGAAAAGGACTTTCCCAGCTGGGAAACTTCCTAAGACATTGCTGAGGAAGTACTGCAATGTTCTGGTTACTAGTCAAGATGCCTTAAAAAATCCCATTTCCTCCCTTCTAAGAGGCTACCCTTTCAACAAGATGGTCATTCCATGCCACAGCCTCTGCTTTCACCAAGCAGTAATTTTTTAGCTCTTCAGTTTCCAGTCGGCAATCACTTTGGTTGCTCTCTGAACCTCCTTCTACTTGTCACACACCTCTATGGCAACTGCCTGCCCAGAACCAAACGCAGCATTACCAAGTCGTGCGGGGAAGGAGATTTTACTACGTTTCACTGATTTAAACCACTGTGGCTTCGTATCTCTTACTGTCCCTTTCAACTCTATGGTTTTCTCTGTCTTTCTGAATACTAGTAGTATGATTTTTTCCTTTAGCTGCTGGCTTACATTAGGTCAAATACAATTAGGTATTTATTTAAATTGTCTAATTGTCTATGGCTTTTTTTCCTCCATTACTGCCCAGATAAATATCAAATTACAGTTTCTCTCTGTCCTCTACATTAGGATATGGGAAGTGGACTATAAGCAAAAAGCATTCACTCACTTGTCAATGTTTGTGACTAATTGCTAACCCTAATCACTGTTACATAAACATCTGACACCTCTTAAATGCCTGTATCAAATGCCTTACTAAAAGCCAGATGATCTGCCTTTAGAATCTCCTCAAATTATTTGTAACCATCAACGATCAACAAAATAAGTACCTTTGCTTGCTAAGATACATTATTTCCCCAGTCTGCTAGCGTATCCATAGTGCTCTATCACTTATCTAAATAATTATCAGAACTATAGCAAGTCCATTAGCCGATTCCTTTACTGACCAGTACGGCAAATTATTTGGACTCCCACTGTGATGCAGTAAGCTCACATTTCACAAATATTTTCTTACTTGCCTTTTATCAGTAACTGTATTACCTCCTCATTGATTTTTCAACTGTCCCTCATTTCAAGTATTTTTAAATAGATTTCCACCATTTCAGAGTTATCAATCTCACTTTGGTGCTCCTGTATTAATAGGCCTTTTGTATTCCTTTCCCCCCAGACATGTTTGTGAAAGCTCTTCTTTCCTTATCCGTCTGGCTGTTGTTAATTTATTGTTGTTGATGCCCTTAGCTTTATTCTCTGAGGCTTAAATCTAGCCAGTGGATTATTTGCAGTCCATCTTCCTTCATTCAATGCAAGGCTACCTCACCGCTTTCTGCTGCCTATAGTGAAACTACAGAGCACATGGCTACTATGATGCTTAACTTTTAAGACAAAATTGTAATGCTTTCTGAGGCTCACTTTTTTTTCCCCCTCTCTTCTCTGCTACTAGCTCACATTTTGAGATCTCCCGCTGCTGCTAGTATGACTTGGAGGAAAATGGGCAGAGAAAATTCCATCTGTTAGATGCTTCCTCTGCTGGGGCAGCGGAGGGTTTTCCTCCTGTGTACAGCCAGTCTCGAGTGCTGCTGTCTGAGGATTAATCCATGATCTCTTGAAAACCAAAACTTCAAATCATTCTTCAAATTAGTTGTTTGTGCTACACCGCAGGAATTTCAGTGACTCATAAATCCTGTTATTTCAAAGCAAGGGAAGTACTTGAAAAATATCATGTGGAGTTTGAATGTTCTTGCCTATTTCACAGACCGAGTTCTTCTACTAATCAGAGCATGTTACACCTCTTTGGACGTTCACCTCATGATTCCTGTTCTAAAATGACCGTAAGTGAGATCTGTGAGTTTGCTGCCACCCTATATGTGTTTTTATATGCCAGACCACAATATTATGGCTTTCTGGAGGGCAGCCATATACCAAACAAAAAAGCAGTTGCAAAAAGGAAAAGTTAAGAAAATGAAAGGATTGTAGCTAAAAGGAGGGTATTATTTAGCCACTTTTGTAACAGCAACCAACTTTGATATCAAGTATACCAAAAGCAGAACAGGATGAACGGCAAAAAAACCCCCGAAATATGGTGCAAATGTTGGGAAAGATTGCTTTGATTTACTGACAAATCATTGCTTATTTTCTACAGTTTAGTAAGCCCACTGGAGCCTATAGAATCAATAGGATAGATTCTCTCCTATCCTTACCTCTACTTCTGCAGCCAGAATTTTTGCTAGCGAAGTCATATCAGACTGCTCTCTGCCATCTTATTAGATGCTCAGAAGCCCATTTGGGATGAAATATCAAGTCTTCGTATCTCTGTAATAGTGTTTTTTTTATTTTTCTTTGAGGGTGAGGAGATGATCTGAAAAAAAGCATTTTGTCAAAAAATTCGATCAAACAAATTTTTATTTATTGTCATCTAAATTAGGAATACCTCCCTTAACCTTTCCATTTCTGAATGGCATGTGACCCAAGACTTCCCTTCTCCCCTTAGGTCGCTGTAGGTTAGAATGATGTTTGAGAACATCTAGCCAACATTCTTCTGGGTATGTATGGTAGATTATTCAGATTTTTCATGGCCTTAAAATGTTTTTTTTTTTTTAAGCAAAAGCATTTCCACTTAAAAAAGCGCTTCTGCACTTTAGAGCCTTGAAAGCTCTTAGTGCAGCTTAGCCTGCTGAGATGATACTCTGAGAAAGACTGAAAGTTTTAGCTCATCACCTAAGTTCAAAAGCAAGCTACTTTAAGGTCTTCCATAGCACAGCAGCAGCACAAGGTGCAGAAGCTCAAAAATCTTGCAGTGGCCTTGTGTATGAAGATACTTCAACTTAGTAAAGATAGTTTTGGCATTTGTCAGAGGTAGCCTATCCTTAACTGTGACTTAGAATGTTCCTCTCTTTTTTTGTTTGTTGGAGAAGTCATTTAAGAGGATGAGCATTAGGAAAAAAGATTATGAAAGGTGACTTCAAAACTATTACTACTTTAAATGTAAGACAGAACTATCCACAACCCTCTAAAACATGCCATGGGATCCTTAAGGTTATCAGCAAGACTTAAGTCTGTACCTTTACCCCAAATATATATTCTTGCCATGATAGAATGCTGCTTTAATACAAATAATAAAAACTATAGAAACTTTAAAGAAACCTTGTAGCTTTCTGATACAATTGGATTTGAGAACCACTAAGGCTTCACAAATGAAATAGGGGAAAGGGTATAGCATGTAATAGAGTGAGTTCAGGCAGTTATGGCATTCATCTGACAAGCCACAAACACTTTTTTGTTTGTTTGTTGTTAAATACTAACTTTTTACAAAAGTGAATTTAACAACTTCTGTAAAGACAGGGGTTTTCTGCAACTACAGTGGCATAAACGATCCAGAGCTAAGTGAGCCCTGACAGATGTAAATGTCTTAATTTGTACAAGTCTTCCCACTTGAAAAAACACATTTCATAAGAATTAAATGGAACTCCTGGCCAATGTATCAGTATTTTGTTTGTAAGTTGCAGGAAGCCTGCACTGGGTCATTAACAACAATAACAAAAAGCAGATGCCTTATTTCATCTACAAAACAATCACCAGAAAAATCCATATAAGCAAGCTGGTACTTTTAACATAACATATGCAAGTTTCTGGTACATCTACACTGAGCACATGGACTGAGGAACCTGGATTTCTGCTAAGCCTGCAGAGTGCCCACCCACAGCTGATCATCCTAAACGTTAAATTCGTTCACGCTGTTTTAGCAAGCCATCTTCCAGTATGCTATGGAGCTTTGGTAGGAAACACAGCTGTAGTGAAGTTTTAAGTAGGACCATGGGTCCATAGCAAGAACTGAAATATTATCTTCAAGTGTTAAAGAAACAATCAATTTCTGTACGTATATCGTGGAGGAAACTTTTGCTTTCCTCTTAAATATGAGGTTTGGTAATTTTAAACCATTAATGGGAGGCCTGGTCAAGAACAAATGTTCCTTCACCTGACTCTAGTACCTCCTCTGGAAGATTTCTGACCCCTGCTTTATAGCATCTTGGCAAAATATATACCTTAATAGCATCAGTTCAGAAAAGATATTGCTAATATATGCACCTATCAAGTTTTGAGAACCAGACAACAAAATTCTATCAATTCACATAAATGTAGTAAGTAGTTTTGCAATTGCTTGCAAAGTTGTCCTGGTTTCGGCTGGGATAGAGTTAAATTTCTTCCTAGTGCTGTGGTTTGGATTTAGTATGAGAAGAATGTTGATAACACACTGATGTTTTCAGTTGTTGCTAAGTACCCTATGGTCAAGGACATTCAGCTCCCCTGCTCTGCCAAGTGCACAAGAAGCTGGGAGGGAGCATAGCCGGGACAGCTGGCCAACGGGGTATTCCATACCATGTGACATCATGCTCAGTATATGAATGGTAGGCATGGTCCAGGAAGTAGCGATCACTACTTGGTTATCGGTCAGCGTGGGTGGTGAGCAATTGCATTGTGCATCACTCATTTTGTATATTCCATCATTATGATCATCATTATTACTATTTTCCCTTCCTTTTCTCTTTTATTAAACTGTCTTTATCTTAACCCACGAGTTTTCTCTCTCTTACCCTTCCGATTCTCTCCCTGTCCCACTGGGCGGGGTGTGTGTGTGTGAACGAGCGGCTGTGTGGTGTTTGGCTGCCTGCCGGGTTAAACCACGACAAAAGTTTTATCTAAGAGGTGTCAAAACAGCAAACCACAAGCTCCTTATTCATGATGAATGCTTTCAAGGATGTCCTCCCCCAACGGTATTACATTAATGCATGCATTATGACCTCAAGCAGAACAACTAACAAAAACTGAATTGCATCACCTGGGGGAGGTAAGTGACTCCCAGGTGACAGAAGCATGTAGCTAGCTGCAGCCCGCACAGAAGCCCCCTATCTCCAAACACAATTGTCAAAGGCTGCACGAACCCTTTAAATAAGAGGCAAAAGACAAGGTGGTCCAACAACAAGCAGCCTTGCGCTGCAACCGTTTCTTTCTGGCATTCTACTCACAGTAGGCTGTGAATATCTCACCGAAGCATTCTTTCTTTTGACAAAGCCTTTTTAATATAGTTTTTGCTCAGTATTTCACAGTACAGAATATAAAAGGGAACTTTAAATTTTATTTTCATTAGTTCATTTCTTGGATGTAAAAGGTCCATTCCAAAATAACCAAGAAATAATAAAATACAATGTTCAAATGTTTGTACCTGTGAGTTTATTATTGCAGAAGACTTAGAGATGAAACAAAAATTAACTCAAATAGAAGCATTTTATTTCATTACTCAATCACAAAATTGTGTAGTTGAGGTATCAGAGAAGTTACAAAAACATGTTATTTCAGAATAAACTTAAAAGTCCTAAACATTTAAAAGTTCTAATGGTGGTGGCTTAAGAGGAATCTTTCCCATCGTAAACTTCTTTGCTTCAAATTGTTTCAACTCTTCAGCTGATAATTCGCTCTTTGGTGTAAATAACTTTTCTGAAGTAGTATTGTTTGTGACCGCAGAAGATGCGGATGTTATGTTATGTCCAGAGGCACTGGCAGTCTGTCCAAATAAAGTACTGCTTGAATGTGAGGGAGAAGCTGCTACTGCTGCATTAAAAGCTCCAAAGGCTGTAAGCGGAGTGGTGCTTGAAGAGTTCACAGCAGAAGAATTGCCAAACCCTGAAAACCCAGAAGTTCCAAAACCGCTAGTTGTTTCAGAAGTTTTAAATGAGAAGGAGGATGCAGATGGAGCCGCCGGGCTGCCAAAACCAACAGAATGGGATACGCTAGGAGAGGACGTCACACCAAATGCAGGAGGATTAGAACCAGCAGAAGAGCTCCCAAAAGCAGGGGTGTTTCCAGATGATGCACTGACAAGACTGGAACTTGTTTTAAAGGAGAAACTGCTAGCACTGTTACTGCTGCTGTTCACAGGAAAGCCTGCAATTACAAGATTTATAAAAAATGTTAGAATGTGCACACCTGTGATACTAAACCAGTGCTGTATTTCCATAACGCAAAAGAAGAACTCAAGAAAATGTTTAACTGTTGGTTCTTAATGCAGGAACTTACTTGACAACCCAAAGCTTGATGTTTGCTGTCCTCCAAATCCAAAGGCAGGCAATGGTTGAGTGACCGTGTTCTTTAATTCAGATAGCTTAAAAAATTCCAAATACATAAATGAAAACTAGAGTCCAAAACAGGGAAATGTCTTTCAATAAATACTTGAAGCAAAAATATAGCTGCCCCATCCAGTTTAATACAACTTAGACTAAGTTAGACACTGATCACTTTCAGCACGATTGCATGCTCTTGCAGCTATGAACAAAATGCTTTAAGGCTATACACTATTCTCTGTAAAACACTCCAGAAACACAAATATATTACCATTTACAGATTTTTGTCTGTCAATCAATGACCTGAACACCTCTTCCAGCTCTCGTTCTCATCTCTCACCTATTTCAGTTAGTGCTTTATGACCCTATCTATGTCATGGCTTTGACTTAGTCTGTTCTCTTACCTTGGCACATCTAGTCTTTTGTGCTAAAGCCCAAATCCCACTTCTTCACCTTCAGCACTGAACATACCAAGGGGTATGATCATATTACTAAAGTGTTAATGCACTTCATGCAGACGCCACTTAAATCAGCTTACTCTGTCTCCCTGATTATTTAATACTGGCTTTAACTCAAGCATTCTTTTCTGACGCATCTAGATTCACAAGTGTTTGTCACCTTCCCAGGAACAACTACTCTTTATATCTTCAAATTTTATCCAAATAGTTTCTCTCCCACCTATCTATCAATCTGTCATTCTGGCATTACCAAAATGCTCTATATATCCTAAGATGGCCTGGACAATCCTGGTCCCGTCTGCCGATTGTACCTTGGAAAAGTCAACATCAGCACATGGAAGAAAAGGTGGGGTGGATATTTGCCTCTTACTGTACATGGGATGGGACCCCAACCTTAAGCTATGGTTACTTTCATGTGGCTTGCAATGATGGTATTCCAAACCTGGGATCCAGCTGCTGCCTTGCTAACATGGAACCATCCTTATTCACTACTTTCCTTAGTTAACTAAAGGGTTTTGTAATACCTGCCTGCAATTCACTGATTTCATGATTCCAGAGAAAGGTGGATGTAAGACCTAAAACTGTGTTCACAGACTTTCACGTTCACCTGACTCAGGCAGAGCTAGAATATTCAGTCACATTTCTATCGCCTATAAAAAAACACGTAGATGGACAGTTGGGGCAGTTTTCAAACTGCAATCATTATTCTCATATGTAATTCCTCCTTACACCCTTTCCACTTTCTCTAACGTTCCCAGGAGAGCATTCTAAGGTTACTGTAAAGGTCTTCGTGCCACCAGTCAGCGAAACACTTTTGTGCCAGACATTTTTCAAGGCTGCAGTGCCAGAATATAACACATCGTACTTGAGATTTTCAGAACAGTTCATAGATCTACCATAAAACTGCCAATGAATCTAGGAACCAAACGTTTTCATGTCTCAGCTATTTAGGTGCAAACAAGGATGCCCTAAAAGAATCATGTATATTTGGTTGTAAAATATAGTATCCTGTGATCTTTAGAGCAATACCTATCATATAAAGTTAGTAGAACTGTAGTTAAATAGTTTGGTAATAGCTGAAGTTTCTATGGAACATTTGCAACAGCTCTTCATTAAAAACAAGGTGGCATATTACAACTATCGTGTCTTAGAAATCTTTGTAGCAGAAATTAATGTTGCCATTTGCAGGACAGTTTGGTGGGATGTGTCTAAACAAACATGAATCTAAGAAAAACATTTGCCCAAGATTAATAAAAAGTGATATCAGGAACAGAAACATTTTACCTTTCATTAACACTTACCAAAGCTGCTTTTGTTGATGCATTTAAAGCTTTCAGCTGAAGCAGCCGATTTTTCCATTGTTCTACTAACTGTTGGACAGAATTTATCTAAAAAAGAGGGAAAAAAGCACATGTTTTTATTATTGGTGAATAATCACCAATCCGAGTGATCTGACAGCTAAACTGAAAGAAGATTTCTAGAATTAGAAAAGAAACTTCATTAAGCCAAGAAGACAAGATTTTTGCTTTCCTGAAAATTCAAGGTGAGAAGCTGAAATTTTTGTTATTAACACAGAATTCCTTTCAATTCTCTTACTATTGCCCTTAAATCAACTTTTTTACTTCATGTAACAATAAGATTAAAAAAGTGTCCTGGGGCTTTCTAAATCTAAGTTCTATCATATAGGTGAATTAGGTGCTTGGGGAAATAAAACCACAAACCACACACAAAATATCTAAGTTTTAAGTATAGGAGAACAAACTCTTCGTTTTATTTCTGGCTTGTCGACTTATGTGCTCACTCATTAAGCTGAAGTCCTAAGATTTGCCTTAGCTTCTCCCACATTTTCAGAAAAAAAATGCCCACTTTCAAAACATTATAATTCAGAACACTTTAATAGTATCATCCTGAAATATTTAGCTTTGCAGAAATTAACCTCCTTAATTTAAACCAGTCCCTTTAATGTGATCCAACAGATTACTGCATAAAACATATAGAGCAATAAATAGTACCTGTGTCTATCTCATAACTGTGATTAAACAAGAAACTGGAAAGTCATTAAATAAGTAACTTTTCAGGAATTTCAAACCTGAATTGCCTATATTAAAGTTTATCAACACACCTTATTGGGAGCCTAGCCTAATTGAATTTTCCTTAAAAACTAACCAAGTAAAACATATAATGTCCCAAATGCGTGCAAGAGTGGAATGAGTGATCTTTTTGTAAATAAATTCCTTAATTTTTCAAAAGGGTCTTACATCATAAACATCAATAATTCTTTGTGTCTAGTCACATGCTGGAAAATCATGTTGCTTGGTATCAGCTCTTATACAACAGACTGGAAAATTGAGATTTTGGCTCAGTTTAAGAATAGAAACACACGCTTTGGAAAAGACATGTTGTACTTAAACATTTTGTGAGAGAACTGTATCATACCATTATCATCTCCACACTGAGACTTTCATGAACTTGCATTCAATGCTTCAGTGAGGCCACAAATGTTTTTTTTAATAGGCAGGCATAGTGTATTGTTTAATAATTTCAGTTTATTTTTTTAATTGAAGTTATTTAAAAAAAAAAATATCTCTTCTGTCTCCAAAAATGCAATTCTGATAATTCTAAATACGTGAAGCAAGAGTGGTGACAACAGCAATTCCTTCTGTAATACAGAACCAAGGGGAAAGGGAAGAGTGCAATGTAGCTTGAATTAGTTTGTACTTTGTCTATCCAATAGCCTAATTCCCTTTCTGGCACAACATTGTGCTAGCTTCCTTGATATTGGTAGGACTATGAGGGAGGAACAATACATATATATATATAAAAACATATATATTACTTCTTTTCTAGAAATGTATATACTCCTTTAGAAGTATCTGCTATTTTCAGCATTAATTCCCTGCAAGAAAGGTATGTAAAAGAACAAGGTCAAACAAAACTTCCCCAGTATTCTACACAAAGCACTATATATGCAGCTATAACAATCAAACTGACTAATAGCATACAAAGTATTAAACTTTTGAGACAGGATTCAAATAACTTCTACAAATAAGACACAAGAGCAGGGACAAGACTAAGTCAAGGAGGGTCCAGGTTTAGAAAGACCATACATTTAACTGAGACTAGCTAAAAGTCTATTGCCACCACTTTTTGTAGGAGCTGATGTGTCTAGACATTTAGACCAGTTTTAGAAGCCCAGATCTGACAGTTTTAGCCTGTGATCTCAGAGAGAAATAGGAAGTTATGGTAGAGCATACAGACTAGCAGCTATTTTTGCATTCTATTTGGTGCACAGTAATTTAAAAATATTTTGCCATTCTGATAATCTCCTAGAGTTGGTAATTAAATGAGTCAAGAGTTGCCACCTGAAAAATAGTAACAAGTCCTATCTCGAAATGTGTTCACATAAAAAGTCAGCATTTTTTAAATACTTACATAGTTCTGAATGTTATTGTTTGCTCTGCAGTTGTAATACTCCAGATGCAACTCTTCTGGCGAGAAATCTGGAAAGCCTGTAAGGAGAGGAATAATCAAAAACCTCCAAGAAAATATATTAGTACTTCCAATTGCCCTCTACGGTTATGAAGAAATGGGCCTTTGTACATTATCAGTTACAGTTGGAGACACAAAAAGGATTCATTACAGAACTTCAAAGATGTGAATGTCCAAAATGAATTTGCCATAATCCAATATTCCTTTCTGTTGCACCACAAAGCAAATCATCACCTTGGAAATGGTTCCACAGAGGTACAACAGTGTGGACAAGCGTAAGAAACATCCTAAATGGCAGCAATACGCAGCAACACTAAACATTACCTACCTGAGACATTTGGCTTTTCTTTCATCGGTGAATAAGATGAAAATATCCATTGTCCTGAAGATTCCCAAATTTCCATATCTTTCACTACACATTCGCTAGAAAACAAAACAAAATAAAACCACAGATGAAGGTGAAATTATATGGTCAGAACAAAACCACCAGAAACAATTGCCTAGTTTGAATCTAAAGTCAGATTCAAATACCTGCTACCATGAAAAACAATGAAGTGTGACACTAGTCAGAATGAACAAGAGAAGCACTCAGTTCTTTGTAGAAAAAATCCACTTATTCGGCAAGATACATAAACGTCCCTTCAAAGCATTTTACTTTATCATCTAACTGCAAGTAAATCAAACCAGATGTTAAAAAAATCCCAAAACACAAAAAGTATTTTTTAATCCTTGTATGGCATATGGTATCACAGGAC